>NC_053397.1:178647960-179247960 GCF_905171765.1 Bufo bufo
TGCGGTCCCCAATGCACGGAACGGAGGCACAACGTCCGTGTGCATGAGGACTAAGGCATTGCTTAGACTCCATACCACAGCCTAGCCAGTGCCTAATGGGTTACAGTTTAGACCACCTTCTGGTACATGTTGATAATTCCCTTTTTAACCCCAGTCCATGTCCCCTCAGTAATGGGAATCAGTGGGAGTCATATTAGAAAGTAACAAAAGGTTGGAGCATAACTAAAGGTGGAATTCCCTTTTAATGTCCCCTAAAGGTGGTCACACATTAGATAGAAGTTGGTTGACGATCGCACAGGTGTCCGTCCATATGTGTGTGTGTGTCTGTCCCTCTGTGTGTGTGTGTGTGTCTGTCCCCCTGTGTGTGTGTGTCTGTCCCTGTGTGTGTGTGTGTCTGTCCCTGTGTGTGTGTGTGTGTCTGTCCCTGTGTGTGTGTGTGTCTGTCCCTGTGTGTGTGTGTCTGTCCCTGTGTGTGTGTCTGTTCCTGTGTGTGTGTCTGTCTGTCCCTGTGTGTGTGTCTGTCTGTCCATATGTGTGTGTGTGTCTGTCCATATGTGTGTGTGTCTGTCCATATGTGTGTGCGTGTCTGTCCATATGTGTGTGTGTGTGTCTGTCCATATGTGTGTGTGTGCCTGTCCATATGTGTGTGTGTGCCTGTCCATATGTGTGTGTGTCTGTCCCTGTGTGCATGTGTCTGTCCTTGTGTGTTTGTTTGTCCCTGTGTGTTTGTCTGTCCCTGTGTGTGTCTGTCCCTGTGTGTGTCTGTCCCTGTGTGTGTCTGTCTCTGTCCCTGTGTGTCTCTGTCTGTCCGATTGTGTGTGTGTCTGTGTGTCTCTCTCTCTCTCTCTCTCTGTGTCTCTCCCTCTGTGTGTGTGTGTGTGTGTGTCCCTGTGTGTGTCTCTCCCTGTGTGTCACCATCAACATGCCACAGCGTTCCTATGTCTTGACACAGCTGCATCAGGATGTTCTGTGTGGGGCAAGAAGATGGAAGAGGAGGCAGCACCGCCAGCATGGAGTCTATGGGAGAGGCACAGGGAGGCACACTAAGGATGTAGGTAACACTACCACATGATCTACACTAGTGTTATCTGAGGTTTTACATAGGATTGCAGGTAACACTACTACATTTTCTGTACTCAGATAGCCATGACTGTGTTATCTGTGCTGTTACATAGGACTGCAGGTAATATCTACTATATTTTCTGTACTGAAAGTTATCACTGTGTATGGGGCCCACTGAGACTTTATCGCCCAAGGGCCCACATGAACCTGGAGCTGGCCCTGGCCTCCACATACACAGTTACTCCCAACACGCCCCCTGCCACAATGTGTCCACCCTCAAAAGGCGAACTTAAAACCCCGCTCCCAGGTCCCGCTAAGCCACGCCCCTGATCCGGTTAGGCCACGGCCACTCCCACTCCTCTGCCGACGGTAGAAATCAAGGTAAGGTAAAAATCAACTTTTGTCAGCTGCATAGGTTGGGAGGGAGGGTGACTTTCTCCCTGCAGCTCACACTCGGACAGCACAGTGCTGTTGTCTTAGAGTGAGCTGTTCAAAAGGACATGCCCCTGATCTGGTTAGGCCATGCCCCCTCCCACTCTTCAGTCGACAGGGATTGAAAAAGTGAAGTTAAAAATCAACTTCTAGGTACCGCTAAGCCACGCCCCTGATTCAGTTAGGCCATGCCCGCTCCCACTCCTCAGCTGACAGGGATTGAAAAAATGAAGTTAAAAAACAACTTCTGTCAGCTGCAGGGGTGGGAGGGAAGGTGACTTTCTTCCTGCAGCTCACACTCAGACAGCTCAGTGCTGCTGTCTGAGAGTGAGCTGTTCAAAAGGCTATCCTTGTGTCCGTCCAGGAGGACAGGGAGTCTGAAAGCCACCCTAGGAGCAGGCTGCTCTCAAGGTCACAGTTAAGGGGATGGTCAGCTATGGAGGTCAGTGTTAAGGGGCAGATTGCTGTAAAGGCCACTGTTAAGGGGGCGGGCCCCTGTGGACGTCACTGTCAAGGGGGTGGTGTGCTGTGAAACTCACTGTTAAAGGGGAAGGCTGCTGTAAAGGTCAAAGTTAAGGGGGTGGGCTGCTTTGGAGGTCCAATTTTAAGGGACGGGGCACTGTGGGGGGGTCAGTGTTAAGGAGTGGGGAGCTGTGGAGGTCACTGTTAAGGGGGCGGCGTGCTGTAGATGTCACTGTTATAGTGGATAGTGTTGATATCTTTTAACGACACACACAAACATTAAATGAAATAGATTAAATATAACCGAACAAATTTTTATGCAAATTCTTTAGGCGAATTTTATGCGAATTTTCGCAATCAAGAAAATAATGCTTAGAGATCATGAATTCGCGAATTCTCAAATATATGGCGAATATTCGCCCAAATATTTGCGAAATATCGCGAATTCAAATATTGCCCCTGCCGCTCATCACTACTCAGATCAACTCAGACCTTCACTGTCAATGATTGCCTTGTAAATGTCAGTGTTTTCAGTAGAAACACTGGGGGCAATTCTCCAAGAAAAGAGGATAATAGCAATGTGGCGAAACCAACCTCGCCACTGGGTGCTGGAGAAGCCTGGTTGCCAGCCTCTTGCCCCAGGATTATGGGCCCTCTCATCAGCCCATGCTAAACTAAAACCCCATGGCGATTTGACTGTGTTTGTGGCATCTGAGCGCTGTTTGGATATTTTGAGCGCTCAGATCCAAGCCATCTGGGGATATGTTAAATGTCTATGTGTACTGTAAAGGGTGGTACATTGTATATTTGAGTAGTGATGTCTGTCCTATAGTCTCCACGTGTGTATTGGCGATTTCCCTTTGTCCTGAGAGATAATTGACTTACTCCTCGGTTGTCTCCAGGACAGAAGACATTGTCCATCCCCCAGCCGCCGTGTGATATGCAGGGAATTGGGAGCCCAGTCTCCATTCCCCAGCGGCAGTGTAATCTACATGGAATTGGGAGCCCAGTCTCCATTCCCCAGCGGCAATGTGATATGCAGGGAATTGGAAGCCCAGTCTCCATTCCCCAGCGGCCGTGTGATCTACAAGGAATTGGGAGCACAGTCTCCATCCCCCAGCGGCCGTGTGATGTACAGGGAATTGGGAGCCCAGTCTCCATTCCCCAGCGGCAGTGTGATATGCAGGGAATTGGAAGCCCAGTCTCCATTCCCCAGCGGCCGTGTGATCTACAAGACGCACCAGGGGAAGACAGTAAGCCCCACAACAGTGCAGATGGGACCATGGTCTCTGCACTCACAGCACAGGGGGTAGGGACAGTCAGTCCTGTCCCCCAGCAACAGGGCTGTTTAGCCAAAGGGGAGACAGTCGGTCTCCCCCCACCGCAGCATGGTGGTCTATCTAAAGGGGAGACAGTCTCCCCCTCCAACAACCAGGCTCCAACCAGGCTACTTCCGTGGGAGCGCTGGCACCAGGGCAGAGTACCACTGGTCTCTGCCCACTCAGCAACCCACCAAGGCAGTCTACCAGTCCCCCACACAGCCATAGTGAGGCACCTGGACATGGACAAGTTTATCCCTTGCTCAAGTGTAGTAACCCTTTATTGTGGGTGGGCTGTACTGCTATTTCTATTTTGTGGGTGGGCTGCTGGACTAACAAGGGCACTGACCGGCAGAAGGTCAGATACCCTGTTAGTCTGTTTGGAAAAGGGTAGAAATGTGGTGAAACCAACCTCGCCACTGGGTGCTGGAGAAGCCTGGTTGCCAGCCTCTTGCCCCAGGATTATGGGCCCTCTCATCAGCCCATGCTAAACTAAAACCCCATGGCGATTTGACTGTGTTTGTGGCATCTGAGCGCTGTTTGGATATTTTGAGCGCTCAGATCCAAGCCATCTGGGGATATGTTAAATGTCTATGTGTACTGTAAAGGGTGGTACATTGTATATTTGAGTAGTGATGTCTGTCCTATAGTCTCCACGTGTGTATTGGCGATTTACCTTTGTCCTGAGAGATAATTGACTTACTCCTCGGTTGTCTCCAGGACAGAAGACATTGTGTATTCTCCTGCCTGTGATAATTACATCAACCCATTGTGTAAGGTAATTGTATCACAGGCAGAGGGGAGGATTTTCTGTGGGAGTGTTTTACTGTATTGTACGTGTTTATCGGTTGTGTTTACAAAACCCTGTGGGTGGTACTAGTGTGTAACAATGTTATATAAGATCAATAAACACACAGCTCTGGGTGACCACTGCTTGACCCTCAACACGGAGCCTCGTCTCGTTCTTGGGGGGATTCACTGTATGCTGTTAGAGACTGATTGCTAGGAGTGTAAGCCGCTTGGGTGCGTTTCCTATTCGTCTGCTAGCAGCTATTTGTGAGGTTCTGTTCGGGAGTTTGGAGCATTCCCTTGCATGCCGTTACAATAGCTATCTATCCTCTACATTCTTCAGTGAGTGGAGCTGTCAATGAAAGTCAGACTGAAGCAGTCTGATTAAATGAAGGTTAGCAGTCATATGTCATTAGAAGATGCTACTAAGAGCACATGATTCATTACACCTGCATTTACAATTGTTAATTTTCAAGTCTTTTTACTTGGTTTGTGTTTGTATATCAGCACTGTTCAAGTCTATGCTCTTTTATACTTAGGAGTACCTTTTATCCACCTAAAATATAATGTTTTTAATTACATAAATATAATATCCCCACCATATAACCCCTCCTGATAAGCAAGCCATGTGCCTTGCTTGATCAAAATCCCTGAAGATCAGCCATCAACTTGATATCATCATTTATTAGATATATCCAAGATCCATATCGCAAGACTATATTTCCAGATTTTTATAGTTTCCAAGAGTATTTATAGGAGGCCACAAGCTGTTATTTACAGTAACCTATAGTGTGCAAAAGAGAAAAAAACAGATACCTACAGAAAATAAGGAGCTCCTCCACCTGTCCTGCTATTTCTTTTTTTTTTCCATTCTGTTCATAATCTTACATTATTTTATTTATCTTCTTTAATAGACTTAAAACAAAACAGTCATGTCAGCTGTTTGGAGGAAATCCTAGAAAGTACTGTATAGTATATTTGCTTTCACATAATTTCTGTACATGTTGAAGGTGTTAGCACCATAGAGGTCAATTACTATGGGTCCTCCTGGAGAACTTAGTTCAGGATGGCTCATGTAGCAAGCTCAATAGAGAAGTGCACAAGGCGAATAATTTGCAGGTAACTCAAAATAAGTAAAATGTGAGAAGAGAACTGGCAGAATTGTAGCTGCCAACTTGGTTACTGCTAAATGTCTAATTTGCTTTTGTTATAGCTTTTCACCTTTTTTCCTATATAATTAACTTTGAGCAAGGGTGATGGTTAAAGCTTTGCTGAACTTTACAAAAAAATCAGCTGCGTGTTTACACTCTGGCAGCATTATAGATGATTGTATTTGCAGTTATTACCACTGATGTCTCACCACATGGCACAGTACCACATAATATGCACAGTCTCCTCTCAGTTTGTGGTATCTTCATAAAGGCAACCTCTGTGCACACTATTCTCAGTCCTTCACAAGTATTGCACATACAGGGAGTGCAGAATTATTAGGCAAGTTGTATTTTTGAGGATTAATTTTATTATTGAACAACAACCATGTTCTCAATGAACCCAAAAAACTCATTAATATCAAAGCTGAATATTTTTGGAAGTAGTTTTTAGTTTGTTTTTAGTTTTAGCTATTTTAGGGGGATATCTGTGTGTGCAGATGACTATTACTGTGCATAATTATTAGGCAACTTAACAAAAAACAAATATATACCCATTTCAATTATTTATTTTTACCAGTGAAACCAATATAACATCTCAACATTCACAAATATACATTTCTGACATTCAAAAACAAAACAAAAACAAATCAGTGACCAATATAGCCACCTTTCTTTGCAAGGACACTCAAAAGCCTGCCATCCATGGATTCTGTCAGTGTTTTGATCTGTTCACCATCAACATTGCGTGCAGCACAACCACAGCCTCCCAGACACTGTTCAGAGAGGTGTACTGTTTTCCCTCCTTGTAAATCTCACATTTGATGATGGACCACAGGTTCTCAATGGGGTTCAGATCAGGTGAACAAGGAGGCCATGTCATTAGATTTTCTTCTTTTATACCCTTTCTTGCCAGCCATGCTGTGGAGTACTTGGACGCGTGTGATGGAGCATTGTCCTGCATGAAAATCATGTTTTTCTTGAAGGATGCAGACATCTTCCTGTACCACTGCTTGAAGAAGGTGTCTTCCAGAAACTCGCAGTAGGACTGAGAGTTGAGCTTGACTCCATCCTCAACCCGAAAAGGCCCCACAAGCTCATCTTTGATGATACCAGCCCAAACCAGTACTCCACCTCCACCTTGCTGGCGTCTGAGTCGGACTGGAGCTCTCTGCCCTTTACCAATCCAGCCACGGGCCCATCCATCTGGCCCATCAAAACTCACTCTCATTTCATCAGTCCATAAAACCTTAGAAAAATCAGTCTTGAGATATTTCTTGGCCCAGTCTTGACGTTTCAGCTTGTGTGTCTTGTTCAGTGGTGGTCGTCTTTCAGCCTTTCTTACCTTGGCCATGTCTCTGAGTATTGCACACCTTGTGCTTTTGGGCACTCCAGTGATGTTGCAGCTCTGAAATATGGCCAAACTGGTGGCAAGTGGCATCTTGGCAGCTGCACGCTTGACTTTTCTCAGTTCATGGGCAGTTATTTTGCGCCTTGGTTTTTCCACACGCTTCTTGCGACCCTGTTGACTATTTTGAATGAAACGCTTGATTGTTCGATGATCACGCTTCAGAAGCTTTGCAATTTTAAGAGTGCTGCATCCCTCTGCAAGATATCTCACTATTTTTTACTTTTCTGAGCCTGTCAAGTCCTTCTTTTGACCCATTTTGCCAAAGGAAAGGAAGTTGCCTAATAATTATGCACACCTGATATAGGGTGTTGATGTCATTAGACCACACCCCTTCTCATTACAGAGATGCACATCACCTAATATGCTTAATTGGTAGTAGGCTTTCGAGCCTATACAGCTTGGAGTAAGACAACATGCATAAAGAGGATGATGTGGTCAAAATACTCATTTGCCTAATAATTCTGTACAGGGTGTAGAATATCGTGCAAAAGTTAATTTATTTCAGTAATGCAAATTAAAAGTAATTGCATTAATGCAGCTTAAAATTTGAATTTTGTGAAATGGTTCAATATTCTAGGCTCAAAGTGTCACACTCTAGTCAGCTAATTAATCCATACCCCCTGAGCAAAGGGTACCTCAAAATTTAGACTTTGGGGTTTCATAAACTGTAAGCCAAAATCATCCAAATTATAACAAATAAAGGCTTGAAAATTCCTCGCTTTGCATGTAATGAGTTTATCTCATATATTAGTTTCATCTTTTAAGTTGCATTATTGAAATAAATGAACTTATTCTAATTTTTCACTTGTAGCTATAGCTAGTCTATGAGGCGTTGTACCCTTATTATTAGTACCAAAATCCTCCACCATCTAGCTAGCTACTTGCAGAATTAATGCTGGTTTTGTTTCCACCAGCAACTTTTGAGCTCCTGCCTGTTGGTATTGATTGTCAGTAATCTTGTACATTTATGCTGCTGGGGATGGGACCATGTCCATGGAGGAAAAAGTTTGAGGAGGCAGATAAGTGCCTGCTCCAGTCCCATGAAATTATGGGAGATAGTCAAAGTGACCTGGCCATGTGGCTGGGTTGCTGCCTCTGCATAGAGATGTCGCAAACATAAAATTATCCGTGCACAAACGGCGAACGCGAATTTTCGCAAATGTTCGCAAACGGGCGAACCGCTATAGACTTCAATAGGCAGGCGAATTTTAAAACCCACAGGGACTATTTCTGGCCACAATAGTGATGGAAAAGTTGTTTCAAGGGGACTAACACCTGGACTGTGGCATGCCGGAGGGGGATCCATGGCAAAACTCCCATGGAAAATTACGTAGTTGACGCAGAGTCGGGTTTTAATCCATAAAGGGCATAAATCACCTAACATTCCTAAATTGTTTGGAATAACGTGCTTTAAAACATCAGGTATGATGTTGTATCGATCAGGTAGTGTAAGGGTTACGCCCGCTTCACAGTGACAGACCAAACTCCCCGTTTAACGCACCGCAAACAACCGCAAACAGTCCATTTGCACAACCGCAAACTCCCCATTTGCACAAGGTTGGATACCAAGCTAGCCATGTCCCGTTCCTTGTCCTCACTGACGTCATTGAAGGTCTTTTCCTCCACCCAGCCACTTACAACACCAAGGGTCCCCGAAAGGTGATAACAATCCCCCTGGGACGCCTGCTGTGGTTGGTCTTCCACCTCCTCAAAGCCACCTTCCTCCTCTGACTCCTCTTCTTCAGACTCCTCTCTCTGCGTTGCCGCAGGTCCAGCAATCGACGACGACAAGGCTGCTTCTGGTGGTGATGGTGACCACAACTCTTCCTCTTCATGCTCATCTATGCCCTGATCCAGCACTCTTCGCAGGGCACGCTCCAGAAAAAACGCATATGGGATGAGGTCGATGATGTTGCCTTGGGTTTGACTGACCAGGTTTGTCACCTCCGCAAAAGGACGCATGAGCCTGTTCTTACCAGTTTAATCTCTGTTTTGTCCCCTATCAGGGGCCGGTGTATGGAATAGATTTTAGGAACCGGGAGATGGAAAAAGATGCTTGGTCGGTCCTCTTACTTCCAATTTGGGACACTGCGCGTGCGCTGTGTAATGTACTGTGCAATCCCAATATGAGTGGTGTGTTTAAGTAGTACTATTCCTATCCGTTTAATCCCTGTTACGTCCCCTATCAGGGGACGTGTATGGAATAGATTTTAGGAACCGGGAGATGGAAAAAGATGCTTGGTCGGTCCTCCTACTTCCAATTTGGGGCACTGCGCGTACTCCGTGTAATGTACTGTGCAATCCCAATATGAGTGGTGTGTTTAAGTAGTACTATTCCTATCAGTTTAATCCCTGTTACGTCCCCTATCAGGGGACGTGTATGGAATAGATTTTAGACAACCGCAAAGAGTTGTCAATAGTTGACACACTCATGACATAAATTTTATTCCTCTATGCATCAATCTTGGTGTAGTGATGACTGTGCTCGTGCGCACGTTTGGGAGATTGCAGGCGATGGGGTTTTTTCAAAGTCTATGGTCGTGCTGACTGAGGTAGTTCAGTGACAGTTAAGTGACCCAGAAAACAATGATTCTGCAGTGTGGGCCCATTGTTGGCCTAGTAGGCTTTAATGATCACCTTAGATGATCACAAAGAAAATTTATGTTTTTTCTATGCAAAATTATCCAGCCGATCGCTTTTGGTCTGTTCACAATGAAGCAACGACCTTATCATCTGGGGTGTGCCAACATTGCCATTGCCAACACACTCATAGAGGTGGTCGCTTCATTGTGATGCAAGCCCCTTCACGACAACAAGGTAATGATCACGAAGGGGAATTGACACATATATGTGCCTTTTTTTTTGTTTTGTTTTTGCAGCCACAGTGCAGCACCAGAGGCCAGAAAAATTAGGCATGTACACATGCCTGAAAAATTTGATATTGTTGCAGCCGCTGCAGAAAAATTTATGTTTTTCAGGCAGAAAGTGCACTAAAACATTTTGGCTTGAACCCTAGTTGGTGGCAGATAAGTCACGCAAGTCATCCGGCATGCAGAGATAAAATACAGCAGCGTGTGGACCATTTTTTGCCCAAGGCAGCTCATCTCATCACCAGGCCTTTTTTAGTCAAATGTATCGCCCACTGTCAGTCCCTTCGGGATACATGCCTCATTCATCTTAATAAAGGTGAGGTAATCTAGACTTTTTTGACTTGGCGACTTCTCTTCTCAGTGACAATACCTCCTGCTGCACTGAAGGTCCTTTCTGACAGGACACTTGAAGCGGGGCAGGCCAGAAGTTCTATCGCAAATTGGGATAGCTCAGGCCACAGGTCAAGCCTGCACACCCAGTAGTCAAGGGGTTCATCGCTCCTCAGAGTGTCGATATCTGCAGTTAAGGCGAGGTAGTCTGCTACCTGTCGGTCGAGTCGTTCTCTGAGGGTGGACCCTGAAGGGCTGTGGCGATGCGTAGGACTTAAAAAGCTCTGTATGTCCTCAATCAACAACACGTCAATAAAGCGTCCTGTCCTTGCCGGCGTGGTCGTGGTAGGAGGATTACTTTCACCTCTTCCCCTGTTAGATTCCCGTTGTGCTGTGACATCACCCTTATACGCTGTGTAAAGCATACTTTTTAATTTATTTTGGAACTGCTGCATCCTTTCCGACTTGCGGTAATTCTGTAACATTTCAGGCACTTTCTGCTTATACCGGGGGTCTAGTAGCATGGCCACCCAGTACAGGTCGTTCTCCTTCAGCCTTTTTATACGAGGCTCCCTCAACAGGCACGAGAGCATGAAAGACCCCATTTGCACAAGGTTGGATGCCGAGCTACTCATGTCCCGTTCCTCGTCCTGTTCTTCCCCCCCAGCTACGTACAACACCATGGGTACCAGATAGGTGACAACGAGCACCCTGGGATGCCTGCTGTGGTTGGTCTTCCTCCTCCTCCTCAAAGCCACATTCCTCCTCTGACTCCTCTTCCTCACACTCCTCTTCCAGCTTTGCCGCAGGTCCAGCAAGCGATGCTAATAAGGCTGTTTCTGGTGTTGATGGTGACCACAACTCTTCCTCTTCCTCTTCATGCTCATCTACGGCCTGATCCAGCACTCTTCGCAGGGCACGCTCCAGGAAGAAAACAAATGGGATGATGTCGCTGATGGTGCCTTCGGTGCGACTGACTAGGTTTGTCACCTCCTCAAAAGGACGCATGAGCCTACAGGCATTGCGCATGAGCGTCCAGTAACGTGGCAAAATTCCTAGCTCTGCAGAGGCTGTCCTAGCACCCCGGTCATACAAATAGTGTAGGAACGCCTGAAATGGCCACACACCTTCCTGGCCTGCTTCAGGACGTCCTGTAAGCCTGGGTACTTATGCACAAAGCGTTGTACAATCAGATTCAACACATGTGCCATGCACGGCACATGTGTCAACTTGCCCAAATTCAATGCCGCCAACAAATTGCTTCCGTTGTCACACACCACTTTGCCGATCTCCAGTTGGTGCGAAGTCAGCCACTGATCCACCTGTGCATTCAGGGCGGACAGGAGTGCTGGTCCGGTGTGACTCTCTGCTTTCAGGCAAGTCAACCCCAAGACGGCGTGACACTGTCATATATCCGGGATGTGGAATAGCCCCTGGGGAGCTGGGGGGGTGCAGTTGATGTGGAGCAAGACGCAGCAGAAGAGTACTCAGCCGAGGAGGTTATGGAAGAGGATGGAGTAGGAGAAGTAGAGGAGGTGGCAGCAGGCCTGCCTGCAAGTCGTGGCGGTGTCACCAACTCCTCTGCAGAGCCAAGCATTACATGCACAGTGTAGGTGATATACCTGCCCTGACCGTGCTTTGCAGACCAGGTATCAGTGGTCAGATGGACCCTTGCACCAACACTGTGTGCCAGACATGCCATCACCTCCTTTTGCACAATCGAGTACAGGTTGGGGATTGCCTTTTGTGCAAAGAAATTTCGGCCGGGTACCTTCCACTGCGGTGTCCCAATAGCTACAAATTTTTGGAAGGCCTCAGACTCCACCAGCTTGTATGGTAAAAGCTGGCGGGCTAAGAGTTCCGACAAGCCAGTTGTCAGACGCCGGGCAAGGGGGTGACTTTGTGACATTGGCTTCTTACGCTCAAACATGTCCTTGACAGACACCTGACTGTGGGCAGATGAGCAGGAACTGCTCAAGGCGAGAGACGGAGTGGCGGATGGTTGAGAGGGGGCAAGGAGGACAGCAGTGGTTGACGTGGCTGAAGATGCTGGACCAGGAGGAGGATGGCGGCTTTGAGTTTGTGTGCTGCTTGTACTCATGTGTTGATCCCATAGGCGTTTGTGATTTGAGATCATGTGCCTTCGCAAAGCAGTTGTACCTAGGTGGGTGTTGGACTTCCCACGACTCCGTTTCTTTTGGCACAGGTTGCAACTTGCAAATGGCATCGCTGTTGTCAGAGGCAGACACACAAAAAAAATGCCACACTGATGATCTCTGCAATGACGGCATTCTGGTGGTGGCAACAGCATGCGTTGATTGGCGTGCTGTCTGGCTGACCCCGGGTGCTGATGCATGCTGTCTGACTGTGCCACTAGCTCCTTGCGACGACCTCCCCCTGCTTCCAACTCGTCTCCTCCTCCTCTCTGTCTCCCCATCTGAACTTTCCCCCTGTTCTTCTTCTCTTCGAGTAGGGGACCCACGTGACATCCACGGACACATCGTCATCATCAACCGCTTCACTTGTATCTGACAACTCAGCAAAGGAAGCAGCAGCGGGTACAACATCATCATCATCATCACACCGTACGTCCATGTGTGTAATGCTGCCTGACTGAGACATATCCCTGTTATCTACATTCTCTGGCAATAATGGTTGCGCATCACTCATTTCTTCCAACTGATGTGTAAATAACTCCTCTGACAGATCAAGTGAAGCAGCTGTGGTGCTACTGTTGGTGGTGGCGGCAGGCGGGCGAGTGGTAACTTGAGAGGTGCCCGAAGCTGAGCTGGAGGAGGATGGTGCGTCAAGGTTCAGAGCGGAAGCTGTAGAAGATTGGGTGTCCTGTGTTAGCCAGTCAACTATGTCCTCAGAACTTTTCGAGTTCAGGGTACGTGGCCTCTGAACACTGGGCATTACTCTAGGGCCAAAGGGAATCACAGCACCACGACCACGACGGCCCCTGCGGGGTGGCCTGCCTCTGCCTGTCATTTTTTTTAGATTAGTTTAGTTGTACTATGCGTGCAAGCTACTCTGACACCAGATATGAGTGGCACTGTAGGCCTGACACACACGCTTGCAGACAACTAACTGCTATTCAATCTATTACAGTCAAAATTGTTGTTTTTAAAAAAAATGTAATCTACTGTGACACCAGATATGAGTTGTGCTGGTGACACTATGCACTTGCAGGGCCTGAAACACACACACGCTTGCAGGCAACTGACTGCTATTTATTCACAGTCGAAATTGTTTTGTTTTTTTAAATGTAATCTACTGTGACACCAGATATGAGTTGCGCTGGTGACACTATGCACTTGCAGGGCCTGAAACGCACACACGCGTGCAGGCAACTGACTGCTATTTATTCACAGTCAAAAAATTTTATATTTTTTTTATATGTAATCTACTGTGACACAAGATTTGAGTTGCGCTGGTGACACTATGCACTTGCAGGGCACGAAACACACACACGCGTGCAGGCAACTGACTGCTATTATATTACAGTCAAAAAATATTTATTTTTTTTTTAAATGCAAGCTACTGTGACACCAGATATGAGTGGTGGCACTGGGCAAGTGGGCACAGTATACGCTGTGAGCCTAACACACACGCTGGCAGGCAACTGCAATTAGATTACACAGGAAAACAAAAAACAAAAACAGACTGATGTTCTAGCCCTAAAAGGGCTTTTTTGGGTGCTGTCCTTACAGCAGAGATCAGATGAGTCTTTCAGGACTGTAGTGGACACTGAATACACTAGCCTAGCTATCGATTTCCCTATTAAATCAGCAGCAACTACACTGTCCCTCCTCTTACTAAGAATGCAGCTTCCGAATGAATCTAAAATGGATGCTGTCCAGGAGGTGGGAGGGTCTGGGAGGGAGGGTATGATGCTGATTGGCTGGAATGTGTCTGCTGACTGTGAGGTACAGGGTTAAAGTTTACTCAATGATGACGAATAGGGGCGGACCGAACATCGCGTATGTTCGCCCGCCGCTGCGAACGTGAACAAGCTATGTTCGCCGGGAACTGTTCGCCGGCGAATAGTTCGGGACATCTCTACCTCTCCACTGTTGGAAAAAACATTGACCCAGTGGGCCATGAAACACATGTACTGTCCCTGCCCATAACAGCTTCTCCAAATGTCCACTGTGGAGTGCAGCTTGATGCACAGTGGCCTGTATTCTTTTCCACATGAGTGAAATTGTCACACTTAGGTGTGGGAGGGAAACACCACACCGAGCATAGGAGGGCAGGGGGAAACAGGGAATCAGGTCTAAGAACTAGGGAAGAAAAATGGACACCTCCTAATGAAAACCCTAACCAAAATCCTGACTGACTACCAGAATGAACAGACCCCAAAGGTAGGTGAGTTCATATGCAGGAATACCTAGAGTCCTATCTAGCCCTATAGGACCCTGGTACTAATGGCAGGGACAAGACTACCTGTTCCTCCAAATAGAAGGATGAATAGGAGTCGCCTACAGGCCTAATACACACAATAGGGAAATGCAACACACAGAACCCAAACAAAATGCAAAAGGGAAAGGAAAGACTTAACTTCAAAGGAGCAATGGAAGCACCAGGAACTCAGCCGAGATCCAACCACAATCTATCCAAAGGTCTAAACAAAAGCTATAAACTGCACAGCATTGTGGGAGAAGCAACTATAAATAGAGAAGGTTAAATTACCCTAATAACCACACTTGAGGAAAGAAGGTGTGGCAAGCACCAGAAACAACACAGATGTCATTTGATCCAAACGTAAAACATGTCAGATCAAACCACGTGTCGCCAGTCTCACCAATCTCCTACCATCTGTCGTGGAAATGTCCATGACAACAAACCTCTACTACAATGTTACTACAGGGACTGCACCGCTAGCAACATGGCCTGGGGGGATAGACGGTCAGCTTGCTAATTGTTATTGGAAAAAAGTTTTTTTCATGGCTAAACATTCCGTTATATCCATCTATTCAATGAAGGAGAAAGTCGAAAGTTCCATAAGAGATCTTGAAGGGAGAGTGAAATGGCTGGATAAGTCCCAGAAATTCAAACAACTTCAGGATATAATTGGATGGCCATGTGTATGGGAGAGAGACAAACAATTCTTCATCCCAGAGTGCCTGAAGCACTATTTCAAAGACAACAATGTAGAGAGAGACCATACTTTCTTCTCCCAATAGACACCTCCTCTATAAGGGGAGACTCACCCTGACAGCACACATCTACTTGATGTGTACCTGCTGCTTTTTGATTACTTTCTGCTGAATACAAAGATTAAAAAAAACAAACGGAAGTCTTGGAATATAGAAGCCAGTACAACATATCCATCTTTACACCCAGAGCTGCAGACCATCGTAAAAGAGGGAGGTTATTGTAAGGTCCTGGGCCAGCCAATTCCACTTGACAGATTGACCGTTAAAAGCATTGATCTCTTCCATGTCACAGTGTATGGAATGAAGCATGGATTTTTGATCCAGCATGGGAATCTCTATCAACAGTGTATTGCTGCCTTCATTTTGCAAGAAAATGTGGATCTCACAAATTGAAAATTGCCATTTCTTGCTACAGTGAAGCCTATAAATCAAACAGAACATCATTATTTGGCCATCCTGTGGAGTCTGCTGAAATCTAGCTGTGTTGTCTGCAGGAGATCTGGATTTCATTGACACGTTTGGTTTACAGTTTATTAATGCTCTTTGTCTATATAGAATTTATAACATATTGCAAATATTATTTAATAACATTGGCACTGTTTTTATCACTGAACTTTTTGATATTGTACATACTTGTAGTGATAATTTTTTCCAAGCTTCCAGTGTTGTTTTTGTAAGGTGAAAGTAGATTTTTCAATCTGCAATTAAACTAATACAGTGAGGAACAGAAGTATTTGAACACCCTGCGATTTTGCAAGTTCTCCCACTTAGAAATCATGGGGTCTAAAATTCACATTGTAGGTGCATTCCCACTCTGAGAGACAGAATTAAAAAAAGCATTCAGGAAATCACATTGTATGATTTTTAAAGAATTTATTTGCCTTGCACTGCTGAACATATTTGAACACCTGAGAAACAGCAAGAATTCTGGCTCTCAAAGAACTGTTACTGTGCCTTTAAAAAGTCCACCTCTACTCCACTCATTACTCTAACTTAGTAGCACCTGTCCACCCCACAATCAGTCAGACGCCAACTACTACCATGGGCAAGACCAAAGAGCTGTCAAAAGACACCAGAGACATAATTGTGGACCTCCACAAGGCTGGAAAGGGTGACGGGGAAATTGCCAAACAGCTTGGTAAAAATAGATCAACTGTTGGAGCAATTGTTAGAAACCCCCCCCCCAAAAAAAAAAACCATTCCGTTATAGATGTCTAACGATAGCGTGTACAAGGAGGAGTCTTAGCAGGTAGATTGCTACCTTATGTGCTATACCTTGTGTTTATATATATATATATATATATATATATATATAGTGGTTTAACCCCTTAAGGAGCTTGCCATTTCTCACCTTAAAGACCAGGTCATTGCAGTTGCTTTTTTTTAGCACAGTTTTTATTATTTATTTTTCACAGTGTTGACCAGATGGGGTGGATCATGTGATATTTTTATAGAGCAGGTTGTTACGCACGCGGTGATACCTAATATGCCATTATTTTTTATTAATTTTTTTACAATATTATATGTCTCTTTTTATGGGAAAGGCGCTTTTTTTTAATTGTTAAAAACACTTTTTTCACTTTTATTATTTTTTATTTTTGTCCCAGTATGGGACTTTAACATTACAGGGTCTGATCCTTGTTTCAATGCAGCACAATACATCTGTATTGTACTGCATTGACTATCAGTGTATTACATAGTGTAATACACTGAAAGTTTGCCTATGAGACCCAGCCTGGGGGCTGGGCCTCATAGGCCTTCGTACATGCCGGGCCCCAAGGCCTTGGAATGGCTTGGGGCTGCCATGGCAACCATTGGGTCCCCGCCACCACAGAGCGAGGGCCCGATGGCTAAGGAGAGAGAGCGCAAACCTCCTATATGCTGCAGTCAGTGCTGACCGCGGCATATGGGTGGTTAATACACCAGCATCGGCATTATCACCGATGCTGGTGGATGCAGCAGGGATCCGGCTGTCAGTAACAGCTGGATTCCTGCCGCTGATTGCGGCACTGCACATGGGGGAACAGAAGGACCGTAGGACGAGAATGCTCGTCCTGGAGCGCAAAGTACTGGCTCTTTAGGACGAGCATTCTCGTCCTGGGTCGTTAAGGTGTTAAATCCCAAAAATTCAAATTCCAACTGTGTGGAAACTGAGTATACATAAATGGACAACTGAGGATTTATGCTCAATTTCAAGTAACACACATAGGAAGATTGCTCCAACATTGTGGGTATTGCTGCAGTAATCACAAATATATGCTGCTTAATTAAATTGAACCCCCCCCAAAAAAAAATATATATTAAATTGCGACAGTGTGGAAACTGAAAATACATAAACAGACGACTGAGGTTTGACACTCAATTTCTCGTTAATACACACACATGTACATTGCTGCTATATCTTGTGTCTTTTAGAAATCACATAAATAAGCTGGTTTAATTACATTTTGCAAAGAAAAAAAGTTGTGGCACCGAAAGAGGTATGGGTTCAGCATGCATGTGGAACCTGCATTTCCTAAATTTAATGGAGGCCAGTATGGCACCAGCGGAGGTAGTATTTAGTGTAGATTCCTGTCCTAAAGAGATTGCCTTGTCATTGGCAGACAGGCACAAATGATTTTGTACAAAATGTATTTGCCAAGAATCTCACATTTATAGTGTAACAATGGCACTATTGTATTTACTTGATTATTTGTGTTTGCAGAGCGCTGTTGAATTGTGTTTATTTTTAATTACATTTAACCATCCCCCGAAAAATGTAAATTCCAACCATGTAAAAAGTGTATATACGTAAATGGATGATTGAGGCTTGACGCTCAATTTCAACTTAACACACAAAGGGGTAGATTGCTGCCACACTGTGGGAATTGCTGCATTAGTCACGTATATATGCTGCTTAATTATATTGAACAACCCCCCCAAAGAAAATTAAATTGCAATAGTGTGGAAATTGAAAATATGTAAATGGATGACTGAGGCTGGAACCTAACTTTCAATTTAACACACAGGTAGATTGCTGCCACACCGTGGGTATTGCTGCAGTAATCTCGTATATATGCTGCTTAATAAAATGGAAGCATGATGCTCAATTTCTCGTTAATACATAGAGGTAGATTGCTTCTATCAAACAGATGGCCTTGATTAGGTGGTACATATAGCTGTGCATGCTCCTCCTCTCATTGGTTGCTGGATGCACATAGAGGTAACTAGGAGCAGCACACTATGTGTGCATGGTCTGCTCTCCTGAACATAGATGCCCAATGGCATAGGTAGGTTTAGAGTAGGACCTGCCTGATTGAAACCATCTTGGCAGGGGTAGGTGGGCACAGATGTGTGTTGATCAAAATATATTGGCTGAGAGTTTTTGATTTTATCATATCACAGTGAGGGTTTAGTCCATATACAAACCGGATTCCAAAAAAGTTGGGACACTATACAAATCGTGAATAAAAACTGAATGCAATGATGTGGAGGTGCCAACTTCTAATATTTTATTCAGAATAGAACATAAATCACGGAACAAAAGTTTAAACTGAGAAAATGTACCATTTTAAGGGAAAAATATGTTGAATCCCCAAAAAGTTGGGACAAGGCCATTTTCACCACTGTGTGGCATCTCCCCTTCTTTTTACAACACTCAACAGACGTCTGGGGACCAAGGAGACCAGTTTCTCAAGTTTAGAAATAGGAATGCTCTCCCATTCTTGTCTAATACAGGCCTCTAACTGTTCAATCGTCTTAGGCCTTCTTTGTTGCACCTTCCTCTTTATGATGCGCCAAATGTTCTCTATAGGTGAAAGATCTGGACTGGAGACTGGCCATTTCAGTACCCGGATCCTTCTCCTACGCAGCCATGATGTTGTGATTGATGCAGAATGTGGTCTGGCATTATCTTGTTGAAAAATGCAGGGATGCAGGCATTATCTTGTCAGAAGCCTGCAGAGATGCAGGCTTCTGAACTGAGCGTTGATAACAACTTGGGTTGTCCTTGTCCTCTTTGGTCCGGATGACATGGCGTCCCAGATTTCCAAAAAGAACTTCGAATAGTGACTCGTCTGACCACAGAACAGTTTTCCATTTTGCCACACTCCATTTTAAATGATCCCTGGCACAGTGAAAACGCCTGAGCTTGTGGATCTTGCTTAGAAATGGCTTCTTCTTTGCACTGTAGAGTTTCAGCTGGCAACGGCGGATGGCACGGTGGATTGTGTTCACTGACAATGGTTTCTGGAAGTATTCCTGAGCCCATTCTGTGATTTCCTTTACAGTAGCATTCCTGTTTGTGGTGCAGTTTAAGGGCCCGGAAATCACGGGCATCCAGTATGGTTTTACGGCCTTGACCCTTACGCACAGAGATTGTTCCAGATTCTCTGAATCTTCGGATGATGTTATGCACAGTTGATGATGATAGATGCAAAGTCTTTGCAATTTTTCGCTGGGTAACACCTTTCTGATATTGCTCCACAATCTTTCTGCACAACATTGTGGGAATTGGTGATCCTCTACCCATCTTGGCTTCTGAGAGACACTGTCACTCTGAGAAGCTCTTTTTATACCCAATCATGTTGCCAATTGACCTAATTAGTGTTAATTGGTCTTCCAGCTCTTCGTTATGCTCAAATTTACTTTTTCCAGCCTCTTATTGCTACTTGTCCCAACTTTTTGGGGATTTGTTGACACCGTGAAAATTGGAATCAACGTATTTTTCCTTTAAAATGATACATTTACTCGGATTAAACGTTTGATCTGTCATCTACGTTCTATTACAAATAAAATATTGACATTTGCCATCTCGACATCATTGCATTCAGTTTTTATTCACAATTTGTTTAGTGTCCCAACTTTTTTGGAATCCGGTTTGTATAATGCTTGCATCTATTGTGTTATAGTTCATTATTATCTGTTTTCTGTGGTTTTTTTTTCGTTGATTGCTGCTATACCTTGTGTCTTGTAGTAATCACATGTACAGTACAGACCAAAAGTTTGGACACACCTTCTCATTCAAAGAGTTTTCTTTATTTTCATGACTATGAAAATTGTAGATTCACACTGAAGGCATCAAAACTATGAATTAACACATGTGGAATTATATACATAACAAACAAGTGTGAAACAACGGAAAATATGTCATATTCTAGGTTCTTCAAAGTAGCCACCTTTTGCTTTGATTACTGCTTTGCACACTCTTGGCATTCTCTTGATGAGCTTCAAGAGGTAGTCCCCTGAAATGGTTTTCACTTTACAGGTGTGCCCTGTCAGGTTTAATAAGTGGGATTTCTTGCCTTATAAATGGGGTTGGGACCATCAGTTGCATTGAGGAGAAGTCAGGTGGATACACAGCTGATAGTCCTACTGAATAGACTGTTAGAATTTGTATTATGGCAAGAAAAAAGCAGCTAAATAAAGAAAAACGAGTGGCCATCATTACTTTAAGAAATGAAGGTCAGTCAGTCAGCCGAAAAATTGGGAAAACTTTGAAAGTAAGGGCTATTTGACCATGAAGGAGAGTGATGGGGTGCTGCGCCAGAGGACCTGGCCTCCACAGTCACCAGACCTGAACCCAATCGAGATGGTTTGGGGTGAGCTTGACCACAGAGTGAAGGCAAAAGGGCCAACAAGTGCTAAGCATCTCTGGGAACTCCTTCAAGACTGTTGGAAGACCATTTCAGGGGACTTCCTCTTGAAGCTCATCAAGAGAATGCCAAGAGTGTGCAAAGCAGTAATCAAAGCAAAAGGTGGCTACTTTGAAGAACCTAGAATATGACATATTTTCAGTTGTTTCACACTTGTTTGTTATGTATATAATTCCACATGTGTTAATTCATAGTTTTGATGCCTTCATAGTCATGAAAATAAAGAAAACTCTTTGAATGAGACGGTGTGTCCAAACTTTTGGTCTGTACTGTATATGCTGGTTGAATTGCATTTAAAAATCCCAAAGAAATATAAATTTCAACCTTGTGGAAAATGAATATATGTAAACAGACGATTGAGGCTTGACTCTCAATTTCAGCTTAACACACACAGGTAGATTGCTGCCACACCGTGGGTATTGTTGCAGTAACCATATATATGGTGCTTAATAGAATTGAAAGACCCCCCCTCCCCCAATTTTTTTTTAATTGCAACTGTGTGGTAACTGAATAAACTTAAATGGATGACTGAAGCTTGATGCCCAGTTTCAACTTAACACACACAGGCCGATTGCTGCCACTTCGTGGGTATTGCTGCAGTAATTACGTATATATGCGGCTTAATAGAATTGAACCCCCCCAAAAAAAAAATTTTTTTTACTGAGATCGTGTGGAAACTGAAAATATGCAAATTGACGACTGAGGTTTGACGCCAAGTTTCACCTTAACACACACAGGTAGATTGCTACCGCAACGTGGGAATTGCTACAGTAATCACGTGTATATATGCTGCTTAATTAAATTGAAAGACCCACCCCCCCAAAAAAAAGTTAATTTGCGACGGTGTGGAAACTGAAAATACGCAAATGGATGACTGAGACTTAATGCTCAATTTTAATTTAACACACAGAGATTGCTGCCTCCCTGTCATGTCTGTCAGCTGCCCTGCTTCTCTCTATTGTAAACAACACTCACAATTCTTCTTTGGAATCCTAGCTTTTCTCTTCATTGTCCTTGGCAATAAGCTTGATTGATTGATTTCTGACTGTCCCTGATAGATTTTTCACTGTCCTTGACTCCCTAAGATCATTATACTGGCAAACACTTTAACACCCAACCCCCTCCCTCATAGTCCAGCACAAAATGACATTCTGCCCGTTCTGCTGGGACACCTCCCTGCCTGCTGCAGCACTGACTGGCAAGCCCTCCCCCCCACTTCCTCCAAGAGTCATGTGAGCACCCTTCTTCTTCCTCTCTAGTTTTTTTCCCGCCGACATGTGCACTAAAATGGCGCTTCACGCCGTTTTAGTGGATTCATCCGAAACGAACCCAGAAAGATTAGGTCGGGTTCATCTGCCATAGCAAAATTCCGACCAAACTCAGTTCAGTCCGAACTGGTTCCCTCACCCTTACTTAAGAACCTTATGCAAATCAGATCATGTCAGGTAACTAAAAGGTCCTACACCCACACATATTTTCCAGAAGAAATAGTATAATTGGTCAGTAGATGTCAGCATAACATTGCAATGCATAGACTCAAATCATACAGTGTGGCTCATTTACAATGTCCAACACATCCTGAACATCAAGAGAACAGGGGATAAGTGTCTGATCGATGGGGATTTCACTGCTGTTACCCCTGCCAAAGAATGTGGTCCAGTGATCCTCATTTGAAAGCATCTCTGGCAGTGCCATAGAGCTGAATGGAGTGAATAAATACATGACTGTCGCTCCATTCAAATGGGGTAACCCCTGTTTTCGTGATTAGCAGGAACCCCACCGGTAAGATCCTTGCTGATCAGACACTTAGGGGGTCATTTACAGATATATGCCACTTTTTGGCATATATCTGTCGCAGATTGTGATGCAAAGATTATTTGCGCCTCAATTTTTTTCCCCGTTTCCAATGCTCACTCCAGGTCTAAAAAAGGGGACATGGTGTGGGCGTAGGCATAGAAAATGGTCTAAATCTATGTCAGCAAGGCGTAGATTTAGACAAGTGTAAGGTCGGCCTAAGTTATGTAGAGGCTGGCGTCTCTACATAACTTAGGCAGATGGAATACCAGTGCAGGAGGGACGAAGACCGATGTCTAAATCGTCGGTCTTCATAAATGTCCTCCTTATTCCCTATCCTCTGTATACGATACAAGTTGTCTTAATGGGAAAAGCCCTTTAATACATAAAAAAACCTACTAAACCTTCTCAATCCAGTAGGTTGTCTCTGTGAGATATTGATCGTTGTTGCTTGTTGCCCTAAAGTCAGTGTGTGAATATCTTGAAGAGCCTCATTATTAGTTGATAAATGACTGAGATTTGTGATGAGGACGCAGTCGTCATGGTAAAGTCTCAAGATGACCTTTTATCAATGACTGAATTAACAAGGAAAATGAATAAAGATTCAGAATGTCCTTATTAAGTGTTTCAACCAATATGGATTTTGTGTTGTTTGAAGCATATTTAATTGGATTAAAGCGAGATCTCTTCTCAAAGTTTAGGATTTAAGATTTTAAGATGATTACTTGAGAAAAGCTTCATTATCCGATGTATTCATCCTCAGGAACAGAACTTCTAAAAATAGTTGATCAGATGTTAATTTTTGTGGATTTTGCAGTGATTTTAGTGAGAAGCTCATAGTTTTCATTCATTCGTTCATTCATTCATTCATTCATTCATTCATTCTTTTTCTCTGTTTCTGACTAAATTCTGGATTTCAGTAAAGGTACTGCTAAGACATGTCATCACTTTCTGATTGGTGGAGTCTAACTACCCACCATATCCTCTGAATCAGGGATGGCCAACCTGAGGCTCTTCAGCTGTTGCAAAACTACAACTCCCATCATGCCCGGACAGTCTACAGCTATCAGCCTACAGCAGGGCATGGTGGGAGTTGTAGTTTTACAACAGCTGGAGAGACGCAGGTTGGACATGCCTGCTCTGAATGAACAGGTCTCAGAGCTGTTTTAGCACTGCTTCACCTCTAAAGGGGTTGTGTAAGAATGGGGGTGGTGTTGGCCTCATCTGTGAAGAAAAGTTCACTTACCTGCTTCCTGGTGCCGGCTCCCCGCTCCTTCTCATCCAGGCCTACAATGCTCTTCTGGGCTCCCTCAATGTTGACATCCATTTTGCCTGGCTTTTACCGGCTCCCTTGTCATGACAAATTGTCAGATGATGCAAGAGGATCTGGTCTCAATTGTGGCCAGTGATTGGCTGCCCAGTGGAGCATTGCAGGCCTGGAGGAGCGGGGAGACGGCGCCGTAAAGCAGGTAAGTAATTTGTTAACCCCTCCATTATTGCATAACCCCTTTGAAGGGATTCTGTCACCTGGATTTTGCCTATAGAGCTGCGGACATGCGCTGCTAGATCGCCGCTAGCACGTCCGCAATATACATTCCCAGTAGCTCTGAGTGCTTTTATTTAGGCAAAAAAAACGCTCCTGGATCTGAATACTTTTGTAATTGCATGTAAAATCTAGTATAGTGACTGAGTTTTTCAATAAAATGTATCTGTATAGCGCCACCTGCTGTTTGTTCTTTTCCTTATTTCTTTTCCACCTCACTAAGATGGTCGCACATGCTCAGTTTAAATATTGAGCTGTCACCAGCCATATGTTCTGTTAAAAGCTGTGGTAGTTACAGGGAAATAGCTACAGCAGAAAGGACACACTCCCTGAGAAAGAACATGCCCCCTGAGCTGCTAGCCTGAAATAAATCAAGCAGAACACTTGGAGCAATGAATGAGGAGATCTCTGGATCCATGAGAGATACAGGGCTGGTTCTAGCTTTGTTAGAAAGATATTGTGATGTACTATCTGTTATTTAATTTTGAGAAATCATCTAAGCCTTTTTTTAGGGTAACCCCTGTTCTAGAGGCTAGAAAATAATCGTGACCAACCTCTTCACTCTCAAGATTGCTGGGGGTCCCAGAGGTTGGATGGATGTTCACTGATAATATTGAGGAATATCCTAGCCATACCCCTTTCAACATTTTTTTTGATGCATCTATAACCCCCCTTCCCCCCAAGGGGCTCCTTAGCCTGGATGAGTAGCTCTCCATCTTTTTTTTCTTCTATTTAAGCAGTCATTCCCAAGGTCCAGATTTGCACTACAGTGAAATATCTCCAACATTCAACTCATAGTTCATTTTAAGTAGTGTAAGTAGAAAAAAATCAATTACATTGTTTTTATGAAAATCAGTCCATGTAGATAATTGATTTACATGCCCGCTGCCCCCGAGACCAAGATGCATTTAGTAGAGGTTGTTTTGGATTTTTTTGTACGTGCTATGCTATTCCCAGAAATCATAAAAGAAAAGTCAAAAGGAAAGAGACACAAGTTCAGCTTTGCCTTCTGCATCATTTTATGGTGTTTCATTCTGTCCTCCAGGCCCTGAGTAAAGTGGATAGATTGACAAAAAGTCTATTTTCGCCACTCGTAAAAACAAGTCTTGATGTAACTTCCAAAATATAGAGTAACCTAATGTACCATGTAACAAAATAGCAGCTACGTGTAAGCTGCAGTCGTCTTCATTGACCTAGCTCGTGAACACAAGATATTTATTGAGTGACGTTAAGGTTACTTGCCATTTGTCTCTAAATTACCTTGTTTTGAATCTCCAAATTAAAGAATCCCAAATGTTCTTCTGCATGGATTTATTGTCTCACTTCAGCAAATGGCATTTATCATGTAGAGAAAGTTAATACACGGCACTTACTAATGTATGGTGATTGTCCATATTGCCTCCTTTTGCGGCTTGATTCATTTTCCCATCGCATTATACACTACCTGTTTCCAGGGGTTAAGACCACCCTGTAGTCCAGCAGTGGTGGCCGGGCTTGGACACTGTAGGAAAAAGTACCGGCATTTCTAGTGGCCGAGACCGCAGGAGCACACATAGGCTGGTGCTTTTTCTTATAGTGTGTAAGCACGTCCACTGCTGCTGGATTATAGGGTGGTCGTAACCTCTGGAAACAAGCAGTGTATAATGGGATGAAAAAATGTATCCAGCCAGCAAAGGAGGCAATATGGACAATCACAATACATTAGTAAGTGCCTTGTATTCACTTTCTCTACATGATAAATGCCATTTGCTGAAGTGAGACAATGAATCCATGCAGAAGAACATTTAGGATTCTTTAACTTGGAATTAAATGGGTTGTCTCACTTCAGCAAATATGATTTATTATGTATTGGAAGTAAATACAAGCCCCTTAATAATGTATTGTTTTTATCCATATTGCCTCCTTTGCTGGGTGGATTCATTTTTCTATCACATTAAAAACTGCTGGTTTCCATGGTTACGACCACCCCTGCAATATATCAGTGGTGGTCATGTTTGCACACTATTGGAAAAAACGCCAGCCTGTTTGGTGGCCAGGACTGTGGCACCGCACATAAGCTAGTGCTTTTTCCCATAGTGTGCAAGCACGACCACCACTGATGGATTGCAGGGTGGTCGTAACCATGGAAACGAGCAGTGTATAATGTGATGGAGAAATGAATCCAGACAGCAAAGGAAGCAATATGAACAATCACAATACATTATTAAGGGGCTTGTATTAACTTCCTCTGAATAATTAATGCTATTTGCTGAAGTGAGACTACCCATTTAACTTTCTCTACATGATAAATGCCATTTACTGAGGTGAGAGAACCCCTTTAAATTCTGCAATGGTTCCTAACCACTATGTTACAGTCTAATTTGCACTGCTTTGGCAGTATGTGACTTGTCTCAGCGGTTATGCCACCAGTGATGTATGTTGGGAGCAACTCCTGACATACATCTCAGACCAGGGCTGGACTTTACTAGAATAGAAACAATGCAAATGCTTGGGGCCCAATAGATCAGGGAGCCCCTGCTGGCTATAAGCAGGTACGGATGCACAGGGACCCTGCGGTGGAAGGGGGGGGGGGGGGTACGGTCCATTCCCAGCTGTAGAGCACTAGCAGAAGTGCCAAGGCTGCATTGGTAAACTGAGAAGTAGGGCTTGGCAGGTTGACGAGGGTGGAGTTTATCAGTGCAATGTCCCACTCAGTGATGGTCGTCGGCACTTCAAACTTTTGATATGTGTATCTAATGTACAGTCGTGGCCAAAAGTTTTGAGAATTACATAAATATTGGAAATTGGAAGTTTTTATAATAGCAATTTGCATATACTCCAGAATGTTATGAAGAGTGATCAGATGAATTGCATAGTCCTTCTTTGCCATAAAAATTAACTTAATCCCAAAAAAAACTTTCCACTGCATTTCATTGCTGTCATTAAAGGACCTGCTGAGATCATTTCAGCAATCGTCTTGTTACTCAGGTGAGAATGTTGACGAGCACAAGGCTGGAGATCATTATGTCAGGCTGATTGGGTTAAAATGGCAGACTTGACATGTTAAAATGAGGGTGATGCTTGAAATCATTGTTCTTCCATTGTTAACCATGGTGACCTGCAAAGAAACACGTGCATCCATCAATGCGTTGCATAAAAATGGCTTCACAAGCAAGGATATTGTGGCTACTAAGATTGCACCTCAATCAACAATTTATAGGATCATCAAGAACTTCAAGGAAAGAGGTTCACAATTCTTGTTAAGAAGGCTTCAGGGCGTCCAAGAAAGTCCAGCAAGCGCCAGGATCGTCTCCTAAAGAGGATTCAGCTGCGGGATCGCAGTGCCACCAGTACAGAGCTTGCTCAGGAATGGCAGCAGGCAGGTGTGAGCGCATCTGCACGCACAGTGAGGCGAAGACTTTTGGAAGATGGCCTGGTGTCAAGAAGGGCAGCAGAGAAGCCACTTCTCTCCAAAAAAAACATCAGGGACAGATTGATCTTCTGCAGAAAGTATGGTGAATGGACTGCTGAGGACTGGGGCAGAGTCATATTCTGCGATGAAGCCTCTTTCCGATTGTTTGGGGCATCTGGAAAAAGGCTTGTCCGGAGAAGAAAAGGTGAGCGCTACCATCAGTCCTGTGTCATGCCAACAGTAAAGCATCCTGAGACCATTCATGTGTGGGGTTGCTTCTCATCCAAGGGAGTGGGCTCACTCACAATTTTGCCCAAAAACACAGCCATGAATAAAGAATGGCACCAAAACACCCTCCAACAGCAGCTTCTTCCAACAATCCAACAACAGTTTGGTGAAGAACAATGCATTTTCCAGCACGATGGAGCACCGTGCCATAAGGCAAAAGTGATAACTAAGTGGCTTGGGGACCAAAACGTTGACATTTTGGGTCCATGGCCTGGAAACTCCCCAGATCTTAATCCCATTGAGAACTTGTGGTCAATCCTCAAGAGGCGGGTGGACAAACAAAAACCCACTAATTCTGACAAACTCCAAGAAGTGATTATGAAAGAATGGGTTGTTATCAGTCAGGAATTGGCCCAGAAGTTGATTGAGAGCAAGCCCAGTCGAATTGCAGAGGTCCTGAAAAAGAAGGGCCAAAACTGCAAATACTGACTCTTTGCATAAATGTCATGTAATTGTCGATAAAAGCCTTTGAAACGTATGAAGTGCGTGTAATTATATTTCATTACATCACAGAAACAACTGAAACAAAGATCTAAAAGCAGTTTAGCAGCAAACTTTGTGAAAACTAATATTTGTGTCATTCTCAAAACTTTTGGCCACGACTGTATTTCTGTATATTCCTGTAATACCTATTAACAGGCTGTTATAGTTCATTACATCTATTTGCCCCTAGGTGGTGCTGGCACCACACATATATATATATATATATATATATATATATTTATATATATATATACTAGCAGAAGGACCCGGCATCGCACGGGTATATTTCATCTTTTTTATTTAATGTTTCTGTGCGTCGTTAAAAGATATCGACAGTATCCCCCATAACAGTGAATTCTACAGCACCCCTCCCCTTTAACAGTGAACTCCAGAGTCCCCCACCCCTTAACACTGACCCCCCACAGTGTCCCGCCACTTTAAAATGGGACCTCCACAGCAGTCCCTCCCCTTAACTTTGACCTTTACAGCAGCGCGCCCCTTTAACAGTGAGTTTCACAGCACCCTAATCCCTTGACAGTGACCTCCTCAAGGGCCCGCCCCCTTAACAGCGACCTTCACAGGGGGGGATATTACTGTGTGATGGCAGTGTGGGGTAAATTACTGTGTGGGGGCAGTGTAGGGGAAATTACTGTGTGGGGGCAGTGTGGGGGGAAATTACTGTGTGGGGACAGTGTGGGGGGAAATTACTGTGTGGGGACAGTGTGGGGGAAATTGCTATGTCTGACAAATTACTATATGGGGAAAACTACTGTGTTGGGGCAGTGTGGGGGAAATTTCTATGTGTGGGGAAATTACTATATGGGGCAGTGTGGGGGAAATTACTGTGTGAGGGGAAATTACTATGGGGTGATTACTATGTGGGGGCAGTAGGGGGAAATTACTATATGGGGGCATTGCTATTCGGGAAGCACTGTAGGGGCAATTCTATTATTTTTGGGGACACCATACAGGGACTATACTGGAGCACAATATAGGGTGTTATTATTACAGGGGGCACTGTAGGGGACATTATAGCTGCTGTGGACACTATAGGGACATTTGGTGTCATTTATCAAACTGGTGTAAACTACAGTATAACTGGCTTAGTTGCCCATAGCAGCCAATCAGGTTCTACCGTTTATTTTTGACAGCCCTTTTGGAAATCCAGTTCTACTTTACACTAGTTTGATAAATGACCCCAATTATGTCTACTGGGGTCACTTTTTTTTCCAGCAGTATAGTACCTGGGACATTGGGGAGCACAACGGGCACAGTATTTGGAGTGGCAGCAGGATGACACTGTGGGGACACCAGGATGGGGAGGTTGATGGAAAAATTTAGAAATCTAACTTGTCTGTATTACCAACTGTAGAGACGAGGTGCGGCTGAAAGAATCTGCCATGGCGGTCTGGGTCAAATGGAGCAGAAAAGGAAAGAGGTCTACATGACAGGAGATGTCACTGGATGTAAGAGGTATGTGGTGCTGTATTCTCCTCCATGTCTTTTTTATTATAATTATCTGTATTTTAAATTTGGCGACCACATTTTTCAGTTTAGGACCCAATTTGGGGTAATTTGAGGTATTTTTTTGGTCTGAAGATGTCATATGGCCTAGGAATAGACTGTGGTGCTCATGAAGCACCGCGGCCTCTTCACACAAAAAAACTAAACTAAAATGGAGGGGCCCAAGTGGGGTAGACAGCCCCGGGCCTATCATGCACTTAATCCGCCCCCAAAGGACAAGTCTATTCCACCATGTAGCTGCCTGATTAGGCTCTTGGCTCTGGCCAAGCCAAGGGAGCACATAGAACAAGAACTACATTTCAGCAGCACAGCACAGACCAGTGAGTCTACGTCTGGTATAGAGAAAGTCTAGTGGAGGTTAGAGCTAAACTAGCCAAGGACTTCACAAGCAACAGTGACCAGGAGGAACCTAAAAAGTACCTGGACACAGCAGGATGATTAGTGCGCAGAATTATCCTTTATCACATGCCTCTATGGACATAGTGGACCGTAATTCTTCAGTGAGCATCCTTTCCAAAGAATGGAGCAGAAGACTGATGCCTGCCATTAGGGAGCCGCCCTGTGGATTGCTACTGACCAGTAAGAGATATTATATTCAGTACCTGAGTGCAGGACAAGGACAACTCCTGAAATTACAATCATCAAGCCTGTTACTAGGAATACAGCGGAACCTGTATTTATATTGTTGCTTCACCTTATCCATGGACTGTACTGACTACCTGAAGATACAGATGTAGCGGGGGTAACAGACACACTCTTAACTCAAATTTGTTAACTTATCGCGTTATCCTGAAACAAAAGCCATTGAAAAGAAATTGCTTAACGCATTTAGTTTAGATAACATGTCTCATAAAGCATGTGTGTTATCCCTGCTACATCCGTAACTAATTGATCAAGTAAAGTCCAACTGTTTCACTATAATTGACTCCTCATCCTTTCCCACCATTCATCTTTTCACCTAACTGTGCTGGCGTCGTGAAAGACCGGGGTCCAAGTCTCCAAAGCACCACTACACACCTATACCATCAAGGGCACCTCGGCCACTATCTGGCTGGTGATCCCTGTACCAGAGAGTGCCCCGGAGGACTTAGTGCTGTCTTCCCCATCACTGCACGCCGTCCCAGGGAAGCTCTGCTAACCGTGAGTAAATGAACTACTACCCTCATTGGCCCACCGTAGCTCATGTGTTGCCCCTGCGGCCCGGTCGCTGCATCAGTATGACAAGGGCCCTGGAACTGACTTTACTTATGTCGCAGAAATGCCAAATCTCTGATAGATTCCTCCCACACTTTTGTTTTTGCAGGATGCCTTTGTACAGACTAGATCAACAGACTGCACTGTTCCATACAGTATACCGCCTTATACCATCCAGACAGAGGCCAAAAAGACTCTCTTTTCACCTCCGTTAGGTGAATGGTGTCCTCTTAACGTATACGCTGGAAGCTTTACCACACACACACAAAGCAGACACTGCACAGTCTTAGGGCTCATGCACACTGCCGTTGTGCGGCCGTTCCGTGCATTGGGGACTGCAATTTGCAGTCCCCAATGCACGGGCAACATCCGTGTGGCGGCCAGGATGGATCGAGACCCAAAAATCCTGAACACTTTGACTGAAAGTCGGATCCGGCCTTTTTCCCATTGAATTGCATTAACGCCGGATCTGGCGCCGTGTGTTCAGTCAAACCGGATCCGGCTTTTGCATGTTAAACCCGAAAAATGTGAAAAAAAAGTTAAAGTCCATAAATGGCGGATCCGTTTTTTCCAATGCATTTTTTCATTGTGATCAAAATCCTGATCAGGATTCAAATGTAATCCGTTTTCACACGTTTTTCCGGATCCGGCGGGCAGTTCCGGTGTCGGAATTGAACGCCGGATTAAAACAACGCTAGTGTGAAAATAGCCTAAGCCTCTGTTCACATTTGTGTCAGAGGCTCTGTTAGGCCTTGTTCACATTTACGTTTTTCACCGACGCGTGCTGTCTGCATTTTCCGCGGACACCTACCCACTGATTTAAATGTGTCTGTTCACATTTCAGTATTTTTTTTACTGACCGTGGGTCAGTGAAAAAAATCACGGAGACATGCACTACTTTGATCCGTGATGTGGACCAAGCACGCCCATAGAAGTCTATGGGTCCGTGAAAATCACGGAAACACCAGGGACGGCATCGTGGTGCATCCGTTTTTCACTAAAAACTTATAGGAGATTCTTTGGAAATTAATGTTCAGCTGAGCAACGTCAGTGAATTACGGATGACACAAGGATGGTAAAAACGGACACACAGACCAACCACAAACCCTTCATGGATACGAACACATTGCCTTTTTTCACGGATGTGTCACTGACATGGAAATGTGGACAAGGCCTAACCCTCAGTTCACACCTGAGCGTTTTACAGCGCGTTCCTACGCGCTGTAAAACGCTCAACAAGGAGAAACCAATGCTTCCCTATGGGAATGGTTCTCACCTGGGCGTTTTACAGCGCGTACGATCGCGCTGTAAAACGCCCGACGCTCAAACAAGTACATGAGCGTTTTTTCGGGGGTTTGTCGCACGTTCCCGTACATAGACTTTCGGGAACGCGCGACAATGTGTGTTTGCTTGTCTCTGTATGCGCGATTGTAAACGCCCGTACAATCGCGCATACAGAGCGCTCCTTTCAGAACGCTCCGGTGTGAACCCAGCGTTAGGGTGAGTTTCCTTTGCATTTTTCTTTTGTAAAACGGCCACTTCATATGTTTGCTGAAGGTCTGTAGGAAATGTGAAACGCTACTGGCATTTTTGTTAATTAGGTGCTGTTTAATATCTATGGGGGTCATTTATCAAAACTGGTGTAAAGTAGAACTGGTTTAGTTGCCCATAGCAACCTATCATATTTCACCTTTCATTTTTCAAAGCAGCAATGAAAAATGAAAGGTGGAATCTGATTGGTTGCTATGGGCAACTAAGCCAGTTCTACTTTACACCAGTTTTGATAAATGACCCCCCTATAACTTAAATTTTTATGCAGCATGTTAAAACGTTTGCCTTCTTTTATGGCATTTTGACATTTATGTATGTATGTATCTACAGTATTTAGTTACTTTACTTACTTGTATAACAGCACAACGCTTTACGGAAATTATCATCACTTCTCTATAGGGAAAAAACCTGGTTCAGGGCTCATGCATACAAACGTATTTTCTTTCTGTGTCCGTTCCGTTTTTTTTTACGGACCGTATGCAGAACCATTCATTTCAATGGGTCTGCAAAAAAAATGTTAGTCCGTGTCCATTCTGTTTCCGTATGTCCGCATGTCCGTTCCACAAATAAATGGAACATGTCCTAATATTGTCCGCATTACGGACAAGGATAGGACTCTTCTATTAGGGGCCAGCTGTTCTGTTCCGCAAAATACGGGATGCACGAGGACGTCATCCGTATTTTTTTGCGGATCCGTTTTTTACGCACCGCAAAATGCATACGGTCGTGTGCATGAGCCCTCAGTCAGTTTTTTTTTTCACAGAAATAAATGCCGCTAAATAAGCGATAAAAACTCCATGCGGTATGAAAAAATAATTGATTGGTTTCTATGGTGTTTTTTGAGTGAAGGGTGTGGGACCCTTCGAAGCCGGTGTCTCTGATTCTGTATACCGTGCTATATTCCCGTCATAATACCGGGAGCCTTGGAACCTGGCAACCCCAATTATAAGCCAATAGGGTCCATCGGTGGTGGCGATGTCCGTCGTGCTATGGATCCGACACACTGTTGGGACTTTTTAAATGGAAACCACAATGTATATGTGAACAAAGCTGAACGAGTAGCCAAGGCCCCTATTGCAGAACTGGGGCCCCTCTCCTTCCAGCTTATGATTATTGTGTTTTTTACTCTGCGTTCAGTGCCTTTCTTTGGTATCCCATTGATCTTGGGCCAATTTTCCATTCTTGCCTTCCAACATCCACTTTTGAAGATGGGCCCCTCGTTTCTGCGCCCCATAACCCATGCCGCGGCTACCCTGATGAGACCTGTCTCCACAAGTGTCCATGCAGTGATGACAGCGTCAGACTTTTGGGGACACACCCTAGACAAGCTGGGTGGTAAGGGCCAGTTGTCAATTTAGGCCCCTTGCAGACAATTTAGGCCCCTTGCGGATGCGTTCGCGCAATTTCGCAAGCAAGTTTATTCAGTTTTGTATGCGATCGCGTTCAGTTGTTCAGTGCAATGCGATTCAATGCGTTTTGCACACGCGTGATAAAAAACGGAAGGTTTTTCAAACAACATCTCTTAGCAACCATCCGTGAAAAACGCATCGCATCCGCACTTGCCTGCGGATGCGATTTTCACGCACGCCCCATTTACTTCTATGGGGCCAGCGTTGCATGAAAAACGCAGAATATAGAACGTGTTGCGATTTTCACGCAACGCCCAAGTGATGTGTGAAAAACAACTCTCATGTACACATACCATTTGAAATGAATGGGTCCGGATTTAGTGCGGGTGCAATACGTTCACGTCACGGATTGCACCCGCGTGGAATTCTCGCCCCTGTGAAAGGGGCCTTAGTCTTACATTTCTAGGAATAATAACAGAGGATCAGCAGAGAGTTCTAAGAAAATATTTCCCAGTATTGATATTTCATAGGGAATACAAGTATTTACTAAAAGAGAAGCTCCTCTTTATATTGGGTATTGCTATTGTACAATCTTCCGTTTCTTCTTCTTCAGAGGTTGAATTTCATAATCCGCTAAACACGTGGCCCCCATGAGTTCATGCATTCAATTGCTCTGGACCCGATATACTGAACATAATAGACAAATCACTATGCAACCTTGTTTTTAACATGACTAATGTCTCAGAACAAGCATTAAAAGCAGCAACGCGGTTTAATATGGGAAGAAGCACATGATATTATTCGTGGATGAGCTATATCCGAAAATAATGAGAATATTAATAGAAGATACTGTAGATTAGAAAAGTACCGTAATCCTTATGCAAGATTTTGTACAGCACTAGTCATACAGACACTTCTATGAGAGATAATGAAGGACATTTTGTCAGTCTGTCATTTGCAATATATGTAACTGATTGGTACATTTTTTTTTTACCATTCCATATTTCTGCAGGGATGTTAAAGGGCATCTGTCAGTAGATTTGTCCCTATGACACTGGCTGACCTGTTACATGTGCGCTTGGCAGCTGAAGGCATCTGTGTTGGTCCCATGTTCCTATGTGCCCGCATTACTGAGAAAAATGATGTTTTACTATATGCAAATGAGCCTCTAGGAGCAACGGGGGCGTTGTCATTACACCTAGAGGCTCTGCTTTCTGCAACTGCTGAGCCCTCTGCACTTTATTGAAAGCAGACCAAGTAGGCATGATCACGTTTATACTGCCTGGTCCTGTCAATCAAAGTGCAGAGGGCGCGACAGTGGCAGAGAGAGCACAGCCTCTAGGTGTAACGGCAACTCCCCCGTTGCTCCTAGAGACTCATTTGCATATATTAAAACGTCATTTTTCTCAGCAATGCGGGCACATATGAACACGGGACCAACACAGATGCCTTCAGCTGCCAAGCGCACATGTAACAGGTCATCCAGTTTCATAGGTACAAATCTGCTGACAGATGCCCTTTAAAGCTGGATTTACACTGTCCAATACTCGGGCAGATTATTGGGAATGAACGTTACTACGAACACTTATTTTTCCAATAATCTGCTCATGTAAATGTGTCGCTGATAAACAAGCAAAACGCTCATTCATCGGGTGAAATACTGTGGCACAGTAAATCATTGTGTGAATAGCAATCTGTTGCCCAGAAACATTGAATCTGTAGGAGGACGAGTGACGGCACTGACGATCGCTTGTTCTCATACAGTGGAGGTGATCGTAACCTCCACTGAAGAGCAGGCAGTTATCAGGAAGGAACGGTCCCTTCCTGATAATTGCCTGCTTTTTGGCATTGTGTAAATGCGGCTTAAGATTTAAAAAATTTCTCCGGGGCTTTGATTAAACTTTGGCTTTCAGACAACCTTCGGAAGGACAATAGTTTCATAACTACTGACTGACTCTGGCTGTGGGTTCTTTTGCTTATGTCTTCTCATGTTTCTTCCTGTTCAGCTGCCTGTATATTATATGGGAAGACATAGGAGATGATCCGCTCGAGACATCAGCAGAAGAGCCCGCAGCCAGAGCACATCCAAGATTGCGGAATAGGCAGTGAGACGGAATGGTAAGTAGTGGAGAAATTATCTTCCTTCAACAGGTTGTCTGAAAGCTATAATTTAGTCAAAGCCCTAGAGAAACCCTTTAATGACCAAGTTAAATACCTGCAACAGGGACTACAAAATGTGAGAAAATCCATCTTCATATTTTATAGCCTGTGTTTTAGTGAAAACCCAGTAAAGGGCCTGATTGCTGTAATGCAGTGAAAAAGGAGGACTCCTGTTGCCATCTATCCAGGTCCAATGTTTAGTTGTCTATTGAATTATCAGCCAATTGTAGCCTTCTAAGAAGGTTGTGATGTTCGTACTTTGTTCCTAGGGGAAGGTCAGGTAAAGCTAGCCTATGGGATCCTTAATGACATTGAAAGGGAATGGACAATTAATGACCTATCCTCAGGATAGGTCATCAGTATGTGATTTTTGAGGGTCCAAGTCCAACCCCTGGCCCCTTGCAGATCAGCTGTTTGAAGGGGCCAAGGCGAGGTGAGCACTGTAGCTTCTTTCTAAGCCAAGGATGTCACGTTCATCGGTCATATGGTCTACGAGCAGCTCAGTCCTATTCAAATGAATAAACCTGGGCTGTAATACGAAGAAAAGCCACTGTACAATGTACCGTATTGGAGATCCACAGCATCTTCAAGCAGCTGAACAGTAGTGGTGCTGGGAGTCAGCCCTCACCAATCAGATATTGATGACTTAGGGCTCATGCACACAGCCGTAAGTGTTTTGCAGTCCACAAATTGCAAGTTCAAGCCAACATTTTATTATTTTTTCTATAAAAATGTCCATGGAAACATGGGCAAGTTTCATGTTGTTTGTCTGTTACCCCTTCTTTTCTATCAATAACAGCTATTGATATGGACACTGGTTTGTGGGTGTAAGCGGTAGGCCTTCACTTTGACATTTAAAGTTACTTTTTGTTTAGTCCGTGCCACACAATAAAGAGATAGCATAGGAAAACATAACAAATATGAAGTCATAACAACAGTTATAAAAATCATCACAGCCTATGATGATCGTAGCCGCCAAGACACAAACATGGCAAATGCAGTGAGCTGCAGGAGAAGTGCTGTGAGGCGAATTGGAGTGGTGGTGGAGGCCAGGATGAATGCAGTAGTTGTTCACGGTGACATTCCTCACTCTCTCTGGGATGGTGGGCACATTGGTTGGAGAAGTGCAACCCTTCTTCCCCTTGGGGCACACACTGAACTTGGGGTTCCTGCCTGATGGTGGCCGGAGTGCCCTTGATGTTGGTTTTTGTGGGTGCAAGGCAGTAGGACAGGATGATAGCTAGCGGCCATGGTGGAGTCAATAACCTGGCCTATTTGGTTGCAATTAATAAGTCGCTCTTTACTGAAAGGCACAGTTCCTGAGATGTATCACAGATTAGAATCTTCACAATTGTTGTTTATAGATAGTAGCAATGATGGTAGTAATTATTTCTTCTCTCAGGGCACACGCTGGACTTTCCAGGGCTCCTGCCTGGTGGTGATAGGGGTGCCCTTGATGTTAGGTAGATGGGTGCAAGGCAGGATGGCAGATGATGGAGTAAATGACCAGGACCAGTCTCTCTTTGATTAATGTATATTGGTGATAAAGTAGTTTCTACAGCAGCAATAGGCACAGTTCTGGAGTATGTTACAGAGTAGGCTTCTCCCAATAGTTATGTATAGGCAGTAAGAATGACAGTAGTAATCCTCCCAAATAACCACAGGTACAGTATGCAATTCCATTCTCATTGACTCTTTCTGCAATTTCCAGGCTTCGGGGTGAGATCCTAGATCCGGATGGCCAGCCCATCCCAAAGCAGTAAAGTCTTATAGTCATAAACGTGCAGGACCATACTGTCTTTCTCCACCATGGACCTGAAATGAGGTTTTCAACCTTCTGTAAATGTATGTTCTCTTTCCCTCAGGGGTATTTTTCAGTTAAGTTGATCTCTGGTAGCTTTCATTCTCAGGGATAAAGATTGCCTGAACCATGCTTATATCCAGACATACTGCTCAGCTAAGACATGCACGTGTTGCCTCTAGCTCTTGTGACTAGACACTAGCCAAGAGGTGGAGCCAGCACATCACCATGAGAAACTTGGCTAAGACTGCCAGTGTTAACTATATATTGCCCATACATAACCATTTGCGAAATAAGTACTACAACAACAAGTCACAACATTTAAAAGCGTTTTCTAAGACATTTAGGCCTCAAGCACATGGCCGTTGCTTGGCCGTTCTGTGCATTGGGGATAGCAATTTGCGGTCCCCAATGCAGGGGCACTATCCATGCGGCTGCTGTGATGGATCCAGACCCATTCAACTTGAATGGGTCCGTAATCTGTCCACACCGCAAAAAAAAAAGAACATGTTCTATTTTTTGCAGTGAGGAGGCTTCCGTGCCTCCGTTCTGCACTGCACCTTCCGGATTGCGACCCATTCAAGGGAATGGGTCCGCATCCGTGATGCGGTGAGAACACGGCTGGTGGCCGCATATTGCGGCCCCGCTGTTTGCAGGCCGCAAAACGGGCCACGGCTGGCAATGGCTGTATGCACAAGGCCTTATGCTGATGACCCATCCTGGAGACAGCACGTCCTTTCTGTGAGGTTTATTCCAGATGCGACGTTTTGGCTAAGAAGCCTTTTTCAAGCATCCTTCCCCTGGATAGGTCATCAGTATCTGATCAGTGGGGTCCAAAACCCAGGACCCCACTTTCTGCTTCAAAATTACCTGTGTTTTATTACAACTGCTACATCCCCTTCAAGTGAATGAGAAGAGCACCTGAAATTGCAGGTGCCAGGAGTCAGACCTCCACCAACCTGATATTGATGACCTATCCTGACGATAGGTCATTAACCCTTAGGATACCAGCACCTTACATGTATGGCACTGGTATCAGTGTCACAAATCCCAGCACCGTACAGCTACGGCACTCTGAGATCGGGCGGGTGCAGGTGCTGCGCCCACCCGATCAGCTGCAGGGATCTGGCAGTGACTGATAGCCGTACCCCTGCTATATGCGCCAGCATCGGTGAAAACACAGATGCTGGCACATTAACGCTTGCACTGCCACGGTCAGTATCCTGCCTGGTGCGGGTCCCTGCGCTGCTGTGACGGGGACCCGATGGCACGAAAGGCAGCCTGATGCCTTCCTTAGGCATCGTGGCTGCCTTCCGTGTGAACCTGTGAGATCCAGCCCCCTGGATCTCACAGGTAGCGAGCTGTAAGTGTATTACACAGTGTAATACACTTACAGACAAGGCATTACAATACAGAAGTATTGTAATGCATTGTACAGGGGATCAGACCCCCAAAAGTTGAAGTCCCAGAGTGGGACAAAAAAGAAAGTGAAAAAAGAAGTTAAAAAATAAAGTTTTGCAAAAAATTTTTGTTTCAAGTAGAAAAAAAAAAAATGAATCCTTTTCCCAAAATAAAGTACATTTTTTTTTTAAATAGGAAAAAAAAAAAAAGGATCGACCGACTCTATAAAAATATCACATGATCCACTCCATCAGGTGAACGCTGTAAAAAAAAAAAAAAACTGCCATTTCTTGGTCACCTTGATTCACAAAAAGTGTAATATCAAGCGATCAAAAAGGTGTATTTAGACCAAAATGGTACCAATCGAACCGTCATCTCATCCCACATGAGCTCCTACCTATGACAATCAGCCAAAAAATTAAAAAAATAGGGCTCTCAGAAAATGACAACACAAAAACAAGATTTTTTTCTGTTCAACAATGCTTTCACTGTGTAAAACTTAGTAAAAATAAGAATTATAGACATATTAGGTATTGCTGCATCCGTAACAACCTGCTCTATAACAATATCACATTATATGCCCCCTCAGGTGAATGCTGTAAAAGAAATTTAAAAAAAAACTATGCCAAAACAGCCATTTTTTCACCTTGAATCACAAAAAGTGTAATACCAAGTAATCAAAAAGTCATATGTACCTCAAAATGGTACTAATCAAACCGTAACCTCATCCCACAAAAAATGAGTCCCCACATAAGACAATCACTTAACAAATAAAACCAATGGCACCCGTAAACCAATCCATCAAAATCTGAGCTGGAAAGGCCATATGGTGCTCCTTCCATTCTGAATCCTGCCATGTGCCCCCACAGCAGTTTACCACCACATATTGGGTGTTGCCGTATTCAGGAGAAAATGGGTAACAAATTATGGGGTGCTTTTTCTCCTGTTACCTATTGAGAAAATGAAAAAAGTTGGGGCTAAAGCAACATTTTATTCGAAGAAACAAAACTTTTCATTTTCATAGCCAAGTGTTTCCAACTTCTGTAAAACGCTTAGGTGGTCAAAGTGGTCAGTACCCCCTTTAATATATTCTTTGAAGTGTGTAGTTTCCAAAATGGGGTCACTTCCACAATTGCAGACAAGAATAGGACATGTTCTTTTTTTTTTGTGGTTCAACGGAACTGAACTACTGATATTGACAGCACACGGTGTGCTGTCCGCATTTTTTGCAGCCCCATTGAAATTAATAGGTTGCATGTCCTGTTCCTCAAAATTGTGGAATGGATGCAGACTCGTTCATACGGTCGTGTGAATGTAGCCTTAAACAGTATGAATACAAGATGAAGGATTAGGGCTGAGTGCTCAAGGTGCGTTTTCCATTTCATATTTGTGACTGAATCACCCAGATAACTTAAAGGAAATGTGTCGCCAAAAATGTTATCTGCCGGTTAAGACCAGATGGCACTGGTATCAAACATATACCTTTTTTTCTAATCAGTTTTTATTTTCTGGTTGTAGATTTATTTATTCTAATTTTACGAACATGATTATGGGGCCTGAAATCTTGCCTGAGCTGTTCTATAATTATTATATTTTTTTTTACATTTTTATTTGATTTACTTTTTTACTTTATTCTATGTCCCCAAATGAACCACAACATGCAATCGTGAGAATGTAATTTGCATACGGTGATTGAATTTTCTCCATTATCATATACATAAATAGCTATATTACAATTCGGTGCTGCCACCTTCTGTTGGGCGAGCATACACTGCCGAACACTAGTTCGGCTCGAGCATGGCGGTGTTCGGCCGAATACTGCGTGTGCTCGAACGCGATGCTCGAGTCTCCTCCCCGCATGTTTGTTGGCTGCTATGCAGCCAATAAACATGCAGGTAAGTACTGCCATTCACTGTAATGCCGTAGCCATGATGGCTGCTGGCATTACAGTGATTGGCTGGCTGAAACGCGTCATCGGGTGCTATATAGCTCCCGATGACACGTGTTCGGCTCAGTATTAGTCAGAGAGAGCTGGAGAGCAGAAGGGAGAGATAGTGTAGGGATTTAAATAGCAATATTTTTGTTTTTATACTTGTTATAGACCTAAGAGTCCTTTTAAGGACTATTGTTGTATCTGGCAATATATATTTTTAGCGCCGCAACCTGCGCTAAATAGCTTGCAATTCTTTGGCCGCTGCAGACAGCGACATTATCTGCGCTACATCTCCTGTGTAACGTGTGCGCAGCCTAAAATTATCTGTGACATTCAGTGTACTTTTTCTGTAGATGGTGTCCGCTGCAGACAGTTACATTACCTGCGCTACATCTTTTGTATAACGTTTGCGTATCCGAAATATCAGTGACATTCAGTCTCATTTTTTAGCTGCTGGTGGCAGCTACATTACCTGCTCTACATCTCCTGTATAACGTTTTCCCATCCTAAATATCAGTAACATTCATTCAGTGTCATTTCTTATTAGACACTGGTGACAGCGACATTAATTGTGCTATACCTCCTGTATAACGTTTGTGCATCCTAAATATCAGTGACATTCATTCAGTGTAATTTTTTATTAGCCGGTGGTGACAGCGACATTACTTGTGACATACCTCCTGTATAACGTTTGTGCATCCTAAATATCAGTGACATTCATTCAGTGTAATTTTTTATTAGGCGGTGGTGACAGCGACATTACTTGCACTATACCTCCTGTATAACGTTTGCGCATCGTAAAAATATCTGTGACATTCTGTATACTTTATTTGCGCATACACTTACAAAACCTGCGCTACTGTATGTGTGACTGTCACGGATGGTGTACAGGAAACAAGATAATGCAATATATTCAATGACTCACTGGATCCACAACTAAGGAACAAAAGGGAGACCCCTGCATGAGACCTGCCACTCTCCCTGACTGCTCAGCCTATGCGAACACCCCAAAGGTTGATGGGCGCATATCCACGTACCTCGGCTATCTAATACCTGAAGACCCTACAATAGTGAGGGGACACGACCACCGGCTCCCTACACTAGACACGGAGGGAGTCAGGGTCTCCTGAAATCCAGCAGACAGAAAATGACAAATAAAGGAACAGCACTTATCTTGCAGAGGACTGGGAAATAGGAACAGCATGCACACACACTCCAGGAAGTTGTATAAGCCGCACACTACTGCATTATGGGGAGGAACTTAAAGGGAAGCAATCAGTCCAACTGCATGACAGCTGAGATAGACTAACGAGATGAGGAACTGAAACCAAAACAAAGAAACTCAAGGAGGAGGATCTGGAAGGCTCCTGTCAGAGCTTCTCAGCTGTCTGCTTGTGACAGTACCCCTCCCTCTACGAGTGGACTCCGGACACTCAGAGCCCACCTTCTCAGGATGGGACCTATGGAAAGCCCTGATGAGACGAGTGGCCTTAATGTCCGTCACTGGGACCCACATCCTCTCCTCAGGACCATAACCCTCCCAATGAACGAGGTACTGGAGGGAACCGCGGACAAGACGAGAATCCACAATCCTAGAGACCTGAAATTCAAGATTTCCATCAACCATAATCGGAGGAGGAGGCAAAGGTGAGGGTACAATAGGTTGAACATAAGGTTTCAATAAGGACTTATGAAAAACATTATGAATCTTCCAAGTCTGAGGAAGATCAAGACGGTAGGCAACAGGATTGATGACAGACAGGATCTTGTAAGGCCCAATAAACCTAGGACCCAACTTCCAGGAGGGAACCTTCAATTTGATATTTTTGGTAGACAACCACACCAGATCACCAACATTCAGGTCCGGACCAGGCACACGTCTCTTATCTGCCACACGCTTATATCTCTCACTCATGCTCTTTAGATTATCCTGAATCTTTTGCCAAATAGATGACAAAGACGAGGAGAATCTGTCCTCATCAGGTAAACCAGAAGACCCCTCTCCCGAGAAAGTCCCAAACTGCGGATGAAACCCATATGCACCAAAAAATGGTGACTTATCAGAGGACTCCTGACGACGGTTATTTAAAGCAAACTCAGCAAGGGACAAAAAAGAACAACCTCCCAGGAGGACAAAGATCAGGAGCCTCTGACTGGGCTGCCTGCACCTCTGCCTCCAATTCAGGAAAAAGAGCAGAAACCACCACACCTTCAGCCAAAATGGGACCCGGGTCTTCAAAATTCCCACCTCCCGGAAAACAACGTGACAGGGCATCTGCCTTCACATTCTTAACCCCAGGGCGGAACGTGACAACAAAATTAAACCTTGAAAAGAACAAAGACCATCTGGCCTGTCTCGGGTTCAGACGCTTGGCTGACTCCAAGTAGGCCAGATTTTTATGGTCAGTAAACACGGTAATAGGGTGTCTGGCTCCCTCTAGCCAATGGCGCCATTCCTCAAAAGCCAACTTGATGGTCAACAATTCCCTATCTCCCACATCATAATTTCTCTCTGCGGAGGAGAATTTCTTCGAGAAAAAGGCACACGGTTGCCATTTGGCAGGAGAGGAACCCTGAGACAAGACCGCACCCACCCCTACCTCAGAAGCATCAACCTCAACTATGAAGGGTAACTAAATATCAGGTTGTACCAGGATGGGAGCGGAAGCAAAACTCTCCTTGATATTAGAAAAGGCCTTACGCGCCTCTACCGACCAGGAAGAAAAATCTACCCCCTTTCTGGTCATATCAGTGAGTGGTTTAACAACAGAGGAATAATTCAAAATAAATTTCCTGTAATAATTGGCAAAGCCCAAAAAACGCATCAGCGCCTTCTGATTCTCAGGAAGCTCCCACTCAAGCACAGCGCGGACCTTCTCGGGGTCCATGCGAAAACCAGAAGCGGAGAGAAGAAACCCCAGAAATTGAATTTCTGGAACCGCAAACACACATTTTTCCAGTTTCGCGTATAATTTATTCTCCCGCAGGATGAGCAAGACCTGACGTAAGTGTTCCTTATGAGTCTTGAAATCAGGAGAAAAAATCAAAATGTCATCCAAATACACTAATACAAATTTTCCCATTAAATGATAAAAAATGCTGTTCACGAAATGCTGAAAAACGGCTGGGGCATTCATCAAACCAAAAGGCATAACCAAATTCTCAAAATGGCCCTCAGGGGTATTGAAAGCCGTCTTCCATTCGTCTCCTTCTCTTACCCTGACCAGGTTGTATGCCCCTCTTAGGTCTAATTTGGAAAAGACTTTAGCCCCAACAACCTAGTTAAACAGGTCCGGGATCAGAGGAAGCGGATAAGGGTCACGAATAGTGATACTGTTCAGCTCCCTGAAATCCAGACAAGGTCTTAAAGAACCATCTTTTTTCTTAACAAAGAAAAAACCAGCGGCAACAGGTGACTTCGAGGGTCGTATGTGTCCTTTTCTCAGACTCTCAGAGATATAAGCACGCATAGCGACCCTCTCAGGTTGGGAAAGATTGTATAAACGAGATTTAGGCAGCTTGGCGCCTGGGATGAGATTAATAGGACAATCGTACTCCCTGTGCGGAGGCAAATCCTGAACTCCACTCTCAGAGAAGACATCCGAAAATTCAGAGAGGAAAGGTGGTACAGTCTTAGTAGCAACCTCAGAAACAGATGTCATGAGGCAATTCTCTCTGCAAAAGTCACTCCAACCATTTATTTGCCTCGCTTGCCAATCAATGGTGGGGTTATGTTTAGTGAGCCAGGGTAGCCCCAACACTAGAGGAGTAGGCAAACCGCTAAGGACGAAACATGACACATCCTCAACATGAGCATCACTCACAATTAAACGGATATTGTGAACTATGCCCTTTAATGATTTCTGAGAAAGTGGAGCGGAATCAATAGCAAAAACAGGAATATCCTTTCCCAAAGTGCATACCTGGAAACCATGAGTTATTGCAAATTGATTATCAATGAGATTGACAGCTGCTCCACTATCCACAAAAATCTCACAAAAAATGATCTTGCTCTCTAGCGCCACCCTAGCAGGCAGGACAAAACGGGAACTACAAGCAAACGGAAAACCTTCAATTTCCGCCTAAACCCTGCCAATAGTAACAGACGGAACATTTTTAAAAGATTTTTTCCTTTTTGTTTCTTTATTACTCCCAGAAGACTGCCTGAATCTCCTAGAGAGACAAACATTTGCCAAATGATTAATACCTCCACAACAAAAACAAACCTTCCCATGCGGGCTGAATCTTCTATTGTCAGAGGCAATCAACCCCAGCTGCATGGGCTCCTGCTCAGATCGGGCTGACAGCGACTGAGACCCCTGCGCACAGAATGAGACCGCTGCACTGTCCCGGGACTGAGTATGACAGGAAGGAGAGATCTCTCCTCTCTCTCTAAGACGCCTGTCAATACGAACGGCCTGAGACATAGCAGAATCCAAGGAGGTAGGTCTCTCATGAAAGGCAAATGCATCCTTCAATCCCTCTGAAAGACCATGGCAAAATTGACTTCGGAGTGCAGCATCATTCTAACCAGTATCAGCTGCCCATCTCCGAAATTCTGAGCAGTATATCTCTGTGGATTGTTTACCCTGGCATAACAGACGTAGTCTAGACTCAGCCAGAGCAATACGATCCGGATCATCATATATCTGACCCAGGGCTAAAAAGAATTCATCCACTGAACGGAGGGGCCGTGCCCCCTCCGGCAGCGAAAAGGCCCAGGACTGAGCGTTACCCCTGAGCAGCGATATAATGATCCCCACCCTCCATATCTCATCACCAGAGGAATGGGGAAGAAGGCGAAAATGGAGTTTGCAAGCCTCTCTAAAACGCACAAAATACTCACTACCCCCGGAGAACGTATCCGGGAGCGAGATCTTAGGCTCAGAACATACTCCATGAACGCAAGCTGAACCGGTCACTTGAAACTGAGAAAAAGTCTTACGGAGATCAGCTACCTCCAATGAAAGACCCTGGAAGCGTTCAGCCAAAAGTGAAACCGGATCCATGCTTGAGACGGTTTCGGCGGCTTATAATGTCACGGATGGTGTACAGGAAACAAGATAATACAATATATTCAATGACTCACTGGATCCACAACTAAGGAACAAAAGGGAGACCCCTGCATGAGACCTGCCACTCTCCCTGACTGCTCAGCCTATGCGAACACCCCAAAGGTGGATGGGCGCATATCCACGTACCTCAGCTATCTAATACCTGAAGACCCTACAATAGTGAGGGGACACGACCACCGGCTCCCTACACTAGACACGGAGGGAGTCAGGGTCTCCTGAAATCCAGCAGACAGAAAATCACAAATAAAGGAACAGCACTTATCTTGCAGAGGACTGGGAAATAGGAACAGCATGCACACACACTCCAGGAAGTTGTATAAGCCGCACACTACTGCATTATGGGGAGGAACTTAAAGGGAAGCAATCAGTCCAACTGCATGACAGCTGAGATAGACTAACGAGATGAGGAACTGAAACCAAAACAAAGAAACTCAAGGAGGAGGATCTGGAAGGCTCCTGTCAGAGCTTCTCAGCTGTCTGGTTGTGACAGTGACATACTTGCAAGCATATATAATTAATATGCGCAAGGCGAGCAGTAAGGGACGTGGAAGTGACCATGCTACTGATGGTGCAGGTAGATGCCATGGCAATGGGCACAGTGAATCTGTGCCTGCTGCCAGAGCACAACAAACACACTCATCCACGATACCTAGCTTCATGTCCCAGTTTGCAGGGTGGCGCAGGACACCACTCTCGAAGTTAGACCAGTGCGACCAGGTGGTCGGTTGGATTTCAGCAGATAATGCTTCTAGTCGGTTAAGCACCACCCTGTTTTCCACAAAGTCCAGTCTCAGTAGCCAAGAGTCTGGTCAACAGAATCCTCACCCTCATACTCCTTCCACCCACCATGGAGAGTCTTGGCAAACAAGTGATCCGACATATTCTGAGAAGCTGTTTTCATCGCCATTCCTTAATTTGGGCCTCTCGCCAAGCCTGCTTGAAGAGGGACATGAGGAGCTATTGTGCCCTGATTCCCAAACTGGGGAGCATTCACAGTGAGAAGAAGATGACAGTGGGGAATGGCAATTAGTGTTTCACGAGGTGGATGATGATGATGAGACACAGTTGCCAATAAGTCAACTGCAATTAGTGTCTCAAGAGGTTCATGATGAGGATGAGACACAGTTTTCAATAACTGAGGTTGTTGTTAGGTCCACAAGTCAAGAGGATGACCAGAGTAAGGAAGTGGAAGAGGAGGTGCTGGATGATGAAGTCATTGACCCAACCTGGGAAGGTGGCAAGCCGAGTAAGACAGCAGTACAGAGGGGGAGGGATCCTTAGAACCGCAACAGGCTAGAAGAGGCAGTGGGGTGGCAAAAAGGAGAAGGCGGGCCATACCAAATAGGCCCGCAACTGTTCCCTGAAGCACCCCCTTGCGGCAATCTCCCTTGCCAAGGGGTAGGTATTCCACAGTCTGGTGCTTTTTTGAGGAAAGTGCGGACGATAAAAGAATTGTCATTTGCAACCTGTGCCGTACCAAAATGAGCAGGGGCGTAAACACTGGCAACTTCACCACCACCAGCATGATCCGCCACATGGCATCAAAGCACCCTAATAGGTGAGCCGAACACCTGGGTCCACAACCAGTGTCTGCGGGTCACACCACTGCCTCCTCTTCCCCTGTGTTACGTGCTGGCCAATCCCCTGTCCAAGACGCAGGCCCGGATGCCTCCTGCCATGCACCTGGACCTTCGCAAGCACCATCAGCTAGCACCTCCACTTCTGTGTCCCAGCGCAGCGTACAGATCTCTATACCCTAGGCCTTTGAACGAAAGCGCAAATACCCAGCCACCCACCCACAGACCATAGCACTAAATGCGCACCTTTCCAAATTGCTGGCCGTGGAAATGTTGCCATTTAGGCCTGTGGACACTGAGGCTTTCCGCAGCCAGATGGGAGAGAAGAGAAGAGAGGCAGAGTGCCCCTGGAGATGGCTGAGTAACCCTTTCCCTCCAGACCCCTAATACCCCTGCCCTGATTTACCCCTATTCCACTGACCATCCCCTAACCCCGGCTGCTGAACTCCTGCAGCATTAATCTCAGCCCTGTTCCCCTGATCTGCCCTGACACCCCTGCAGAGCATTAACCTCTGCATTGCCCTGTCCCTGCAGAGCCCTGACCATTAACCCCTTCACTGCATACTGCACTGCCTCAGCATTAACCCCTGATGAGCTCCTGTACCCTGGCAGACCTCTGCAGCAGTCCCTGTGTTAACCCCTTCACTGCCTGATCCCTACTTTAGTCTGCTGCCCTGATAACCCCTGCCATACCAGGTGTTAACCCTTTCCTGGGTTACCCCTTGCCCTGCCTTTCCCACAAACCTGTGTTCCTTGGCCTGCATGTATTTACCCCTGCAATGCCCCAATTGTGTTTTCACCCCATGTACCCCATAGGGACAGTGAGTAGCCAGGCGGGTGGATTACTGATATTTGTGTATATGTAAGTGTATTATTGAAATTGTAGTTAGATCCTGGGGAGGACTTGGGACTGTGTTAGCGTAGTTAGGACCGTATTAGTGTGTTTGTTTACTTATATTGCTGTGTGCTGCTATAAATATACATATCTATTCCATTGATATAGATATATATAATTATAAGCAAATATTAGACTGTGACGTATAGTGTGTTAATAAATACCTTTTATTTAAGCACAGTGTGTAGTCTTTTGTAGTAGTAAGGCGCCGCAGCAATAGCCACAGGTAGTTCCATGTACAGTAAGGTAATCAGTAGTATAGATTTATGGATTAGGCATAAATAGGCGGAGTCATCACTAGACGACTCACGCCTATTTATGAATATTAATTATTATTGAGATTTGCATAAATATTAGTAATTAATATTCTCCCTTAACAGTGTGTATGATTCCATCCTTTATGTGTAATAAAGGGTGTATTGGAGTACCGGTTCCTTGTAATTTTTGGCAGCCCTTTCACTTAGTGCATAGGCTTTATGAGTGTAGGAGTCCCACTACCTGAACAATTGTACCACAATGTGAATGAGGCCCTCCTTTATGTGATATACAGGTTGTATCGGAGTGCCTCTTCCTTGTAATTTTTGGCAGCACTTGCACTTTATATACAAGTAAATATACAGAAAAGAATGTTTCCTAACAATTTTTCCTCTAAAATCGATTTTATCTTCGGTTTTGTGCGCATTATTGTCAGTCTGTAAAAGTGGCGTACTACTTGGACAACATAGTTCCCAGCAGCGACCTGGGAGTCCAAAATGCATCCAGACATCCTTCCCATGCTGTTCCCGAACCATTTCAGTGGTGTTTCCATCAATTTCTGACCTTTTACTATGAACTAGACACCCTCCCCTCTTCAGAGCAGGGGGTGCCTGGTTTAATGCTCTGGTTCTCCCATTGTCTTCCATTGTGCTTGGGTGCTCGGTAGAGCACCCGAGCATCCCGAGGTGTTCTTCTCGAGCACCTGAGCACCCGAGCACTTTGGTGCTCGACCAACACTACTACTCATCTAGCTAACCTTGGCCATTTTCTCACCTACTTTTGAAATGAAAAGAAATTTTTTTATGTGCAAAATGGGTGCACCAAACTGTCAATCTTTTAATACCAGTTTACTGGTGCAGAGGGAATGATGAATTCCCCTCAAAAGATCTTATGTATGCCTGTTATGCATGTTGTAAAGTAGATGTCCTGCACTGATGTTTCAGCAGTTCAGAAAAGATGACTTCCCCCAAAACAATGTAAAGTAAAGACAATTTTGAAAACACTGCTACACACATACAGTTGCAAGAAAAAGTATGTGATCACTTTGGAATGATATGGATTTCTGCACAAATTGGTCATAAAATGTGATCTGATCTTCATCTAAGTCACAACAATAGACAATCACAGTCTTCTTAAACTAATGACACACAAAAAATTAAATGTTACCATGTTTTTATTGAACACACCATGTAAACATTCACAGTGCAGGTGGAAAAAGTATGTGAGCCCCTAGACTAATGACATCTCCAAGAGCTAATTGGAGTGAGGTGTCAGCCAACTGGAGTCCATTCAATGAGATGAGATTGGAGGTGTTGGTTACAGCTGCCCTGCCCTATAAAAAACACACACCAGTTCTGGGTTTGCTTTTCACAAGAAGCATTGCCTGATGTGAATGATGCCTCGCACAAAAGAGCTCTCAGAAGACCTACGATTAAGAATTGTTGACTTGCATAAAGCTGGAAAGGGTTATAAAAGTATCTCCAAAAGCCTTGCTGTTCATCAGTCCACCTTAAGACAAATTGTCTATAAATGGAGAAAGTTCAGCACTGCTGCTACTCTCCCTATAAGTGGCCGTCCTGTAAAGACGACTGCAAGAGCACAAGGCAGACTGCTCAATGAGGTGAAGAAGAATCCTAGAGTGTTAGCTAAAGACTTACAAAAGTCTCTGGCATATGCTAACATCCCTGTTAGCGAATCTATGATACGTAAAACACTAAACAAGAATGAATTTCATGGGAGGATACCACAGAGGAAGCCACTGCTGTCCAAAAAAACATTGCTGCACGTTTACAGTTTGCACAAGAGTACCTGGATGTTCCACAGCAGTACTGGCAAAATATTCTGTGGACAGATGAAACCAAAGTTGAGTTGTTTGGAAGAAACACACAACACAATGGGCCAGATTTATCATTACTCTGACAGCTCACTCCACTTTAACATATGGCTAAAGTCAGTTTTAGCCAAGTCAGATTTATGATCGGCACTTTAAGACTGTAATAAATGTGGTTTGACGGTAGCAGTATATCTGTCAGTAAGCAGCTTTACAAAAGTCGCACATCTTTACGAAAAAGTCGCACGTTTTTATGAAAAAGTCGCATGTTCTATTAAAAAGTCTCATAAGATAAGCTTGGTCCTCACTGGAGTGAAATTGCGACTTTTTTGCGACTTTTTAAATAGTCCCAATAGTAAATCTGTCTAGAGATTCATTTACATAAGAAAACACGCCCACTTTCAGAAAACTGGCAAGCATAGTGCAGAGCAGAAAAAAGTCGCAAATTTGTGCGCAGTTTTAGCGTTTGGGACTTTTTTTGGGACTTTTTCACTCCATTATTCTGACCTGAGGTAATGATAAATCTGGCCCTATGTGTGGAGAAAAATGGGCACAGCACACCAACATCAAACTGTAAAGTATAGTGGTGGGGGCATCATGGTTTGGGGCTGCTTTGCTGCGTCAGGGCCTGGACGGATTGCTATCATCGAAGAAAAAATTAATTCTCAAGTTTATCAAGACATTTTGCAGGAGAACTTAAGGCCATCTGTCCACCAGCTGAAGCTCAACAGAGGATGGGTGTTGCAACAGGACAACGACCCAAAGCATAGAAGCAAATCAACAACAGAATGGCTTAAACAGAAGAAAATACGCCTTCTGGAGTGGCCCAGTAAGAGTCCTGACCTCAACCCGATTGAGATGCTGTTGCATGACCTCAAGAAAGCGATTCACACCAGACATCCCAAGAATATTGCTGAATTGAAACAGTTCTGTAAAGAGGAATGGTCAAGAATTACTCCTGACCGTTGTGCACGTCTGATCTGCAACTACAGGAAACGTTTGGTTGAAGTTATTGCTGCAAAAGGAGACTCAACCAGTTATTAAATCCAAGGGTTCACATACTTTTTCCACCTGCACTGTGAATGTTTACATGGTGTGTTCAATAAAAACATGGTAACATTTAATTCTTTGTGTGTTATTGGTTTAAGCAGACTGTGATTGTCTATTGTTGTGACTTAGATGAATATCAGATCACATTTTCTGACCAATTTGTGCAGAAATCCACATCACTCCAAAGGGTTCACATACTTTTTCTTGCAACTGTACATTAGTTGGAACTCCATTGAAGACTTCATTCTAGGTAGGGTGCAGACATTGATTTGCCCTGTCTCCTGTACACCCTGGGTTGTCGGCTATGTGCAGTAACTTGGCTGACTTGGAGTTGTCCTCCCCCCCTTCCCCCACTAGGCCAGTCATAATTATTTACTTTTTATTATACAGTATGGGATTTGTCTGTGTTACACTTAGTAAATACTGTATATTTATTCACTTAGCCTGCATAAGCGTATTAATTCTCAAATCTTTTGAATTAAATTTTTGAAACAACTCGTTTTCATAAAAAATGTATGTAAGAAACATAGGTTTCAATAATTTTTTATGGTGTTTATTACAAGCATTGTTTGTGATTTTATTTTTATTTTTTTATTTTGTGACATTGTGCACTATGATTTCCAGGCATTTCAGAAGTGCTAGGGACAAACCTAAAACAAATTAGACCTTACTGCCTTTTGATAAAAACATCAATGAATAAAAAAGTCAAAAAATCACCAATGCCTTTGTAGTCATTTTGGTGTTGCGCAATAGACTTAACAATAAAAAGCTGCAAAGCACCCGACTGAAATGCTAAAGTCTGTGTGTGAAATCAGTCTAATAAGAGTTCACAGCTAAAAAAGGGAAGAATTTAGCAGAGGAAAATTATGGAAGCTGCTTGTTTCACTGTATAGAAATCATGATGTACTTTAAACAAAGCTCAAGTCACCAGAGAGCACCTACCGCTATGGAAAATATTCTTTACCAATCTGTAGACAAGTCTAGGAGCACTCATCACTATTTACGATTTTCCATATACTAAGAGGTGGATGAAAGAATTACTGATGTCTTTCACTTCACTAATGGGAGATAATGCATTCTATAATTGTGTGTTTTCCCCTTGGTTCCTTATAGTTATGCGAGAATTCCCTGAGCTAACCAGCCCTTTCAATAAAGCCAGCAGATCTTTTCATCTTGATGTTCAAACCAGCTGAGTATATAAGTTTGTTTCCCTAAAACTCTTTAATGCAGCGGTAAAGAAACATTCATTTTTTACGAAAAAAAAAAAAAAAAAAAGTAATGTACTAAAGAGTTGACTCTACAGATCCACTACAGGGTCAATATATTATTAGTAGAGAAAAGATAGGATGGTTTCACATGACGGTGATACAGATGCATTTTAAAGATGTAAATTGCAGTACATTGAACTTTTTTTCATGATTGGGCTCATGCACACGGACATAAGTGTTTTGACAGGGATCCTGGCAGCAAATGGACAAGTAAAGGACATGTTCTATCTCTTTTGTGAGGCTGCGGGACCGTGTGCTGTCTGCATCTTTTGCGGCCCCATTGAAAGGAATGGGTCTGCATCTGATCAGCAAAAAATGCGGATTGGATGCGAACCAATCATATGTCATGTGCATAAGCCCTTAGGGTTCATTCACATGACCGGAAAACGTCCATGTGACGTCTGTGTTGCATCAGTTTTTTTGCAGACCAATTGTAACATTGCCTATTCCTGTCTTCAAAACAGACAAAGTAGGACATGTTCTTTCTTTTTTGCTGAGATGCGGAACGGACAGAACATGGTATTAGTGTTGATCGCGAATATTCTAATCGCCAATTTTTCCGCGAATTGGCACTTCAAGAATTCGCCAATATCTAGAATATAGTGCTATATCTTCGTAATGGCGAATATTCAAGATTTCTTTTCATCAGTACCCATAATCCCTCACTGCTTCTTGCTTGTGGGCCAATGAGAAGGCTGCAATATCTTTGACTTTAGGAATTGTGTTGATCGCGGATTTTCGTATCACAAATTTTTATTGCAAATTTTCCGATGGCCGATTTTCGCAATCAAGAAAATAATGACTGGAGATTATGAATTCTCGAATTTGCGAATTTGAATATTGCCCCTGCCGCTCATCACTGCATGGTATATGAATGGGTCCTCATCTAATCTGCGAAAAAATTACAATCGGATGCAGAGCAAAAATATGGCTGTGTAAATTGGGCCTTTAAAACAGATTATAAAAAAGCCTCTATACATTGCAGTAAAAATCTACTTTTACAATCCCTTTTTTGTGTCCCCAGGGTTGCCAGCAGAATTTTTACTTTTATGCTCAGCATACGACCAGAGCGGTCTAATCTTTATGTCCGGCACTAGACTGCTGATTTCAATGATCAGCTGCACAACCATATATACTGTATCAGCAGGGACTATCAGATTGGTGATGCTGGACAGTTTGAGAAATCATGGTGTGTTTTTTATTATAAATAATTTCCTGCCTTTAGAAAAAAATAATATTCTATGGGCAATACCTTTAACCATGTATTCTCTACTCAGGTTTCCTAACCTATTTATCATCTAGTGTTTAATTATTCTGCAGCTCACCCACAGGGAAAAAGTTGTATTACACTGTGTCCATTGAATGAGATGTTTTGATAATGCACTGACTTGTCAGGTTCTCAAGAGCGGGAAGAGTTCAATAAGCAAACCTGGGATCACTTTTAACCTCTTGGTATAGCATACAATTTAGTGAGCTTCTAAATTCATACTCATGAACCGCAGGTAGTTCACCTTCATAATTTATTTGAGTATTTCCAAAATACAAAATGTTTAATAGTGTATACACCATGAGGGACTCTGAGATGCAAAACACTCCGTCCTCCTTACTCATGCGTGGCAGGGAGGAGTATAGAGTGACTTATTGCTTATTGAACTTTTTGTGTGAGTGGCAATGGTGGAGCTCCCTATGCAGGCTGTGCGATTATACAGGTGGCATTTTGAGATTGATTTTGTGGATTGTTGTCTTCAGAGTGGGAGACGCTCTTTGAAGCGACTGTCCGCTCTGTCTAATTAATAGAGGCTCTAAATAAGACACCCCTCATTTTTATTAACTCAGAATTGCTTAACCCTTTCATGACCAAGGGTCATTGATGCCCACGTGACCACGTCTAATTTTGCAAATCTGATGTGTCACTTTATGTGGTAATAACTTTGGAACGCTTTTACTTATCCAAACCATTCTGAGATTATTTTCTCGTGACACATTGTACTTCATGATAGTCATAAATTTGAGTCAATATATTTCACCTTTATTTATGAAAAAATCCCAAATTTAACCCAAATTTGGAAAAATTTGCAATTTTCAAAATTTCTATTTCTCTGCTTTTAAAACAGAAAGTGATACCTCATAAAGTATTTATTACTTAACATTCCCCATATGTCTACATTATGTTGGCATCATTTTGTAAATGTCATTATATTTTTAGGATGTTAGAAGGCTTAGAATTTTAGAAGAAATTCTTAAAATTTTTAATAAAATTTCCAAAACCCACTTTTAAGGACCAGTTCAGGTTTGAATTCACTTTGTGGGGCTTACATAGTGGAAATCATGACCCCATTGCAGAAACTACATCCCTCAAGTTACTCCAAACAGATTTTACAAAGTCTGTTAACCCTTTAGGTGTTCCACAAGAATTAAAGGAAAATGGAGATGAAATTTCAAAATTTCACTTTTTTGGAAGATTTTCCATTTTAATCCATTTTTTTCTTTAACACATCGAAGGTTAACAGCCAAACAAAAATCTATATTTATTACCCTGATTCTGAGGTTTACAGAAAACCCCCACATGTGGTCATAAACTGATGTAAGGGCACATGGCAGAGCGCAGAAGAAAAGGAGCGCCATATGGTTTTTGGAAGGCAGATTTAGCTGGACTGGTTTTTAGATGCCATGTCCCATTTGAACCCCCCTGATGCACCCTTACAGTAGGAACTCCCAAAAAGTGACCCCATTTTGGAAACTAGGGGATAAGTTGCCAGTTTTATTGGTACTATTTTGGGGTACATATGATTTTTAATTGCTCTATGTTATGTTTTCTGTGAGGCAAGGTACCCCAAAAAGCTGTTTTGGCACCATTTATTTTTATTTTTTTACAAGATTCATAGTTACATAGTTAATACGGTTGAAAAAAGACAAACGTCCATCAAGTTCAAACAAGGGATAGGTGGGGACGCGAATCCCAGAAGGAAGTGAGACTCAGATTTCTACACGCTTTCATAAGCATTTATGTTTTTTACTTTTAAGAATTCGTCTAAACCCTTTTTGAAACTGTCCACTGTTTCTGCTGTGACCACGTCCTGAGGAAGTCTATTCCACAGATTCACAGTTCTTACAGTAAAGAAGCTTTGACCCTTCTGGAGAAAGAACTTTTTCTTCAGTCGGAGGCAGTGCCCCCTTGTCTTTTGAGCATATTTTACATGGAACAACTTTTTGCCGTATTTTTTGTATGGCCCATTTATATACTTGTACAGGTTAATCATGTCCCCCCTTAGACGTCTCTTCTCAAGACTAAATAAATGTAATTATTTTAATCTTTCTTCATAACTAAGACCCTCCATGCCCCTTATTATTTTAGTCGCTCTCCTCTGTACTTTTACCAGCTGCAGTGCATCCTTTCTATGTACTGGTGCCCAGAACTGGACTGCGTATTCCAGATGAGGCCGCACCAGTGCTTTGTAAAGTGGTAATATTACATCCCTGCCCCGCGAGTCCATGCCTCGTTTAATGCATGACCATATCCTGGTGGACTTAGAAGCAGCTGATTGACATTGTATACTATAATTTAATCTACCACCCACAAGGACACCCAAATCTCACAGTGCTACATCACCTGACAGGGTAAATCATGTGCTATTTTTATAGAGCAGGTTGTTACGGTCGCAATATCAAATAGGTCTACTTTCTTTGTTTGTTTCAGTTTTACATAATAAAGCATTTTTGAAAAAAAATTATTATATTTTTGAGTCTCCATTTTCTGAATGCCTTATTTTTTTTATTTTTCTGCCGATCGTCTTGTGCAGGGGGTCGTTTGTTTGCAGAAAGAGTTGATGTTTTTATTGGTACCATTTTTGGGTACATATAATTTTTTGATCATTCATTATTACACTTTATGGGGCAAGGTGACCAAAAAATTGGTTGATTTGGAACAGTTTTTAGGGGTTAGGTCATGTGCCATTTTATAGAGCAGATCGTTATGGACGTGGCAATTCCTAATATGTATACTTTTTCTTATTTATTTAAGTTTTACACAATGATAGCATTTTTGAAACCCAAAAAATTATGTTTTAGTGTCTCCATAGTCTGAGAGCCATAGCTTTTTTATTTTTTGACCGCTAGTCTTACGTAGGATTCCATTTTTTGCGGGATAGGATGATGGTTAGATGGGTACTATTTTGGGGGGCATACGCCTTTCTGATCGCTTGGTGTTTCATTTTTTATTACGTAAGGTGACAAAAAATTGCTTTTTTGGCACTCTTTTTATTCAATTTTTTTTTCGGTGTTCACCTGAGGGGTTAGGTCTTGTGATATTTTTAACACAATAATAGCATATTTGAAACAAAAAAAATTATGTTTTAGTGTCTCCACATTCTAAGAGCTATAGTATTTTTTATTTTTTAAGTGATTTTCTTATGTAGGGGCTAATTTTTTGATGGATGAGGTGACTGTTTTATTGGTACCATTTTGTGGGACATACTCCTTTTTGATCACTTGGTGTTTAACTTTTTGTGATGTAAGGTGACAAAAATGGCTTTTTTTGACACAGTTTTTTTTTATGGAGTTTATCGGACGAGGTGGATCATGTATTATATTTATAGATCCGGTCGTTTCAGACATGGTGATACCTAATATGTGTAGTTTATTTTTTATTTTTATTTTTTTATCTCTTATAAATGAGCGGATATAGGAAAAGGTAGTCTAGGAAAAGGCAATTTATTTTATTTTTATTTAACATTTATTTATTTATTTTTTTTACACTTTTTTTAATCAAGTCCCACTTGGATCTTGAAGATCCAGTGGGGCTGATGGCTGTACTATATTTTGCAATGCTCTTGCATTGCAAAGTATAATACTATCAGTTTTACACTGATAGATGGCAACACTGGACGCCTTTGCAAGGCGTCCGGTTGCCATGGCAACCATCGGGCCGCTACCACCGATGGTTGAGAGAGGGAGCTGAGAAAACCGTGGTTATAATGTAGTGATACAGCCTGACACAGCAACCCCTGTATCACCCAGTAGCTCTCACCCCTTCTCCAGCAGTTAAGGCTCAACCACCTCGGCAGAAGTTGTTTCCTTCCCATCATCTACTGGTCCTGATGGTCCTGCTCCTCCTACTCCTCATCACTTGTTTTGTCAGCAATCGATCACCAAGGCAATTGTAAAAAGACAATTGTATGCACAGAAGCTGAACATGCCCCTGGCCAAGTTGCTGGCACTACAGTCCCTCACTTTCCATGTGGTGGACTCTGCACCTTTCAGAGAATTTTGGCTTGTGTCGAGCCAAGGTGGAGACTCCCAAGCCATCTTTAATTCTCCAAAAAGGCTGTACCAGGCCTGCACACATATGTTGAACAGAAGGTAGGCCAGTCCTTGAGCCTGTCGGTGTCTACTAAAGCTCATAGCAGTGCCGATGTGTGGAGCTGTAACTAAGGTCAAGGACAATATATGTCCTTTATGTCCCACTGGGTAAATATGGTTCCTGCCCAACCACACCAGCAACTTGGCCAGGTGGCAGCACTACCGACTCCGCGTTCTCAAGTTGTGAGTCCTCACTAATGTACTTTTCTGCCTCCTCATCCTCCACCTTGTCCTCAGCCGGGAGGAACTGCTCCACATCTTTCAAGAGAAAATCTAATCATAGCTCTCTCCTCGACAATCGAAAATTGGAACCATGGTAACTTACAACGGGAAGAACATTGTGTCGGTACTGCATCAAGGAAGGCTGAGCTATTCGCCCTGCATTGCGCACGTCTTTCATCTGGTTGTAAAGCGGTTCCTGAAGTCTTCCACCCAACTGCAAGACATCATGAAAATGGCCAGGAAACTGTGCATGCACTTCAACTGCTCTTACACTGCAAAACTCGCCCTCCTTGAAACTCCATCTTTCAGATATTGGACCGACTATATGAGCAGAGGAAAGCCATAAATGATTTCTTGTTGATGCAGGCAGACAAGAACAGTCCCCTGTGAAACTTTGACATTAGCAAATGGCAGCTCATGCGTGACACCTGCTGTTTGCTCAGGCCCTTTGAGGAGGCCACTTTATTTGTCAGTCTCCAGAGTCTATGGGATGAACAACGCCATTCCACTCCTTTATGTCCTGGAGCAGATGCTGATAAATCTGGCTGGCCAGGGGACAGGAGAGGTGGTGCCTACATCTCACGACCACCTGAGCCCTGTGGGGGCTGAACTAGAGGAGGATATTCACGTATAAGCAATGTATACAGAAATGGGTGGTTTTTCTGCACAAGTGACAGGAGAGGAGCAGGAGGAGCTAGAGGGATATGAGGAAGATCAGGCAGATGACTCCAACACGCCATGACAGTATGCAGTGACGATGGAGGCAGGGAGTCCCTCCGAGTCCCTTGCGCAAATGGCCTGATGCATGCTGGGTTGCTTGCACAGTGACAACCGTATTATCACCATTTGGCAGAGCGATGATTACTGGCTCTCCACAATGTTTAAACCATGCTACCACTCCAAAATGGTGGCCTTTTTTTCGCCAGCTGAGAGTTAGGATAAACTCAACTACTATTGAGATATCCCATGTAGTCATTTGGCCCCTGCCTATGTGCGCCATCGCCCATCCTCACGAAGTTCTGACCAGCGAGGCTCTCTGCACTCATGTTCCACTGCCATGACTATTAAGTTAAAAAAAAAAACGAACTTAAACTCAATATAGTTGTGCAAATGGAATAAAAGTCAGGTCACCCATGTCAGTATATTCAGTTTTGAATAGGAATCCAAGAACAGACCTAGAGAATTTGGATTATGAAAGGTAAATGTGGCTTTAAACACTGCACTAACCTACTTGTACCCCATTTGATTATTTTATACATAACATTAAAGGGGTTGTACCACCATTAAATGCTATTTTAATATGACTCTGCAAGAAAAATAGGTCCTTTTCTATTTTTATTTCTGTTGCAAAACTGCTCCAGTTTTGTCTGTTTTTTTTAAATATATTCTCTTTTTATTGAAAAAGACAATTTACAGAAATCAAAATACAAAAACTCAAATAACATAGGAAGTTACATTTGTGATTGACACAGCTAGTCCCAAATCTCTGTTTCAAAAATCAGGTAAGTAATACCTAAGATTGTGAAAGCTGGGATGTGTTATCCTACCGATCAGGCTAGCGCGCAGCCAAAAATTATTCTGATATCTAATTGATGGACCATGACTTGTCCTGGCATAATAATAGCAAAGTAGCAACATGGTTTGAAGAACAGATAAATAACTTGTTAAAAAAGAGGGTGGGAGGATTGGGGGGATATCATCCACAGTCATTGTTAACTACTGAATGCAAGGTTAAAAGTGAAAATGAAAGTGTGTAGTGTTCTAAACAAGTGAGCAATTACTCCGTGATGTTGATGATACCTGCTGCCAGATCTTCAGAAAAGTGTGCCTGCTTCTGTTTTCCCAGCCTGTCAGCTCTTTCATAAAGCATACTGTAGTTGATGCAATTTAGAAAACCACACAGAGATTCAGGGAGATGCTGCCGATATCATGTTAGTCACCCAATTTGTGGGGGCTGGAGTAAATCCATTTTGTGTCAGCCATAACAAAATCAGTTCTGCATTTAGTTTAATGTTGGTAGAGCAAACTTTATTGTGTACTCCACCTCCTCCCAGAATGGTTTCAGTAATGGGCATGACCAGCAAATGTGTAAAATGCTTCCAGTACCAGTGTTGCATTTCCAGCACAAATCTGAAGGCACTAAGTGTAGCTGATAATCATGAGAAAATCAGGTGTCCTATACCACCTGGACAAAATTTTGAAGGAGTTCTCCTGGACTTGGATGCATCTAGAAGCGTGATATGAAAGTTCATTCTCCCAGGCTGATAGATATTGTAATTGTGAGGAGGTCTGATCCAAGATCAGATGTTTATAAGTAACAGATAGTCGATTCAGTGCCACCCAACCACATCGGATCTTTTTTTTAAATTCTGTCAGGTAGGTTCAGAATCAAGCCTTTGAATGATATCTGTTAGAGAATGTAGCATTTTATGTAAGGCAGGATAAAAATCTGCAGTTGCTGGGCCTCTCACCAAATCAAAGATTCTGACGGATGGCAAAAAAAGCCATATAGCGTATGTCTGAGTCAGCTTACAATTCTGATAATGTAGAAGAGTACTTAGAGGGGCTAGTGGGGATAACACTCCCCTTGCCAAATTGAGGGCAAAAACACAACGTGCTTCTCGTCAACTCACTTACAAGTAGCTTTTTACTTGGTATGGTGGCCTTGATCCAGAGTAGATATAAAAGGTCATCAGCATCTACTCAATATCAACCTGTAAAGTTGAGAAATCTGCACTGACCATTTGGATCCATCTTACCTTGTGTATGGCTTGTAAATATGTTTTAATATTCCAGAGATCAATAGATGTGTGTAGGGTGGCACAACTAACCCAGAGACAATGGTAGGTGCTCTGATCAATATGACACCTCCAGTCACGTAGAAAAAAATAATAATTATATTTTAAATTGATCGGCACTCAATATCTGTTTCACGCTGAATACATTTAATTGATAAAAACAAGTGAAATATAATACACGAACATAAAAACTTTCTTATAAAATCCGGAAATGTCAACTAAAATAAATGTACTTGCACTTGGTTAAGGTTGGATAATTAGGCAACCTGTGCCAAGAACCGCTGTGCAAAGTCCTTCATAACACTATTCAATACTGCATCATATTGCAATGTTCACAATGTTCATCCGATTTTTTGGTGTTAATGCAGTTTTGATGCAATTTTGTAATTAATCCCAGTAGATTCAATTGGCAATGTATTTTTGTTAATGTATGTTTTAATATTCAGTACAGAAATGCCTTAACAAATTGTATACTAGTTTAGGTTTCACATTAGACCAAAGAAAGTCAGTAAACAAGCTTTTAAGATAAATTGCCATTGGGTTGGGCAATGGGTATGGCTCATAAGGTATATAATATCTGTGGCAGTACGTAAGTGGTCAGTAAGTTCTTTCAACCAAGTCATGATAAATATGGCAATTGAAGGCTATTTCAAAAGGATTTGATCCTATTGAATATGGGTACATAATTCAACAGGGAAATATAATGTCAAGATGTTTAATAGCTGAGGATGGCCATGTGAAAGGTGAGGATGCTTTAATCTGAGACAAGTGGCTAGCTGTGGCAGATATATTCAAAGCCTCAGATTTCTCATAATTTATTTTGAAATGTGAGACAGCACCATACTCTTCAAAAAACTCAAACACATACGGGAAGGCCTCTTTAGGATTTGACATGATAGGAAACAGGTCATCCGCAAATGCAGGCAGGCTATGTACATGACATCTGACAGTAGTTCTCATGTGGATTCAGAGTTATGCAGTTTAGTTAAGAGTCTCTAGGGTTGGAATAAAAAGTGTGGGAGAAAGAAGGCAACCTTACCTCATGCCATCGCTGATATGGAAAGCATCTGAAAAGGGGCCATTTACTTGGATCCTAGCCAAGGGGGATGTAAATAGGGAGAATATGGCTGAAATAAAGGGTAGGGGAAAGCCGAATCTTCACAGTACCTGCCTCATAAAGGCTCAGTTAACTTTGATAAAGGCCTTCTCGGCATCAGTTTTTTTTTCTGTGCATAATAAACAGCATGCAATACTCTGCTCACATTCTGTCCCTTCTCGACCTCGCACAAATCCCACTTGCTCTTCCCCTATGAATTTAGGAAGAGAGTCAAAGTTCCGCTGGCTGAGGAGTTTGGCCTATCATTTAATGTCATTATTTAATAGGAAAATGGGTCTATAGCTTCCGCAGCACTTGGGGTCTTTCTCTTCTTTTTGGAGAATAGCAAGGGCGTTGCTAGGTTAAAACATTTGGGGCCTGGGCACCTGATGTTTTGTCCCAGGCCCCGAATGTCCTGCCTGCCTGCTAGATACAACTGTATTGCCATCCTCAGGACAGCAATACAATTGAATCTAATACACTGGAAGATCTGAAGGACCTGTGGTGACATCACAGGTCATGTGACCAGCAAAACAGGCAGTTGTTGAGAAGTACCTGCAATGATGTCACCATCATGTGACCAGTGCAGGAGAAGACGTCAGTGAAGAGGAGAAGACCTGGGGGAAGAAGCTGTGGTGAGATCTGCTACATGAGGAGAGGTAAGTGAAGGGAGAGGCAGAGCAATGCTGGGAGTTGTGGTTATTTAACTGGGACTGTATGTTAGGGCTGAAGGGAGGGATGTTATTTACATGGGACTGTGTGTTGGAGGTGGCTTGGGAGGGGTCATGTTATTTACATGGGACTGTATGTTAATGGCGGCTGTGGAAGGGAGTGATGTTATTTACATGGGACTGAATGTTGAGGGGGTGATGTTTTCATGAGATTGCATGTTGGAGGCGGCTGGGGAGGAGGTGATGTTATTTACATCGGACTGTATTTTGGAGGGGGCTGGAGAGATAATGTGATGTTATTTACATGAGCCTGTATGGTGGACAGAGGAATATAAATACAGGGGCACTGCAGGGGGCATTATAAATACTGGGGGCACTTCAGGGTGACCATTATAACAGTAGGGGGCAGTATAAATACTGGGGGCACTGTAGGAGTATTATAAATTCAGGGGACATTAGGCGTTCTTATTACTACTGGGGGCTCTATAGGAGGGTCTTATAGATCTGCCTTATTTCTACTAAGAGCACTATGGGGGCCTTATTGCTACTGATGGGTCTGTAGAGAGCTTTATTACCACTGGGGGGAAAATGGGGGGCCTTAGTTCTACTTGGGGCTCTGTGAGGGTATTATTAATACTGGAGGATTCTTCTACTAATGGGGGCACTCTTTGGGAGCATTATCACTGTTGGGGGCACTGTAGGGGGCAGTATTACTAATGGGGGCATTCTAGAAGGGAATTACTATTGGTAGGACTATGAGAAGCACTATTACTATGGGGGCACTCATATTTCTTCAGGATAGTATTTGGGGGTATTGGGGAGCACAGCAGGCAGCAGAATAACACTGTGGGGACTCCAGGTTGGGGCATGATGATAGAAATGTGTGGAAGCTAAGATGTCTGTGTGTAACACTCTGCAGAGACGAGGCGCGGCTGAGAGAGGTTATATGAACCTAATGGAGAAGATGATGACAGAGAAGATCTACATCAGAGGAGATGTCACCTGGAGGCCCTGGATGTGACAGGTATGTGCTGCTGTATAGCAAGTACAGCAAAATGCGGTGTGTGGGAGGAGGGGGGGGAGACTTAGAGAACTGGGTCATATTTATTGGGGCTTGGGCCCCGGATCTTTTGAGACTCTAGCAACACCCCTGGAGAATAGTTATATGTACTGCAAGGGATGAAGGGGTAGAGTAGCTCCTATTAGTAGCGAGTTACACACCTGAACAAAGTGGGGTACTAGTACTTTGTTAAATTTCTTGCAATACGAAATGGGCAGGCCATACAGTCCTGGGCACTTTCCATTAGGAATGCCTGCTAAGACTTTTCCCACTTCATCTATTTGACTAATCCTAACAAAAGGGCCTTATCTGTGTCCATTTATGTTAGGTTAGTTACAGAAGCAAGATAAGAATCTATATGGGGGTCAAGAGATTAAGCCTGTGGATTCCTTAAATTGCAGGAGGAATAGAATTTATGAAATTCCCTGGCAATCAGAGAGGTAGTGGTGTATTTATGAATTTGGTGTGCCTTAATAGTGGAGATGAACAATTTACCCTTGTGACCTCAGATCATGTTGGAGAGAACTTTAGACCTTTTGTCATGATAAGTGTATTTGTTAATTTCACTTATTGTAATACTTTTGCAGTTTTAATGTTTTCCAGATCTTTTAATTGGTGACACAGATATTGGAGATCAGATTGCACCTCCTTGGATTGTGAGTGCTTATGTACTCTCTCCTGAGTCTATTTTAAGAGTCCTCTATCTTAAATCACATGCCTGGGGCAATCAATTCATCCCTGATATATGCCTTATGGGTTTCCAAATTATCAGTTTAGAGACACGGAGATCATCACAAGAGTAAAAAAGAGTAAAAAAATTGAATAACTTTTGTTCCAGATGTCTCTTTGTCTCCTTCCAACAGGTTTTCGTTTAGTTGCCATGACCATGCTTTCGGTGTAATATCTAGAAAAGTGATGGAGATCGAGATAGGAGAATGATCTGATGCCGTGATGAGGCCAATCTGTGCCACCAAATAGCATCTAGCAAATGGTTTAAAAAAAAAAGGTAATCTAAGTTGATAAGTGCCATGCACATCTGAAGAAAAACTATAATCTTTGGTCACCAGATTCAATACCCTCCAGGCATCAGAGATTTAGTGATCCGATAAAGCTATTTTGAGCCCTTGGGTCTGCTTGTGAGTGAGGTGAAGAGTTGAGGATGTGGAATTAATGGAATGGCAAATTAAAATCCCCACCTAGAAGTAATAGGCCTTCACTTAACGTCTTTAATACTTTTAGTGTTTCAAGAAACCAGGGAATCTGTTACAATTAGGGGCATTCTAGTGTTCTCTTAATAAATAGATACCTGCCCTTTTGGTCAATTATCTGTATTTTTACTTGGATATGTATGGTTGTACCGATGCCAGCGGATACAACTGTAGATGCCGTAAGTATGGGGCTATGAAATCAAGTGGGGTAAGACCGATTGTAAAGTTTAAGGATATGTTGATAACAAAAGTCTGTCTCTTGTAAAAATAACAGGTCTGCCCTCTCTTTCCTTAACAACACCTGGCTTTGTTTTTGTGGTATGCTCAGACCATTAACGTTAAAAGATACCAATTTAACAGTTGCCATGGTTAAATAAATTGGGTATGAAGGACATGCAAAAAGCGGCTAGAGATAACATTTCCTTACAATGGGGAATAACAAAGGATAAGCTATATACAACTACAGGTGAAACTCGAAAAATTCGAATATCGTGCAAAGTTAATTTATTTCAGTATTGCAACTTAAAAGGTGAAACTAACATATGAGATAGACTCATTACATGCAAAGCGAGAGATTTCAAGCCTTTATTTGTTATACTTTGGATGATTATGGCTTACAGCTTATGAAACCCCAAAGTCACAATTTTGAGGTACCCTTTCCTCAGCGGGTATGGATTAATTGGCTGACTAGAGTGTGACACTTTGAGCCTAGAATATTGAACTTTTTCACAATATTCAAATTTTAAGCTGCATTTATGCAATTCCTTTTAATTTGCATCCTGAAATAAATTGAGTTTTGCACAATATTTAAATTTTTCGAGTTTCACCTGTATATACCTCAATGGCATTGGCACATTATGTACAACAATGAAAAATAGATGAAAACATAAGATGAAAGAAAAGGTAGGGGTTGAAGATATAGTGGTAAGACACATTAGCCATTGAGATTCACCAGCCTATGCAGACCATATATAAGCAATCCTATATGAAAATGCGAACAAGCTAAGTTAGGTTAGTACTAGACAGGTCTGCCTGACGCCCATCAACACTGTGCCCCAGACCATAGGTCTGGATATCTGTGTTAAGGGCACATGAGGTTCTGCAAATGCAAGTGTGACTGCAGAAGAATGGAAACGCCCGCTGAGCTGTCAGCTTGATATAAATCTAGCAAAGCAATGAACGGGGAGATCTCTGGATCCATGTGAGGTACAGGGCTGGTTCTTACTTTGTTAGAACGAGATTATCATGTACTATATGATGTCTGTTTTACATCAATCATGGCATAATCCCTTTATAAGAGTAGTCTGGCTTTTAGATATTGATGAGTTATCCTTCTTATAGGTCATCAATATCAGGTCAGTGAGGGCCTGACACACGACACTATACCACTCACCTCTGTTTGGTAGTCACTGGTGCCATAAACTAAGCAGTGGATGGAGCCAGAAGAATAATGCTTCTTCCACTGTGTAGTGGCTGTGCTGGCACACTGCAGCTGAACTCCAATTTAAAGGTATCCCTACATTATCCCTGGGTTACCAATTTTAAAACAGCAACCCCACGCCAGTGCTGAAACCTAATTCATGACTTAAAGGGGTATTCCCATCTCAGACGTTGGGGGCATATCGCTAGATTATGGCCCCCATTGTATGATAGGTGCGGGTCCCACCTCTGCACACAGAGGTCCCGGGGTACGTCCACCACCGCTGCTCCCACAGAAGTGAATGGGAGCGCACCGATCTGTTGTTTTTAGCAGCTACTGGATAGGTGGAAGTACATGTGCAGGCCAGATTTAACAGAATAAACGTCTCTCTTTACTGTAGTACAAAATAGGAGTTAAAGTACATCCAACAATAGCAAAAACACAGTTCCCACAATATACAGTGTGAATCTCCCCAGATAATTTGTATGGATTAGAACAAGGATTCTTTCCACTCTATCTTTCTCAAGTCTATTGCTGCAGAATCTATGGCTGGCAAAGTCAATTTTGCAATTGTGGCTATAATTTGCAACTGAGGCTTACAGCCTTAAAGTTTAAATAGTTTAGGTATCAGCCATGCAAATTTCTGAACCTTCTTGTCTCTTTCTCTCCTTTCTGTAGATCACCTAGAGATCGGTGAGTCTATGTAGCTTTAATCCAGTTTTGTGAGGAATAGATTACATGAAGTTGCTTCCTCTCCTTGGTAACTCCAGGCTAGAACTGTCTAGTCTCAGCTGGGGGCAGATCCTGGATCCACACTTAAGCTTTCTGTAGGGGGCTGTGCCAGAGTTGATTTTGTCACTTCCAGAAAATACCATAGTGGGTATAAAGAGCATAAAATGACATTATATAACATGACAAACATTAAATAGCAAACAATTTGCAAGTGACTGCTGGGCCGCTACATTGATTGGGCGTGGTTCCCACCCAATCAGCATGACTTGCGTGTCAGGAAGGGGTTAAAGCAGCATATACCCGTAGGTGATCAGTGCAACAATACACAGGGTAGTGCAACAATTACCTGTGAGTGATAACATGAAAATAAGCATCAGGCCTCAATCATCCGTTTTCATTTATTGTATCTCCGCACAGTTGGAATTTTATTTTTTTGAGGACTTGTTCAATTTACTTAAAACAGCATATAGGTGATCAGTACACCAATACACAGGGTAGTGCACCACATTATCTGAGAGTGATAACGTCATATTAAGCATCAGGCCTGGCCCTTAATCATCCATTTCCTTTTATCCTATATCCATATTCCACACGTTTTTTTTTTTTATTTCATTAAAGAAGCATATAGCTGATCACTATACTTGCAGCAATAGAATCCACAACATGCCAACTTGTCGGGTGCTGAAGCCCTTTGAAGAGGCCACAAATTTTGTCAGCAGGGACAACTGAGGCATGAATAATGCCATCTCCCTCATACTTGTCTTAGAACAGATGCTGGCGCTCATATAGCACGGGATGATGGAGAAGGAAGAACAGCTAACGCATCTTGCTGTCCGCCCTATAGCTGTTGGGGACACACAAAGGGAATCTGCCATGGAGGAGGAGGATGAGGAGCTGCCACTGCAAGAGCTGGAGGAGGAGTCAGAGGTGGAGGAGCAAGAGGACGGTGATGACGATGGCACCGCCAGGACAACCAATCATCTCAGTGGGGGGTGGAACCAGAAAGAACTGGCTCCTCAGGCACAATGGCTAGTATGGCAACCTGTATGCTCGCTTGCTTATGCAGTGACAGGCATATCGTTTTCGTTAAGTAGTCTGATGATTACTGCATAGCCATGCTAGCAAAGCAAAATGGGGGAATATTTTCCTCCTGCAGAAAGGAAGGACAAATGACGTTATTACCAGGACACACTGTTTACGTAGCTTTCTGCAGCTTACTGCGAGCAAACGCCTGCGACCAGCGTGTCTGAAAAAGAGGCCCCTCTTTGCCCCTGCAGATTTTCTCCCTCTCACCGCCACAAGCAGCACAAGCCGCAGTTGCAGCCATTTCAGTCTTCTCAACCAGGTTCAGGCCTACCTAAATTCTGTCCAGTCTCAGTTGCATACCCTGTTCCCTGACCCCATGAATTTCTATGCAGACAAACTGGAACAGTGGCTCGAACTGGCACAACACTCGCTCTTTCTTCTTTCTTGCCCAGCCTCCAGTTTCATCTTGGAGAGAGAGAGGGGGGTGACACCCAAATGGACCAAGTTGTCCTCCACTAGTGTCCAAAACATCACTTTTGTCAAAATGAACTAAACCGGGATTGGGGAGCATTTTTACACTCCTCCGACTGAGGCCGATGAATAGATCTGGTCTTGCCACTATTGCTGCCTGCCTCCATCATGCCACCTCCATCATTAGACTGCTGCGACCTGTCAAACATCATGTTCTATATGGTTGCTGTCTCCATCATGCTGCAGCCGTCATCATGTCACTGCTACGACCTGCCTACCCTCATGTTCCCTTTGGCTGCTGCTGCCTTTATCGTGCTGCTGCATGCCTGCCAACATGTACCATATGGTTGCTGCTGCTAGTGTAGTGCCCTGGAGCAGGGGTACTTTAAAGAATGAAAATTTAAGAGGACATTTGCCTGTTTCCCCTGCGCAAAGTCATCGACTCCTTTATTTCAATTTAAAGGGTTAACTTGCACTGACTTATACTGTTTAATACCGTGTAACAGCATTTTATGTGTGCTGTGATATATATGCACTGTGTTTGCATGGCACTGTGGAAAGGGTTAATGAATCCTGAGAGACATTTGGGACTTTCTAGCTAATAATGAGGAGCTGGTATTTTCCCACAGTTCCCATAAGGTTTAAAGAAGAGCATGTTTTGGAGGGAAAGGGCTACAATGTCTGGTTTAGCTCTATTAGGTCTGAAAACCTGTTTTTGTCTGGAGAAACTGCTGTGTCATTGCCATTGAGTATCACTGAAGCTCTGCTGCGAGTCTCTGAGAGCCAGGAGTTGTAACATTGTATTTGTTTGTGCTGAGTTTCTCCACTCCATCCCTCCCATTAGAAGGTTCTACTTCAGCTATAAACTGTATATAAGAAGAGCAGTCAGAGCCCCTAGTGTTCTGCAGTTAGGGAACAGTGCTTAGAAGAGGAGACACTGCCAGACTACTTGAGTGACCAGAAAAAGACGCTGAGATAGGCATACCTTGCCACAGACCCTGGGCCTCTAGCCTTTAGCCAGGGTACCAGGGTACCTTCTGAAAGAAATAGGGACAGCTAGCTCAGGCCTTTCCTCAGCATTAAACCCTTCTTCTGCCAGGGAGGAGACTGGAGAAGCCAGTCCTATGCCTCGCCTGTATTGCTTTGCACCTGAATTCCTCCAGTAAATAAGCACACTGGTTTACTGCAGACTTATTTCCTATTGGGGTGCACCAGGCCTTACCATCCTTTACTTGCTAATTAATGCAAAGCATCTGCCACTATTACCACTACCACCAATACTACTAATATAACTACTACTACTCATAAACAGCCGACCTACTGTCTTGTATGTTCTATATTATGCTCTTTATGTTAGTATCGCAGCCACATGCCTCTTATTACTGTACTCTTTCCACATTCACACTGCACTGCTGCTGCTCCCAATTAAAAGGGAGATTTTTTTTCAGGCTTGTGCACAATGAACCACTTTTTCTTCTGATAATCAACATTTGTGTATGTCATATTGGCATGCATTCTGATCCTGTCAAGGTATCATTTCTGGATGCTTGGTCCCCCAAGCCACTTTAAAAATAAATAAATTAATCCCATAATAAAACACCATCTGCCCCCGATAAGGGACCCTTTTTGGAAGCTTTGGAATATGAAAAATCATAACCCATATGAAGGCGCAGTGTGTTTGCTGTCATTGTGTTTGAGAGCTTGCAGAGGGAAAAATAAAACATTCTTAAAAAATAAATGAAAAGAGATAACACATTTTCCAAAGAATTCTGAGTCCTAAGAAGGCTAAAGGATGATATATACCAATTTTCAGGGCAATTGGAGCAACTTTGTTTCGGCCCGAATCGATTCGAGTCCACAGCGAACTCTTTAAAAATTTTGGCGAACCTGATCAGTACCGAATTTAGAGTGGTTCGCTCATCTCTAATGTGAACATAAACTTGTAATTTAGAAAGAGTCCTCTGTCTGGAAATCCTGCCGTCTACTATTAAAATAATGTCTAGAAAATGCTGTTACAAATTGGTCTGTATTTATTTAAAGAATTTTTCTGTCATAGACGTATGGAGCTGTTAACCGGTTGCATACTTCAACAATAAAAATATTCATTGAACTGCACTGGTATCTAGAAGAAGAGTTATAGCACTAAAAATAACACAGATAAATGGACCGATGCTGTATTTTTGCTTAGAATTTAAGAGACTCATTCATTGTATTGAGATTTAGGAATTATGATTCCCAAGGGAAGAGCTGAGGAATATGAATAGTCTTGTTATGCGCGCATATCTCATGTTTTATCATATATTCTTAGGGACAGTAACTACCCTTTGCTTCAGAATGCCATAATACAGACTCACGAGATTGGACACGTACAGCCACCTTTCTCCCAAATTGCCAATAAAATTCTGTTACAAAACCATGCATTATTGACCTCTGAGAGAAGGTGTCTGTCTGGAAGGTGTATGCTTCAGTAAATGTCTGGAAATCAAATCCAAGGGGGAATATGTTATGTGACTTGTGCCAGAAATGTAAAATAAAAAAAAAAAATAAAAAAAAATTGCAAACTTTGGCCTACCTCGAATTTGTACAGACAAAATAACGTGGTCATAAAAGGCAGAAAGATGCTCAAAACCCCATATGCTGTTGCGCATATATAATCAGGGGAGGATTTGCTCCCGCAAATTATATATACGCAACAGCATATGGGGTTTTGAGCATCTTTCTGCCTTTTATGACCACGTTATTTTTTTATTTTGTCTGTACATGCATGCCTGGAGTTGTGGCAACTCTAGGTTTGAATGTGCCTTGATTTTGATTTAATATTAACATTCAGGTGCACCTATGCGGCCTGCGTCACATGAGTCAGTGATAGGTGGGACTCACAGCCTCCTTCCTCCTCCCATTGTATGTGTGATTTCACACTGGAGGTAACTTGGAGTTGTTCGCTGTGTGTTGGACCTTATTCCCCTGTAACTGCCCATACGGCACAGGTAGGTTAGCGTTAGGTCCCGTGCCACTTTGAAATACCTTGATGAGGTGCTCAGGCTCCGGTATGTTCTTGAGATAAGAATATATTGGCGAAAGTCTCATTTTAATATCAGTGTGAGGGTTTAGCCATATATTGTCAATTGCATTTTCCATTGTAGTGCACCAATTTTCTTTGTAAATGTCTGCTTAGAATTTGCACAAATATTTGCTCATTTTTTTCAATTTTATGCTGCTCTGGCTAATTTTCAAAGAAGGGGGCAGAGCCTGTATACTTTATGTCAGAAACTTGCATAAATAATAGCACAAATCTACTACATCTATTTTCCAAAATTATCTACTGACCAGAAAAGTCATATCTTTGACACCACATTTCCTACTTATTTTTGCACAATTTACACCAGAAACCGGTGAAAAAAATTCAAAATTAGGGTGAAATTGGGAAAAAACATGGTATTCTGCCATCGTTTTATGGGTTTTACTTTTACGGCGTTCCTTGTGCTGTAAAACTAACATGTTCACTTCATTCTATGGGTCAGTACAATTACAATGATTCCACATTTATATAGTCTATCTTGTGTTTCAATCAGGGCCGGCGTCAGCACCCGGCACACCCGGGCAAGTGCTGGGGCCCACTGCTCCTGGGGGGGCCCACTGTGCCTGCTCACTCCTGCAGCTGCATAGGTCCCAACTGTCCCGGGTGGCTGCTTGCATGTCTCGGCTTATGATAAGCCCAGCCATGCAGGCAGTGTCCTGCCTCTCACTGTGCCAGTCTGCCATGCTGCGTCATTGGCCCCGCCTCCTCACACAGCTAGAGAAGAGAGCTAGGGAGCCTTGAGAGAGAGAGAGAGACTTACAGAAGCAGGGGCTGGGTCACAGGAAAATAACCCAATCATTGCCTCCGTCCTCCATGCTCCTGACATGCCCCAAGTTCTTCTGTGATCACCAGAGGGTGACCACTCAATGTGGCAACTCCTGCCTTTCTCCCATCACTGCAGAGTTGGTTCCTGTCCTGCTTGCTGCTGGCCTGTCTTCAAACTAGTAAGGTCCTTTTTTTTTCTTTTGTCAAGTTGTTAAATTTTAACCCCTTCAGGCTCAGTCCTGTAACAGTGACTTAGCTTTTTCCATTAGCCAAATAGTGAGTCTCAGCCAGCACCACTCTCCTCCCATGATGTCCCATTTACTTATAATTAGGACACGCTGTAAGATTTAGCATGGACAAGTAGTACTTGTCCATGCAAAATCTTTAGAGCGTGTCCTTAGTAGGTGTTGTCAGTAGTTACTGTCACTCAGCGCTGCTGTCACTACCAAGTGTCGCTGATAACCCACCTTTAGGGTCCAGTCACACAACTGTAATTCTGTGTCCGCATCCATGCAGCAATTTTGCGTGATGTGTGTGGACCCATTTATTTCAACCGGGCTGCAAAATATGCGGACCACAACAGTTGTCAGTGAGAGAGAAGAAGGGGGCCCGTATAGAAAGGATCAATATGAGGCTTTTTTCACATCACCGTTCAGCCTTTCCGTTAGGAGAACGGAAAGGACGGATTTGGCACATAACTGAGCCGAACGGAGCCTAAGACCCCATAGACTATAATGGGGTTCGTAAGGTTTCCGCTCAGATGATGATTTTGGAGCGGAGACAAAAGTCGTGCATGCAGGACTTTTGTCTCCCCTTCAAAAATCTTCTTCTGAGCGGAAACCTAATGGACCCCATTATAGTCTATGGGATCTTAGGCTCAGTTCGGCTCAGTTATGTGCTGAATCCGTCCTTTCCGTTCTCCTGCTCCTAAAAGGAGCAGGAGAACGGAAAGGCAGAACGGTGATGTGAACGAAGCCTGAGCTGTCACTGGGTTTTCACCGCTGTCCCAGGCGGCTGCCCGCATGGCCAAGCTTATGATAAGCTGGGCCATGCAGGCAGTGTTGTTGTCACGGCTGAGGATGGGGGAAATCCTCAGCCGTGTGAGGCCAGATGATGTTATGGCTGCTTGGCCAGGAAGACAGGATTAGGGAGCAGGTCACCTCCTAAACGCATCCCTAACCTGACCCTGACTCCTAGCTACATGAGCCGACCTTGATGGTAGGAGGGCTCATGCTCCGGAACCTTGAAGTCCCTGCTAGCCCTTAAGATGGCCCTAAACTAGGAGCTGAGTAAGACAACCCACTCCTCCTAGGCACGGAGGAGCAGGAGTCTCAATGGCCAAGCTGCTGGAAAAGGGGAAACATAAACAGCTCTATGGATATGGCAGGTGAACAAAGAGTTCCACCTACCTGCCACAGCCTTGCTGACTGGATCCCTGTGTAAGCAGGGTGCAGATCACAAACGCATCCCCACACAGGGACCCAGATCCATAGCTGCACAAAATCACATGGAAACATCAAACAGACATCACACATAACTAGAAATAAACTTAATGTGACATTATGGTTATGACCACAGGGGTGGCTCTCACTGGCAGGTAGTAAAGACAGGAGGCTGCTTTCAGCTAAGCATGGCTGAAGCAACCTGCAGACCTGGAAAAGCAGTGAGGCTATATAGGCCAAGAAGCCACACCCCACAGTCGGACACACCCAGTGAGACACACACACACTGGGAAGGGAGTTAACCCTTCCAGCACCAAAGAAGGGAAACAAACACTAAAAAGGAAAAGTGTCCAAACAACACATACACTGTGGCTGTTGCCGCAGGCAACGACATGGGTGGCACTCATGTCCAGGGAGTCAGCCCGAAGGCCGGGACACTGCCACCACATGTACAACAACGACCAAACGTTGCCACGGGCAACCCAAGTGAGGGGAAGATGTACGTGCACACCACACATAACACAGAGTGTACACAGACATACATACACACACACCTAACAGGAAAATTGCTAGGTGCAACCGCATGCACAACATAGCAAGCTGCCATAATACAGCTCAGAGTGCTATGCTGCCACATACATACCGTTGCCAGCGGCAACCACAGGTGAGGCAAATACCACAGCCCACACCTGTGATTGACAATCAAACTAAACCGCTGACAACCGCATGCGGTTGAGGAGTCACGGTCATAGCCATGGCCGTGACAGTTGTGCCCCACTCACTAAGCGGTGCTGAGATAATGGATGGAGCAGACTACGGCAGTGAGCCTGCCCCATACAGAGCAGGTGCTGTGACGATCTCACCATCGTATAAGTGTCTGTCCATATGTATATGTCTGTCCCTGTGCGTGTGTGTCTGTTCCTGTGTGTGTGTGTGTCTGTTCCTGTGTGTGTGTATCTGTCCCTGTGTGTGTATGTGTCTCTCCCTGTGTGTCACCATCACCATGTCCACAGTGTTCCTATGCCTTGACGCAGCTGCATCAGGATGTTGTGTGTGGGGCAAGAAGATGGAAGAGGAGGCAGCACCGCCAGCATAAAGTCCATTGGAGAGGCACAGGGAGGCACACTAAGGACGTAGGTAACACTACTACATTATCTACACTAGTGTTATCTGTGGTTTTACATAGGACTGCAGGTAGCAATACCACATTATCAGCTCTAGTATTAACTGTGGTTAAACATAGGACTGCAGGTAACACTACCACATTATCAGCACTAGTGTTATCTATGGTTTTACATAGGACTGCAGGTAACACTACCACATTATTAGCACAAGTGTTATCTGTGGTTTTACATAGGACTACAGGTAACACTACAAAATTTTCTGTACTCAGATAGCCAGCACTGTTATTTGTGTTGTTACATAGGACTGCAGGGGACATCTACTACATTATCTGTACTCAAAGAGTTATCACTATGTAAGGGGGCCCACTGAGACTTTATCGCCCAAAGGCCCGCGTGAACCTGCAGCCGCCCTGGTTTCAATACTTAAAAAAATAAAAACTTTAGAAAAATAATTTTTTTTCTTTGAGTTGCCATATTCTAACGCCCATTACTTTTCCATATTTACATCCACTGAGCCGTGTGGGGCTCCTGTTTTGTGAGACGATATGTAGTTTTCATTAATACCATTTTGTATTGTGTATGATTACTTTTTAATAGTTTTTTTTTGGGGGGGGGGAGGTGAAACAGCAAACGATAATCAGCCATTGTGATTTTTTTACGTTATAAATTTTACGGCGTCACCCGCGATGCTAGACAGGCTCGTCCCTGTCCCCGCCTGCCATTGACTGCCCCCCAACATCGGATGTTTTCATCCGCGCATGGGGAGAAGCAGCAGCGGCTGTGCGGGGACCAGGAGAGGCGCGGGGAGCCAGGTAAATATATTCAGTGTGGGGGGCTCGGCATATGGGGGGGGGGCTTTTTATACTCTCGGATAACCCCTTTAACATCGAGGCTAGACAATATGCACATACTGTATTGTAATTTGTGGTTATGTAACAGATTTTCTACCTTCTGCGCGATGCTCACTCATCTTTTTATCAAATATTTACTCAGATTACAAGCTAATAAAAAAGCAGGCATATGATATCATTATTAAAGAAACTGTCAAAGCCGATCCTCTTGTTAAGGCAGATTTATGCCAAAAATAGAACAAATGCAAGACTCATAGAAACGAGTTCAAGCGAGCGGAAAAGGTTAGCTCTAGAGATGAGCGAATTTTCTCTCTAAAGGCATTCCATTATGCATTCCGTCATAGAATTGCGTTATGGTCCATGGTAACGGAATCCATAACGCAATTCACCTTTTACCAGTACACGAAGCATGAACGAATTTCAAAATATGAAATTCGCTCATCTCTAGTTGGTGCCATTAATCATACTTATCATCACCATTGTTAAGATGTCTGTTTGCAGTACCCCAGACCTGGGGTTATCTACAATTACTGTATTTAGTTTTGTACTGTTATGCAGTTGCTGTATTTAGTTTTGTATGTTTTGGTTGGGCATACCAGTTAAGGTTATGGCTTACAAAGGTTGCCAACAGCGCTACTAACCAACCTGTTCCTCCCCTCTTGGTAGGAGTGGGCTGGTCCTGATTCCTGCCATGAGGGGGATTTACTGTTGAGACACTGAGAGAAGAGGAAGCACACTGCAGAGCTCCTGCTCATGAAAAGGATTCTCCAGAGAGCTCAACTAAAATTCTTCCTCAAGAAAATCAAGTCAAGAAGTCAAACAGCAGAGTGACCAGCCAACACCTGCATCAAAGAAACTGCTGCAAGGTGAGGGACTACAGCTAAGACACCCATCACCCAAATTACCACCGGGCCAGTTAAAGCTAATGTCTGGAAATGATAGTGGACATCTACACTTACAAGTGCTTAATTGCAGCCATCTAACCTGCCTCCATAATCCTTACTGGTGCCAGAAAACTGCACTTGGAGTACACTGCTATTGAATGTACCTGATGTTATACTTTGCACTCAGTAAAAGAGACTATTATACATTTACTTCTGGCCTCTTTCTTCAAAACTCGATTTCCACTGCACCGAACCTCAGGGGGAAGCGGTCTGACACACTTCATCAGGACCACTACTACTCCCATCCTCTGCACCGTCTCCTTAGGGGATCATTGGATGTTTGCTGTAAGTGAATGAGAACACTCTGGCTTACATTCACAGACTGCAAACTAGCATGTAGCTAATTCATCTTTCAGCCATGTGTCCAGTCTAGACAATGCTCTGTCAAACTGTCAGAGAGCTTTGTGCAGCTAGTGCTGAGAGCTTTGCCAAGACTGGACACAACAACAAGTACTTTTCAACTATGATCACAACTAGATGGATTGAACTGTTCTTATTCACTGACAGCAAGCAGAGATTTTAAAACTAGTGCAGAATTTTGTCTAAGCTGTAAGTAGTACAGCCATGAAGCAAATTTAAAGGGGTTGTCAAGGAGAAAAATAATATTTAAAAGTGTTCAGCATTGTGCAAATACATTAACCCCCACACACACACACTCTTTTCTGAGGCTGCCCCATCTTTCGCCATTCATGTTGCAGTGATAACATCCCGATAAAGGGAAATGTGATCACTTTGAAATTGGGACATATGATCGTTGAAGCCAATCATTGGCCACACCCAACACAGCGAGTCACTGGCTGCAATGGTCACATGTCCTTGTGCCTGGAAGTCATCAGTACAGCAGGAACTGGACACACCTGAACGGAACTATTTTTTATGTAATTATACCATTTTACCAGTTTTAAACACTATTTCTTTCCCCTGGGCAACACCTTAAGGCAGTTTTCCAGGGTTTTCATTTTGAGATTGGCGGTCTTCAATATGAAATTGGCGGGGATCCAAATCCTTGTACCTCGGCCGATCAGCTTTTTGAAGAGGCTGTGGCTACTTAAGACTCTTCCTAGGCCATGTGACGTCATGTTCATTGGTTACATGGTCTAGGCGCAGTTCAGTCACATTTAAGTTATCGTGGCTGAGCTGCAATACCAAGCACAGCCGCTAGACAATGGGCGACGCTGTGCTTGGTGAGCTGCGAGGCTGCTGCTCCGCTCACTAGAGCTCCAACAGCTGATCGGCAGGGGTGCCAGGAGTAGGACCCTGGCTGATCTCTTATTGATGACCTACACTGAGTGTAGACCATCAAAATGAAAATTCCTGAGAACCTCTTTGAAGTGGTTTTCCAGGAATAAACAGTTACGTTAATGTTAGATTTCTGGGGGCTCAACCTTTGGGACTAGTGATGAGCGAATCAAAGTAAAAAAGTAAAACAAATTGACTTTGTTTAAAAATTAGGCGCTTGAAATGATGGTAAAAAAACAAAAAATACATACTCACCCACTCCATTTGCTCGTGGAGAGGTTGTTGCAGCGATCCTGATTGAAGAAAACTCGGGAAATCTTGGGCGTGTTGCCGTGTGATGTCACCACGTCATCGGACTGGCCAGGTGTTGTGACGTCATCAGTAATGATGTCACTGCGTCTGCCCATTATGGTGAAGTTATCACGTCAGCGCGCAAGAGTTTCCTTCAAGCAAGATGCCTGCGATGGATGAGGTATGTATTTTTTTGTTTTTAACTCCTTATTAATCCCTGAAAGGCCTTAATGTGACAGGGTTGAACACGGCATCTGAGGGGTTAATTGACGGGGAGCGGCGCAATTGCCGTTCCCCGTTATTGCACCCGCTACATACAATGGAAGGCGATTTGTGATGAAGTAATTCATCACAAATCAAATTTCTTTGTGAACTTCAGCGAAGCAGCCGAATCAAATTTTTGCAAACTTCGCTCCTCTCTAATAGGGACCTTCCCAGTCATAAGTAGGGAGTCCAAGTTGCCATTGATCCTCACCAGCACAACCATGGCAAGAAGGAGTTTGCCTGAAGTGGCTTTCAAGCATCTGCACTTATGCTTCATACAAGCTCTGTAGGAGTTATGAAGCAGCTGGGGGAGGGTGCATGACTGTTCCCTTTGGAATAGAATGGCATTTTGCACAATCGGACACCGCATCCTAGACATTCCTCCTTGCAGCAGTGGTGCTGCTGAGGGTCCCCAGTGGTGATCATTCAGTAGAGATGAACGAATTTCATGTTATGCAGAATTGCAGAATTGCATTATGGATTCCGTTACCACGGACCATAGCGCAATTCTATGACGGAATGGGGAGAAGACTCCCCTGCATAACGGAAATGGGGCGGATCCGTTTTGCAGCCCATAGACTTCTATTATGAGAGAATGAGTAACGGAATGCCTCTAAAGGCATTCCGTTATGCATTCCGTCATAGAATTGCGTTATGGTCCGTGGTAATCCATAACGCAATTCTGCTTTTACCACCGAACGAAGCCTGAACAAATTTCAAAATATGAAATTTGCTCATCTTCATCTCTAGTGATCAGTATAGGTCTCAGCAGTGGGACTCCAGTGATTTATCTTTTATCATCTCTACTATGGATCGCTGGTACATTAAGTTTTTGTCAACCGTGATATGCAGCAAAGTAACAGTAGGCAATCGCATAAAAGTGCTCCGTAGTACTTATTTTCTTACACTGTCATTCGGATCTGGAATGTTAAAAGCTTTTTGAAGCATGTCAAAACTTTGTCTGCAATTTAGTGACCCGAAAAAGCAACACAGTGAATTATGTTCTGGCCTTTTCAAATATTTCCTCCACAGCCTCATTTGGTGCCAAAAACAACTCGTTTGTAATTTTCTGTCATGTACCATCTGTGCTGGGAAGTTCATGTTGTGTTCTCTTGTCAAAGAGGCTCCAAGCCAAATTCTGCGCTTTTGCTTGGACTAGAGAGAGTTTTCACTGCTACATGTGGCTTGTCAGCAAGTTGAACCCCATTAAATCAGACTGGTTGGTAGGGTTTCTCCTGCTGAATAAAGTTATACCTATCTTGTGAAGATCGGTTGTGGCATTCCTGAGTAAAATTACTTTTATTCTTTATTCAAATAGAGGCATGGCCAGCACTGGAAAGCTGAAGAGCTGATGTGCATCGAATAGCTAGCCCCACCCCTCAGTGCACTGATGCCCTCATTAGCATAAATAACACAAGTGTTTTTTTCATGGAAATACCACAACCAATTATCACAAAACGGGTATCATTTTATTCAGCAGGATCAACCCTACTGGGCAATACACCTGGTTTAACAGAAACGATCCCACTGACAGGCATTTTTTGAACTTAATCTGCAGGCAGCAAGCTATAGAGCATATGCAGCGTCCCACTAGTGTACGTGGGCACTGCAAAAGCTTGTTATGTCTTATGTTGTATCATGCTGTATTTTGTACTTATGTGAAATCCCTGTTACCAGGCAGTCAAGTGCATTACACACTTTCCACCAACTAGATGGGGATAGCACCCCAGTATATATAGCACAGATTAGGCCTAGTCAGGAAGTTGGAGTTAGGTTTTGGAGGAAGAAGGAGATGGAGTGAGGAGCAAGGGGGAAGGAGAGGACCCCTCTCCTCTCAGCTCTCTCTTGGGTTCTACGGCCCAAAGGAGCCAATTTATATCTCAGTGTCAAGCCAGGAAAATAGGGAGAGGTGAAGTCTGTATTCTACAGTCTACTCTTCCGGAGTGTCAAGTGGATTATGCTAAGTTTATTGTGGAAAGACAAAGGAAGGACAATAGCCATTATTCTAGGCTCTAGGCGCCTTTGCATCAAGGTGAAGGATTTATTAGCTTTAGGCAGCCGCCCTCACCGTTATTCTAAGAACAGATAAGATTTCTGTTGCATCACTTGTGTGTAGAAGATAAAGACTTGAACTACTGAGACTGAGACTGAAGGAAGGCAAAGAGCTGAATATCAGTGAGTACACATCTACCTACGACAGCCTGAGACATAACTACAAGAACAGCCTGTTACTGTGATTCACCACATCCAACCTGCATGTTCATAAGATTATTACTGGATGTAAACTGTTATCAAGAACCTGGTTACAGTAAAGTTCTTAGTTGGATTTAAACCTGCCTCATTCTTCAATCTCCATACTACTACCACTCTCATCCTTTTGCACCATCAAGGTGCTGGCGTCACGACATTACTTAAGTCAGGGGCCCAGCCGCACAAGCACCCAGAAAATCAAATCACCATCAAGGGCACCTTGATCACCACCTGGCCGTTGTCCCCTGTAACAGAGTGTGCCTCGGAGAATCCAGTGCTGCTCTCCCCTTCACTGCACTGCCGGCCCAGGGAGGAATCTGCTAACCGTGAGTACCCGATGAACTGTTGTAACCTTTCGGCCCGCCGTGAACCTCATGTGTTCTCCCCTGCAGACCGGCACATTGCACATATTCATTAGAGATAAATGATTAGAAAATTCGATTTGGCCGATTCACCAAAGTTTGCCAAGAAATGCTATTCGTTCTGAATTAATTAGTCACAATCTGCTATAAATCACATATACCCGTACGTCACGATGGCTGAGGGAATGTACAAAGCGGACTGTTGCAGTGAACCCGCTCCATATGCGGCAAGTGCCGGCTGTATCATAAGTATTATTTTACTCTAAGTATAATCAATGGATAAACGATGCAATCAACTACACTTAGTCACTTCAGATGTAGAACTTTAATCACTAAGAGACACACCCACTGAGCCACTATTTAAAGGCACATTCCACTATATGATTTCATAGCTTGAGAAAGACCAGAGATGGTTAAAACGTTGCTTTCTATATGCTGCTGTTACCAATAAAGTAACCGGCTTTTTCACCAGAACTGAGGAGTGCTGTGGATTTTCTATTTATCTGTAACCTTATGGGACCCCCAGCCAGGATCCCCATCCACGGGCACCGACTTATCTATTTTTCTACTGGCAACTGTCCCCAGATTGGGACCTGGAGTGCTGCTTAACCCATTTTTTTGTCTATTTATCTGTATCATACAGGAGACACCCGGCTGCAATGACGAGGGAATGGCGATCCTGCCTAACCCTGTCATTTAACCCTTCAGATGCCGCAAACAACACCGATTTTGGCATATGTGAGTTAAGGCAGCGGGATGCGGCTCCCTATGCTCTGCAATCGGAGCCCCTGCAGTAAAATCGCGGGGCTCCAACCTGTTACCATGGCAGCCTGGACACTTCTAAAGCTAAAGCTTTCCATGGCTGCCATTGTAACCTCCCTGCTGCGCTGTGCATGAGGCATAGCTCAGCAAGGAGCATGTCAAAATCCTATTCACCCTAATATATCTCTATTAGGATGAAAAGGATAAAGTATCAAAAGATCCCAGGTTTGAGCCCTAAGAGGGTTAAAAGTTATTACTGTAAAAGTTGAAAAAAATAAAATAAGAAAACATTAAAATATTAAAGGTTTAACTCCTTAAGGACACAGCCTTATTTCACCTTAAGGACCAGGCCATTTTTTGCAAATCTGACCAGTGTCACTTTAAGTGGTGATAAATTTAAAACGCTTTGACTTATCCAGGCCATTCTGAGATTGTTTTTTCGTCACATATTGTACTTCATGACACTGGTAAAATGGAGTAAAAAATAATCATTTTTATTTATAAAAAAATACCAAATTTGCCAAAAATTGGGAAAAATTTGCAAATTTCCAAGTTTCAATTTCTCTACTTCTATAATACATAGTAATACCTACAAAAATAGTTATTACTTTACATTACCCATATGTCTACTTCATGTTAGGATCATTTTGGGAATGACATTTTATTTTTGGGGGACTTTAAAACGCTTAGAAGTTTAGAAGTAAATCTTGAAATTTCTCAGAAATTTTCAAAAACCAACTTTTTAAGGACTAGTTCAGGTTTGAAGTCACTTTGTGAGGCTTACATAATAGAAACCCCCCAAAAATGACCCCATTCTAGAATCTACACCCCTCAAGCTATTCAAAACTGATTTTACAAACGTTGTTAACCCTTTAGGTGTTCCACAAGAATTTATGGAAAACAGAGATACAATTTCAAAATTTTTTCCAGTTACAAAGCAAGGGTTAACAGCCAAAAAAACCTCAATATTTATGGCCCTGATTCTTTAGTTTACATAAACACCCCATATGTGGTCGTAAACTGCTGTATGGGCACACGGCAGGGCGCAGAAGGAAAGGAATGCCATACGGTTTTTGGAAGGCAGATTTTGCTGGACTGTTTTTTTTGACACCATGTCCCATTTGAAGCCCCCCTGATGCACCCCTAGAGTAGAAACTCCATAAAAGTGACCCCATCTAAGAAACTACACCCCTCAAGGTATTCAAAACTGATTTTACAAACGTCGTTAACCTTTTAGGTGTTCCACAAGAATTAATGGAAAACAGAGATACAATTTCAAAAATTTTTCCAGTTACAAAGCAAGGGTTAACAGCCAAAAAAACCTCAATATTTATGGCCCTGATTCTTTAGTTTACAGAAACACCCCATATATGGTCGTAAACTGCTGTACGGGGTCGCGGCAGGGCGCAGAATAAAGGAATGCCATATGGTTTTTAGAAGGCAGATTTTGCTGGACTGTTTTTTTTGACACCATGTCCCATTTGAAGCCCCCCTGATGCACCCCTAGAGTAGAAACTCCATAAAAGTGACCCCATCTAAGAAACTAAACCCCTCAAGGTATTCAAAACTGATTTTACAAACGTCGTTAACCCTTTAGGTGTTCCACAAGAATTACGGGAAAATAGAGATACAATTTCAAAATTTAACTTTTTGGGCATATTTTCCATTTTAATATTTTTTTTCCAGTTACAAAGCAAGGGTTAACAGCCAAACAAAACTCAATATTTATGGCCCTGATTCTGTAGTTTACAGAAACACCCCATATGTGGTCGTAAACTGCTGTACGGGGACGCGGCAGGGCGCAGAATAAAAGAATGCCATACGGTTTTTGAAAGGCAGATTTTGCTGGACTGGTTTTTTGACACCATGTCCCATTTGAAGCCCCCCTGATGCACCCCTAGAGTAGAAACTCCAAAAAAGTGACCCCATTTTAGAAACTACGGGATAGGGTGGAAGTTTTGTTGGTACTAGTTTAGGGTACATATGATTTTTGGTTGCTCTATATTACACTTTTTGTGAGGCAAGGTAACAAGAAATAGCTGTTTTGGCACCGTTTTTTTTGTTATTTACAACATTCATCTGACAGGTTAGATCATGGGTTATTTATATAGAGTAACTTATTACGGACGCGGAGATACCTAATATGTATACTTTTTTTTATTTATGTAATTTTTACACAATGATTTCATTTTTGAAACAAAAAAAATCATGTTTTAGTGTTTCCATATTCTGAGATCCATAGTTTTTTCAGTTTTTGGCCGATTATCTTGGGTAGGGTATGATTTTTGCGGGATGAGATGACGGTTTGATTGGCACTATTTTGGGGTGTATATGACTTTTTGATTGCTTGCTATTACACTTTTTGTGATGTAAGGTGACAAAAAAATGGTTTATTTAGCACAGTTTTTATTTTTTATTTTTTACGGTGTTCACCGGAGTGGTTAGGTCATGTAATATTTTTATAGAGCCGGTCGATATGGACGCGGCGATACCTAATATGTATACTTTTTTTTTTATTTATGTAAGCTTTACACGATATTATCATTTTTGAAACAAAAAAGTTTTTTCAGTTTTTGGGCGATTATCTTAGGTAGGGATAAGATGACGGTTTGATTGGCACTATTTTGGGAAGCATATGACTTTTTGATCGCTTGCTATTACACTTTTCTTGATGTAAGATGACAAAAAATGGCCTTTTTTTACACCGTTTCTATTTTTAGTTTTTTTACGGTGTTCACCTGAGGGGTTAGGTCATGTGATATTTTTATAGAGTAACTTATTACGGACGCGGAGATACCTAATATGTATACTTTTTTTTATTTATGTAAGTTTTACACAATGATTTCATTTTTTTAGTGTTTCCATATTCTGAGATCCATAGTTTTTTCAGTTTTTGGGCGATTATCTTAGGTAGGGTCTCATTTTTTGAGGGATGAGATGAAGGTTTGATTGGCACTATTTTGGGGTGCATATGACTTTTTGATCGCTTGCTATTACACTTTTTGTGATGTAAGGTGACAAAAAATGGTTTATTTAGCACAGTTTTTATTTTTTATTTTTTACGGTGTTCATCTGAGGGGTTAGGTCATGTGATATGTTTATAGAGCCGGTCGATACGCACGTGGCGATATCTAATATGTCTATATTTATTTTTCCCTATTTTTTATCAATTTTTTTTTACTTTATTTGGGGAAAATGACGTTTTTGTTTATTTTTAACCACCTCCGGACCGCTGTATGTACAGACGCGTCCTGGAGGTGGTTGATTCATTCCTCCTGGACGCGCCGGCGCGTCCTCTCGCGAGACGCGAGATTTCCTGTGAACGCGCGCACACAGGCGCGCGCGCTCACAGGAACGGAAGGTAAGAGAGTTGATCTCCAGCCTGCCAGCGGCGATCGTTCGCTGGCAGGCTGGAGATGTGTTTTTTTTAACCCCTAACAGGTATATTAGACGCTGTTTTGATAACAGCGTCTAATATACCTGCTACCTGGTCCTCTGGTGGTCCCCTTTGTTTGGATCGACCACCAGAGGACACAGGTAGCTCAGTAAAGTAGCACCAAGCACCACTACACTACACTACACCCCCCCCCCGTCACTTATTAACCCCTTATTAGCCCCTGATAACCCCTGATCACCCCATATAGACTCCCTGATCACCCCCCTGTCATTGATTACCCCCCTGTCATTGATCACCCCCCTGTAAAGCTCCATTCAGACGTCCGCATGATTTTTACGGATCCACTGATAGATGGATCGGATCCGCAAAACGCATCCGGACGTCTGAATGAAGCCTTACAGGGGCGTGATCAATGACTGTGGTGATCACCCCATATAGACTCCCTGATCACCCCCCTGTAAAGCTCCATTCAGATGTCCGCATGATTTTTACGGATGCACTGATAGATGGATCGGATCCGCAAAACGCATCCGGACGTCTGAATGAAGCCTTACAGGGGCATGATCAATGACTGTGGTGATCACCTCCCTGTCATTGATTACCCCCCTGTCATTGATCACCCCCCTGTAAAGCTCCATTCAGACGTCCGCATGATTTTTACGGATCCACTGATAGATGGATCGAATCCGCAAAACGCATCCGGACGTCTGAATGAAGCCTTACAGGGGCATGATCAATGACTGTGGTTATCACCCCATATAGACTCCCTGATCACCCCCCTGTCATTGATTACCCCCCTGTCATTGATTACCCCCCTGTAAAGCTCCATTCAGATGTCCGCATGATTTTTACGGATGCACTGATAGATGGATCGGATCCGCAAAACGCATCCGGACGTCTGAATGAAGCCTTACACGGGCGTGATCAATGACTGTGGTTATCACCCCATATAGACTCCCTGATCACCCCCCTGTCATTGATCACCCCACTGTCATTGATCACACCACTGTCATTGATCACCCCCCTGTCATTGATCACACCCCCTGTCATTGATCACCCCCCCTGTCATTAATCACCCCTCTGTAAGGCTCCATTCAGACATTTTTTTGGCCCAAGTTAGCGGAATTCTTTTTTTTTTTTCTTACAAAGTCTCATATTCCACTAACTTGTGTCAAAAAATAAAATCTTACATGAACTCCCCATACCCCTCACGGAATCCAAATGCGTAAAATTTTTTAGACATTTGTATTCCAGACTTCTTCTCACGCTTTAGGGCCCCTAGAATGCCAGGGCAGTATAAATACCCCACATGTGACCCCATTTCGGAAAGAAGACACCCCCAGGTATTCCGTGAGGGGCATATTGAGTCCATGAAAGATTTAAATTTTTGTCCCAAGTTAGCGGAACGGGAGACTTTGTGAGAAAAAAATTAAAAATATCAATTTCCGCTAACTTGTGCCAAAAAAAAAAAATTTCTATGAACTCGCCATGCCCCTCATTGAATACCTTGGGGTGTCTTCTTTCCAAAATGGGGTCACATGTGGGGTATTTATACTGCCCTGGCATTCTAGGGGCCCCAAAGCGTGAGAAGAAGTCTGGTATCCAAATGTCTAAAAATGCCCTCCTAAAAGGAATTTGGGCACCTTTGCGCATCTAGGCTGCAAAAAAGTGTCACACATCTGGTATTGCCGTACTCAGGAAAAGTTGGGGAATGTGTTTTGGGGTGTCATTTTACATATACCCGTGCTGGGTGAGAGAAATATCTTGGTCAAATGCCAACTTTGTATAAAAAAAATGGGAAAAGTTGTCTTTTGTCAAGATATTTCTCTCACCCAGCAAGGGTATATGTAAAATGACACCCCAAAACACATTCCCCAACTTCTCCTGAATACGGCGATACCACATGTGTGACACTTTTTTGCAGCCTAGGTGGGCAAAGGGGCCCATATTCCAAAGAGCACCTTTAGGATTTCACAGGTCATTTACATACTTACCACAAATTAGGGCCCCTGGAAAATGCCAGGGCAGTATAACTACCCCACAAGTGACCCCATTTTGGAAAGAAGACACCCCAAGGTATTCCGTGAGGGGCATGGCGAGTTCCTAGAATTTTTAATTTTTTGTCACAAGTTAGTGGAAAATGCTGATTTTTTTTTTTTTTTTTTTCATACAAAGTCTCATATTCCACTAACTTGTGACAAAAAATAAAAACTTCCATGAACTCACTATGCCCATCAGCGAATACCTTGGGGTCTCTTCTTTCCAAAATGGGGTCACTTGTGGGGTAGTTATACTGCCCTGGCATTCTAGGGGCCCAAATGTGTGGTAAGGAGTTTGAAATCAAATTCTGTAAAAAATGACCTGTGAAATCCGAAAGGTGCTCTTTGGAATATGGGCCCCTTTGCCCACCTAGGCTGCAAAAAAGTGTCACACATCTGGTATCTCCGTACTCAGGAGAAGTTGGGGAATGTGTTTTGGGGTGTCATTTTACATATACCCATGCTGGGTGAGAGAAATATCTTGGCAAAAGACAACTTTTCCCATTTTTTTATACAAAGTTGGCATTTGACCAAGATATTTCTCTCACCCAGCATGGGTATATATAAAATGACACCCCAAAACACATTCCCCACCTTCTCCTGAGTACGGAGATACCAGATGTGTGACACTTTTTTGCAGCCTAGGTGGGCAAAGGGGCCCATATTCCAAAGAGCACCTTTCGGATTTCACAGGTCATTTTTTACAGAATTTGATTTCAAACTCCTTACCACACATTTGGGCCCCTAGAATGCCAGGGCAGTATAATCACCCCACAAGTGACCCCATTTTGGAAAGAAGAGACCCCAAGGTATTTCGTGATGGGCATAGTGAGTTCATAGAAGTTTTTATTTTTTGTCACAAGTTAGTGGAATATGAGACTTTGTAAGAAAAAAAAAATAAAAAATCATCATTTTCCGCTAACTTGTGACAAAAAATAAAAAGTTCTATGAACTCACTATACCTTAGGGTGTGTACTTTCCGAAATGGGGTCATTTGTGGGGTGTTTGTACTGTCTGGCCATTGTAGAACCTCAGGAAACATGACAGGTGCTCAGAAAGTCAGAGCTGCTTCAAAAAGTGGAAATTCACATTTTTGTACCATAGTTTGTAAACGCTATAACTTTTACCCAAACCATTTTTTTTTTTACCCAAACATTTTTTTTTATCAAAGACATGTAGAACAATAAATTTAGAGCAAAATTTATATATGGATGTTGTTTTTTTTGCAAAATTTTACAACTGAAAGTGAAAAATGTCATTTTTTTGCAAAAAAATCGTTAAATTTCGATTAATAACAAAAAAAGTAAAAATGTCAGCAGCAATGAAATACCACCAAATGAAAGCTCTATTAGTGAGAAGAAAAGGAGGTAAAATTCATTTGGGTGGTAAGTTGCATGACCGAGCAATAAACGGTGAAAGTAGTGTAGTGCAGAATTGTAAAAAGTGGCCTGGTCTTTCAGGGTGTTTAAGCACTGGGGGCTGAGGTGGTTAATTTAATTTTTAAATTTAATTTTTTGGGGCGAAAACTTTATTTTTTTAACTTTTTTTCCCACTTTCTTTTTTGTCCCACTTTGGGACTTCAACTTTTGGGGGTCTGATCTTTTACAATGCAATCCAATACTTCTGTATTGGAATGCATTGGCTGTATGAGTAATACTGTGTGTATTACTCACACAGCTTCCGGCCTGTGAGATCACAGGCATCGCGCTGCCTTCCATGCCGTCCCTCCTACAGCCCCACGGGGACCCGATGCCGCCGCCCACACCATAAAAAGCCGCAAACCGCAGGTCTGAATTGACCCCCCCGCGCATTTAGCCGATGTGCCTGCTCAATGATTTGAGCAGGCACCGGCTTCCGATCACCGCCTGCCGCTTTGCGGTGATTGGAATTTCACAGGGCGTACAGTTACACCCTGTGTCCTTAAGTACCAGGACATCAGGGCGTACCTGTACGCCCTGTGTCCTGAAGAGGTTAAATCACCCATCTTTTCCAATTTTACATATAGAAATATATAAACAATAAAAAAAAACATATTAGGTATCTTCGCATCCGAAAATGTCTTAACTATTAAAATGTATATTTTTTAATGTCCTGTGCGCTGATCGCCGTAACGGAAAAAAAATGAGACTGTACCACAAAAACAGTACCAATAGAATTTACAAGTCATCCTGCAAAAAAATAAGCCCCCATATAGCTCTGTAGACTAAAATTTAAAAAAAATTATGGCTGTCAGAATATGGTGATGCTAAGAAAAAAATTTTTTTTCCAAGGCTTTTATTTTTTTAAAGGTAATAAATAAAATTTCGGTATTGCCGTATTCACATTGAGCCGCAAAATAATGATGTCATGTCATTTTTACTGCACAGTGAACGCCGTGGTGTCAAAACCCCCAAAACCTTGGTGGAATTGTATTTTTTTTCCAATTTAACCCCACAAAGAATTTTTTTCCCTTTTTCCAATAACAGACTTTGTAAATTAAATGTAATATATTGTCCTTGACCATAGTTACAACTCCATACGTCAGCGCTGTTGTGAACTCTACCAGACACCAAGAGGCCCAAGGAGTGGCCCAACTTCTGCTCAAAGTATGTGTGACGAGGAATAGGAGGAGGAGGATCAGGAGGAACAGACGATACTGAGATTGATGGGAAGGAATGACAGCTTCCTTCTGCTGAAGTTGACGAGCCCTGACTGCTTGAAAGGGGGCCGGCCGGTGGGAGAAGCAGCAGTTGCTGCATCAGGCTGTAAGACTAAATGAGTGGCGCGTGTTGACGCAGGGCCATTGTGCCAACATTAGAACCCTGGCTGACCCTCACCTTCTGTCCACACATCCTGCATACCACCACGCTCATACCCTCAGTGACTTGGTGAAAAATTACCACACTGCCTAATATGGGATTTTCCCTCCAAAACTGTGTGATGCCTTCCTGCTGCTGCTTTTATGAACCCCTGCACTGCTAGTGTGTTCCTCACATTGGCGAATCCAGAGGGGGGGGGGGGGGGCGCGGCCCTGGTGAAAAGTGGGGGGCGGCGCCGGCAGGGGCACAGGAAGATGAGCGCTTCTATTGTGGAAGGGCTCATCTCCACAGTCATCTGTATCGCCGTCCTCAGGACAGCGATACAGATGGCTGTGCTGCGGCGGGCAGGGGAGGGAGAGGCGTGTCCCTTCCCTGTTCCTCTAATAGGCTGCCAGCACTAGGCCGGCAGCCTATCAGAGGCCGCCGGAGCCGTACAGCACGGGAGACAGGCCAGAAGAGGCCTGCATCGCTGACATGGAGGTAAGTATGACAGTTTTTTTTATATTGGGGGTGCTCTTGTTACTGGCACATGATTGGGGGGGCTCTTGTTACTGGCACATGATTGGGGGGGCTCTTGTTACTGGCACATGATTGGGGGGGCTCTTGTTACTGGCACATGATTGGGTCGAATCTATGGGGGCACATCTTACTGGCACATGATTGGCGGGCATTTATGGGGGCACTTATTACTGGGCCATTATTGGGGGCACTTTTTACTGGCACATTATTGGGTGGCACTATGGGGGCACTTCTTACTGAGGCCACTTCTACTGAGGCCACAAAGAAGGGGTATTTTATATGGGGGGCTCTGTACAGTAGCATTTTATACTGGGACACATTATGGTGGGTACTATGGGGAAGGGGGGAGAGGAGTACTATGGGGTCATCTACGGGGGGCATTAAGAAGGGATATTTTATACTTGTACATTATGGGGGGCACTAGGATGAAGGGCGGAGAGGAGCACTATAGGGAAATTTACTCGGGGCACTATATAGGGGTATTTTATACTGGCACATTATGGGGGCACTATGGGGACATTAGCTCAACTCGGGGCATTACAAGGGGGTATTTTTTGCACTGTCACATTATAAGGAGAATTATTTCTACTGGGGGGGCATTATGGTGGGCTTTATTACTCCCCCATGGTATGACCCCCTAGTAGCAGCACCAGCCTCTCTCTGCTCTGCTATCCCTCTGCCCCTTCTCCAAATCCTTATTATGAAATATTTCTCATTAGGATAAAACACAACATCAGCTCCACCGAGCCCCCCGGCCAAAGTGGTGAAGTGGCGTCCGATATCCCCAAGGGCCAAGCCAAGTAATTGTAAGTTTTTATGTGAAATATGTTTATGTTATACATAGGGATGAGCGAACCCGAACTGTATAGTTCGGGTTCGTACCGAATTTTGGGGTGTCCGTGACACGGACCCGAACCCGAACATTTTCGCAAAAGTCCGTGTTCGGGTTCGGTGTTCGGCGCTTTCTTGGCGCTTTTTGAAAGGCTGCAAAGCAGCCAATCAACAAGCGTCATACTACTTGCCCAAGAGGCCATCACAGCCTTGCCTACTATTGGCATGGCTGTGATTGGCCAGTGCAGCATGTGACCCAGCCTCTATATAAGCTTGGGTCACGTAGCGCTGCACGTCACTCTGCTGATTGAAGCATAGGGAGAGGTTGCAGCTGCGACGTTAGGGCGAGATTAGGCAGTGATTAACTCCTCCTAAAAGACTTCATTCTGTGATCGATCTGCAGCTGTGGATCATTGAAGTGTTAATATTGACTTGCTCACTTTTTTAAGGCTGCCCAGAGCGTTTTTAGATCACTTTTTTTCTGGGGTGATCGGCGGCCATTTTGTGACTTGTGGTGCGCCAGCACAAGCTATCACCAAGTGTATTTAACCATCAATAGTGTGGTTATTTTGTGCTATATCCTACATCAGCTGCAGGCTGAGCCTGTGTCACCGAAGTGCATTTAACCATCAACAGTCTAATTATTTTTTGGCCATATACTACATCTGGTGCAGGCTGAGCCTGTGTCACCCAAGTGCATTTAACCATCAACAGTGTGGTTATTTTTTGGCCATATACTACATCAGGGGCAAGTTGAGCCTGTCACCCAGCGCCTAAAAAATGGACCTGACATTTCTATTCAACCAAATCTGTACTGTTTTAGCTGGTCAAGTTATTTGTAGTGACCGTAAAAGCACACTTTTTTTTCTGGGTTAAAAACTATTCCCAAATTTGCCATTCTCAAAATAACTAGTTTCTGGTATTTGAGGCCTACTTGAAATCTATCCCAAAAAGGATATCTTACATTGAAGGTGCTGATAGTGTCATTCAGAAAAACCTAACACACACGCTACCGTGCAGATAGAAGTCTGATTCTGTGATTAAACCTATACCGGTCACACAGCGCAAAAAAAAACAGGCCTCACATTTCTATTCCACCAAATCTGTACTGTTTTAGCTGGTCAAGTTATTTGTAGTGACCGTAAAAGCACATTTTTTGTTCTGGGTTGAAAAACTATTCCCAAATTTGCCATTCTCAAAATTGTGGTGAACGGGAACAATGAGGAAAACATCTAATAAGGGACGCGGACGTGGACATGGTCGTGGTGGTGTTAGTGGACCCTCTGGTGCTGGGAGAGGACGTGGCCATTCTGCCACAGCCACACGTCCTAGTGAACCAACTACCTCAGGTCCCAGTAGCCAGCAGAATTTACAGCGATATTTGGTGGGGCCCAATGCCGTTCTAAGGATGGTAAGGCCTGAGCAGGTACAGGAATTAGTCAATTGGGTGGCCGACAGTGGATCCAGCACGTTCACATTATCTCCCACCCAGTCTTCTGCAGAAAGCGCACAGATGACGCATGAAAACCAAGCCCATCGGTCTGTCACATCACCCCCATGCATATCAGGGAAACTGTCTGAGCCTCAAGTTATGCAGCAGTCTCTTATGCTGTTTGAGTCTGCTGCCAGGGTTTCCCAAGGGCATCCACCTAGCCCTTCCCCAGGGGTGGAAGAGATAGAATGCACTAACGCACAACCACTTATTTTTCCTGATGATGAGGACATGGGAATACCACCTCAGCACGTCTCTGATGATGACGAAACACAGGTGCCAACTGCTGCGTCTTTCTGCAGTGTGCAGACTGAACAGGAGGTCAGGGATCAAGACTGGGTGGAAGACGATGCAGGGGACGATGAGGTCCTAGACCCCACATGGAATGAAGGTCGTGCCACTGACTTTCACAGTTCGGAGGAAGAGGCAGTGGTGAGACCGAGCCAACAGCGTAGCAAAAGAGGGAGCAGTGGGCAAAATCTGAACACCCGCCGCCAAGAGACTCCGCCTGCTACTGACCGCCGCCATCTGGGACCGAGCACCCCAAAGGCAGCTTCAAGGAGTTCCCTGGCATGGCACTTCTTCAAACAATGTGCTGACGACAAGACCCGAGTGGTTTGCACGCTGTGCCATCAGAGCCTGAAGCAAGGCATTAACGTTCTGAACCTTAGCACAACCTGCATGACCAGGCACCTGCTTGCAAAGCATGAACTGCAGTGGAGTAAACACCTTAAAAACAAGGAAGTCACTCAGGCTCCCCCTGCTACCTCTTCTGCTGCTGCCGCCTCGGCCTCTTCTGCTGCTGCCGCCGCCTCCTCGGCCTCTTCTGCTGCTGCTGCCGCCGCCTCCTCGGCCTCTTCCTCTGCCTCTGGAGGAACGTTGGCACCTGCCACCCAGCAAACATGGGATGTACCACCAACACCACCACCTGCGTTACCAAGCATCTCAACCATGTCACACGGCAGCGTTCAGCTCTCCATCTCACAAACATTTGAGAGAAAGCGTAAATTCCCACCTAGCCACCCTCGATCCCTGGCCCTGAATGCCAGCATTTCTAAACTACTGGCCTATGAAATGCTGTCATTTAGGCTGGTGGACACACACAGCTTCAAACAGCTCATGTCACTTGCTGTCCCACAGTATGTTGTTCCCAGCCGCCACTACTTCTCCAAGAGAGCTGTGCCTTCCCTGCACAAACAAGTGTCCGATAAAATCAAGTGTGCACTGCGCAACGCCATCTGTGGCAAGGTCCACCTAACCACAGATACGTGGACCAGTAAGCACGGCCAGGGACGCTATATCTCCCTAACTGCACACTGGGTAAATGTAGTGGCGGCTGGGCCCCAGGCGGAGAGCTGTTTGGTGCACGTCCTTCCGCCGCCAAGGATCGCAGGGCAACATTCTTTGCCTCCTGTCTCCTCCTCCTCCTACTCAGCTTCCTCCTCCTCTTCTTCCACCTGCTCATCCAGTCAGCCACACACCTTCACCACCAACTTCAGCACAGCATGGGGTAAACGTCAGCAGGCCATTCTGAAACTCATATGTTTGGGGGACAGGCCCCACACCGCACAGGAGTTGTGGCGGGGCATAGAACAACAGACCGACGAGTGGTTGCTGCCGGTGAGCCTCAAGCCCGGCCTGGTGGTGTGCGATAATGGGCGAAATCTCGTTGCAGCTCTGGGACTAGCCGGTTTGACGCACATCCCTTGCCTGGCGCATGTGCTGAATTTGGTGGTGCAGAAGTTCATTCGCAACTACCCCGACATGTCAGAGCTGCTGCATAAAGTGCGGGCCGTCTGTTCGCGCTTCCGGCGTTCACACCCTGCCGCTGCTCGCCTGTCTGCGCTACAGCGTAACTTCGGCCTTCCCGCTCACCGCCTCATATGCGACGTACCCACCAGGTGGAACTCCACCTTGCATATGCTGGACAGACTGTGCGAGCAGCAGCAGGCCATAGTGGAGTTTCAGCTGCAGCACGCACGGGTCAGTCGCATTGTGGATCAGACACACTTCACCACCAATGACTGGGCCTCCATGCGAGACCTGTGTGCCCTGTTGCGCTGTTTCGAGTACTCCACCAACATGGCCAGTGGCGATGACGCCGTTATCAGCGTTACAATACCACTTCTATGTCTCCTTGAGAAAACACTTAGGGCGATGATGGAAGAGGAGGTGGCCCAGGAGGAAGAGGAGGAAGAGGGGTCATTTTTAGCACTTTCAGGCCAGTCTCTTCGAAGTGACTCAGAGGGAGTTTTTTTTGCAACACCAGAGGCCAGGTACAAATGTGGCCAGACAGGGCCCACTACTGGAGGACGAGGATGAGGAGGAGGTGGAGGAGGATGAGGATGAAGCATGTTCACAGCGGGGTGGCACCCAAAGCAGCTCGGGCCCATCACTGGTGTGTGGCTGGGGGGAAACACAGGACAATGACGATACGCCTCCCACAGAGGACAGCTTGTCCTTACCTCTGGGCAGCCTGGCACACATGAGCGACTACATGCTGCAGTGCCTGCGCAACGACAGCAGAGTTGCCCACATTTTAACGTGTGCGGACTACTTTAACGTGTTGCCACCCTGCTGGATCCCCGGTACAAAGACAATGTGCCCACCTTACTTCCTACACTGGAGCGTGATAGGAAGATGCGCGAGTACAAGCGCACGTTGGTAGACGCGCTACTGAGAGCATTCCCAAATGTCACAGGGGAACCAGTGGAAGCCCAAGGCGAAGGCAGAGGAGGAGCAAGAGGTCGCCAACGCAGCTGTGTCACGGCCAGCTCCTCTGAGGGCAGGGTTAGCATGGCAGAGATGTGGAAAAGTTTTGTCAACACGCCACAGCTAAGTGCACCACCACCTGATACGGAACGTGTTAGCAGGAGGCAACATTTCACTAACATGGTGGAACAGTACCTGTGCACACCCCTCCACGTACTGACTGATGGTTCGGCCCCATTCAACTTCTGGGTCTCCAAATTTTCCACGTGGCCAGAGCTAGCCTTTTATGCCTTGGAGGTGCTGGCCTGCCCGGCGGCCAGCGTTTTGTCTGAACGTGTATTCAGCATGGCAGGGGGCGTCATTACAGACAAACGCAGCCGCCTGTCTACAGCCAATGTGGACAAGCTGACGTTCATAAAAATGAACCAGGCATGGATCCCACAGGACCTGTCCATCCCTTGTGCAGATTAGATATTAACTACCTCCCCTTAACAATATATTATTCTACTCCAGGGCACTTCCTCATTCAATACTATTTTTAATTTCATTTTACCATTATATTGCGGGGCAACCCAAAGTTGAATGAACCTCTCCTCTGTCTGGGTGCCGGGGCCTAAATGTGTGACAGTGGCCTGTTCCAGTGGTGGGTGACGTGAAGCCTGATTCTCTGCTATGACATGAAGACTTATTCTGTGCTGACATGAAGCCAGATTCTCTGTTACGCGACCTCTCTCCTCTGCCTGGGTGCCTGGGCCTAAATATGTGACAGTGGCCTGTTCCAGTGGTGGGTGACGTGAAGCCTGATTCTCTGCTATGACATGAAGACTTATTCTGTGCTGACATGAAGCCAGATTCTCTGTTACGCGACCTCTCTCCTCTGCCTGGGCCTAAATATGTGACAGTGGCCTGTTCCAGTGGTGGGTGACGTGAAGCCTGATTCTCTGCTATGACATGAAGACTGATTCTGCGCTGACATAAGGCCAGATTCTCTGTTACGGGACCTCTCTCCTCTGTCTGGGTGCCGGGGTGTCACGGCTGAGGATGGGGGAAACCCTCAGCCTTGTGCCGGAAGGAAGATGGTCGCTGCTTGACCAGGACGAACAGGATTAGGGAGCAGGTCACCTCCTAACAGCGTCCCTAACCTGACCCTAACTCCTACCTGCATGGGCCGACCTTGAAGGTAGGAGGACCCATGCGCAGGAACCTCGGATCCCTACTCGCCCTCCGCCGGTCCCTAGGCTAGGAGTCAGAGTAAGACATCCTGTTCCTTCTGGATCCGGAGGAACAGGAGTCTCACTGGCCAAGCTGCAAGCAAGGGGAACAAGTGCAACCTGTGGCAGTGGCAGGTACTTGCCACCAACATCACACTGACCTGCCACAGACAACCAAGCCTGGAACCCATGTGGGTGTACTGCCCACAAACAGCAGGACTCAGCACACAAACATACAACACACGGGAACCCAGGACCACAGGTGCAAAAAACAACATAAAGCAAACACATCTTCAGACACCAAAGGACATATATAAGCTTATGACCAGAAGGTTGGCCCCCACTGGCAGTTGGTAAGTAACCAGGAGGATGTCTACAGCCAGCATGGCTGAAACACCCTCTCTGGCTACTGCCTACAACTGAGGCTTTATAGGGCCAAGAGGCCACACCCAACAGTCAGACACACCCCGTGACTCAGACACACAGAAAGGGAGTTAACCCTTCCAATACCACAGAAGGGAAAACATAACATAAAAGGGAAGTGTCAAAACTACAAACACACTGTGGCTGTTGCCGCAGGCAACGACATGGGTGGCAAGCGTGTCCTGGGAGACAGCCCGAAGGCCGGGACACTGCCACCACATGTACACATACAACCAAACGTTGCCACGGGCAACCACAGTGAAGGGAAGATGTCAGTGCACACCACACACAAAACAGAGTGCACACAGACATACAAAAGTGCATACAAACGTGCACATAACTCCAAGGGAACCGCACACATCGCTGTTGTCCGCGGCAACCGCACCTGAGGCTAACTACATTATGCCTCAAGCTGCGGTTGACACTACAACCCAAAACCGCGGGCAACAGTATGCGGCTCCCAAGGAGTCACGGCCATAACCGTGGCCGTGACACTCCCACCCCTCAAAGCCCCCCCACCAAAAAAAACACGTGAGGGACTCACACAAGGGGATGGGAGAAGGGGACGTCCACTCTCAGACACGGTTCCCAAAAAGTCGCTGTCAGCTGCATCCTCTCCCAGCACACAACACAGCCAGTCCGACGAGGCCTGCAGCCCGCACCAGCGACACAGGGGAGAGAACCACCGAGAGATGGACGAGGGGACTCTCCACTCACGTCCCCACTCCAGTCGCTGCCAGCAGACACTCCTAACCAGCACGCAGCCGGACCACTTACGGAGTGCTGCCAGCAAACGACCAGAGATGGGAACATGGAGAGGACGAGGGATCCCCAACACGGACGGTAAGGTGGCGGGGAATAAGCCACCAACCGTGCCGTTAACGGAGAACCCCCAGGAACGCTCTCCCTCCGGAGAACGCGCATGCAGGCCACAAGGGGATGGCACTGCATGCTGCACCCTCTTTCGAAGGTATGCATACCGCATACCAAACAAACACCACGTGTAACTAAAATCAGGGGGAACGCCAAACGAGGCAACGATGATGGCGAGGAAACGCCACTCACCGCGCCGTCAGAGGCGAAACCCCCAGAACGCTCTCCCTCCGAAGAGCGCGCATGTACCCCTTCCGCAGACGGCGGTACATGCTTCACCCTCTTTCGAGGGAGCATACTCCCACCCCTCAAAGCCCCTCCCAACAAAAAAGGGGAAGGTTGGTGAGGCTTAAAAAACAATGGGAGGGGGGGGAGGGGAAAGACAAACAAAAGGGGACACCAACACGGACACGGTGAGCAAGGAATGGTGGGGAATGCCACTCACCGTGCCGTAAATGGTGAAAGCCCCATAACGCTCTCCCTCCGGAGAACGCGCATGCACCCCATCCGCAGATAGCGGTGCATGCTTTACCCTCTTTCGAGGGAAGGACCAGGTGAGGAGCCATTCTGGTCATACTGTCACGGCTGAGGATGGGGGAAACCCTCAGCCGTGTGCCGGAAGGAAGATGGTCGCTGCTTGACCAGGACGAACAGGATTAGGGAGCAGGTCACCTCCTAACAGCGTCCCTAACCTGACCCTAACTCCTACCTGCATGGGCCGACCTTGAAGGTAGGAGGACCCATGCGCAGGAACCTCGGATCCCTACTCGCCCTCCGCCGGTCCCTAGGCTAGGAGTCAGAGTAAGACATCCTGTTCCTTCTGGATCCGGAGGAACAGGAGTCTCACTGGCCAAGCTGCAAGCAAGGGGAACAAGTGCAACCTGTGGCAGTGGCAGGTACTTGCCACAAACATCACACTGACCTGCCACAGACAACCAAGCCTGGAACCCATGTGGGTGTACTGCCCACAAACAGCAGGACTCAGCACACAAACATACAACACACGGGAACCCAGGACCACAGGTGCAAAAAACAACATAAAGCAAACACATTTTCAGACACCAAAGGACATATATAAGCTTATGACCAGAAGGTTGGCCCCCACTGGCAGTTGGTAAGTAACCAGGAGGATGTCTACAGCCAGCATGGCTGAAACACCCTCTCTGGCTACTGCCTACAACTGAGGCTTTATAGGGCCAAGAGGCCACACCCAACAGTCAGACACACCCCGTGACTCAGACACACAGAAAGGGAGTTAACCCTTCCAATACCACAGAAGGGAAAACATAACATAAAAGGGAAGTGTCAAAACTACAAACACACTGTGGCTGTTGCCGCAGGCAACGACATGGGTGGCAAGCGTGTCCTGGGAGACAGCCCGAAGGCCGGGACACTGCCACCACATGTACACATACAACCAAACGTTGCCACGGGCAACCACAGTGAAGGGAAGATGTCAGTGCACACCACACACAAAACAGAGTGCACACAGACATACAAAAGTGCATACAAACGTGCACATAACTCCAAGGGAACCGCACACATCGCTGTTGTCCGCGGCAACCGCACCTGAGGCTAACTACATTATGCCTCAAGCTGCGGGTGACACTACAACCCAAAACCGCGGGCAACAGTATGCGGCTCCCAAGGAGTCACGGCCATAACCGTGGCCGTGACACGGGGCCTAAATGTGTGACAGTGGCCTGTTCCAGTGGTGGGTGACGTGAAGCCTGATTCTCTGCTATGACATGAAGACTGATTCTGCGCTGACATAAGGCCAGATTCTCTGTTACGGGACCTCTCTCCTCTGCCTGGGTGCCTGGGCCTAAATGTGTGACAGTGGCCTGTTCCAGTGGTGGGTGACGTGAAGCCTGATTCTCTGCTATGACATGAAGACAGATTCTGTGCTGACATAAGGCCAGATTCTCTGTTACAGGACCTCTCTCCTCTGTCTGGGTGCTGGGGCCTAAATGTGTGACAGTGGCCTGTTCCAGTGGTGGGTGACGTGAAGCCTGATTCTCTGCTATGACATGTAGACAGATTCTGCGCTGACATAAGGCCAGATTCTCTGTTACGGGACCGCTCTCCTCTGTCTGGGTGCCGGGGCCTAAATGTGTGACAGTGGCCTGTTCCAGTGGTGGGTGACGTGAAGCCTGATTCTCTGCTTTGACATGAAGACTTTTTCTGTGCTGACATGAAGCCAGATTCTCTGTTACGCGACCTCTCTCCTCTGCCTGGGTGCCTGGGCCTAAATATGTGACAGTGGCCTGTTCCAGTGGTGGGTGACGTGAAGCCTGATTCTCTGCTATGACATGAAGACAGATTCTGTGCTGACATGAAGCCAGATTCTCTGTTACGCGACCTCTCTCCGGTGCCTGGGCCTAAATATGTGACAGTGGCCTGTTCCAGTGGTGGGTGACGTGAAGCCTGATTCTCTGCTATGACATGAAGACTGATTCTGCGCTGACATAAGGCCAGATTCTCTGTTACGGGACCTCTCTCCTCTGTCTGGGTGCCGGGGCCTAAATGTGTGACAGTGGCCTGTTCCAGTGGTGGGTGACGTGAAGCCTGATTCTCTGCTATGACATGAAGACTGATTCTGCGCTGACATAAGGCCAGATTCTCTGTTACGGGACCTCTCTCCTCTGCCTGGGTGCCTGGGCCTAAATGTGTGACAGTGGCCTGTTCCAGTGGTGGGTGACGTGAAGCCTGATTCTCTGCTATGACATGAAGACAGATTCTGCGCTGACATAAGGCCAGATTCTCTGTTACAGGACCTCTCTCCTCTGTCTGGGTGCCGGGGCCTAAATGTGTGACAGTGGCCTGTTCCAGTGGTGGGTGACGTGATGCCTGATTCTCTGCTATGACATGAAGACAGATTCTGTGCTGACATAAGGCCAGATTCTCTGTTACAGGACCTCTCTCCTCTGTCTGGGTGCCGGGGCCTAAATGTGTGACAGTGGCCTGTTCCAGTGGTGGGTGACGTGAAGCCTGATTCTCTGCTATGACATGAAGACAGATTCTGTGCTGACATAAGGCCAGATTCTCTGTTACAGGACCTCTCTCCTCTGTCTGGGTGCCGGGGCCTAAATGTGTGACAGTGGCCTGTTCCAGTGGTGGGTGACGTGAAGCCTGATTCTCTGCTATGACATGAAGACTGATTCTGCGCTGACATCAGGCCAGATTCTCTGTTACGGGACCTCTCTCCTCTGCCTGGGTGCCTGGGCCTAAATGTGTGACAGTGGCCTGTTCCAGTGGTGGGTGAGGTGAAGCCTGATTCTCTGCTATGACATGAAGACTGATTCTGCACTGACATAAGGCCAGATTCTCTGTTACGGGACCTCTCTCCTCTGCCTGGGTGCCTGGGCCTAAATATGGGACAGTGGCCTGTTCCAGTGGTGGGTGACGTGAAGCCTGATTCTCTGCTATGACATGAAGACTGATTCTGCGCTGACATAAGGCCAGATTCTCTGTTACGGGACCTCTCTCCTCTGCCTGGGTGCCTGGGCTTAAATGTGTGACAGTGGCCTGTTCCAGTGGTGGGTGACGTGAAGCCTGATTCTCTGCTATGACATGAAGACTGATTCTCTGCTGACATGAAGCCAGATTCTCTGCTATGGCATGAAGAGACCGATTCTGTGCTGACATGAAGCCAGATTCTTTGCTATGGCATGAAGAGACTGATTCTCTGCTGACGTGAAGCCAGATTCTCTGCTATGGGACCTCTGTCCAATTGATATTGGGTCATTTTTATTTTTTTAATTTTTATTTTAATTCATTTCCCTATCCACATTTGTTTGCAGGGGATTTACCTACACGTTGCTGCCTTTTGCAGCCCTCTAGCTCTTTCCTGGGCTGTTTTACAGCCTTTTTAGTGCCCAAAAGTTCGGGTCCCCATTGACTTCAATGGGGTTCGGGTTCGGGACGAAGTTCGGTTCGGGTTCGGATCCCGAACCCGAACATTTCCGTGAAGTTCGGCCGAACTTCTCGAACCCGAACATCCAGGTGTTCGCTCAACTCTAGTTATACACATATAGCATACACTGTGCCACACAATATACAGTATACCTCTACACTGTGTAGTCTGTTCTACAAGCACCATTGTTTTGTGGCGGCGAACAGAAAATAATCTGGAAGTGCTACTCCCGAGACCGGGCTCTGGATCTGCCACTGGTTCCTCACAGGTAGTTTCCCGAGTAGCAGATGGTATACCCCTCCCACGTTTGGCTCTAGACCTCCCACTGCTTCCACCCTGCTGTCTCTCGGGCACAATGCTACCCTGTTGTCTCAAGGGCACACAGCCATCCTGCTGCCTCATGGGCACCCTGCCACGCTCAAGCCCTGATGATGATGATTCCCCCTCTTCATTTAGCTACATAATCGTCTACAAATGTTTGGTTGTCACTTGTGTCACCCTCACCTGTCTCTTGCTCATGTCCCTGACCTCTTGCAACATGTGCTCCCACCCGACTATCATCATCGGTAATCCACGCCTAAAAGAGTCCACAGTGGACCTCTCCTTCAAATCTGGGCATGCCTGTAACTACTGACTGTCCTCTCAAAGCTCATCGTTGCTGAATAGTAGAGCAGAGCCTGTGGCTGTCATTACTTAGATAGCAGAAGGAGCAGCAAAAGCAAGAGGCAGGTTCAGGACAGTAGAGGGCATAAAGGCAGTTCCTTGGCCATGCCAGCTAAGCGTGGTTTCAGAGGAACCCACCAATTCTTTGCAGTATGTATTTGTCGTCACTTGAGATGATGTTGAAGTGCAAGTCAACCATACGACTGCTGGATAACAGTGGCAGCTTTAGACAGTTGCGGCAGCTGCTACCACCTTCCCTTCTTCTGCGGATACTTGTGCTGGCTACAGCAACATTTGCCTGTTCCTTTGGAGGGCCCTAAAAACTGTCTGTTGGCCATAGTGTATAACAACTGTATCGATAACAGAACAGATTAGCTATGATAAATTTTGCTCCTTTACAAACTTATGTACAAGGCAATAAATTACAACTGCCCGTAATACGGATGCAATGTAATTCTACAGCTAACAGAAGGGATTAGCTATAATAAATTTCGCTCCACGGCACACTTATGTACAGGGCAATAAATTACACCTGTCCATATTACGGACGCAACATAATGCTACAGCTAGCAGAATGGATTAGCTATGAATGTTGGTGCACTGCACAGTGATGCACACGGCGATCTATGACACCTGCCTTTAATAATGAGGCACACTAACTCTATCACTAAAATTACCCCACATTTGCCATGCTCTCCATCTCCGAAACTGCTTGGAAAGGAATAGAGTAGCAGTGCACATGCCTGACCTGCCACTCTGTTCAATTCGGGGGGCTCTACTGAGTACAGGGTGATCGGTGAGGGTCCCAACAGTAAAACACCCAAAGGATAGGGGATAATTTCAAACAACAGGAATACCCCATTAAAGCTACTTTACATTGGCCAACAATCAGTTCAATGATTGGGAAGGAGCACCCCTAGGAACGCTTATTCCCGATGGTTGACCAGTGCTGCCAATCACCCGGTGAATGAGAGCATCGCTGGTGCAGACACCTAAATCAACATTTTTGGGCAGCAGATCATTCTGTCTAAACAGTGACCTGCTGCCTGGAAACAATGATTTTCTATGAGGATGAGCAATCGAAGCAGAAAACTCTTGTCCTCATACAACGGAGCTGATTGCTGCACGTGAATGCAGCTCTTACCTCCTCTGAAGAGCAGGCAGTTATCAGTAATGCATGGTTCCTTCCTGATAATTGCATGCTATGTCAGCCCATGTAAACTAATCATTATAGGTAGCTACCAGGGGGGATCGAATCGAGCTTCGGAACCAAGATCCGAAGTCGATTTGTTCAAAAACTTTGTTTTAATATGGTATGGAGACCTGTCCTCATACAGCATAAAAATTTGTGATTTGCGTAGGCAAAATTCGTTGAGTCCTAAGTCGCGCGTCGCCTTTAAAAACAGGAATCTGAAGCTGAGGTACCAGCCAGTACCGAAGCTGACTTCTGTCTCGCACAAGTTCCGACTTAACTAATTTTGCCTCCACGAAGCACATACATTTGAATGCTGTACGGCGACAGAAGTTTGATTCGCTTACCTCTAGTAGCTACCTACAGATACCATGAAACTAGAAATTTACTGCTAAAAAGTGAGAATAAAAACAAATTTTTCAATGATTTGTATAAATAATGAGTTCCCCGAATATACTGTATATCACTGATTGCTGGTTTCTATTTTTAGGCCTCTCGTTAGTTTGAGAGATCAATTTTCTGATTATTAGATTCAATGATTAAATTCAATGAACTGTTTGCTGTTTGTAGTTGAGACGTGATGTGTATGATGACAGAGAGGACAATTATCATACGATCAGTAATACACTCTACACTTCTTACTTTATTGGGGGAATTTAATTAGTCACTATACAGACCAAAAATGTGCAGGTGCCCTCCTGACCTGCAGATTGCATTGTCCCGAGGACGGCAGCGCTAACATAGACAAAATACTGTGATCAAAGCTGAACTTGTTTCTCCCACAGCAATGGCGGAAGAGTAACAAGTAATGGATTTTTCTTGACCCTGTTGAACCATTATTTTGTTACATCTCAGTTTCTCGCCCTTCTGTTAGTTTCAAGGGCTGGCAAGAAATTGTGCTTGAATGCATTCAATCGTGAATTTTTAGGTTGGAGCGAAATAAAGTTTTATGACCATCCCAGGGATTGTAATGTCAGATTTCCACTAATGGCTTAGCAACTAATGGAACGGTGGACTAACAATGTACAGACAATGTGGGTGATTGAGTCAGCACAACCCTGTATGTAAGTGCACATCACTATGGCGAAATACATATACAAACGCAAAATACAAATGTGATAGCACTCTGCAACCAGCACTCTGCCCTGCCTCTATGCTGGATGAGGCATTGGTGTACATTTTGGCCAAAGCGTAATAAGCCACTCACCACGTCAAGGTCGCCTCTATGGAGTGGTCCCTAACACTAGTTCCTACCTGTTTATGGGCCATGACAGCCACACAAAGTCCAGGGAATGCAGGTCAGCATGCATGCCAAGCACACTCTGCTTTTAACCCCGTCCGGTGCCATTACAGCTTTCATCGGATCCAGGGATGCAAGTACCAACATGCATGCTGAGCCCACCATATACTTCTCCCGGAGCCAAATGGCTACTGGTAGGTTCTATATAAGAAGACTCAGTTTTATACTGACTTTAAAACCAGCCTCCAGGACAGATTGACTGGTCAGGTGTGCATGACTGCATGGAGATCGCCACGCCTCCAATATATACTACAAAGAAAAAATGTGGGTGATTGAGTCAGCACAACCCTGTATGTAGGTGCACATCACTATGGCGAAATACATATACAAATGCAAAATGCAAATGTGATAGCACTCTGCAACCAGCATTCTGCCCTGCCTCTATGCTGGATGAGGCATTGGTGTACATTTTGGCCAAAGCGTAATAAGCCACTCACTACGTCAAGGTCGCCTCTATGGAGTGGTCCCTAACACTAGTTCCTACCTGTTTATGGGCCATGACAGCCACACAAAGTCCAGGGAATGCAGGTCAGCATGCACGCCAAGCACACTCTGCTTTTAACCCCGTCCGGTGCCATTACAGCTTTCATCGGATCCAGGGATGCAAGTACCAACATGCATGCTGAGCCCACCATATATTTCTCCCGGAGCCAAATGGCTACTGGTAGGTTCTATATAAGCAGACTCAGTTTTATACTGACTTTAAAACCAGCCTCCAGAACAGATTGACTGGTCAGGTGTGCATGACTGCATGGAGATCGCCACGCCTCCAATATATACTACAAAGAAAAAATGTGGGTGATTGAGTCAGCACAACCCTGTATGTAGGTGCATATCACTATGGCGAAATACATATACAAACGCAAAATACAAATGTGATAGCACTCTGCAACCAGCATTCTGCCCTGCCTCTATGCTGGTTGCCTCATCCAGCATAGAGGCAGGGCAGAATGCTGGTTGCAGAGTGCTATCACATTTGTATTTTGCATTTGTATTTGTATTTCGCCATGACTCAACGTGACTCTTCCAAAGTTTTTTTAAGGTTTTAATCAACTTGTGATTGTTATGCACTGTGTACACTTTATATGTCGATTGGTAATCATGTATGTTCATCGATATTTCCACTGTATTGATCACGTTATGCACTTTAAATGATGATGTTCACAATCAATTTGGATATAATCATGGTTGTAGATGAATTGTATTTTTAATATTGTTATATTCTTGACGCACTTGCACTTTATTACTTAATCATGGATCTGTGATTATGAAATTGTTTGCACTATTTAGGTATGACACTATGCACATGTTATTCAGCTAGACAAAGGCTCCAATGAGAGAGCTGAAACGTTGCTGCTAGATGGGTGAATAAACCATGCCAACCTGCCTTTTTTATTCTCTATCTATCTATCTATCTATCTATCTATCTATCTATCTATCTATCTATCTATCTATCTATCTATCTATCTATCTATCTATCTTTTTTTCTTTCTATCTATCTATCTATCTATCTATCTATCTATCTATCTATTTATCTATCTATCTATCTATCTATCTATCTATCTATCTATCTTTCTTTCTTTCTTTCTTTTTTTCTTTCTATCTATCTATCTATCTATCTATCTATCTATCTATCTATCATTATCTATATCTATATATCTATCGATCGATCTAATATATGTCTATCTACAGTAGATTTTAAATAACTGATAACATAATCTCATATATATCTATCTATCTATTGGCCTGTCTGTCTACTGTGGATTTTAAATAACTGATAACATAATTACATGGGTTGTGCAAAGGTATAAGTCTCTGACTAGGATCCCCATCAGTAATGTGAATGGAGCCACAGTCGAGCATGCACATTGAAGTCCTATTCAGTCTGTTGGATTGCTGCTGGATTCAGTTATCTTCAGCAGTCCTATAGAGTTGAATACAGTGGCGGCGTGCATGTGGCTCTGTTCATGGGAGACATGAGACCCTCATTCTCATGTATGGTGAGGGTCCCACCAATTTGTAGAGGATTAGTTTCAGTCTTGGCACAACCCTTTAACTAGTTGTACTACTGTCATGAACTTTTGAATACCTGTATGCAGACATGTGTAATCCGATGGATCTTCCCTACCTTTAGTACAGTGGATAGTACATGGCCACATGTGTACTTTAGTTTTAGTAAAGAGTTCTCTTGACTCCCCATGCGTGAGACTATGGTTTCTTTGCTTTTACCTCACATTCACAAATGTCTAAAAGCGCTCTTTATCTTGCATTCCATAAAGCTGCATGCACGTCAGTGAAAAAGCCAGCACTTTAGCACCTGGTTTTCGATGCTATAAAACTGTCTATAAAAGCCTTTGCTTTGTGTTAATATGAACACTCTTTGCAAAGTTCTTCGGCACTCATTACATGTCAGTCTTTTCAGAGCTTAGTAAATAACATATTTGCCAACTCCCTGGAACATCCGGAAGGCTTCCAGAAAAGGGATGATCTCTTGGTCTCCTGAAAGAGTTGGTTGGAAAATTCTGCCGAAGATCTGCCCTAATAATGTTTGGGTGCCAGGACTTATGTCATCCGATGTAGTCCTAGCGCTCAAATACAGACTGGGGGGTGGGGTAGGGCAGCAGCAGTAGAAGGGGGGAACATACAGGGAATGAGGATTTAATTCAAGGGTCATGTCAGTAAAGTGGTATATACAGAGGGGGCCTGGCGGTGAGATGAAACATTTCCAACGGCCTCTTCCTTCCCACATGAGGGGTTCCAAAAGTTGGCAAAGTGTGTTATATGGCTTATTAAAGGAGTTATCCCAGGAATAATGTAAAAAATGAAAATCAGATATAATATAGTCCAGGTCAATCTCTTTCTAACAAATCTAGAACCAGCCCTGTACCTCACATGGATCCAGAGATCTCCCAATTCATTGCTTTGCTAGATTTATATCAAGCTGACAGCTCAAGGGGAGCGTCTTTTCTGCTTCAGCTCAGGAGGCGTGTCCCAGCTCTCCCTATCACAGCTCAGGAGGCGTGTCTCAGCTCTCCCTATCACAGCTCAAGAGGCGTGTCTCAGCTCTCTCCTTATCTGTCACGGCCTATGGTGTGCGCTGTGACACTGTTGCCACACTTGCGGATGCCCGCGGCAACGTGTTGCTGTGAGAGCATGCGGTGGCAGTGTCTCGGCCTTCTGGGTGATTGCCGTGACATGGTTGCCACGCATGCTGTTGCCGGTGGTAACGTGGTGATACCTAATATGTGTGGTTTTTTTTCTGTTTTTTATTATAAAATAAGGGGAAAGGGGCATTTTTTTTCTTTTTTACTTTTATTAATTTTATTACTTTATTAATTTTTTTACTTTAATTATGACATTCACTTTTGGCAGTCTGATCCCCTCTGCAATGCATTACAATACATCTGTATTGTAATGCATTGCCTGTTAGTGTATGTCACTGAGTCATACACTAGCAGGTTGCCTAGGAGGCTGAATCTCCTCGGCATCTGTAGAAGGCAGTTCCCGATGCCGTGCAAGGCATTGGGCAGCCTCTGCACGGCATCGGGCTGCCTTGTGTCGTATCCGGTACCCACCACAGCAGTGCTGGGACTCGATGCGATCGTTCACCTGACACAAACCTCTTCTATGTCGCGGGCAGCGCGGACCGCGGCATAGAAGGGGTTAATCCGCCGGCATCGGCTTTTACAGCGATGCCGGCGGATACAGCAGGGGCCCGGCTACTACGGACTGCCGGGCCCCTGCAGTGATCGCGTGCGCACCGCTCCGGTGCCCGTGCGATCAGTATGACGTACTATTACGTCAAATTGCAGGAACTCAGTGGTTCCTATGACGTAACAGTACGTCAAAGGTCGGGAAGGGGTTAAGGTCAGAGTGGCAAAAAGCTACAAAAGCCATTAAATAGGATATGTGCCCCGTGTAGGGTGACCACGTGTCCCGGTTTGCCCGGGATCGTCCCGTAATTTACGTTTTTGTCCCGTGTCCCGGGAGCCTTCAAACCGGGACAATAGAGAGTCCCGGAATCAACTGCCTGCCAGTCTGCAACATTCACTGCCGCTGCTGCCGCAGTGCTGTTGTAATTAATTCATCCTAAATCACTGGTTGCTACGGCTGCCCCGCTTGGCGTGTAGCAACCAGTGACGTCACCATGTCCCGCTCTCTCTGCGGCTCCGACTCCACACCCTGCACACTGCACGCAGCTGCCCCAGCAAGTGAGAAGAAGAAAACCCTGCGCCGCCCCCGCCGCCTCCTCCTTCACTCCCCAGAGACGTCACGTGGTGTCCCCAAAGCCAATAGGCGGCCGCCGTCGCTCAGGTACAAGATTCAAACTGTGCCCGTCTCCTGGAGACACAGCAACACCGGGGAGAGGCGACCGGGCCGGGGACATGGAGCACCGCATCATAGGCCCGGGCCCCTACAGAGCTACCAAGCTGGTGAGATAGGGTGACCACGTGTCCCACCGGCTGCCAGACGCCAGTGCCTCCTCGAGTCCTGACTGGAAGAACACCGGCGCAAGACTGCCCTGCCCTGCTCCACCACCACCAGTGACCAGACGAGGAGACAGTCACTCCATCTCCATTATATGACTCCAAAAGGTGAGCAAATAGGGGCAATTGACACTGGGTGGCAGCATCTGATGGGGCACAGTAGCGACAATCTATGGGCACACTGGCATTTGATGGCGCACAGTAGCGACAATTTATGGGCACACTGGCATTTGATGGGGCACAATAGCGACAATTCATGGGCAGTTGGGCACACTGGCAGCATCTGATGGGGGCACAGTAGCGACAATTCATGGGCACACTGGCATTTGATGGACTGTGCCCCATCAAATGCCAGTGTGCCCATGAATTGTCGCTACTGTGCCCCCCATCAGATGCTGCCAGTGTGCTAATGAATTGTCGCTACTGTGCCCCCATCAGATGCTGCCAGTGTTCCCATGAATTGTCGCTACTGTGCCCCATCAAATGCCAGTGTGCACGTAAATTGTCACTACTGTGCCCCATCAAATGCCAGTGTGCCCATGAATTGTTGCTACTGTGCCTAGCAACAATTTATGGGCACACTGGCATTTGATGGGGCACAGTAGCGACAATTCATGGGCACACTGGCAGCATCTGATGGGGGCACAGTAGCGACAATTCATTAGCACACTGGCAGCATTTGATGGGGCACAGTAGTGACAATTAATTGACACACTAGCAGCATCTGATCTGATGGGCACAGTAGCGGCAATTGATAGGCACACTGGCAGCATCTGATGAGGCACAGTTTGCGACAATTCATGGGCACACTGGCAGCATCTGATGGGGCACAGTAGCATCAATTGATCGGCACACTGGCAGCATCTGATGGGGCACAGTAGCATCAATTGATCGGCACACTGGCAGCATCTGATGGGGCACAGTAGCATCAACTGATTGGCACACTGGCAGCATCTGATGGGGCACAGTAGCATCAACTGATTGGCACACTGGCAGCATCTGATGGGGCACAGTAGCATCAACTGATCACTAAGTGACTTCATTTTTTAAAAAAAGTATCAAAAATCATATTTTTTGGGGAGTGGACATGGGTGCGGGGGGGCCGGGGCGGGTGTCCCTGAATGGCAGTTTGGAAATGTGGTCACCCTAGCCCCGTGCCACCAGGTGCGTACGTTCCCTTAAACTCGTTGAACAACCCCCAAGCGGTCTTATATGCTTTAACCGTGTTGCTGGATAATGACTTAGCAACAAGATTCCTGGGCACGGCGAGGTGCAACGCTAATCCATCACCAGTTGATTGTGATGAGGCGTTGGTGTCGGCAAGGAGTCTGCCTCTGGGAATACCTGGAAGAAGAGCTGAAAGTTAAACTGGGAAAGAGCGTCTGCTGCAACATTCTTATCACCACTAATATGTGTACACACGAAATGAAACCCATGCTGTAGTGCCAGCCAAACAAACCTTCTAACAAACGACATGAGTTCTATGGAACCTGATCTCCCCCTTCATAAAGATGTCTGCAGTAACAGTATTATCTGTCAAAAACAAAACTGTAAGATTTCTCCACTGCCTACCCCAGGCCTTTGCCGCCCCCACTATGGGGTAGATCTTGAATAACGGAGACGACTGACTAAAACCCAGAATGTTTGCTACCTCAGGTGGCCAAGGACTCGCTAACCAAAGTTTCCCATATTAGGCAGCAAACCCAACTGATGATGCCGCATCTGTATAGACACAGGGGGACTGCTTTGACACTGTAAGAACAAATAACGAAATACCATTCTATTGTGCTAAAAAGGTGTCCCACATGAGTAAATCTGCCAAAGCTTGTTGATCTAGATACACTGAACTGTCTTGATCTGGAGCTGAAGGAAGCAGCTTCAGTAGCCTAGATATAAACATCCTCCCTTGAGGAATAATACGCATTGCAAAATTAATCATGCCCAGGAGGGATTGAAGATTTGCCCTCGTGGTGACCCTAACATGTGCTAACCTGTGTACCACATCTCTGATCCTGCACAACTTATCTTGCAGAAGACTAGCCTGCATCTTTACTGTATCTAGCTGTAAACCCAAAAAGGTAATTGAAGTGCTAGGGCCCTCCACCTTATTAGGCGCCACTGGTACTCTGAGATCCCTGAACACGGAAATTAACGTATGCAGGTCTCGAGGGGCTTGTGACGGAGGTTCAATTAACAAAAAGTCATACAAGTAATGAATTACATGATTGGCAAGGAACCTGTTAGCCAAAATCCAGTGCAGGGCCTTAGCAAATTGATCAAATAACTATGGACTGGATTTTGAACTGAAGGTTAACTTATTGGAAAAATAATATCGACCTTCCCACCTAATACTGTGCCACTGCCATAACTTAGGTTGTAACGGGAGTAACTTAAACGCGTCTGTAACGTCCGCTTTTGAAAACCATGCACCTTTACCTAAAAGGAGTATCATCTGGATAGCCTCTTCAACAGAAGAGTACTTCATAGAGAACTCCTCTGATGGTATCAAGGAGTTCAGACTAGGAATAGGTAAATAATGTGGCGCTAACAAATGGTATATTAGCCTTTTTTTATTCGAAAAATTTCCGGTTACCACCCCCACAGGGCTTACCCTCCAACAGTTAAAAGGAGGCTGACTCATCGGTCCTATCAGATACCTCTTATCTAACTCTGTCTGAATCAACTCCGAGACTGACCCTGGGTTTTTGAGGGCCAATAGAAGGCTCATAAGATGACTGAGGTAACGCAACCAAACCCGTGTGGAAAGCATTTTCTAAGCCGTCAACTACATACTAAACCCAGCAGGGCTCAGGATGGTCTCTTAAATGAGACTTAAGTAGTTCAGTGTCTACCACGATTAGTCATGCTGTGTGGTTGTCCTTCCGTGGACAAGCGACACGGGGATGCGCCCTGAAACATATGGAACACAAGTGTAATAACCTACACTGACTGTAGTGACATGCTATATAATTAAAATTATTACAAACTTGTGACCTACCAAGATACCTAATCGGCCGGCCCAATTTATCAACCCCTGAAACAACCTTGCTATTGCTAGGTGATGGACCTGGAATGTTCCTAGTCTGTGCTGTTTCTGACAGTAAATTAAGACTGGAACACCATTCAGCTGTATGCGAGAAAGAATTACACGTCGCACACGCTGGGGCTTTAAGACCCGCAAAGTGGTGGCAAAACAACTCTGTGTCGATATTAGACCAATCAGTGATGGGCCGGAACTGTGCAAGGGCAGCTGCTGCTTTAGCTGAAAATGAACGGTGGTAGACATAAAAAGACGTACCCCCGTATTTATGACCTAAATCCACCACCTTATATAAATAAAGGTCCAAGTCTTCCCTCCTACTGTATGTGGGCTAACTGAACAGAAAACATCACAAAATAGACTAAATGCTAGAACGAATTCAGAAACTTTTAACTTCCTATTAAGTCTTACATCTTTGGATTTGAGAATAATGGAAACTTCCCCATAGGCTATAATCTTATTGTCAGGGACCTCATTCGCTGCTATAAGTTGTGAAGCTAAATTAACATCCTTGCCCTCAAGGATGTCCTGACGGATGTTAGCTGGAATAAAATGTGAGGGTGCTATGTTGGGAAAATTTGCTGAATCACCAGCAACCCTAGCTTGTGATGTTGAGGCCACTGGAAGTCTCTGTACCACTAAGCTGGACGAAACATCCCTATTCTCAACCGTCTCCAGCCTAGCCTGAATGTCTGAAATGGACGTGGCCATTGAATTGATCACTGCATGAAGTTGGGTAAGAGATGTCTGTATAGTGTTCATGGACACTATCTCCTGACTGGGACCTGCAGTCTCTGAGGAGAGGAGGCGGAAAAGTTCTGCTTTCCTAGCTGTTGCTGGGAAAGGTATCCCCCTCTTCAACAACTCCGCCGTCAACTTAGGAATAGTCCAAGACCTCAATGAAGGAACAGCACCCTGTTCAGATTGGAGATCAACACTTCCATGTAACGAAGATGTTACCTTGATGTCGGAGGCGTGTAACATTGTGTAACTATATACAAGATGAACGACATAAAGGAAAAAGTAACCTTAACCAGACCCCTACTCGTGACATCTCTAATGAACCCGTGCCACCTAGTGCCTGTAACGTGACCCGCTTCCGTAACCGTGCCAGTAGACGTGATGTGGATATTGAAAATATTGTGCCTATACCTACCACCAATCACCTAATAATATTACTCCTGTGCTGTACGTTGTAGTCGTGACCGGACTGTCGTAACCATAATGTCTGTAGACATGACAGGCTTACGTAAACCTCGTACCTGTCATCATATCAGGCTTCATAACATCGTGCCTGTAGACGTGACAGACTGTCACGCCTTGCCCTGTGAATGTGCGGAGATCTGCCAGGCTGGCTGCACATGTTTGACTCTTCTCTTTGTTTTGTTTTGGGTTTGAGCTGGATCTACCTTCCTTCAGGTGTACTGGGTTAATTGTTAGCAAGGCTATTTATTCCTCCCTCTCCCAGTGGCCTGTGCGGGTTATAGTTCATTCCTGTTGGCTTTGGATGTGTTGTGGATTGTCTGCTCCAGCTCAGCTCGACATAAGACCTCTCTGTTTCTTCCCTTGTTGTCTTTTGTCTAGGCCTCTAGGGAGACGCTTGCCTCCTCCTGTTTGAGGAAGCAGGTCACCTCTTCCCCGTTCCCTACTGCTCAGGGTTTTCCCTGGGTATATAGACGTTGGCACGAGGGAATGTGCATATCCACCATAGGGGTATGCACATGTGCACAGCAGTATGGGGAAAGCTTCAGGGATCGCTAGGAGGTGACCCTTTTTCCCTAGATTTTGGGCCTAGTCTATTGTTCTGTTTGTTTTCCCTGTGTTTGGTTATTTCCCTGCTTACATACATTCCGTGACACAGACTTCGTAATATCGTGCCTATAGTTGTGACAGGACTTGTAACATCGTGCTTATAGTCGTGACAGACTTCGTAATATCGTTCCTGTAGTCGTGACAGGATTTGTAACATTGTGCCTGTAGTTGTGACAGGACTTATAACATCGTGCCTGTAGTCGTGACAGGACTCGTAACCTCGTGTCTGTAGTCGTGAGAGACTTCGTAATATCGTGCCTGTAGTCGTGACAGGTCTTGCGTATAATTGTGTCTATAGATGTGACCGCATGACTTGTGAAAGCACTACCCATATCCACCACGCCAACAAGTAAGATCTACTATGTGGGATCTACCTGAAACAACCACTGCGAAGAACCTAAGTGAAAGCTAGTGCACCCCAACAGTGACTCGACCATCCAGACCATACCTACCCTCTGACAAGTCGTAGCACCAAAATGACACCAATTTGACCCAAGACGACACCCACGGACCTAAAAAAAACATATACATAACGGTCAGAAAAGCGCCCTGAACGTGCCCCTTAAGTACGTGCAACCATACACACCTAATTTGCTAAATTCTGAATGCCGCTCCCTTTTGCTGATAGATAGACTAAATACTCCTGTGAAGAGAAAAACAAAACCCACAAACAATATAATTAAAATATTTTTTTCCTTCCCAGATATAGAAAATATACTGGTGCCAATGCTACTCCCATTTGCAACCCGAGATTCTCGGCAACACACTCGCACCTAACCCTCTGGGACAGTCCACCTAACGCCCCAGAGAACCCCACAAGATAAGAACCCCACCAAACACCACCTATGAAGTGCCACAATGGCCACCCATTACATGCATGCTGGGTCAACTCGCCTCAACCCAGGGAATGCAGGGCCCAATCTGCATGCTGAGCTGACTCTACACCTCCGCTGGGATCACAATACCACGGCGTTAGAAGGGTTAAGTGTATGAGATTCCTTTTCCCTTTTTTTTTTCTTTTTCATATACCGTATAAACAGTAACTAAGCACCGGACCAAAGCTGCCACCCCCAACCAGAAAGATAGAACACCAACACCCCGACTCCATACATGACTGTGTCCGACAGTGAGCGTGGCCCCTGAGCATATCGTACAAACAAACATTCCCTTAGCACGGCACCTGACCCCCCCAGCCACCATCACCCGCCACCGTGAGCCAGCACCGAAGCGGGATGTAAGCCCTCACACCCAGCAACCCCAATCCTACCAAGTCCGCCGTGGCTCCCCAGCCGGAAAACCGCTCTCCTATCGCCTGCACTTGAGACGCCGCTGCTGTGTGGCCACGAGACTCCACCAAGATTCCCCTCACGCTTACCCAGAAATGAAAAGCCGGCGTGCTGGCCGAAAAGCCGGCTTGCTGACTTCCCCTAGGGCCTGAGGACATCCCTAAATAGAACCATTAAGCAACCTCCCCTCCCACAAACACGGCAAATAAATTTGCCTACAACTTGTCACCCTGATATTATCTACAGTAAAACATGACTAGTACTGCAAATAAGGAGTCAATCAGTATTTTTTGTATTCATACTGCCCCTCAGTTCCTCCACTGTCAGCGCTCAAAGCTGCACTGAAATGCATTGTCAGGACTGCTGTGCTGTTCTAACATAATGGAGAGGACTCCTGTGTGCATGCAGTCCTGACAATGTATTTCAACATACCTCTGAGCTCAGACAGCCGGGAAACAGGGGGCGGTAGGAAAATTAAATTTGGACTCTTTATCTGCAGAACTTCTCATGTATTACATTAGATAAAGGTCCAAAATCAGGGTTGACAGATTCCCTTTAAGAGGTGCATGATGTTTAATTCCCTAGGGCCAATACCACTCTGAGTCTGTCAAGGTATTATGATTTAGACAACTTGAAAATACTAAACTGAAAGCAAACCTATTCTGGTATAAAGACCAAGGAAGGTTATTGTCTATTGTCTATAAGAATTTCTTTATATTTAAAGACCAAGACCCAAATGTGAGAAAAAAACAGCACTACCATATTCCAAACTGGTCACTTTAGTTGTAGAAAAAAAACACTCAAGCAGTAAAAAAAATCACCTTCTTGATGCGTTTCGGGCACCCAGGCCCTTTGTCAAAAGAATGGGTGTCAAAAGAATGCCCATTCTTTAGACAAAGGGCCTGGGTGCCTGAAACGCGTCAAGAAGGTGATGGTCTTTACTTCTTGAGTGTTTTTTTTTCCCTACAAATAAAGTGACCAGTTTGGAATATGGCAGTGCTGGCTTTTTCTCACATTTGGATCCAGGAGTCACTGCTCACAGTGACACGCCGACAGCTTTGTGCATACTATGGTACCCTGATAGAGCCGGTAAGGGGGAGGTTCTCTGAATTATGTTTTGTTTCGCATTAAAGACCAAGAAAAATTCAGTAATGCAGCATGAAGCATCAGCTCTTCTGCCAAGTGTAACAGCAGCTGCTGTGCGCCGCTGTTCCCCTGCTTACCACCGCAGTCCTGGGCACCGTGTTCAGTTTCACCTCAGCCCTGGCATCAGCATGCTTGCTGCTGTTTTTTTGCAGCACTTCCTTAAGGACCGCCGCACGTCACTTCCTGGTTTTTATGGGTTAGGTCATGTGACCTCGCTGACCAATCCTAGCCCTGATGCGCATATATAAGTGGGTCAGCCCCCTTCCCAGATGCCTCAGTGTCAAGGTCCTTCTGCTCTGCTTAGGTTCCTGATAACCACTTGTGTTCCTGTGTTCCTGACTTGTACCTGTGTTCCTGGATTCTGTTACTCATCTGATCCCTGCCAGCTTGACTTGACTCTCCTGTTGCCGATCTGGATTGCCTGACCTGTACCTGTGCCGCCTACCCTGACCTTTTGCCTGTCTTACTACACCTCTGCCTCATCCTTCGGTCCTGCACTGTTGCTCCTGGTAACGACTCCACTTTCTCAGGTACCTCCTGGTCCGCCTGGACCAGCTGCCTCGTGTACCTATCCTCCTCAAGAGGTAGCGACCTGGTGTTCCCCTCGGGAAAGTCTATCCCCACCATCAGGGGTATTGTGAAGAATGGAGGGGTTCACTTAGACAACACCCTTAGAGGAGGTAGGACACGTGGCACAGTGGGCTCACACCCCCTGGTTCGTGACGCCAAGCATCAACCTGGTGATGTTCTGATTACGGTTTTGCATTACACAAAGATGTATTTAGTCCTCCCTTCATCTAAAGCATCTAAAGCAATGATTTAGTTTGTGTCGGCCCTAGGCCTATATCTAAATACAGTACCTTGATATGAAACTCTCTGCCTTATAATATTGTAATGGTTCATACGTGGAACAAGTTCAGGAAGGGCCTGCATGTCTTCTTGAAAACTAGGTTATTACAAGTTATATGCACTAGATTTATTTTTCTTGCCATATTTAGAGTTGAGAGGGAAGGTTTGGGGCCACTGGCATTTTGACTCATGGGGTTTATTGTCTTCTTCTGGATCAACACCATATGATTAAAGGTTGGACTTGATCGATCTGTGTCTTTGTTCAGTTGTACCAGCTATGTAGCTATATAAATTAGACTGGCTTGTTAGTGCTCCTTTGGCATCCACAATTTGGGTGTATGTACAGTACTACCAGATCCCCTAACTATGTCCACCACTATCTTTGCTTGAATTTGATTAAAGTGATTTTCCAGTTTGCATGAACATCCTTTAAAATAATCCTTTATGAAGGTAGCTGTAATTTGTATTTCTTTTACTTTTATTGCTCCTATTTTACGTTCTGGACTGTGGTCACATGACCATGTCCATGCAGCTCTTTCATATTTCCTGTGCATGGGTGTGTCAGTCATAGGGGAGTATCTATATTACCAGGTGGGTTGGAAGAGCTATAAACTATCTAGGAATTGTTAGGGGCGGTGCTGGGGATGTGGCAGAGGAGGGAGAAGTGCATGATGGGTTTGTTTGGGTATAGCAACAGGAAGGGCTACATACAGGATGGAAACAAACCAGAGGGATTGTTTTATGTGGTGAAAATGGGTCAGGGGATTCCAAACTGGAAAAGAAAAAGCATGGGAAAGATGTACATGAGGTAAGCAAATACATGAGCATATCTGTTAAAAACCATAGTATTAATTCATAGTAAAGAGTAGGTATAGCGGTACACGTTCAGTGGATATATATTAAGTCTCAGCCTGAAGGAACGTTAGAAATGAAAATAATAAAGATTTTATTAGAATCAGTGGAAAGGGGTAATAGATAAAATCAGGCATACTGGGAATCAGAGATGCGGAGAGGGATGAGGTAATAAGCCATCCGACACTCTGAAGGCCTGATGCTAGCTATCACTCAATGTTGGGACACACTGATATAAGTGTAGCCTATAGCAACCAGGTTATAATATCGCCGCACTTAGACCAGGGACTGACATTTGCAGATCTAATCCACTTTACATCTGTCCTAATGCTCTTCGTATTGAGCCATAGGGTGGATGGTCTGCAAAGTTTGAGCAGCTACAATGGGTCCCGGTGCACCCTGTTAGCGCTGCCCTGCTAGGTGAGCGGTATATGACGCTTCAAATCGCTCAAGTCTGGACAGCCAGTGTAGGTACAAATTCACTTGTAAAGACTGCCCTGCCTATTGAGCGATGAGTAACACATCAGATCGCTCAACGCGTTTCTACATGACTACACTGTGTCATGTGTCATCAGGAGCGATACATAGTTCATAATAATATCAGATGCGAATGAAGCTGCCGCACTGCAGCGTGCATACATCGGCACTGTGATGGCCGTGTGCGGCCAAACACACGCCGGATATAAATAATCTAACCCCCGCCCCCAGAAGGTGTATGCCAGCGTGAGCCACCAATCAGAGAGGAAGGCGCGTCTTCTGACACGCTCCCTGACGCGGCCGCCGTGAAATAGAGCGTGATAATTTCTGGGGGAGGAGCGCAAGTGCGCTCGAACATATGGGGGAACAATCATATGCGTTCTGTAATATCGAGTGACACCGCTGTAACTGGCTAATCAGGATATGTAAAGGAGGCCTATATAATGGAAACAGCGCAATGTAGTAGTTCAATTAACCTACACACTGCCATACAAAATGGAGAAATCAACTAAAATGGAGTAGACCAACCCATATATAAAACATGGGATGATGTCATAGATAAGATCACACAGTGCATATGTCACAATACAGATGTATAGTCATGACAAAGTGATGGACTAAAACACATCAGGACCGACTCAGCCATCCCATAACCTGCTAAATAAAGCAGGAAAATGAGACTGCCTCATTTAATCCCTTGGGGTGTACGGTATCTAACTTGAAAATCCATTTGGTTTCTTTGCGGAGCAGTGGCACGTCAATGTCCTCCCCACGAATGGATGTCACAATGTGCTCAATCCCCTGAACCTTAAGCACATCTGGATTGCCACCATGATGATCACAAACATGGCGTGCCACAGATGTGTCGCGGGAGTTTTTTCAATGTCGAGTAGGTGTTCGCCAATACGTCTCCTCAGTTCACGTCTGGTCTTACCTACATATCGCATACCACATTGGCAGGTCAATAAATACACAACTCCCACTGATGTGCATCTGATGAAAGATCTGATGGCAAATCTTTCCTTAGTCACTTGGCTAGTAAAGAATGTCCCTTTCATAATATTACCACAGATGATACATGCTCCACATGGAAAAGTCCCAGTCAGTGTATTTTTGAGCTATGTATCGGGTGTTGGATGTAGGTAGATGCTATGGACCAGACGGTCGCGTATATTTGAACTATGACGGTATGTAATGGGGGGACGGTCTGACACTAAATCACCAATGTCCGGATCTGACTGTAGGATAGGCCAGTGTCTCTGGAGGATCTCACGCACCTGTTTCTGCACTTTATGGTACATGGCTATAATCCTCAGAGTGTTCTGACCCTGCAAACTTTGTTTAGGGACCAGTAGTTGATCACGGCTAATACTCATAGAGTGATGGTACGCTCTTTTGAGTGTATGTTGAGGGTAACCTCTATGCATAAACCGGGTCCTCAAATCACTTGCGGCCACCTTAAAATCCCTAATTTCTGAGCAATACCTCCTAGCCCTCAGATATTGGCCCTTCGGGATGCCACTCCTGAGGGCTAGTGGATGGCCACTGTCCCACCGCAGCAAGCTATTGGTAGCGGTCTGCTTGCAGAACAAATTTGTGGGGATCTTTTTATCTATCCCCACAGAAACAGTCAGATCCAAGAACTTGATTTCACGCTCATTGATGTCTGACGTGAAAAACAGACCTAGCTGATTGATGTTAAGCTCAGCTACAAATTGGGTGAAACAATCCTTGATCCCTTTCCACAGTATAAACACGTCGTCGATATATCTGATCCAGATTAATATCGACGACGTGTACTGTTCCAGAGCTTCACTAAAGACAACCTCTCTTTCCCACAGCCCAGGTAGAGATTTGCGTAGGTTGGGGCACACGGACTGCCCATCGCAACTCCCCTGAGCTGGTGGAAAACTTGGCGGTCAAAAAGGAACACATTGTGACTCAGGACAAAGTCCAATAATTCCATCACAAAAGCATTGTGTCGGTTAAGATGTTCACCCCTCTGCTGAAGGAAGGCCCGCACAGCTAGACAACCAATGTCATGTGGAATAGAGCTGTACAAGGCCTCCACATCTAGGCTAGCAAGCCAAGTATCCTCGTCACATTGAATGCCCTTAAGACGCTGTAGGACATCCATTGTGTCCCTGGCATACGAGTGGCATCCCGAAGGGCCAATATCTGAGGGCTAGGAGGAATTGCTCAGAAATGAGGGATTTTAAGGTGGCGGCAAGTGATTTGAGGACCCGGTTTACGCATAGAGGTTACCCTCAACATACACTCAAAAGAGCGTACCATCACTCTATGAGTATTAGCCGTGATCAATTACGGGTCCCTAAACAAAGGTCGCAGAGTCAGAACACTCCGAGGATAATAGCCACGTACGATAAAGCACAGAAACAGGTGCGTGAGATCCTCCAGAGACACTGGCCTATCCTACAGTCAGACCCGGATATTGGTGATTTTGTGTCAGACCGTCCCCCCATTACATACCGTCGTAGTTCAAATATACGTGACTGTCTGGTCCATAGCATCTACCTACATCCAACACCCGATACATGGCTAAAAAATACGCTGACTGGGACTTTTCCATGTGGAGCATGTATCATCTGTGGTAATATTATGAAAGGGACATTGTCACCGCCAGTTCTGTGAGAAGGTCTGTTAGACATTCTTCTCTACCTCTTGCATGAGGTTCTTTGTTTTGGTTTCACTTTGTCATCTCCTTTCCTTCTCCCAGCTGTCACCTATATACACTAATTGTCTCCCTTTATATTCCTTCCCATACTGCCTCACTTTGCGGTTTATACTTCTTCCTGGATGAGTTGCTCACTGCTGGAGGCTGCTACTGCTGATTCCTCAGATAAGTCCTTTTCCTTTATTTGTGTTTCCTTGCTGGCTTGATTCTAGGTGACCCTGACTCCGTCCGTATTAAGTGCAGGGAGCCGGTGGTCGTGTCCCCTTACTATTATAGGGTTTTCAGGTGTCACACAGTATAAGGTACGTGGGCATACAATCGTCTACCTTTGAGACCCTTGTATGTGCTTAGCAGCCAGGGTGAGCTCTTAGGGTTTTATATGGGTCACCTATATGCTCCTTAGTTTGGGATCAAGCCAGTCTGACATTTATTCATAACTTCCAGCTATCTGCAACATCATCCGTGACAATATCATCAGGCTTCCTCCACTGAACTTGACAGTTCATTCAATTTCTTGATAGGTTAGCCTTTTCCTTTTCTCTTGTTTCTTCCAGACCCATTTGCACCCATCAGTTCCCAGTATATTTACTTTCGTCTCACCGCTCAAAATCACCCATTTCCAATCTTCTACAGTCCACTGTTTGTACATTTTTGCAAACTAAAGCCCATGCTTCTTATGATGATAAGTCTTCACCTTTAGGCCACCAATCTGGACTTGTATAATGCGCGTCACACGGTGCTTGCATGGACGTCTGTGATCTCACTAATACGAAGCATATCAGCCACCTCCACCGCCTTGTTTGTCGCGCCAGAACTGATGGATCTTGTGAAGAGCCGACTTATTGATTCTGATATTTTGCCTGGACGTCCACCTCTTGGCTTTGGAATGGATGGACGGACTTCATTTCATATCCTTTCAGCTGTCATGGCACTCACATGATGCAGTTTGGCAATTTTCTTGCCTCAGATTCTGCTATCGATAAGCTGGATGATGCTGTTTCTATTTTCTTGGCTACAACTTGATTCGAATCAGAGACCTTTTGCTTGGGGATCAACCTAATAACACACTGAGCTGTCAGGGAATGTGAGAACAGGTTGTAATTTGTAGTATACAAGAATAAAAAGATTGTTGCACCCCCAGGAGCAAAACAATAACCATGCAGTTACATGACAATAATCTGCATAACTAATCATATGCTAAATAGTTGCAAGTCCAATTTATGTATGAGATGGCCAAGGTTATTGTCTATAAAATAATGACAGTTTCATGTTCAAAGCTGTGGTGGATGGTGAGATATGGACCCTTAAAGTTAAAAGTTCAAAACATTGTTACCCCTTTGCTCGTCAGTATATACTGGTATATACAGTATGTTCACAGATATATGAAACATGCATTGTAATCCTGCTCAATGGACAAGTCTGCAAGTATTTAAGCAGTCTCTCGGTGCTCTCAGATAAAAGTGAAGCTAAACCTAGCAGTTTGCAAGAACACCACAAGAAGATAATTCCTTTTATTGATTTCTGTGACTTAGAAGGAATTCTTAATTAACCTTACATTTAAATAAGTCGACTTAGTTTGAAAACACTTTCTTTTTGATACGGGGGCTCAGTGTGTCAAGATGTAATTATCAGAAGGACTGTCTGCTTTCAGCCAACCCTTTCTTGGGATGAATTTTGCAATAGCAAATGGAATTGAAAATAGCAATAGCTATAGCTAGCAATAGCAAATGGACATGCACGTTATGTAGTAATAACTAGTCCATCCAAAGTAAGCAATACAAATGAGCATAAAATAATGGACAAGAAATTAGCAGGAGGTGGTTGTGGTGATGGTGTGGTCCACAAAGCCGCTCTCTGTTGGTGAGGACATTTATGGTTTTAGATTTATGGGTTTGCTTCAAAGAACAGCTGCTTGGGGTTTTCTTGATAGAGGTAACCTAACTACTTTAATGGGTCAGTAAACTTGATTGAGTGTTCTCAAAACTGAAGAATGCTTGATAAGTAGAGATTTTGTAGTCAGTTTCTCCTTAGCCTGAAATGACCCACTGATGTGTCTTACCTTACTTTTCCTTTTGGCTCAATATTTCCTGAGATGAGTGGAATGAGATTACCATATTTTTAAAATAAAAACATGTTAGCCTATATAAGTCTATGTGTGCCCACCCAGTGACAGTGTTGTAAATGGCAGCCTGTCAAGGGTTTAGCTAGTGTGCCACAATATTGTCTTGAATGTTTAATGTAAAATTGGAGTCTTTAATGGGTTTGTCCAGGAATAAGCTGCAGGATGGTTACAGTATGTTCACAAGCTCTGTAGCAGGCAATGACTGGCTTCAGAGGTGCTCATAAGCTGCACTTCACTGCTGAAGCCACTAATTGGCTGCAGCAGAGCAGGTGACCATGTCCGTGCTGTTCCCAGTAGAAAATAGGCTGGGGACTGTAAGATGGAGACACTAGAGTCATTTAGGAGGACCCGAGCAACAGAGAGCAGGTGAGTCTGAATTTTTTGCTTACTGAGGCAGGCTGTGGTCATTAGGTAAAATCTACTTATTCCCAGACAACCTATTTATCCAAATTACAGCTAAGATATGGGTTGCCACATCTGTATAGAAGAGATGGAAGTTGTATCCATTTACACTGCAAATAAAGATATCATAGATTTCAAGTTTGAGGGTATCTGCAAAATTTGGCTGGTTATATGATGTTGGCAATGTTAATGCTATGTTCTGCACACTCAGTTGTTCCAGAATGAGCCAGACAAGTCCACAGTTCAAAAAAACTGGCACAGCCCTCTCTGTAGCTCAGGGTGTGGGCCAGCTCCAACCCCTAGCTTCAGAAGTCTCAAGTTAGTCTAGGCTGTAGAGATTTAAGAATTAGGAGCAGTCTCCATGTGCTCCTCTCCCATATACCCTGGTTTTAATCCCTGGAGCACCTCCACAAGCTCCAGTAGATGCAAGCAAGCAAGAAGTAAACGAGGAAGATTTAAGAGAAAAAGACAGCTCAAGGCTATGCAGACCCTGCTGCTGCAGAGCTATAACAAGTTTAGACACCCTATTCACAACAGAATAGTGGATACTACAGCAATGGTTGCAAGAGCAGAGCTATTAGCCAGAGGTCCTTATAGCAGGCATTTTAGCCAGAGAGAACATCCTAAAAAAGTTTCTTGTAGTAAGATGTGGCAAATCTATATATTAAGAGGTGCAGGTCTCTTAATAAATAATTTGTCAGTTTATATGCCAGGAAATCAGTTCCCGTTTATGCACCTTTTTGCACGTTGGATTATGTTGGCTGATACTGCTTGCAGCTCTTCAACAGCGATTCTGCAGACAGTGTGATGTTTTCCTTGAGTTCATCCAGTAGATGTGGATTGTTAGCGGACACTATCTGTTTTAAATTTCTCCACAAATAAAAATCGCATGCGGACAAGTCTGCGGAACATGTGGCTATAAACCCCTTGCTCACAGTTCGCTACTGCATAAACAGTAAATGAAGCTGTGCCAGTGAGTTACGTGAGGTATGGGATGTTGCCCCATCTTCTTGGAAAAAGCAGGACATGGAGGCACATTACACCCACAAAACTTAACCTAAAATACCTAATAAATAAATGAAGACCCAGACACCTTTATTATGGAAGAAATGGCCGCAATGCTTTTTTATGAGTTACCCAATAAATTAATAATTGAATTAATTAATCAATAATTTTGAATAAATAAATATTAAACCATTAAAAACTAATTTATTAACAATAAAAAAAAAAACACAATCCACTCATCTATAGCTGAGTGATAAATCACATTAATAAAACAGAAAATAATAACATTTTTAGGGAGGGAGGGCGGACGCAGGCACCCCAGTTCAGCAAAGTGGAGCAATATAAAGGGGTCAGATTCCCGCCGTTTGCAGCACAACAAATCAACTGCTTGGATTTCTCCCCTAGTAATGGAAGGCGACCAATCAGCAGAGACCTTGACTCTCCAGGTCAAATACAAAATGAATGGGGAGGAAAGGGGGGGGGGGGAGAAAACAGAGATCCTACAAAAATGTTTATCCTACTCTAAAGGTGTATGTGCCCCCATGTGTCCCCCAAGCTAATAGCTCTTGGGGGCCTATACATTCTTTCTTCTGGTGTTAGCTGGTTGTAAAACTGTTCAAAGATCCCCAGGTAAATTGACAGTTGATTTGAAGAAAATTGGGCCCACTATTCGTGTTCCTGGCACTGCGCACCAAATTCCAATTTTCTGGTCGTGAAGTGCTGTTTCGTGAGTCAAATGGGGATTTTCAGCGGACCAGTACCTCGTATTCTGAGAATTTACGTGACCTGATAAATGAAACCAAGCTTTGTCTGTCATGAAGTACAGCAAAGAAACGTCTGTCAGCAATCATAGCCAGCAACCACGTCCAGTAATTTACGCGTTTTGCTTTGTCAGACTCTTTCAGTTCATGCACACATGTTATTCGGTGTGGTTTCAGGTTCAGAGATTTCAGCACTCGCTGACACGTCGTTCGTGATACACGAACTTGCTGAGACAGCCTTCGAGTTGATTTTTGGGGGCTACTTGCAGTCTACTGTTTAATTCCATGCACAACTTCAGCCGTCTGGATCGATGGAGGCCTCGGTTTCTTTATGTTTGCAACAGAGCCAGTTTGATGCCATTTCCGAACCAGACTCTGAATACAATGTTTAGCTGGTGGTTTTGGTTCTGGGTTCTTGTCGGCAAAGGTCTCTTACATTTCCTTAATCGATCTGCTTTGCACATAGCCTTCCACAATCACTACTCGCTGTTCCAGGGAGGACACCATCTTTCTGACACTATAGGCCACTTTTTATCAAACTGAATAATAAATCAGTCTTAGTTGCCCATAGCAACCAATCAGAGCTCAGCTTTCAGTTCCTACAGCGCTCTGGAAAAATGGAAGCTGAGCTCTGATTGGTTGCTATTAGAGATGAGTGAATCGAATCCCAGGATAAATTTGATTCGCCTAGAAGCTGAATTTCCTCGTGCTTCGTGTCAGCGAATTGATTTATCCTGAAATAGTATAAAAAACAAAAAAATTCTAACTTACCACCTCTATTTGCTCACGACAGGCCACCAGCCTTCATCTTGCTTCGAGATCTTGGTCGAAATCCCGTGTAGCGAGAGATTACATCATCACGCCGGCGTGATGACGTCATACCTCACCACGGCAGCCGGCGTGATGACGTAATCTCGCGCCGCATGGGATTTCGACCAAGATCTTGAAGCAAGATGGAGGCTGGTGGCCCGTCGTGAGCAAATAGAAGCGGTACGTTTGATCTAATTGTTTTTTAATTGTTAATTTTACACAGTTTTTAAACTCAGATGCCGCGATCATGTATGAACGCGGCATCTGAGGGGTACAATGACGGGGGCAGTGCTATCGCAGCTCCCTGTCATTGCACCTGCTGCTTACAAAAACAATTTGTCACGAAGCAAATTTTATTTGTAAAATTTGGCGAGGCAGCCGAATTGGATTTTGAAGAAATTCGCTCATCTCTAGTTGCTATGGACAACTAAGACAGATTTACTATTAGGCAGTTTGGAGATATTAGAGGCCGGCTACTTTTTCGTGGGCCACCCTGTATAATAGTCTACCCAAGTGGCAAGAACAACGTGTAATTCTAAAAGTTGCAGGGTTGCACAAAATGCTGCTGTGTAAAAATGCATGAATTTGTACAGCAGGAATCTGGTACAAAATCCTTTGATAAATTTCCCCCATTGTGTCTACAGCTCTCTCTGTGCCTCCATAGAGCTGTATAGGTGAGGTCTTACTATACAGCCACAGCTTATGCAGAGTTCTTGCACTATGTATTATTGCTGCATTGTATGAATTAAAAGATTAGAAATGTTGACTATTTTTCAATATCTCTATACCCTTGCAGTGTCCATGAATATTTGCAGCATTATTATCACTGAAATATTCTCAACGACCTGACCTAGAAACACACCCAATCTCTCACTGCCATTTCATGATAGTCATTTTCTCAGTAAATCAGCCTTGTGCCCTGATAGGGGATTTCTCCATAAGCGAATGGTCAATAGCACTCAGTTCTACTTAGAGCAGTGACTGCTCACATATTATGTGACGTATTAGGGTTGCAAATTCCAGTTTCAAGAAAAACGTTCCATGCATACTTGGTTTGCCCTTAATATCAGCATAAGGTCAAGCTGAAATAAAGCCCTACTATTATTTTTTAAGGTTTTTGAATAAGGCTCAAAGCTCATTAATATTGAACAGAGCAAGTATGCTTGGCTTCTTAAAAATAAAAAGAAAGACGTTTTGTTCGGATAAGACAGCTCACGCGCTTCAAGCTTCCCTGGCAAGAAAACACTGTTATCTTTTTCTTTTATTAATTGGAGACCTCTACAGGCTTCTTAATAGCTTTAGTTGAATTATTCTTTTGTGTTACCTGGGGAAATTAATGGGCACATATCACAAACTATTTTATTCCTCTGACAGAAGAACATTTGACAGCATAAAGCAATTCCATTAGAAATGGGTACATTACGCCATGAAGCTTTGCAATGTAAAGTTTCAGTTCTCTTTAAATCCAGTTTAATACTAGTTGCTTACAACTATTATTTTTCATTATTTCCGATTCTTAATTGTGTCCTTTGCATGTTGAAGTATAACTTGAAAGTCTTGAGCCCCAATGCAAAATCTGCCCCTCACAATACTACTGTCTTCTTCTGTGGTAAAGGAAGCTTTTGGGCCCCCCTCAAGCACCACGGTCTGGCATGACTGCTATGTCTAACCTTCACCCCGGGCTCTAAAAAGTAGGAATGTGCACTTTTTTTTGATTAGTTTTATTATTTTTCAGGAAAATATGAACACACCGTGACAAATAAATGTGCAGGATTTGATATTCCCCTTGCTCTATATTGTTTATCTGATATCTTAGCAGCGTTATTCCTGTTTTTTTTTATATATTATATTAGCTCCTTTCGGGGGCTTTTTTTTAATAACATGATGTATATTAAAAGTTAAGTGTTATTGGTTCATGCTTTTAATGTATATCCCTTTGATGGCAAGTGTCCTGATGAATAACATCAAATGAGGCTGGTAACTGAAAATCGATTCCGAAATAAATGGCACAAGTGGATGTTTTAATCTTCATTTAAAGGGTTTCTGTCACCAGATTTAACCCTATTAAGCTAGCTGACGATAGCGATGTGCTAATGTCAGCTAAACCTAACTAGCCTATTCCTACTTTTAACTATGCCACCATTACGCCAGAAATCTCTTATAATATGCTAATTAGCCTCTAGGAGCGGCGGGGGGGGTGTTGTTCCTGCTCCTAGAGGCTCCGTTCTCCCACCTTTGTTGCCTCCCTCCAAGTCCTGATTGACAGGGCCAGTCCGCGCTCGCATCCGTCTGCCAGTCCTTTGCTCTGGTGAAATCTCGCGCCGTTCAGTATTCGATGCAGACGCGGTGAGGAAGCTGGCAGCCTGCGAGCGTCTTTCCCTCACCGTGCCTGCACCGAATGCTGAACGGTGCAAGATTTCACCAGAGCAAAGGACTGGCAGACAGATGCGAGCGCGGCCTGGCCCTGTCAATCAGGACTTGGAGGGAGGCGACAAAGGTGGGAGAACGGAGCCTCTAGGAGCAGGAACAACGCCCCCCCCTGTTCCTAGAGGCTAATTAGCATATTATAACAGTTAGATTTCAGATGTAACAGGGGCATAGATAAAAGTAGGAATAGACTAGTTAGGTTTAGCTGACATTAGCACATCGCTAATGTCAGCTAGCTTAATAGGGTTAAATCTGGTGACAGAAAACCTTTAAAGCACATACTATACATGAAGCACATTGAAAAAAAGAGAAAAATTTGCCTTCGTTGAAAGGCTTGAAGTGCCCACTCCATCTCACAACTCATTGCAAGGAGCTCTGTTCCTTCATGGGAGTCCAGTAGTTAGCTTGCAATTAAAAAACCCTGGTTATATTTTGTATGCTGTGAAAATAATTTAAGAAGTAAGAAATCATGTTGGCACTAAAAACTCATTAATCAGGACAGTGAGCGGGAATGAAGGCAAATCCTATAGAGATGGAGTTACAAAAAAAAAAAATCACAGTCAAACTTTTTATTCTAAAGTTTTATGTGGTCTATAATACGGTAATAATATTACATCTTAAATCTCAAAAGTATGGCGCATTTATTATTTGTTCATACATGAATATCACTGATCAATATAACCAGGGGCGTTACATTTAACCATGGGGCCCCACAGCAGAACCTGGAATGTGGACTCATACCACCACAGCCACTTTTAACAACCTGTTCAGAAAAGCTAATCTACCTAATGCACAAGGCTAAGAGGACCTTTCATGTTTTTTATTTTTTATTCGAGATAAATACCTTTACTTGTGGGGTACCCCCTTCTGATGCTGGCACCCTGCCAGTTTTTCTTTTTAAATATTGTTCCTACGCCCCGCTGTGCCCCCCTGTAGTTTTCCTGCTCGGTATGTTAATACTGAGCATCGGTACAGGGAGGAGGAGATGCCAGAGTTTCTCAATTACAGCGGAGAGCGTCACAGCCAGGGAGAAGGTGAGTTTTTTTTTCTCCCTGGCTGTGACGCTCTCCGCTGTGATTGGATCTCCCTGTACCGATGCTCAGTATTAACATACCGAGCAGGAAAACTACAGGGGGGCACAGCGGGTGGTAGTAGCGATATTTTAAAAAAACAGGCAGGGTGGCAGAGTGGCAGCATCAGCAGGGGGTACCCCGCAAGTAAAGGTATTTATCTAGAATTAAAAAAAATATATATGAAAAGTCCTCTTTAACTGCACCTTATGTATCAGTGGAAACCCCTTAGTTTTTGGGCCCCATAGCATCTGCTATTGTAACATCCCAAAGTTATGTTACGAAACTCTTTTACCCCGCTACAACCTGTTAAGTGTATCTGCATTTTCATCCTGTGTAATTTAACATCACATCCTCACAAATGTGCATTCTAAGCCTTCTAAAATGTGCATTCTAAGCAATCATATATTGCTGTAATTTCAATGTTCACCTGCAGGTGGCAGCAATGTGTTTACAAGGGACTTAGTTCAGTTTAGCATTTCTAGACTGGAATAGTGCATTCCAGTTTAGCTCCACCCTCTTTGAGCAGAGTGGGCTCGCCCACGTCCTGCCTCATAGGGAGAGAAGGAAGTTACAGTTAATGTGCCAGCCACCCCTTCTTGGGGAAGGCTGTGCTGGTAGGAGCTCCCAGTTCTAGGGATCCCAAGCCAGGATCTTGTCTCGGCTGAGACCAAAGATCATCATTCCCAGCCTGAGCCCTTCAGCCTCAGCTGGTGACAAGCAAGCAGCCACCTCCAGAACTCCAGGAAGAACCATACCCTGTGAGCACAACTGTGAGTACCGTCCAGAGACCAGGAGAAGCCAAATTCCTCCTCAGCTAGTCAGTCCCTAACACAGTAGAAGACAGATAGCGCAGAAGATAGACAGAGCAGAAGATAGTGATTCCTGCCACATCACAGAGCCATAAGCAGACGACTTATCCTGCAAGAGAGCTCCAGGCACATGATAGAAGCAGAAGAGATAGATTCCTGCCATACATTGCCAATACCTGCTGGGACTTCAGACTATTGCTGTATATCACATGGATTACTGTTGCATCAAGTAAAGACTAGTTTGAATTATATTCCAAGTCTGGATCTCAATTATTGCTACCAAAACCCTCAATTACTCCTACTAGCAACTGTTGCAAGTGAACCAGGATCCAGGAGTCCAGCCGTACCAAGGTAGGAGACACCGTTGACACCATTACCACTACCACACAGAGACATTACACCACTCTGGCATTCCTAGCCTGGTACGTGAGTTACAACACCTTAAAGGGCCCTTAGACTGTACCCTGCGCACGCTGCAATTGGCGTCACGAACAAAAACTATTAACTATCATTTACACCTGACCCAGTCATTGCATATTATAGCGTCAGAGTGCATTATTCCAATCCGGCTTACTGCACTATGCCTGTTATTCTGGTAGTTACGTCCATGGATAAGACAATGAATTTTCTTATTGGATTGTTGGAGTAAAAAAAAGATTGTTCTAACATACACATTAGCTAGTGCATTGCTAGACATATCTACATATAAATGCTATACAGTAGAATTGTCTCAATTCAACTGTTTTTAATGAATATTGATCTAATATTATTCCACAAACACCTGTCCATGGGTTGTGTCTGGTATTTGAGTTGAGCTTCAATACCAGATCCAGCTCATGGTCAAGAGTGTCACAGTTTTTTTTGGGGGAAAAAATCTGCATATAGAAACATATGGGGTCATTTATCCAACTGGTGTAAAGTAAAACTGGCTCAGTTGCCCATAGCAGCCAATCAGATTCCACCTTTCATTTTGAACAGCTCCTTTGAAAAATGAAAGGTGGAATCTGATTGGTTGCTATGGGCAACTAAGCCAGTTCTATTTTACACCAGTTTGATTAAAAAAAAACTATATTTTTGGCTACTTCTTTAGTACTGATTGTCTAATTTAGGGCTCTTTCACATGAGAACTATTTATTTCCGTTCTTCTGAAGAACTAAAATAACAAAAATGCCTCATTGGGGACATTCCTGACAGGAACACAGCCTAAAAGATCTCATTGACTGCAATTGGATCTCTAGTGGAGAACATTTTTTTTTTTCGTGGAGAAAAATTTCCTGCATGAAGAACTTTTCTCTCTGCTATTTTTAACGAACTTAGTGACAGAGGCCCCAAACAGAGCTTCAGATGCAGATGTGAATATAGCCGTAGTCATATATCAATCTTATTCATATTCACTCACTCCCCAACCAAAACCCAAAGTTGGACCCCAAGTGTACCCCAAAAGGGGTATTCCCAACACTGACATTTATAGCATATCTACATATGAAGCTCTGGGTATAGGGAGTCCCCTGAGCCACCTAATTTAATGATTTAAACAGGAACTTTATTGAGCTGTCAATAACTGGTTAAACATTAGAAAATTTCCTCTAGTTAAAGTTAAATACCCTAGCCTTACCATCTAGACAGAGGCCTAAAAGAGCTTTTCTTGCTCGGAAGGGCCCATTACAAAAAATAGTCAATATGTAATGCTTTATTTCTCGTGCAGGATCACCATAAGGGAACTGAACACATCCTTTTGGGTTCCCACAGAGTTTACAGCTGTTGCCTTAGAGTCAAAGCAATGGGGCATTCTGTGATCAACTTATTGTAGCGGTCCCTTTAAACAGTACAGCCCTTCATTAACCTGTTTGCAGGGGGTTAACTGTGTTAGAATAATGGCTAAAATAATAACTACTGATGTCCGAAGGACTAATATACACCTGTTAATCCAGCACCTATTCCAAAATACCTAATACTTAACTTTTATTAGTATGCTAATAAAACGGATTGCTAACTTAACTATGTGTTAAAATTCCAGTGCGTCGCAGTCCTCACTTGTCTATTTAATTTACTATACTGTTGTACAGCATCCCCTTACTTAGTGTGGGGTACAGGTCGCTCCTAATCACCACTGATGCGGCTGGCTGCGCGCTGCCAGCATGCTATATATTCAGTGTTGCGATTCCCCTTATGCTGTTTGGGGCTGCAAACTGCACTGTGTTAAAACTGAAGCCTCACGCTGCCCCCCGACATGTTTCGCTACACTGAATATATAGCATGCTGGCAGCGCGCAGCCAGCCGCATCAGTGGTGATTAGGAGCGACCTGTACCCCACACTAAGTAAGGGGATGCTGTACAACAGTATAGTAAATGAAATAGACAAGTGAGGACTGCGACGCACTGGAATTTTAACACATAGTTAAGTATTAGGTATTTTGGAATAGGTGCTGGATTAACAGGTTTATATTAGTCCTTCGGACATCAGTAGTTATTATTTTTGTGGAAAAACACCGCATCCAGCACTAAGGGAAAGTCAAATTTTTCAGAATAATGGCTAGACAGCATATTATGGAGATGATGTTTCTCAGAACCCTCAAAGAGGTCTCAGTGATGGCAATTGGTTTTAGAAGATCTCGGTGGTCACTAGATTCATCTTCCATGTATTCTCTATACCAGGCATGCTCAACCTGCGGCCCTCCAGCTGTTGTAAAACTACAACTCCCACCATGCCCTGCTGTAGGCTGATAGCTGTAGGCAGTCCAGAAATGATGGGAGTTGTTGTTTTTCAACAGCTGGAGGGTCGCAGGTTGAGCATGCCTGCTCTATACAAATCTTAAAGATGCTGTTTTAATGTCTCACAAATGGTGCACTGCTATGTGGAATAAAAGAAAGGCAATAAAAAGGTATAAAAATGACTCAAAAGGGAACAAAAACTTTCCCAACGCTATTTAAAACCAATATTTCAGCTTGTTCAGGGATGCTGATTTGTATTTTAGAGACATGATAAAGTCCTTAATGGAGCCTGCATTAAGTAAACTGACGCCATTAGATAAATTGACCATTAGGATTCAGGTAATTGTAAGGAAGAAAAATTATAAATGATACAATTGCATATAAAAGCCTATAATTATATTAAGAAACCCAAATAAACAAGTATTAAAATGTTACATCCAATTTTTGTACTTTTTAAAATGATTGAACATCTGAACTATTAGTACACCATCCAGTCTGCTGACCCAACTTTGTCTTGTACCAGTATTACACTTTGGACTTTTGACCATGGTCTAAACTCTCCATGCACATTAGATTAATGCTGACTGAACCTGCCAATTTCAGAGGTAGCCAGAAGAGTCAGACAATCTAATATGTATGGGGCGCCTCCAAACCTTTTCCTGACGGCATATGTCTGGGAGAGAAGAATCAGGCAGTTTGATTTCAACATGATCCTTTTGTTCAGTGACTGTAATGACCGACGTCACGCACAGGGAGGATAAAAGGGAAAGCCCTGCCCAAGGGAGAGGGAAAGGTGGTGACCCCTAACTCACCTTGCGGCTGGCACCTGACTGCCCTGACGTCCCTAGACGGGTTCCACACCCGTGCGGCGATCACGTGCCTAAACCCTGGCTTTCCCTAAAATGAGCCCTAGATAGTGAACGGGCCGGTGGGATCGCTAGTCCGCACCACTATCACTAAGAGGGAAACACCAGGGAGAGGACAGACAAAACAGACAAACACATACACCCAGGTGGGCGATCACAATAGACCACAAAGGTCCAACAGGGATCCGGAGGGTAGCGTTCTGGACCAAATACCAGAGAACGCAGCAACACAGCTCCAGAAGGTCAGAATAGATGTCCAGGCAGGAAGCTCTATCTCTGGCAACCAGAGAAGTGTGAGAGAGGAATATAAGGAGGTTTGGGAGTGCTGGACAAGGAACAGCTGAGGAGAAAGAGCTACGGATCCCTGAGTGAGCCAAAAGGGTTTGCAAAGCAAACCCAGAAAGCTACCATAAGGAAAACAGCCCTATCTTAAATAGAGCGTGCAGCCAACCGCTGCGACTTCCTGACCCCGGGTATAACGGAGTCAGGTGTGGTTCTCGATACCCTCGTGACAGTGACTCGAACAGCTGATCCGCAGAGGTGCGAATTTTCAGATTCTGACTTGGTAAAGGTTGGACAACCCATTTAAGCACCCACAATAAACCGTGAACATAACTGTAACATGGCTTAAATTGACATTAAGAAATATAAGTGCAGAGGATGAGAGTGGTGATTGTAGTCTAGATGGTGGTAGTAATACTCAGAACTCCACATCTCCTCTCTGACTCTCCCTGCAAAAGTGCCGTGACTGGTGGGCACACGCTTTCATCCATCGGGGCCCACCTTGGTATGGAGAGGCAGTGGCCGATGTATGGCGGAGTCATTTGGTATCAGAAAATAAGTCTCTCATTACTAAAGTGCAGAAAAGAAGTTGTACTACATCTAGCAATAACAAGACACAGCTCCAAGGCATATAAATGCAATCTGTCTTCAATTAACGTGTATGGACAACAGCAATAATTGGGGGTTGTAGTGTTCCTTCCTTCTGTCTTTCTAAGTTTCTCAATAGAACCTTAGGCTGGCAATGAGGTTCTTGGTAAATGCTTCTGCAAGTTCCCAGACTGAGGGGTGCAGATATAAAAGTCTCAAAGTGTGGAAGGGTACGCTAGCAATGTTTCCTCTAACAGCAGAGGTACCTATATGCCATAAATGTGCACAATACCTTGCTTTCTGTCCCCCATGGCCTTGTAGAGTCTGGACCGTCTTTAGCTGTGAAAGACTCAGAGATGGTGTTTCTCTGGAACTGAAGGTGTTGGTCTGCAGAACATTCTGGCACATGCATGTCCTCTTCCCCTGCTAACAACAGGGTCCATCTCCCTAGAAACCCAAACTGTAAACACATGTTTAACCCTTACTTGTCCATACAATGCCTAATAGGGCAGCTTCGCCAAACTTCGATTTGTTCCAAATAACTTGGCCACAAATCGCTTTTCATTGTATGGTGCGGGCGCAATGACGGGGAACGGTGATCATGATTTCCCCCATCATTTAGCCAGTCATATACCATGTTCAACGCTGATGGCACCATCTGAGGCTCACATTCAGGTGCTCAGGGGGTTAATCGGGGCTTAAAAAATTATACGCACCTCATTGACTTGATCATGGAGAGGTCGTCTGCCCTACGTGTGGCCAGAGTGATCACGTGGTGACGTCTTCACGCTTACCGCTGTTTCTTTGGCAGGTTTCATCTATCAAGATGGGAGCAGACCGCCTCTCCGTGATCAAGTGGATGAGGGGAGTAAAAAAATTTTTTTTCACCCACCGTTTTAGGAAAAATTTATTAATTACCACAAAACGGAGGAAATTTGGTTTTGCGGCGAATCAGCAAGTAAAACTTCAGATTGAATTCTGCTTCAGATGCTTCGATTCACTCAACATTAGTGATGAGCGGCAAGGGCTATATTTGAATTTGCGATATTTCACGAATATTTGGGCAAATATTCGTCATATATTTGCGAATTCGAGATTATTTTCTTGATAGCGAAAAATCGGCAATGTGATATTCGTAATGCGTGCTAAATACAGGCTTGGGTCACTTTTGCTACATTTTCCAAGCTGCTAGAAGTTTCCTAAGACTGGAGAAAATGGATGGCACGGCAGAACATTAAAAATGGCTTTATATGCCGTTAGAGAACTCCAATATAGAAACATAGAATGTGTCAGCAGATAAGAACCATTTGGCCCATCTAGTCTGCCCAATATACTGAATACTATGAATAGCCGCTGGCCCTATCTTATATGAAGGATGGCCTAATGCCTATCCCATGCATGCTTAAACTCCTTCACTGTATTTGCAGCTACCACTTCTTCAGGAAGACTATTCCATGCATCCACTACTCTCTCAGTAAAGTAATACTTCCTGATATTACTTTTAAACCTTTGCCCCTCTAATTTAAAACTATGTCCTCTTGTAGCAGTTTTTCTTCTTTTAAATATTCTCTCCTCTTTTACATTGTTGATTCCCTTTATGTATTTAAAAGTTTCTATCATATCCCCTCTGTCTCGTCTTTCTTCCAAGCTATACATGTTAAGGTCCTTTAATCTTTCCTGGTAAGTTTTATCCTGCAATCCATGTACTAGTTTAGTAGCTCTTCCCTGAACTCTCTCCAAAGTATGGTCTCCAGTACTGCGCACAATACTCCAAATGAGGTCTCACCAGTGCTCTGTAGAGCGACATGAGCACCTCCCTCTTTCTACTGGTAATGCCTCTCCCTATACACCCAAGCATTCCGCTAGAATTTCCTGCTGCTCTATGACATTGTCTGTCTACCTTTAAGTCTTCTGAAATAATGACCCCTAAATCCCTTTCCTCAGATACTAAGGTTAGGACTCTATCACTGATTTTATATTCTGCTCTTAGGTTTTTACGCCCCAGGTGCATTATCTTGCCTTTATCAACATTAAATTTTAGTTGCCAGATTTTTGACCATTCCTCTAGTGTTCCTAAATCCTTTTCAGTTTGGTGTATCCCTCCAGGAACATCAACCCTGTTACAAATCTTTGTGTCATCAGCAAAAAGACACACCTTTCCATCGAGACCTTCTGCAATTTCGCTGATAGAGATATTAAACAATATGGGTCCCAGAACAGATCCCTGAGGTACCCCACTGGTAACAAGACCATGGTCTGAATATACTCTATTGACTACAACCCTCTGTTGTCTGTCCCTCAGCCACTGCCTAATCCATTCAACAATATTGGAGTCCACGCACAAAGACTGCAAATTATTGATAAACCTTCTATGTGGAACAGTATCAAAAGCCTTACTAAGGTCCAGATAAGCGATGTCTACTGCACCTCCGCCATCTATTATTTAAGTCACCCAATCAAAAAAAATCTATAAGATTAGTTTGACATGATCTCCCTGACGTAAACCCATGCTGTTTTTCATCTTTCAATCCATGGGATTTTAGCTGTTCCACAATCCTCTCCTTACGTATGGTTTCCATTAATTTCCCTACTATTGATGTCAGGCTTACTGGCCTATACTTGCCTGATTCCTCCCTACTACCTTTCTTGTGAATGGGCACAACATTTGCCAATTTCCAATCATCTGGGATGACTCCTGTTGCCAGTGATTGGTTAAATACATCTGTTAATGGTTTTGCTAGTTCGCCGCTGAGCTCTTTTAATAGCTTTGGGTGTACCCCATCAGGCCCCTGTGACTTATTTGTATTAATTTTAGACAGCTGACTTAGAACCTCTTCCTCTGTAAAGACACATGCATCAAAAGATTCATTAGTCTTCTTTCCTAACTGAGGTCCTTTTCCTTAATTTTCCTTTGTAAAAACTGAACAGAAGTATTCATTGAAGCAGTCAGCTAGTTCTTTATCTTCTTCCATATACCTTCCTTCTTTTGTTTTTAATTTGGTAATTCCTTGTTTTAGTTTCCTTTTTTCATTTATGTATCTGAAGAATGTCTTATCGCCTTTTTTCACTGACTGAGCTAATTTCTCTTCTGTCCCTGCTTTAGAAGCTCTTATAACTTGTTTGGCCTCTCTCTGCCTAATCTTATAAATTTGCCTGTCATCCTCGTTTTTTTTTATTTTTTATAATTACTAAATGCTATCTTTTTGTTTTTAATGATTTTGGCCACTTCTGCTGAGTACCACAGTGGTCTCTTACTTTTTTTGCTTTTACTGACAAGCCTAATGCAATTTTCTGTTGCCTTCAATAGTGCCACTTTTAAGTAGTCCCATTTCTCCTGGACTCCATTGAAACTGTTCCAATCTGATAGGGACTCGTATACCACTAATCTAATTTTAGAAAAGTCAGTTTTTCTAAAATCTAAAACTTTTGTTTTTGTGTGGTGTGACTCAGTCACTGTACTTATAGTAAACCACACTGACTGGTGATCACTAGATCCCAAGCTTTCCCCTACAGTAATATCAGATACCAAATTCCCATTTGTGAATACTAAATCTAAAATGGCATCCTTCCGGGTTGGCTCCTCAACTACTTGCTGTAGAGATAATCCCAGTTAGGAATTTTGAATATCTGTACTCCTAGCAGAACTAGCTATTTTGGTTTTCCAGTTTACAGCAGGAAGATTGAAGTCTCCCATAATGATAACTTCCCCCTTCAATGTCATTTTAGCTATTTCCTCAACTAGTAGATCATCTAATTCTTTGACTTGGCTAGGTGGTCTATATATCACACCTACACGAGTTACCTTATGATTATCAAGCTGCAAGATACCCAAACTGACTCAAAATTGGTCTCGCTAACTTGTATAAAATTAGATTTCATGCTATCTTTCACATACAGGGCCACCCCTCCCCCCTTCTTGCCTTCTCTGTCTTTCCTGTATAAATAGAACCCTGGTATTGTTATGTCCCAGTCATTACTCCCATTAAACCACGTCTCAGTAACAGCCACTAAATCTATATTCTCAGATGCCATTATAGCCTCAAGTTCATTGATCTTATTCCCTAAACTGCGAGCATTTGTAGACAAGAATCTGAGCTTGTCATTTCTTAACCTTTGGGCTACTGGCATCTTCTGGCATTGTTCCGGGGGGCAGTCGGACTGCTGGATTATCACTCTTTTGCCCCCTTTCCTAGTTTAAATGCTCCTTAGCAAATACTTGGAACTGTTTACTGAGGACATTTGTTCTCTTGAGAGAAAGATGCAAACCATCTTTTATTGTACAGTTCTTTTCCATTCCAACGAGAGCTAACATGAGACACCAAGCCAAACCCTTGGTTCAGACACCAATCACCAAGCTATACATTGAATTCCTTAATGCGCATCTTCCTGTCATGCTGAAGGTTATGCACAGGCAAAACTGCAGAGAATGAAACAGTTGATGCAACCTCCTGTTGTCACGGGGTTCCGAAGGTGCACTCGGTCCCCCATTGCCCGCAGAACTGTTGCTTAGCTTTTGGAATGAGGTTCTGTGTTTGACCTCATTCCCAGGGCGGCTTTACTAGCTGGGTGGCTCCCTGCTCCTAGTCTGCCTTGAGCGCCGAGCTGATCACTCGGTGCTCGACTGGTTGGTCTGTCGGTCATGTGACGCTGGCCACGTCACATGACCCTCACTCCCCACTATAAATACAGGCAGCCTGCTGGCTACAGGTTGCCTGTTAATATCTAGGTTCCTGGCTGTTTGTTGGACTACTGAATATTTACCTGATCCTGTTCCCTGACGATCCTCTGCCTGCTCCTCCTGTACTGCGCATACATCCTGGTATTGTGACCTCGGCTCCCACCTGACTACTCTCTTAGGACTCCTCTTGTACTTCGCTACTCTCCTGGTATTTGACCCCGGCTTCTCCTGACCATTCTTTGCTTAATCCGTTGTAGTGCGTAGCTCTCTTGGTTCTGACCCGGTCCGTTCATGTTCCGTATTTTGTCTTGTCTGTCTTCCCTGCACATATCCTAAGTTAGGGACTGCCGTCCAGTTGTCCCCTGTCATCAGGACTCGTGAGGCAAGTAGGCAGGGCCAGGGGTGAGGGTGGAGCGCAGTGGTCACTACCCTTCCCCCTGTGTGTGTGTGGACGTGACCGTTACAGATTAACAGGCCCAATAACCACTGTATCATGAATCCTCTTACTACCCTGACTGACCATGTCTCTAACTTGACACAGAGGGTGCAGGAGCTAGGAGAGAAACTCCGTTCTTGTGAGTTAGGGCAAGGTTCTTCCACTCCTCTGTCCTCCAGTCCATATTTTGAACCCCAGATCAAGCTCCCAGAATCCTTTTCTGGAGACCGGAAGAGGTTTCTCTCCTTTAAGGAGAATTGCAAACTCTACTTCCATTTGCGCCCCGTGTCCTCCGGTCCCGAGAGCCAACGTGTGGGGATTATCATTTCTCTACTACAGGGTGATCCCCAGGACTGGGCATTTTCGTTACCTCCTGGGGCCAGTTGTCTAACTTCTGTGGAGGGGTTTTTTCAGGCCCTGGGTACCCTCTATGACGAACCAGACAGGGCCCTGGTAGCCGAGACAGCTCTTAGGGCACTGGTTCAGGGCCATCTCCCTGCGGAGGAGTATTGCACCCAATTCAGACGGTGGTGTGTCCCCTCAGGATGGAATGAACCAGCCCTGAAGAGTCAGTTTAGGTCTGGTCTATCTGATAATTTAAAAGATCTATTGGTCAATTACCAAATTCCTGAGACCTTAGACGAGATGATGACTCTAGTTGTCCGACTTGACAGACGAGTTAGAGAGAGACGACAAGAACAACAGTTCTGTTCTCAGATGGTGGTCCAGCCAGAGACCTTTTCCAGGGACAACACTGAGGTCTCCACCGAGGAACCCATGCAGGTTGGCATGACCCGGGGTAATCTTCGTCGCAGACGCGGAGAGTGCTTCTACTGTGGAGATCCTGGCCATTGGATCAACAAGTGTCCTAAGAGGGACCTCTCTGACAAGTCTTCTAAGGCAAGACAACCTAAAGACCAGGTACACCCTGATTTTTCTAAAGGTAAGCTTTTGGTACCCATAACAATTTCTCTGGGGGTTAATAAGTGGCCGGGTAAGGCCTTTATTGACTCCGGTTCAGCGGCCAGCTTTATTGACTTTGAGTTTGCTTGTAAATTGGGTATTCCAATGTTTGCTTTACCTACACCTATCCATGTCATGGCTATTGATGCTACTCCCCTGATTGGTGGTACGGTGAGGTCATGTACTGTACCTCTGAAATTTCTCTGTCCGTGGGTGTGTGCCACTCTGAGAGATGTTCTCTTCTAGTCCTGGAGAACCTACCGGTTGAGGTGGTACTAGGGTTGCCTTGGCTCCGTTTACATAACCCCACCATTGATTGGTCCAAAGGAGAGTTGGTGAAATGGGGACCTAAGTGTGACTCATGCTTATCCGTGGTCCAGGCTGGGGTTTCAGTAAGGTCTAATACATTACCCTCTGTTATTAAGGAATATTCTGATGTGTTCTCGTCCCTTACTCCAGAGGTTCTACCCCCCCATAGACCTTATGATTGCGCCATAGAGCTAATTGAGGGTGCCGAATTTCCTAAAGGTCGAATTTATAATCTTTCAGGGCCCGAACGCAAGGCTATGGAAGATTATATTAAGGAGAGCCTTGCTAAAGGGCATATTAGACCTTCAGTCTCTCCTATGGGAGCAGGGTTTTTCTTTGTTAAAAAGAAGGATGGTGGTCTTAGGCCTTGTATTGATTACCGGAGATTAAATAAAATCACTGTCCAAAATAGATACTCTCTCCCATTGATTCCGGATTTATTTAACCAGGTTTTGGGGGCATCCTGGTTTTCCAAGATTGACCTGAAAGGGGCATACAATCTAATCCGAATCAAGGAGGGAGACGAATGGAAGACAGCGTTCAATACTCCGATAGGACACTTTGAATATCAGGTGATGCCTTTTGGACTCAGCAATGCCCCAGCTGTGTTCCAAAACTTAATGAACGATATTCTTAGGGAGTTCTTAGGTAAATTTATTATTGTCTATCTTGACGACATTTTGATATTCTCTCCTGATTTCGAATCTCATGTGTCCCATGTCAAACAAGTATTAGAGGTGTTGAGGGAGAACCAGCTATCCGCTAAGCAAGAGAAATGTGTCTTTGGTGTACAGGAGATACTGTTTCTAGGGCATGTTTTGACTCCTCACGCCTTTAAGATGGATCCTGGTAAGGTTTTAGCAATTAAGGAATGGGTAAGGCCTTCATCCTTAAAGGCTTTACAACGGTTTTTGAGTTTCGCAAATTACTACCGTAAATTTATCATGAATTTTTCTGTAATTGCTAAGCCATTGACCGACCTTACTAAGAAAGGGGCGGATTTGGAGAATTGGTCTACCAAGGCCATTTCTTCATTTGAAACATTAAAAAAGGAATTTAGTAGCGCTCCCATTCTGATCCAGCCTGATCAGGAGAGACCCTTTATTGTGGAGGTGGATGCGTCCGAGGACGGCGCAGGAGCAGTCCTTTCACAAGGTCCTGCTAGCCTCACTAACCTGAGACCGTGTGCCTTCTTCTCTAGGAAATTCTCTCCCATGGAGAGAAACTACGACATAGGGAATAGGGAGCTGTTGGCCATTAAATGGGCATTTGAGGAGTGGAGACATTTTTTGGAGGGGGCAAGGCATCGAGTAACTGTTGTCACTGACCATAAAAACCTAATGTTTCTCGAGTCCGCTAAGAGGTTGAATCCCCGACAAGCCCGATGGGCTCTGTTTTTTACCCGTTTTGATTTCTCCATTACGTTCAGGCCGGGAAGTAAAAATGTGAAGGCAGACGCATTATCTCGGAGCTTCCATGCTTTTCAACCCACTGAGACGCCGCCTGAATCCATCCTACCAGCAAACATCTTCTTAGCGGCTCTAACCCAGGATATCTCGGCTCGCATTAAGGCTGAACAACATCTGGCACCGGCATCCACCCCAGCAGATAAGTGGTTTGTTCCCGTACAATTTCGTCTCCAGCTGTTGGGTGAGTGTCACGATTCTGCCTTTTGTGGACATCCGGGTATTGAGGGCACTAAGGATCTGGTTTCTAGATCTTATTGGTGGCCCACTCTGACCAGGGATGTCAAGTCCTACGTGTCAGCCTGTGAGGTTTGTGCCAGGTCTAAGACACCTAGGACTCGCCCTGCTGGTAACCTACGACCCCTACCCATTCCCAGTAGACCCTGGTCCCATATCTCGATGGACTTTATAACTGACCTACCGCTGGCGGAGGGTAAGACTGTGGTTTGGGTAGTGGTCGATAGGTTTAGCAAGATGGTTCATTTCATTCCCCTGTCTAAACTTCCGAATGCTAAAACCCTGGCGTCTATTTTTGTGAGAGAGATTGTTCGTTTACATGGCATCCCGGAAAATATTGTTTCTGACAGGGGTGTGCAGTTTGTGTCCAAATTCTGGAGGGCCTTCTGTCAAAGATGTAAAATTTCGTTGTCTTTTTCTTCCGCCTACCATCCTGAGAGTAATGGGCAGACTGAACGCCTTAATCATATGTAGAAAAGAAAATGGCTTCGGCAGCATTCCGCAATATCAAAACGATCCTTTATTCGTACCTCCAGACACAATTGGCAACGTTTCGACTGTACACCAGTCTTTGTCAAGCCTAATGACATATGTATTTCATGGCCTGATGGATCAAGGGCCTACGGCTAGGCTGCTGCATTGATATAGACGCATTATCCGGATACCGTATAGTGCTGCCTCTACACTACTTCTTGAACGCCTTAATCAGTCTGTGGAACAATTCCTGAGGTTGTATGTTGCTGATGACCAGCAATTATGGGTCAAATTCCTTCCATTGGCTGAATTTGCTCTGAATAACCGTGTCAATTCTTCTGCTGGGGTCTCCCCTTTCTTTTGTAACCATGGTTTTCATCCCCGTTTTCATTCTGGGTCGTCCGTCTCCTCCTCTAACCCTGAAGCTGATAAACTCTCCTCCGAACTGTGCACAGTTTGGGCCCGGGTTCAATCGAACCTAGAAAAGGCTCAAAGTTCTCAAAAACTCAAGGCCGATAGGAGACGTTCAAGGGGGGTGAACTTTCAGGTTGGGCATAAAGTATGGTTGTCCTCCAAGAATCTATCTCTCAAGGTAGCTTCTAGAAAATTTGCTCCTCTTTTTATTGGACCATATAAGATCACGGAGGTGATTAACCCGGTATCATTTAGGTTGGAGCTGCCCGAGTCATTCCACATTCATAATGTGTTCCATAAATCTCTACTTAAAAAATATTTGGAACCAGTAGTACCATCGAAAGCCTCGCCTCCGCCGGTTCTTGTTAATGATGCTGTCGAGTATGTCGTGTCTAAAATAGTGGATGTCAGGAAGGTGCGTAACTCCTTGCAGTATCTGATTCACTGGAAGGGGTATGGACCTGAAGAGAGATCTTGGGTACCTGCCAGGGAGGTTCATGCTCCTAGACTGGTTCGTAAATTTCATTTAGAACACCCTGAAAAGCCATCGCCTGAAGTCTTGGGTCCGGTGGCCCCTCGTAAAAGGGGGGGTACTGTCACGGGGTTCCGAAGGTGCACTCGGTCCCCCATTGCCCGCAGAACTGTTGCTTAGCTTTTGGAATGAGGTTCTGTGTTTGACCTCATTCCCAGGGCGGCTTTACTAGCTGGGTGGCTCCCTGCTCCTAGTCTGCCTTGAGCGCCGAGCTGATCACTCGGTGCTCGACTGGTTGGTCTGTCGGTCATGTGACGCTGGCCACGTCACATGACCCTCACTCCCCACTATAAATACAGGCAGCCTGCTGGCTACAGGTTGCCTGTTAATTTCTAGGTTCCTGGCTGTTTGTTGGACTACTGAATATTTACCTGATCCTGTTCCCTGACGATCCTCTGCCTGCTCCTCCTGTACTGCGCATACATCCTGGTATTGTGACCTCGGCTCCCACCTGACTACTCTCTTAGGACTCCTCTTGTACTTCGCTACTCTTCTGGTATTTGACCCCGGCTTCTCCTGACCATTCTTTGCTTAATCCGTTGTACTGCGTAGCTCTCTTGGTTCTGACCCGGTCCGTTCATGTTCCGTATTTTGTCTTGTCTGTCTTCCCTGCACATATCCTAAGTTAGGGACTGCCGTCCAGTTGTCCCCTGTCATCAGGACTCGTGAGGCAAGTAGGCAGGGCCAGGGGTGAGGGTGGAGCGCAGTGGTCACTACCCTTCCCCCTGTGTGTGTGTGGACGTGACCGTTACACCTGTATATCATTTCCAAGTGTGTGAAAAGCTTCCTTCACCTTTGAAACCTCATTGCAAGCCAGATCATTTGTCCCAAGATGGACAATAACATCCACCTCCCTTTCCTGCTTTGCTTGCCTAACAATATTAAGGATCCGTCGTCTATCCCTGCTAGCGGTAGCACCAGGGAGACATCTCACAACACCATTTTCCTCAAACTTCACACCTCTTATGATGGAATCGCCCACCAACAGCTGCTGACTATCACTCATCACCTTCTCCTTATTGTCTTTGGCTGCAGTCTTGCATACTTTAGACATGGGAGATGATTGTTTCTCACCCACTGTGCATGAGCCATCCTCCATGTTGCTCTTGCACTCTGAAAGTACTGCAAATGAATTATGGAGAGCCACAGACTGTGGGACATGTCTTCTATCCACAACTCTCAGTCTACCAGAACCTACAGTAACCCATCTTCCATTTCTAGGGGGCCTCTGTGGCAGTGGCATTGCAACGTTCTCAGCCTCACTTTGTTTAACGGTTAATTTACAAATGTCAGATTTCAAAAATGCAATTTCCTGCTGCATTATGGAGAGCTGTCTACAGATCAGAAAGCATCCAAACCTCTGAAGAGTGGAACCTGAAATAAAAGCACAACAATTCCTGCACAGAAGCAGGTCTGCCATTGTAAAGAGGGGAAAGATTATAAACAAACAAATCTTACTTGTCTAGATTGTATCCACCTCCAGATTACCTCGTGAGTATCTCCTGAATATCTCCAATGCACTTATAAAAATCAGCACTTGGAAAAATCCTCCTCCCCAACAACAAATTTAACACCTTAATCACCTATGCTCATTTGCAATCAGACAATAGTGATAACCTGTCTAACAAATTCCTCACCTGTTTTGAAACAGTGTATGAGTATCCACCAGAAACACAGCTGAAGTTCTGCTACAGTGGAAAAGCTCTGAGTTAGTCTAAGTTAGTCTCCTGAATATCTCTAATGCACTTATAAAAATCAGCACTTGGGAAAATCAGCAAGCTATAATTGCAAGCTATAATATATTTGCGATTGCGCTAATCGGCACTAATGATGCGAATATTTTGGCGCAATATGTGAAACTTCACATTTTAGCAGGTCTGCATGTATGTATGGACAGCAGAACCTACCACACTACCTAACACACTGCACTGCAACAGCTACACTATATCAAGATATAACCTACACTGACTATCTCCCACTAACTATCTGTATTATATATATAAGCTAACTAACTATCTATCTAATTTAGTGTGGAAAGCACAGAGCACAGCAATGACTCCTCTGTCTCTCTCAGAACTTTAAAAAACTGTCGAAAATGGCTGCTGGGGAGGTTCTTATATAGTAAGGGGGTAGGCAACTTTCCTATTGGTTGCTAGAGATGTTGCTATGCTCAGACTAAGGCCTCATTCACACGACCGTTGTGTGCATCCGTGTTCTGTGATTTTCTGCGGACCTATTGACTTTCAATGGGTCAGTTGAAAACTCGGAAAATGCACCGTTGTTCATCCGCGGCCGTGATCCGTGTTTCATGTCCGTCAAAAAAATATGACCTGTCCTATTTTTTTGATGGACAACGGTTCACGGACCTATTCAAGTCAATGGGTCCGTGAAAAAACACGGATGCACACAAGATTGGCATCCGCGTCCGTGATCCGTGGCCGTAGGCTACTTTCACACAGATGGATCGCAGATGTGAAAACTCAGATCCGACAGTATATTCTAACACAGAGGCGTTCCCATAGTGATGGGGACGCCATTGGGTCATGTGCATAAGTACCTGATGCTCCCAACATTAATTAATGCTGAGAGCATCAGATCATTATGTACTTGACTGGCAGCCTTCAGGATGGCTCGGCCCACCATGTACATTGGCTCACCAAGAAATTTCCCTGTAGAATCTATGGCAAGTTTGCTTCTGGTTCTTAAGCCCATATGAATTGTGTGACTTACTGTAGCTTGACTGACCAATTGAGTATCAAGTGAACAATAATCTGAGATCTGTCTATGACCTGGGCCTAGCATTGGTGCCCAGCACCACATACTTGCCTATGGACCAGAAGGACACTATTTCTGGAGCCATGTTTTGCTAATCTTTGTTTTTTAAGGCCAGAGCTCAAAGGAGACTCTTTGATGAATTGCCAGAGGTATTGATATGCATTAGGCAATGATAAGATGTAAGGGTACCACTACTCCAGCTGCCCAACTTATGGTGTTGTGCTCTGGCAATCACATAAAATGTTTAATATTTTTGGAGAAGTTTACTTAGAATGTAATAATAAGAAACCCTTGTGAATTGATATTTCTGTGCAGAATGCCTTGTGATGTGTTTTTGTAATATAAATGCTTTAAAACCCTTGTCTACATAAGACAGCAGCAAATTATGGATCTGACACACATTGAACGTTCATCTTCATCTAATCATCCATTTTCTGTGTAATGGCATCATTACAGGGATAACGTGTTCCTACTTTGTGTATTTCACATTCAATTCGATCACATCTCCCTTATGCAGAATCCCCTAGTTCCATATGTCAGGATCGGGTAAGACAAATAAAATTTGGTAGTGCTTATCAGGTGTCAGATCTGCAGCCTGGTTAATCAACTGGAAATCACGTTCACAGCTTAGCAGACACAAACTAGGCAGAAATTTGCAACAGCAAACCATTCTATCTAATGCTTAAGTCTTAGCGGTATATAGATGAACAGAAGATGAGGACAAATCCAAGCTATTATTGTAGTGGCATATAAATACTGGTGTAGGATCTTTTATCATGTAGCTTCAATAGGAGATAACTAGTATTGTCTCCATACACAAGAGTATATGTGTGTTCATAATAGGTATCATTGAATATGCCTAATCAAGTGTGATCTTGTCCATGACTATGGCTCTACTGTATAAACCTATATACACGAAAATATATAAATGATAAAAATCCTTATAAAGAGATACCTTATTTGGGGCAGGAAAATACTGTTCTGGTTTAAGCTCTTGTCCTTGACCATGAGGTGTACATGTAGACCCTATACTATAGTAAACTTTTGATAGCCCCAGGTCATTTATTGAGTCTGTGCAGCAAGCCCTGGATGGAGCCAGTGCAGAGGATGGGAGTGGTAGTGGCCCTGATGAAGTGTTGTGTCACAGTGTACTCCCTCAGGCTGCTGATCCCTGGGTATCGGTGCAGTGGAAATGTAGTATTAAAGAACGAGGCCCGAAGTAAATGTATAACAGCCTCTTTTACTAAGTGGAACTTCAGGTACAGTAAATATCAGCTGATTTCAAGTGCAATTTTTGGCACCAGTAAGGAATATGAAGACGGGTTGGATGGCTGCAATTTAGCACTAGTATTGTTGTGCCCTAGTAGTAGTCTGAATGATGGGTGTCTTAGCCGTAGTCCCTCACCTTACAGCAGTGTCTTTTAATGCTGATAGTAGCTGTTTACTCTGCTATCTTCTCAAGGATTTACTTGAGGCTGTCTTCAGTGGTTATTCTCTTTAAAGAATCCTTCTTAGAAACAGAAGCTTGGCAGTTTGCTTCCTCTCCCTTCTGTTAACGTTTCCTTTCTGATAACTGCCTACTTATTCTGCTCGCATCAATGCTACTTAACATTTCATGAAAATGAATGCATATGCAGTGACCCGTTATTTCACTGCTAAAGGTTAATGCTAAGATTCACTACTTTAAAAAAAAATATGTTTGTGATGTCAACTATGCACTTTCAGTGGCACAAATGGCTAATAAGACTTTACTATGTACTCTTTATTCCACAAGGCTATATATCGGAAGGAATTAGCTAACTGGCAGTCATTAGTGATAGGTGATGAGTAGTGGGCTTTCCCTACTTACCCTGGTTTGAAGTTCCTGGCAATTAAGTGAAGAGAAAGGATGCATATGCTGCAGCTGATATGTAAGCCAGACAAACTAAAGTGGTAACAAAGGAATTATTCTACGGGGAGTCACCATCCCTGTGAGTGTAAAGCTGCTAGAAAAGCAACTTTGCTAATAATCAACCTCTGAAGGAGAAAACTGGCTTTTTACAGAAGGTTGAGAACCATCAAAAAAGATACAGGACTTGGACAAAAAAGTCAGTGAAAGGCAATGCACATTTACGGCTATAGACTTCACTGCATGTGGATTGAGGTATTTGCCTCTTGGGCCATTTCAAATTATAAGACAGATTGGCCATCTAGGAGTGTTGGGCATTGCAAAGAAAGATAAAGAGAGTTTGCACATCTGTGGTCAATTGGGATGATGGTTTGTATTTATAGAGAGACTCGGGGTGACCACCATAGTAGCCATCTCCTATACACAGCCTTTGGGAAGAGCCTACCCTGTGAGATATTATCTGAGAACTATGCCTACTACCTTTATTTGTACTGTGCCACCAATTATCCACTCAGTATAAGAGACTATATTTTGCTTTAACCAAGCCAGTCAGGTCATAATTGTCCCGGCCTCCTGTTCTCCTGTCTTGCACCCTGTTGCTCATCTATCACCAAGGGCACCCAGTCACCACCAGACAGGAGACCCCAAAATCCAGAATCCAGGGTGTGTCCCGAAAGGAAGAAGGGTTGTGGCCTTCCCATCACTGCATGCCTGGCTCGGAGGAACGCTGAAGCAGGGTTAGCCACTGTGAGACTACCAGCACCCTCATCGCCGCAGACACCACCGTTTCCTCTCTGCTTCACACCTCCCCTGCAGGCTTGCGCATTGCACATACTGTATGCTCACTAAAATCATCTCGACATGCCTACACATATTCAATACATACATATATACAAGCAGGGATGGATTGGGAACTTAAAGTGGCCCTGGAAAAAAAAAATTTAAGTGGCCCCATTTTGTAGGCAGGTCCAAATGAACAGAAGGCAACAGAAGTAAGCGGGTTCAACCATACCATAGTGCAACATACTATCCCAGCAGGACCAAATGACACAGTGTAGCACAATACACTGCCCAAAACGCTGGTCCTCTGTGGTGGCTATCAATAGCTACCATCTTCTGTCCTCCTCCTTCAGTAGTCTATGGAGCAGAGGGCTTAGGAGGTGAGGTGCAGGCCACAGCAGTTGAATTCAGGAGGGCATCTGTGGTCGCCTACTGGGTACATGAATACCTGATTGTCACAGTGTCAATTACTGTTGAGAGCTCATTATGTACTTGGTCAGTGGCAGAGTGGAGGACTTGGGCGGCCCCCTGGGGCATCGGCCTCTATATACCCCTATATACAAGATCTGCATACGGTACTTACATAGTGAATTTTCCACGCAGATTTTAGAAAGTATTCTATTTCGTCTCCCATTTCTTTCTCAATGGAAATCTGTGCTGCCACTCATGTGCCCATAGTTTTTTCATGCAGATTTAAAAACACATTTCAAAAATGTTTTTTGCAGGATTTGCATAAGTCTGCATTCATATTAACCCTATTGAATTGGGCTAATCGGCAATCATATTTGTGGCATTCAAACTACAAATCTACAAGAGAAATCTGAGAGCCAACCTTAGATTTCTGATGTAAATTCTGCGACATACACAGCAGTGTGTTTTCTGCCCCTACGAACCACCGCTGGACTCCAACGGATCAGGCACTTATCCCCTATCTTGCAGATAAGAGATAAATGTCTGTAATGGGGCATCCCTTTTAAATTAGGTTATATATAGTATAAAATAAATGCAAAAAGGAGCCTGCTGGGATGTTTGTTGACACTGCATTATAATCCCTATAGGTGGATACAGAAAACTCTGACAAATAATCTTTAAAACTCTAGTTGTAGCCCTCACTATCCTCAACCAGACATTCAAAATCCTCTTTTTATGAGCTGTTTCTGTCGATTTCACACTATGTCTCATAGCTGTAAAATTATGCAGAGTGAATGCATAAAACAGGGACAAAAATGCACAGGGTCACTAAGTAAGATACAGTATAAAATAGGTATAATAGATTATCTGAAAAGAGGGAGGACTCAAAAAAGGGATGGATAGTATGAGGGGGAGATAACATGCACCAAACTACCCACTTGATCCAGGAAGGCCTCTAAGGCTAAATGCACACGTTCAGAATTGCGTGCGGCTTTTCTGCGTGGGTTTGTGTGCAGAAAATCCGTGCCGTAGGTCATGTACATTGTATTCTACGAGAATTTGAAATTCTCAGCGCGGATTTTGACCTACAGTGCAGATTTTAAAATCCACAGCCTGTCAATTTATTAGATTTTTTTTTAGTCTGGATTTTTTCCATTCACTTCAATAGGGACATGAAAATCCGCATGAAAAAAACGCACCAATTGATGTGGATTGGCCGCATGGATTTCCCTACGAACACCTGCTGATTTCAGTGCAGATTATCCGCACATAAATCCTGAATGTGTGCATTTACCCTTGAAGAGGACTTGACATATTTGTTTTAGCAAATACTTTCTTCTCACATGTAATAACAATACTGGAGCATCTATTCCTATGTATCTGTGGTGTTCTATTCCTTTATTATTCCCCACCAGAAGGTCCAGATGGTTGTCATCAGTTGGGGGGGGGGGGGGAGGTTTCTTTGCATATTCTGACACTGGTAGAGCTGTTTAGTATCAGACTGTGTAGGGACCCCCCTCCCCAACTGGTAATACCCATCTTGACCTCCATTACAAAGTGCTAGCAATTTATTTATAACTTCTAGAAGAAATCATAGAGGACTGCCCCAACATAGAGTCATAGCAATAGATGCTCTAGAATGAAAAAAATATAATCAGAAAATAAAAAACAGTTTGTAATCTAAATTAAGGGATACATACTCCTTAAATAAAACTTAAGCCGAATTTCCAACCATAGTCTGCTATGCTAGGTTTAAAGGGGTTGTCCATTTTATTTAAAAACAAGCCCAAAGCCACAAGCTATACATGACTATTATTAGGAGGGCAGACAGGGTCATCTGTCGCTGAGACCGTGAATGCCGAACAGTGTGTTGTCTTCCGGGTGCTCGGGTTCGGCATATTGCGGATCGGATTGACAGATTGCTAGGTGGGGCTGGGCAAGACCTGGCAGTCATGGTACAGGTTGGCACCAATGACAAAGTCAGGGGGACATGGAAGGTCCTTACAAATTATTTTAGGGAACTAGGAGAGAAGCTCAAGTCCAGGACTTCCAAGGTAGTGTTTTCAGAAATACTACCAGTGCCACGAGCGTCACTAGAGAGACAACGGGATCTTAGGGAGTTAAATACCCTAAGTGGCTCAGAAGCCGGTGCAGGAAGGAAGGGTTTGGGTTCATGGAGAACTGGGCCGACTTCTCGGACAGTTACAGGCTCTACAGTAGGGACGTGCTGCACCTTAATGAGGAGGGTGCAACTGCCCTGGGGGAAAAATGGTTAGACGGTTGGAGGAGCTTTTAAACTAGGATCTGGGGGGAGGGTACGGGGGTTATACTAATAAGGGGGTACATAGTGTAGATACAGAGTGGGATATAGGAGGGGACAGTGTGGATTTAGTGGGGACTGGGGTTAGTGAGGAAAGTAGGGAGAAGACTGGACAGAACTATACACCGATGAAAAATAGAACTGCTGGTAACAATAACCTGTTACATACAAACATCAACCAAGGTAACCCAACAATCCCAGATATTCACTTTACAGGTAATAGTAGTTTAAAATGTATTTTCACAAATGCCAGAAATCTAGCTAGCAAAATGGGGGAGCTGGAGGCTATGGTACTAGAAGAACAGATAGATGTAGTTGGTGTGGCTGAGACATGGTTGTACTCTTCGCATGACTGGGCTGTAAATATTGAGGGTTTTACACTATTTAGGAAAGATAGGGTCAATAGAAAAGGTTAGTGGCGTGTGCATGTATGTGAGGAGTGATCTGAAGACAAGTGTGAAAGAGGCAATTGTGGGTGAGGATGGTGAGGATGTGGAAACCTTATGGGTGGAAGTTCAAAGGGATATAAACACTGAAAAAATATTATTTGGTGTAATCTATAGACCCCCTAACATCACAGAGGAGATAGAAACGCAACTGTATAACCAAATAGAGCGGGCGGCACAGGCTGGTACAGTGGTCATAATAGGAGATTTTAACTTCACAGACATTGACTGGGGTCATGATTCTGCCTCAACTGCAAAGGGGAGAAGATTCCTCAACTTGCTGCAGGACCACTTTATGGGCCAGTTTGTAGAAGCTCCCACTAGGGGTGATGTTCTGTTGGATCTGGTAATCTCTAATGATGCAGAGCTTGTAGGAAATGTTACTGTTCGAGAATCACTAGGTAATGCTGACCAGAATATAATTATATTCCCCTTACACTATAAGAAGCAAACTCTGTCAGGCAGAGCAAAGACATTGAATTTCAAAAAGCCTAATTTCCTTGGGTTGAGGGCAGCAATTCAGGGCATAGACTGGGAGCAGCTACTGTCACATAATAATACTGAGGATAAATGGGAGAGCTTCAAATCCACATTGAGTAATTGCACTAAAAATGTATTCCTTTAGGTAACAAGTATAAACGGCTAAAATTAAACCCACCATGGCTTACAGCTACTGTAAAAAGGGCAATAAAAGACAAAAAAGGGCATTTAAAAAATACAAATCTAAGTGGTCAGCTGTAGCGTTTGAAGATTACAAAGGGCTTAATAAAATCTGTAAAAAGGAGATAAAATTAGCAAAAATACAAAACGAACAGCAGGTGGCAAAAGAGAGCAAAACAAATCCCAAAAAATTCTTTAAATATATAAATGCTAAAAAACCTTGGTCCAAGCAGGTAGGTCCACTAAATAATGGTGGTGGTGGTGGGGGAGGGGGGTAGTCACTGAAGATAAGGAAAAGGCAGAGTTACTAAATAGTTTTTTTTTAGCTCTGTATATACAAAAGAAGAGAAAGGAGCTGATATCTGTGGTGCTGGGGCTGTTAGTACATCCAGTAATATACTCAATTGGCTAACTGTAGATATGGTCCAAGAGAAGTTAAATAAGGTAAATGTGAACAAGGCTCCAGATCCAGATGGATTACACCCTTGAGTGCTTAAAGACCTTAGTTCAGTCATTGCTGTGCCCCTGTTTATATTTTTAATTTTTAAAGATTCTCTAGGTACTGGTACAGTGCCAAGTGATTGGTGCAAGGCAAATGTGGTGCCCATATTCAAAAAAGGATCTAGGTCCTTCACAGGTAATTATAGACCTATAGGTTTGGACAGTATAGCTTGTAATTGGATTGAAAACTGGCTGAAGGACCGTATCCAGAGAGTTGTGGTCAATGATTCCTATTCAGAAGGGGCCCAGGTATATCAGTGTGTACCCCAAGGTTCAGTGCTGAGCCCTCTATTATTTAATTTATTTATTAATGATATTGAGGACGGGATTAATAGCACCATTTCTATTTTTGCAGATGACACTAAGCTATGTAGTACTGTACAGTCTATGGAAGATGTCCATATACTACAAGCTGACTTGAACACTCTGATTGAGCATCAACTTGGCAAATGAGGTTCAATGTGGGTAAATGTAAAGTTATGCATTTTGGTAGTAATAATCTCCGTGCCTCATATGTCCTAGGTGATGTAACACTGGGACAGTCACTTATAGAGAAGGATTTGGGTGTCCTTGTGGATGATAGATTAAATTACAGCATACAATGTCAATCAGCTGCTTCTAAGGCCACCAGGATATTGTCATGCATTAAACGAGGCATGGACTCGCGGGGCAGGGATGTAATATTACCACTATACAAAGCGCAGGTGTGACCTCATCTGGAATATGCAGTTCAGTTCTAGGCACCAGTCCATAGAAAGGACGCACTGCAGCTGGAAAAAGTCCAGAGGAGAGGAGACTAAACTGATAAGAGGCATGGAGGGTCTTAGTTATAAAGAAAGGTTAAAAGAATTGAAGTAGTCTTGAGAAGAGACGTCTAAGGGGGGACATGATTAACCTATACAAATATATAAATGTGCCATACAAGAAATACGTAAAAAAGACAAGGAAGCACAGCCTCCGACTGGAGAAGAAAAAGTTCAGTCTCCGGAAACGTCAAAGCTTCTTTACTGTAAGAACTGTGAAGCTGTGGAATAGACTTCCTCAGGACGTGGTCACAGCAGGAACTGTGGACAGTTTTAAAAAGGGTTTAGATTAATTCTTAAAAGTAAACAACATTTATGCTTATGAAAAATGTGTAGAAACCTGAGTCTCACTTCCTTCTGGGATTCGTGTCCCCACCTATCCCTTGGTTGAACTTGATGGACTTATGTCTTTTTTCAACCGTATCAACTATGTAACATTTCAACGAATCCCCCAGATACTTCCACTGCTTCAGCTCTTTATTACCACCAACCTTTGTTTACTTGACTACAGCGATGATGTGCCATATACCCTATGTTAATGTTACAATTGCTGGCCTCAGCAGTTTATTGCTCAAGACTGCTGAGGTCAATGATTGTCTGCAATGGTTACACGGGGCAGATGGGACATCGTTCATGCAATGAGGTAGACAAAGACCAGCATCACATTACTTTATCACATTTAGTAGCTTTGAATTCACTTTTCAATAACTCAGAGAACTCTTTTAATTGTCTCTCTCTTTCCCCTCTGAGTGTGATTGACAGCTATAACTCAATACATGGCTTCTAGGGATGTGCACCATGGAGTACACAAAGAGGCAGGGGAGGTAATGATGCCGTTATTGGACCGCGTGACAGATACAGATAACAATGTGTTTGTACTCAGTTTGAGATGTAATCTGTCACACAAAGCTGGCAGACACAGGAGCGGTGCTGGGGGGGGGGCACCTAGGAGTTGCTCTCAAGGAGAGGATGATAGGTGACTGTCTAGATTAGAATCAGTCCAGGGATGGGGGACATCTGAGGGAAGGAGAAGAAGGAGATGAACTAGCAGTGGAGCGTAGACTTTCATTTTCTACTTGTGTATATTATGAATAACAGAACATGCTGGGTTTTAAAATGAAGTGTATGGAGAAGACACCCACAGCCGGTCTTCTGTGTCCTACATTATTCTGCATTAGTATTCATGCAGGGAGGTGGGTGATATAGTTGGCTGCTGTCATGTTCCTCATAGAAAAACTGACACTGAGGAATTCATTACATAGTAACATAGTACATAAGGCCGAAAAAAGACATTTGTCCATCCAGTTCGGCCTGTCATCCTGCAAGTTGATCCAGAGGAAGGCAAAAAAAAACTTGTGGGGTAGAAGCCGATTTTCCCCACTTTAGGGGAATAAAAAATTCCTTTCCGACTCCAATCAGGCAATCAGAACAACTCCCTGGATCAACGACCCCATCTAGTAGCTATATCCTGTAATATTATTACACTCCAGAAACACATCCAGGCCCCTCTTGAATTCCTTTATTGTACTCACCATCACCACCTCCTCAGGCAGAGAGTTCCATAGTCTCACTGCTCTTACCGTAAAGAATCCTCTTCTATGTTTGTGTACAAACCTTCTTTCCTCCAGACGCAGAGGATGTCCCCTCGTCACAGTCACAGTCCTGGGGATAAATAGATGATTTTGCACAGGTATTTTATAATCTGATTTTGTCTGAACTCTCAGAACTTTGGGCCATTAAAGGGCTTCTGTCACCCCACTAAAGTCTTTTTTTTTGTTTTTGTTGGCTACTTCTAATCCCTATACTGCGATATATCAATACATAATGTTATTTAGGGTTGTCCCGATGCCACTTTTTTAGGACCGAGTACAAGTACCGATACTTTTTTTCAAGTAGTCACCGATACCGAATACCGATACTTTTTTTAAATGTCATGTGACCGTTTTGGGGGATCTGTGGATCTGTGGATGACGCACTGTCATGTGGGGGATCTGTGGATGGCACTGTTATGGGGGACCTGTGGATGGCACTGTTATGGGGGATCTGTGGATGGCACTGTTATGGGGGATCTGTGGATGGCACTGTTATGGGGGATCTGTGGATGGCGCTGTTATGGGGGATCTGTGGATGGCACTGTTATGGGGGATCTGTGGATGGCACTGTTATGGGGATCTGTGGATGGCACTGTTATGGGGGATCTGTGGATGGCACTGTTATGGGGGATCTGTGGATGGCACTGTTATGGGGGATCTGTGGATGGCACTGTTATGGGGGATCTGTGGATGGCACTGTTATGGGGATCTGTGGATGGTGCTGTTATGGGGGATCTGTGGATGGCACTGTTATGGGGATCTGTGGATGGCACTGTTATGGGGATCTGTGGATGGCACTGTTATGGGGGATCTGTGGATGGCACTGTTATGGGGGATCTGTGGATGGCACTGTTATGGGGATTTGTGGATGGCACTGTTATGGGGATCTGTGGATGGTACTGCTATGGGGTGGGATATCTGTGGATGGCATTGTTATGGGGTGGGGGGATCTGAGGATGGCATTGTTATTTGGTGGGGGATCTGTGGATGGTGCTGTTATAGGGGATCTGTGGATGGAACTGTTATGGGGAGGATCTGTGGATGACACTGCTATATGTCATCCACAGATCCCCCTCATAACAGTGTCCCCCAATACACCGGGCCCCGCCGCTCACCGAAGTATTTATAAACGTGAATCCTTATCCTGTTATTAAGTTGAACTAACGCTGCCCTCTCCCATGTTCCCCTGTATCCCCACAGCACTTACTTAAGCTTCCATAGCAGGCAGAGCGGACGGCACCAGTAACGTCACTCACTGACGTCGCGCGTCTGCTCCGCATGCTTCATTCATAAAGTGGGCGGAGCAGGCGCTCTACGTCAGTGAGTGACGTTACTGCTGCCGTCTGCTCTGCCTGCTATTGAAGCTTACAGGGGGATACAGGGGAACATGGGAACATGGGAGAGGGCAGCGTTAGTTCAACTTAATAACAGGATAAGGATTCACGTTTATAAATACTTTGGTGAGCGGCGGGGCCCGGTGTAAGAGTACAGTGACTGCACCGGGCCCCGCCCATAGTTACGGACTCCAGCCCCTCCTCTCTCCCGATGCTGCATCTTTGCCGGGCCGCAAAAATATTCATTGCGGGAAAAAAAAAAAGTATTCTATTTATGTATCGGGGCGGGGTATCGGCGGCTGAGTACCGCCGAGAAAACTCGGAATCGGTCCCGATACCGATACTAGTATCGGTATCGGGACAACCCTAATGTTATTAATCATTTTGGTTCAGTAGTTAATAAAAAAACTGACTTTTATCATATGCAAATTACCTGTCTACCAGCAAGTAGGGAGGCTACTTGCTGGTAGCAGCCGCATCCTCCTTTCATAAAGACTCCCCCTCCTCCTGTTGATTGACAGGGCCAGCGAACGCGCTCGTTCTCTGGCTGGCCCTGTCTGCATTCAAAATCTGGCGCCTGCACCGTACCTGTCTTCAGTCGGCGCAGGCCGCTCCTTCCTCAGTGCGCCTGCGCTGGGTGTAGATGTGACGTTATTCGCGCAGGCGCATTGAGGATGGAGCGGCCGAACGAGCGTCCTCCCCTCCCTGCGCCGACTGAAGACAGGTACGGCATGCTTAGCTCCACATCCATCAGTCTGCTAAGCTCCACTGTTAGATGGGGGTACTTCTGCTACTGCTCTACTGCTGAGAATAACCCCCTTTCCCTAGGCCCCTGTGTAGCAAAACTGGAGGAGCAGACAGTATATCCGCCCCTTTAGTTGGTGTTTTCAGCCAACCGGTTGTGACCAGCAGAGTGCCCACTGATATTTGAGGACCCAACATTGGCTTGGTTTGTCTGGTAGTAATGTCTGCCATTGATAGCCCAGTAGGACATCCTAAGCCACTGCCTATAGCTTTGACAACTGATGCAAACATTTTCACTGTAAGACTATTAAAGGCTGACATACTGTAATAATGTAATGATTCCAACACTGCCCTTCCAGTGGGGTACTACTAGTATTGAGCCCCATTCTTTCTGATATATTTCCAAATGTGGCAGTCCTCATCTTGAGGCATTCCAACACACTGGTGACATATTGCTAGGATATGCCACCGATGTCACCTCTGGGACCCATACCTATCTTGAGAACAAGACCTCCAAAGGAAAGGAGAGGGCACCACGTATGTGCAGCATGCTCTCCATTCACTTCTACAGTAGTGCAAGCATGCACCGCCTTTCCATTCTCTTCTATGGGGGTCCAGGAAATAGCCAAGCCAGCACTCAACTACTTTCGGAACTCCCATAGAAGTGAATGGAGGGTGGCTTTACTTGCATAGGGCACCCTCATTCACTTTGGTGGCCATTCCTAGCGCACATATATAACTTTGATGGCATATCCTAGCCATATGCCACCAATATCTCAGATGAGACACAATGTAAAGAAAATTTTAATTTACTTTTTCAATGAGGTTTATTCTGATGTTATTCTGCACTCAAGTTTAGAAGTGCAACATCTGTACTTATGACTCGACCAAGCTTACAGGGTAAAATTCAGATGGCACTAAGCCCAGTAATGTAATGAACACCAAAGCCACACATAGAAGGAGTCTGGTGAATTCATTTTAATCAACTCCTCCTACATCTAGATGATTGACACACTCCCCTTCTGATGAATGAAGTACCAAGCATGCTTGGGTTTACACCGGCACGGTTTCAAACTCTTAGGCTGGGTTCACACGAGCGTGTCCGGATTAGGTCCGGATGCGTCCCGGTGTGTTGCGGCAAAACCGCGCGAGTAGGAATGCAATTGCAGTCAGTTTTGACTGCAATTGCGTTCCGATGTTCAGTTTTTATCGCGCGGGTGCAATGTTTTTTGCACGCGCGTGATAAAAAACCGACACTGGTACCCAGACCCGAACTTCTTCACAGAAGTTCAGGTTTGGGTTAGTTGTAGTGTAGATTGTATTACTTTCCCTTATAACATGGTTATAAGGGAAAATAATAGCATTCTGAATACAGAATGCATAGTACAATAGGGCTGGAGGGGTTTAAAAAAATAAACTCATTAACTCACCTTCTCCTCTTGATCTCGAAGTTTCCGGTCTCTTCTTTACTTGAGTTGTGGGCTAAAGGACCTTTGAGTTGAGTTTACTGATGAGTTGTGGGCTAAAGGACCTTTGAGTTGAGTTTACTGATGAGTTGTGGGCTAAAGGACCTTTGGTGACGTCAGATCTCATGCTCCAATCACATGGTCCATCACCGTGGTGATGTACCATGTGATTGGAGCATGAGATCTGACGTCACCAAAGGTCCTTTAGCCCACAACTCATCAGTAAACTCAACTCAAAGGTCCTTTAGCCCACAACTCAAGTAAAGAAGAGACCGGGAACTTCGAGATCAAGAGGAGAAGGTGAGTTAATGAGTTTATTTTTTTAAACCCCTCCAGCCCTATTGTACTATGCATTCTGTATTCAGAATGCTATTATTTTCCCTTATAACCATGTTATAAGGGAAAGTAATACAGTTTATAGACTGTCACCTAGCAACCATGCGTGAAAATCGCACCGCATCCGCACTTGCTTGCGGATGCTTGCGATTTTCACGCAACCCCATTTACTTCTATGGGGCCTGCGTTGCGTGAAAAACGCAGAATATAGAGCATGCTGCGATTTTCACGCAACGCATAAGTGATGCGTGAAAATCATCGCTCATCTGAACAGCCCCATAGAAATGAATGGGTCCAGATTCAGTGCGGGTGCAATGCGTTCACCTACCGCATTGCACCCGCGCGGAAATCTCGCCCGTGTGAACGCAGCCTTACTGTGCATAATGAAGCCCACTCTGGCCTCCGTTGTGCATACTATTTCACCTGCTCACTTGTGTCACTGGCCACATTGGGAAGAAGAGGAGCAACAGGATCTTCACCAGTTTGAGGGTGTTGTGTGCCTTGTACTGTAAGCTCCAGACTATGGGCGTTAGCTTTGTGAAGCCAAGCAGAAGCTGGCACATCGTCATTTCCGGCATTGGCAAAAGATTTTGGAGGCTGCAAATTAGAACTAAGAGGAAAGTAGCCTGCAAATCAAGAGGATGGGTGAATTGCAGTGTCACACAAAAATTAGCAATCCTTGGGAAAGAGATGACTTAGGGTCTGATTTAATATTGTACAACTATAGTGCTAGACAGTACAGAGATTTGTTTAAAGGGGTTATCCCATCTTAGACAATGGGGGCATATCGCTAGGATATGCCCCTATTGTCTGATAGGTGCGGGTCCCACCTCTGGGACCCACACCTACAAGGAGAAAGGAGCTGGGGAGAGTTGTGGCTGAAGGACCCCGGGTTTCCCGGGGTCCATCCACCACCATGCGCAGCTCCCCGCCTCTCCCATTGAAGTGAATGGGAGCACATCGCGCATGCGCGACCACCGCTCCCATTCATTTCTATGAGGCCGACGGAAATAGGTGAGCCAGCGCTCGGCTATTTCCGGCGGCTCCATAGAAATGAATAGAGGGCGGCTGCGCATGTGCGGTGCACCCTCCTCAACTTTTTTCGCTCCGTTCTCCTTGTAGGTGCGGGTCCCAGAGGTGAGACCCGCACCTATCAGACAATGGGGGCATATCCTAGCGATATGCTCCCATTGTCTAAGATGGGATAACCCCTTTAATGATATTTTTATACCCAGTTCTCTGTTTTCAAGGGAGCATCCTTTACATGTAGAACAATGTTCCCCAACCTGTGGCTCTCCAGCTGTTGCAAAACTACAATTCCTATTATGAATTGACAGGTGCAGTACCCACGAATAGGGGACTTGCAAATTTAGTGATTTAGTATTTAGTGATATCTGATGTGTTGTATCAACCTTATACAGTAGCTTTGTATGGATGAGTCAGGTTTAATAATCCTGACTTGGCCCTTGTAGAAGGCTAGGAGATGGACTTAGGGTCCCCCCTAGTTCGGTCTAGTGTTGGCTGAGGAAGCGAGAGGAAGTACATCTCACTTCTCAGAAGGCTAGACCTAATCCCAGAGAGACTTTGCTAATACACCCTTCACACTTTGACACAGTCCTGGCCAACCACATCTTAATTCTGTACCCCTCAGCCATGAAATTAAAGACAAGTTTTGTAAAAACCTTATTGCCGGCCTTAGAGTCTGCAGAGAAAGAGAGAGACTTTTGAAAGATAGAGAGAAGGACTCATCATTGCTCAAATCCATAAACTGCTATTTGGGGAAGATTTGTACTGTGAATTGTTTGGAACTGTCTTTCATACTATTGGATGTACTACAACTCCCATTCTGCACTTTAGTTTTTACTAAAAGAGACTTCACAAGTTACTTACTTCTGCATCATCACCGAAACCTACATCTCCTGCCTTGCACCCATACCAAACCCATAACACCAAAGGCACCCCAACTACCATCAGGCAGGAGCCTCAACATTAGGGTGTGCCCCGAGGGAAGAAAGGGTTTTCCATCTTGTCACTGCCTGGCCCTAGGGAGCATCACTGTGAAGATTGCTACTGTGATTTATGTGAATAACTGTTGCAGCCAGAGCTACTACCACTCTCATACCCCACTCCACTCCTCCTATGCCGCGACAACGCACAGGCATAGTGGGAATTGTAGTCTTGCCACAGCTGAAGAGCTGCAGGTTGGAGATCACTAGTCCGGAGTAAACTAGTGATCACTAGTTATCACAGAAAGAAGACAAGACATGGTGCCAGCAGGGAATGCTTAGGAATGTTATCTCTGAAGCCTGAATAATTTTAAACTTAAACAAGTTGTTAGTGAGGATTTGGACAAATGAAAGATGAGTAATGGAATGTTTTTTCAAAGTTACTGAACATTTTTTATGTCGGCTAGCTTTGGAGTTCACACGTGCTTAAGGCTCCATTCACACATCCATAATAATGGGTCCGTATCCTTTCCGCAAATTGCGGAACGGGTGTGGACCCATTCATTTTCTAGGGGGACGGAATGGATGCGGAGAGCATTTCCGGAGCGCGCCGCCGATCTTCCGGTCTGCGGCTCCCGAAAAAAATAGAACATGTTCTATTCTTGTCCGCAATTGCGGACAAGAATAGGCATTTCTATGGGGGTGCCGGTCGGGTGTATTGCGGATCCGCAATTTGCGGATCCGCAATGCACTACGGATGTGTGAATGGACCCTTAAGAGGATAACCTTTCCTGACATACTTGTGGGAACGTCTTCTTTGATCGCAGTTGTAGTCTGCCAGCTTCTCATTGCTGCACAGAAGATTTTATTTTATTTATTTATTATTAAAGCGCCATTCATTTCATAGCACTGTACATACGAAAAGGGGTATACATACATAATACAGACAATTGCACTAAGCATGAATAAGACGACTTACAAACTGGTACAGAAGGAGAGAGGGCCCTGCCTGTGAGGCCTTACAATCTACATGGTACGGGAGAAGGACACAGTAGGTGAGGGTAAAGCTGGTCATGGCGGTATAGAGGAAGCAGGCTCACTGGTTGTAGGCTTGTCTGAAGAGGTGGTTTTTAGGTTTCTTTTGAAGGATTCCACTGTAGGTGAGAGTCTGATATGTTGGGGGATGCACAGGAGAAATCTTGGAGGCGATTGTGGGAAGAGGTGGTAAGAGGAGAGAAGGAGGTCTTGTGAGGATCAGAGAGTGCGTGTGGGGATGTATCGGGAAAGTAGCTCAGAGATGTAGGGAGGGGACAGGTTGTTGACAGCCTTGTATGTATTTATTAGTATTTTGAACTGAATTCGCTGGGCAATGGGGAGCCAGTGAAGGGATTGGCAGAGGGGAGCGCCAGAGGAGTAACAGGGTGAGAGGTGGATTAGTCGGGCAGCAGAGTTGAGGATAGATTGGAGGGGTGCGAGAGTGCTAGAGAGGAGAATGTTGCAGTTGTCTAGGCAGGAGATGATGAGGGCATGTACAACCATTTTTGTAGACTCAAAGTTGAGAAAAGCGCGGATGTGGGAGATGTTTTTAAGTTGGAGGCGACAGGTGGTGGAAAGGGCTTGGATGTGTGGTCGGAGGGAGAGGGCAGAATACAGGGTCACTTCAAGGCAGCGGAGTTGGTTGACTGGGGAGAGTTTGCAGCCATTGATTGTGATAGATAGGTCTGTTGGGGGGGTTGAGCAAGATGGGGGAAAGATGATGAATTCTGTTTTATCCATGTTAAGTTTTAGAAAGCGAGAGGAGAAGTAGGATATAGATGATAGGCATTGTTGGGTTCCGGATAGTAAGGCAGTGATGTCTGGACCAGAGAGGTAGATTTGTGTGTCATCAGCATAAAAGTGATACAGAAAGCCATGGGACTATGAGCTGTCCCAGGCCGAAAGTGTAGATAGAGAAAAGCAGAGGTCCTAGGACAGAGACTTGCGGGACACTAACAGAGAGGGAATGAGATGAGGAGGCGGTGCGAGAGTGGGAGACGCTAAACGTCCGGACTGTGAGGTATGATGTGATCCATGAGAGGGCCAGGTCAGTGATGCCAAGAGATGAGAGAGTTTGTAACAGAAGGGAGTGGTCGACAGTGTCAAAGGCAGAGGACAGGTCAAGGTCAAGGAGAAGGACAGAGTAATGTTTTTTGTTTTGGCTGTTAGTAGGTCATTAGTGACTTTGGTAAGAACAGTCTTAGTTGAGTGGTGGGGTGGAAAGCCAGATTGTAGCCGGTCAAAGAGGGAGCAGGAGGAGAGGTGAGAGGACAGTTCAGAATGGAAATGTTGCTCAAGTAGCTTTGAGGCATATGGAAGAAGTGATATGGGGCGATAACTGGACAAAGAAGATGGGTCAAGTGAAGGCTTTTTGAGGATGGGTGTATTTTGGTAGCATGTTTAAAACCAGAGGGGAAGACACCAGAGGTTAGTGATAGGTTGAAGAGATGAGTTAGGGCTGGGATAAACACTGTGGTGAGGTTAGGGATAAGGTGGGATGGAATTGGGTCAAGTGCGCAGGTGGTGAGGTGTGATCAGGAGAGTAGAGTGGAAAGTTTTTCTTCTGTAATGGTGGAGAAGCTGGTTTTGGGAGAAGAGGACTGAGCGGTTGTGTAGAGGGTCTTTGGGGACTGTGCACTGAAGCTTTCTCTGATGTTGACTATTTTTTGTTCGAAGTATGTGGCAAAGTCCTCAGCTGAGATGAGAGGAGAGGGTGGGGGTGCTGGGGGACGGAGAAGGGAGTTAAAAGTGTTAAAATGTTGTTTAGGGCTGTGGGACAGGGAAGATATGAGAGATGAGAAGTAGGCCTGTTTTGCATCAGCGAGAAAGGATTTGAAAATGAGGAGGGATTGTTTGTATGTGTTGAACTGATCCTTAGAATAGGATTTATTCAATTGCCGCTCAGCAGCCCTGGAAGCTTGTCTTCTGAGTTTTTTGGTCAGGTTGGTGTGCAATGGTTGTCTGTTAGATTTTCGGGTTTTGTTGTGTGTGATGGGGGCAACAATGTTCAGAGCTGTACTTATTGTGGTGTTATACAGGGTGGTGGCAGCATCTGGGTCTTGGAGGGAAAAAATGGTAGAGAGTGGCAGAAGAGAGTAAGAAAGCAAAGGAAAGTCGAGATGTTTGAGGTTCCTGCAGGGGTGTGTTAGTGTGTGGACCAGGGGAGCAGCAGAAGAGATCAGTGAAGAGAAGGTGGGTAGGTTATAGTCAGATAGGGGGAGAGGCGAATTAGAAAGGTTAGATAAGGAGCTGAGGCGGGTAAAGATAAGATCCAGAGTGTGACTATCTCTGTGGGTGGGAGCGGAAGACCACTGTGAGAGGCCAAAGGAGGAAGAGAGTGATAGGAGTTTAGAGGCTGCTGAGTGGCAGGTGTCAATGAGGATGTTTAAGTCACCCATGATGATAGTGAGGATGTCGGCAGAAAGTGTAGGAGCCAGGTGTTAAAGTGGTCAAGATGGTGGCTGGGCCTGGAGGGCGGTAAATGACAGCTACTTGGAAGTTGGAGGGAGAGTAGATACGAACAGAGTGTACTTCAAATAAAGTGAGTGTGATGGAGGGTGGCAGTGGAGTTGGTCTGTAGGAGCAGGTGTCTGATAGGAGAAGACCAACTCCTCCATTATGTTTGCAGCCGGAGCGGGGGGTGTGAGTGAAATGAATTCCTCTATAAGAGAGTGCAGCAGGGGAGGAGGTGTCAGAGCCTGTCAGCCATGTTTCTGTGAGACCCAGAAAGGAAAGTTTTCGATAGATGAAGAGGTCATGAATGTTGGGCAGTTTGTTACAGGCAGAGTGTGCATTCCATAATGCTCCTGTAAAAGGGACCAAGGGAGCAGGGGTCAGAGGAATGGTTATTAGGTTTAAGGGGTTGCAGAAATTTGTAGAAGTGTTAATAGTTGAGAATAAGAGAGGGCATGAGGTATCTGTGTGTGTTTGGGAAGGAAGTGTTTTATATTTCCAAACAGGTTTGTGCAAGCGGTCAGATGAGAAGGTAAGATGGAGGGTGAGATGAATAGTTCCTTGCTGGGTGAATGGATGTGGGGGTATTTCAAAAGTTTTTGGAAAAGTGGGAAGAATAGGATGAAAGAGTGAAACATTGTTTGCATTAACAATTTCTGTAATCACCTTTGAGCACCTTATGGTTCAATTCTGGTATAATTTGGTATGTGCACTTAAAGAGTTTGCACTTGAAAGATGTTGCATTGAAAAGACCAAGGTCTGAACGACCTAATGACTTAGATTTATACCACTCAGTGTTCAATCAGGTGTGAACAAGAGGGGAGGGGGCTACATATGGCCTAATCAAGGAAGGACCAGATACAGGGGTGAAATAGTCAATGTAAACAAATACTCAACAAATCAAGCAGGGAAAGAGACATTAAAATTCAATGCAGACATACCAGGGGATGAGAAGGAAAGATGAAAGGTGTGGACTTCATCAGTCTCTGGAAAAGTTGGGTGCAGCAGTTAGGTTCGCTTTTATAGGTGTAGCCAGTTTTTTAAAGGACAGGGACATAGGATTGCTGTGATGGGGGAGGGGCAGCAACAATTCAAGCTAAATACATTTGCATATTGCTATTTATATATTCAAATTGTTTGTCATCTTCAAGCTAAATTGCATGTGGATTCTGAGAGTCAGCGAAATAAACGCCTGGCTTGAACATTTGGTATTGCAAGATTGACAGCTCCAGAACTGTTCTCAACATTTGACATGTGCAGTATATAAAAAGATTTAATTGCATAAAAATATATCTTGTGTATAACAGGGAATACGATATAAAGATAGCTGTAACATTCACTAAGAAGACTATAATAATAATACACAAATACTCTAAAATAACAAATATAACATCTGAGGCTACTTTCACACTTGCGTTGTTAATCGTGGTATTGAAATCCGGCAGAGGTTGTGTGAAATTAAAATGGATAAAACACAGATCCGTCACTAAATACATTGAAAGCCAATGGGTGACTGATCCGTTTTTTTAGGCTCTTAAAAAAACGGATCAGTCAACATTGACTTACATTGTTTTCAGGGCCGAATCATTTTTTTTTCTGTTTTTATGACTGGACACAAAACCACAGCTTGCAGCTATTTTGTGTCCGGTCACAAAACGGAATGCTGCTGGAATGGAAGACATCCTGATGCCTTCTGAACGGATCTCTTTCCATCCAGAATGCATGAGGACCAAACGGGCACGTTTTGTTCCAGTATTGGAATAAAAACAACAACAACGCAAGTGTGAAATTAGCCTAAGAGCTCACCATGTACTGTATATGTACTATGGTACAAGGTTCATGCACATGGCAAAGTCAGAAGTTGCAAGACCCTTTAGGGCTGTTTTACACGAGCGGATCCCGTGTATATCATCCGCTGCGTGAAAGACAGACAAGCCCCGCTCCGGACAGCAGAGACACGGAGCATTAACATGATTGATAATGCTCCGTGCCTCTCTGTGATCTTTTTGCTACAAAATCACGGTGACAACTTTATCTCACTGTGATTTTGTAGTAAAAAGATCAGAGAGGCATGGAGCATTATCAATCATGTTAATGCTCCGTGTCTCTGCTGTCCGGAGAGGGGCTTGGCTGTCTTTCACGCAGCGGATGACACACACGGCATCCGCTCGTGTGAAAGAGCCATTAGTACAGAGCCATGCGTGATATGGGCTCTGTTAGGTGTCTTATGTACAGAAATATTGTCAGATAGAAGTAATGTGGCTGTGCATGAGCTCTTACAGAAACTGCTGATACTAACACCATTGTAATTAATTCAGATACTTATTAACTATACACAGGAGAAAGTTTAATTAACCATAAGTGAGCAAATATACTAAAGATCAAAAACACCCCTGGGCAGATTCTGAGCTTAACCTTTCCCTAGTCTGGCTGAATTAGATAGAGCATCTCATCAACATTAAGGGCTCAGGCGGGAACGTGTGCGCCCCCTGTGACTGTGCTGCAAATAGTGATCCACAATGCACAGGCACCAGCCATGTGATCGCCGTTTGTGGATGAGGACCCATTCACTTTAATAGTTCAACAATCCACAAGATTCAGTCAACACCGCAAAAAACAAAACATGTTCTATTTTTTTGCATGTGCGGAGACACAGACCGAAATCCCACGGAAGCGCTCCGTAGTGCTTCAGTGGGCTGCTACTCTCTGCCTCCGCTCCTTATCTTGCAGATTGCAAACCCATTCAAATAAATGGGTCGGCATCTGTGACACAGAGTGCACACGGCCAGTGCCCGTATATAAGCGAACATGGGCACGGGCTTTTCGTGTGCATGTGCCCAAAGAATGTATAGAATCCATATACAGGTAGATTCTGAAAACCCTTTTAAAGGGCATCTGTCAGCAGATTTGTACCTATGACACTGGCTGACTGACCTATTACATGTGCGCTTGGCAGCTGAGGGCATCTGTGTTGGTCCCATGTTCATATGTGCCTGCATTGCTGAGAAAAATGATGTTTTAATATATGCAAATGAGTCTCTAGGAGCCATGGGGACGTTGCCCTTAGTCCTAGATGCTCAGCTCTGTCTGCAACTGCTGTCCCCTCTGCACTCTGACTGACAGGACCAGGTAGCATAAATGTGATCACACCTGGCTCTGTCAATCAAAGTGCAGAGGGCACAGTAGTTGCCAAGAGAGCTGAGCCTCTAGGAGTAACAGCAATGCCCCCGTTGCTCCTAGAGACTCATTTGCATATATTAAACCATCATTTTTCTAAGCAATGCATCCACATGGAACCAACACAGATGTCTTCAGCTGCCAAGTGCACATGTAACAGGTCAGCCAGTGTCATAGGTACAAATCTGCTGACAGATGCCCTTTCAAGGATTTACTGGCTTCTGCAGAATTACACATTTTAAATACAAAATGAGAAATCTATACCCACATACAGCCTGCACTGATTTCTTATACATCTTAATTTATTGAGCGGCACAGATATAACCAATAGACATCAGCAATTTTTTAAAAGGTCACTGTCATGTCAACTAAATCTACCTGTCACATATATGAAAGAAGTTGTTACTGGTGGGTGGTCCTGGCACTGAAGTCACAATTGATGGCTAAACCAAAAGAGCTTTAGTGCACTGTTGAGTTGACCATTGTGCCCCTTCCTGTGCACTCGGAGCGCTGAAGATGGGTCATAGACTGGCTAAGAGCTATGTTCAGGTGTCAACTGTGGGCACAGCCATCAGCAGATCTCTGCAGATCCTTTAGAGCATCTAGTGATTGCTGCAGTCTCAGTTTCCAGGAATTCACACCTTCTGACGTGTTTGTATGAGACAAAGGAACAATATAATAGGTTAAAAAAAACATGTCTATCAAGTTCAACCTTTCTCGGATCAATTATACAACATTAAACGGGTGTTCTCATCTTAGACATTGGAGTTACTGTATATCGTTAGGATAGGCCACCTCTGGGACCCAGACCTATTTCTAGAACGGAGTCCCCAAAGTGAACGAGAGAGAATTGTAGAAGCTCGGCCACCTTCTATGCACTTCTATGGGAGTTAGATAATAGACAAGCTCTGGCTGAGATATTTCCGGCAGTCCCCTAGAAGTGAATGGAAAGGTGGGAATGCATGAGAAGTGCACTCTCCATTCACTTCTATAGGACTTCCAAAAAATAGCCAAGCTCACTCGCTCGCCTATTTTTGGAAGTACCATAGAAGTGAATGGCGAGCACACCGAGCACACTCTGTAGGTTCTCGGTCATTTTAAGGGCCTTGTTCTACAGATAGGTGCTGGTCCCAGTGGTGGGACCAGCACCTATCTGACATTGGTGCCATCAAGGTCTCAGATAACACAACCTCTTTAATTTTTAGATTAACTATAGCCTAACTGTAAATATTTTTTTACTGAATCAACATCTAAATTGCCTTTTCTCTACATGTAATAAATGGCCCCTTCAGGGGCATAACAAATAACCATGGGGTCTCACTTTGGACCTACCATAACCGCTTTCAGCATTAATTCATAAAAACCTTATGATAGATTTCTCTAATGCAGACACAGTGATGTCACAGTCCAGGGATATTGATGTTGTAATAGTGGGATAATGCACACACTGATGTAATGATAGTGGGGTAATTGTCAGAACTTTTGAGTATAAAAAAAAAAGAGTCCATCATATAAGGCCTATACAGGTATATGAATAGGAACATTAAGAGAAGCCATTTTGGTCTGATTTTGTCTTATTTAAGAGGGTAATATAAGTTCAAACCCTTGTGGACTTAGAATCACTAACTTGAGATTAGACTTGTGTAAAGACTTTTGTTTATAAAACTTAGGAGGGTTTGCATAGTCTGCTCTTGTGTGAGAAAAAATGTAGACAGGTCTAATAAAATGTATTTACCCAGATAAGACACTGAAGTAGAAATGTGTGGGTTTTAGGTTAGTTGAAATGGATAGAAAGAGACTCTAATTTTCTTTGGGGGTTTTATATTAATCAATGTATGAGTGGATTTAGATTTTTATATCATCGATTTAAATATGTGTGTTTTATTTAACTAAGAGTGTGGTAATTATAGATATATTCATTTTAAGGTTAGAATTGAGGTAGAAATTCCTATGTGATTTCAGAATGTCTCCCAGAGAAAAGTGTAAGTTAATAATCTCTTTCCCTGAAGATTTCTTGAATGGAGAAATGTCGACACAGGTGATCATAAACAAACCCTGTCTTTTTACCAAACAATGACCACGAGTGTTGTAGTGTGTGTTTGGAATGAATTAGGTTTAGTCAGAGATTTAGAAAGAGACTAGATGTTTGACAAAAGATAAACTTAATTGTCTCTTTCTTCAAGGTCTGTGTGAAACCTTCTTCAAATTAATACGAATATATACAGGAAATAGTTATAATTGCCAAAGACTTTTATATGGAGCCTTAGTGCCATCTAGTGTTAGGATAAAATTAAGGAATGTATTGCGAAATCACTAGGGGAGGTACTATTAGTTATAAAGTGATGTCTCTAGTTGTTGATTAAACTAGACCAGTCCCATTTTAGATGGGATAAAAAGATGGTATGGGCTGACAGAGGGATCATCTTCTTGAATCAGTTTGGGATGGTCATCTTGAAGAAAACATCTTGAAACATCTTGAGACCTGAAGACATCTTGATCCATCGGATCCAGCCACTTGATCACCTTTTCAGCCATTGGAGGCAGCCATCTTCGGACCATTGAAACTGATTTCTGCTAGCTGACATTTTGGGTATAGTATAACCTTACCTATATTTTATAGGATAATTAATTAATATAATATACACTCACCTAAAGAATTATTAGGAACACCTGTTCTATTTCTCATTAATGCAATTATCTAGTCAACCAATCACATGGCAGTTGCTTCAATGCATTTAGGGGTCTGGTCCTGGTCAAGACAATCTCCTGAACTCCAAACTGAATGTCAGAATGGGAAAGAAAGGTGATTTAAGCAATTTTGAACGTGGCATGGTTGTTGGTGCCAGACGGGCCGGTCTGAGTATTTCACAATCTGCTCAGTTACTGGGATTTTCACACACAACCATTTCTAGGGTTTACAAAGAATGGTGTGAAAAGGGAAAAACATCCAGTATGCGGCAGTCCTGTGGGCGAAAATGCCTTGTGGATGCTAGAGGTCAGAGGAGAATGGGCCGATTGATTCAAGCTGATAGAAGAGCAACGTTGACTGAAATAACCACTCGTTACAACCGAGGTATGCAGCAAAGCATTTGTGAAGCCACAACACGCACAACCTTGAAGCGGATGGGCTACAACCGCAGAAGACCCCACCGGGTACCACTCATCTCCACTACAAATAGGAAAAAGAGGCTACAATTTGCACGAGCTCACCAAAATTCGTAAACAGAATGAGAACATGTATCCATCCTCTGATGGCTACTTCCAGCAGGATAATGCACCATGTCACAAAGCTCGAATCATTTCAAATTGGTTTCTTGAACATGACAATGAGTTCACTGTACTAAAATGGCCCCCACAGTCACCAGATCTCAACCCAATAGAGCATCTTTGGGATGTGGTGGAACGGGAGCTTCGTGCCCTGGATGTGCATCCCTCAAATCTCCATCAACTGCAAGATGCTATCCTATCAATATGGGCCAACATTTCTAAAGAATGCTATCAGCACCTTGTTGAATCAATGCCATGTAGAATTAAGGCAGTTCTGAAGGCAAAAGGGGGTCCAACACCGTATTAGTATGGTGTTCCTAATAATTCTTTAGGTGAGTGTATATCTATATATATTCAATTAACCATACTTTGTGTATAGTATCTGTTTTGGAATAAGATTGGGGTGTACCTGCTGCATCATCCTAAAACTTTATCTGATTCAGGGAGATTTATATGTACTGTTGGAAACACGGTATCATCTACAAAGAACTGAATTCAGTTCTAGGCCATTATGGTTAATTATGTATATATATTTGTATCAATGAGGAAATCTGAAATAGACCAGAATTGGATTTAATCAAACATTTTTCGGCTGAGAGAAATCAGGTAACAAATTGATTTAAAATATAATTGAGGGTTATTGTCATAATAAGGCATAGTAGTGGATATATATATAAATTATTTTGACTTTCTTAATATTTTGCATATCATTGATTTTAATTGTCACCAATTTTTTCTATATATATATTAGTTTGCACCGTATTATTGTTATTTAATAAATATATCTTTTGATTTACCACCGCCTTCTTTTTGTCGTCTAACAGCGCAGATCACGAGCTTGTTTTAGCTTGGTATTTATGATAATAGATTAGAATCTCCTTCATTACAGATTTTAATTTATTTACATAAATAATATAGACTGTTAATCGGAGACAGCATAAATATTCCGACATAATGTACACAGTGATGTCACAGTACAGGGGTAATGTACACAGTGATGTCACAGTACAGGGGTGCACATCTAGAGGTTAAATGTTTTGCTCATTCTTCTTTGCAAAATAGCGCAAGCTCAGCCAGATTGGATGGCGACCGTCTGTGAACAGCAATTTCCAAGTCTTGCCACAGATTCTCAATGGGATTTAGGTCTGGACTTTGATTGGACCATTCTAACACATGAATATACAGCTCTGTCTGTATGTTTAGGGTCGTTGTCCTGCTGGAAGGTTTTCCTCCAGGATTGCCCTGTGTTTAGCTCCATTCATCTTCCCATCAACCAGCTTTGCTGTCCCTGCTGAAGGAAAGCATCCCCACAGCTGAAGCTGCCACCACAATGTTTCACGGTGGGGATGGTGTGTTCATGGGGATGTGCAGTGTTAGTTTTCCATCACACATAGCATTTTGCATTTAGGCCAAAAGGTTCACATTTTGTCTCATCTGACCATAGCACCTTCTTCCACATGTTTGCTGTGTCCTCTACATGGCTTGTGGCAAACTGCAAACAGGACTTCCTATGGCTTGCTTTGAAAAATGGCTTTCTTCTTCCCACTCTTCCATAAAGGCAAGATTTGTAGAGTACACAACTAATATTTGTCCTGTGGACAGATTCTCCCACCTGAGCTGTGAATCTCTGCAGCTCTTCTAGAGTGACCATAGGCCTCTCGGCTGCTTCTCTAATTATTGCCCTCCTTTCCTGGGCATGTCCTGGTAGGTTTGCCTTTTGTGCCATACTAATATCATTTTCAGATGATGAATTGAATAGTGCTCTGTGAGATGTTCAGAGCTTGGAATATGTCTTTATAACCTAACCCTGATTTACATTTCTCCACAACTTTATCCCTGACCTGTCTGGTGTGTACCTTGGTTTTCATGATGCCATTTGATCACTAATGATCTCTAACATACCTACACCAAATGCACGTCACGCTTTTCAGATTTTTGTTTATTAAAAATTTTGAAAACCATGTATTATTTTCCTTTCACTTCACACATACTTGCTACTTTGTTGCTACTTTGTGTTGGTCGATCATATCTGTAAAATCCCAATAAAATACATTTAAGTTTGTGGGTGTAACGTAAAAAAATGTGGAAAAGTTTGAGGGGTATGAATACTTTTTCATGGCACTGTATGTGCCTCCATTGCATGCATGCAAATGGTGTTTTAATATATGCAAATAAGCCTCTAGGAGAAAACAACATGGAAGGGGCACAGTAGCTGCAGGGAGAGCTGAGCCTCTAGGTGTAATGACAATGATTTGCATATATTAAAACATCATTTTTCTCAGCAATACGGGCACATACGAACATGGGACCAACACAGATGCTTTCAGCAACCAAGCACACATGTAACAGGTCAGCCAGTGTCATAGGTACAAATCTGCTGACAGATGCCCTTTAAAGAAAATGCTAACCAATCATAAACTGCTTCTCCAAATGATTCAAAGCTGCAGCAGATGGTCTGCAGTACCCCAGTGCAACTACAGGTATCTGTAAATTGTTGGTAATGTATGTTAATGTGATGTTTACACTGTATGTCATATAATGTTCTACACCCTCAGAGAGTTCAAACATGAGCTGCATGTGGCCAGGAATTCCACCCTGGCCCAGCTCTCTTGAGCTGAGGGAGTGGGCATACCCCACCTCCAAGTCTGAGAAAACTCTAGTAGTATGAGTCTAGACAGAGTGGAGTAAGGAAGTACATTGTAGAGCTCCTAACCCAAGCGTCCTTTTCCTGGTCTCCTGTGAGGAGCTCTACTCCAGAGAGACTGCAAAGTTGTAAAGCTACAGAATGGGAGACAGCAGAGTGATCAGCGTCAAGCATTACAGGCTCTGCTGCAACGGGATAACAAGCCAAGACACCAGATAAACCCCAAGATTAACGAACATTAGGCTACAGTGTTTTAGCCAGCAAGGCGACCAGCATCAAGTATTCTCAGGCCCTGCTGCAGTGAAGGGAAAATGGGTAAAATACACCCTGCACGCTACAGGTACAATTTGGCCAGTCGTATTGTTAGAACCGCACACCGTTGTGCGAATTGCAGACTGTGTGACAGTTGCTAGCCAGTGATCCTAGAATTAGAGACTATAGCAAGAGAGAGAGAGAGTGAATTGAGCGTCATTTCTTTAACCATCCACTGAGCTCATGTTGGGAAATGTGAGTGTACAACCTACGGCTGAATGTATCTCAGTCTACCTTTTGCATTAAGCAAAGGAAAATGTTATTCTCAATTAAATCTCTGCCTGGTTTCTTCGCACCACGTTTTCACTGCAGTGAACCCTAGGGAGCAACGACCTCAGGGAGCACATTGTAACACTACACCATCTCATCAAAACCACTATCATTCCTATCTTCTGCATTGGCAGGGGATCACTGCAGATTATCTATGAGACAGATGCATAGCAACTGGCCCAAACAAGCTAATAAAGACAAGAAGATGATACAGCAGAAAACTCTTGATCGTAACAATTACTTTCACATATGATGATATAGTGGATCTACGTACAGTGGATATAAAAAGTCTACACACCCCTGTTAAAATGTCAGGTTTCTGTGCTGTAAAAAAATTAGACAAAGATAACTTTTTCCACCTTTAATGTGTCCTATAAACTGTACCAATCAATTGAAAAACAAACTGAAATCTTTTAGGTGGAGGAAGGAAAACAAAAAAAAACAAACTAAAATAATGTGGTTGCATAAGTGTGCACACCCTCTTATAACTGGGGATGTAGCTGTGTTCAAAATTAAGCAATCACATTCAAAATCATGTTAAAAAGGAGTCAGCATACACCTGCCATCATTTCAAGTGCCTCTGATTAACCTCAAATAAAGTTCAGCTGCTCTAGTTGGTCTTTCCTGAAATTTTCTTAGTCTCATCCCACAGCAAAAGCCATGGTCCACAGAGAGCTTCCAAAGCATCAGCGGGATCTCATTGTTACAAGGTATCAGTCAGGAGAAGGGTACAAAAGAATTTCCAAGGCATTAGATATACCATGGAACACAGTGAAGACAGTCATCATCAAGTGGAGAAAATATGGCACAACAGTGACATTACCAAGAACTGGACGTCCCTCCAAAATTGCTGAAAAGACGAGAAGAAAACTGGTCTGGGAGGCTGCCAAGAGGCCTACAGCAACATTAAAGGAGCTGCAGGAATATCTGGCAAATACTGGCTGTGTGGTACATGTGACAACAATCTCCCGTGTTCTTCATATGTCTGGGCTATGGGGTAGAGTGGCAAGACGAAAGCCTTTTCTTACTAAGAAAAATATCCAAGCCAAGCTACATTTTTCAAAAACACATCTGAAGTCTCCCAAAAGCATGTGGGAAAAGGTGTTATGGTCTGATGAAACCAAGTTTGAACTTTTTGGCCATAATTCTAAAAGATATGTTTGGCCCAAAAACAACACTGCACATCACCAAAAGAACACCATACCCACAGTGAAGCATGGTGGTGGCAGCATCATGCTTTGGGGCTGTTTTTCTTCAGCTGGAACTGGGGCCTTAGTTAAGCTAGAGGGAATTATGAACAGTTCCAAATACCAGTCAATATTGGCACAAAACCTTAAGGCTTCTGCTAGAAAGCTGAACATGAAGAGGAACTTCATCTTTCAGCATGACAACGACCCAAAGCAGACATCCAAATCAACAAAGGAATGGCTTCACCAGAAGAAGATTAAAGTTTTGGAATGGCCCAGCCAGAGCCCAGACCTGAATCTGATTGAAAATCTGTGGGGTGATCTGAAGAGGGCTGTGCCCAGGAGATGCCCTCGCAATCTGACAGATTTGGAGTGTTTTTGCCATGAAGAGTGGGCAAATCTTGCCAAGTCAAAATGTGCCATGCTGATAGACTCATACCCAAAAAGACTGAGTGCTGTAAGAAAATCAAAAGGTTCTTCAACAAAGTATTAGTTTAAGGGTGTGCACACTTTTGCAACCATATTATTTTATTTTTATATTTTTTCTTCCCTCTACCTAAAAGACTTCAGTTTGTTTTTCAATTGAGTGGTACAGTTTATAGGTCACATTAAAGGTGGAAAAAGTTCTGAAATTATTTATCTTTGTCTAATTTTTTTACAGCACAGAAACCTGACATTTTAACAGGGGTGTGTAGACTTTTTATATCCACTGTATATATTACTTCATATAATGGGTACTATAATGGGGCAAATAGTAATGCATTGATTTACCCAGTTATTATGATGTTGTAACTTCTGTCCATTATACAGGAATGCAAGTAATAATTGATCATGGATGGGATGAGTTCCAACATCAGCTAGTTATGGAGCACATAGTGCCAACAAGCTCAGATGTCCATTTTTGGCCCATATACCTGTAGATAGCTTTTTATTTGATTGCCATAGTAAGGAGATAGGACAGCTGATAAGTTTCTCATAGGTGATACAGCGCTTGGCCGTTTTTATCAGTCTTATAGACTTTGAATAGATCTTATGATCGGTGGGGGTCTCAGTGGTGGCACCTCCATTGATCAGGGGTTAATTTTGGGAACAGGAATTCCAATGCTAATTTGTGTCTAGATTTACAGTATATTAACATTATACTCACTATAAGATATTGTGGACAATAGCTGCACAGAATTGGCTCTGTCATATATTTCTGCTACAGCTGTATGCTTTCTCTCTTAGAATACCTGTGTGAGCGCTGAGAAGAAGATATATAGTTCTTACTTAACTTTCCCTGAATTGGCAGGATGTATTAACATTTAATTTATCAAGTGGCACAGGAGAGCCAAACTTTGACCATTTTCCATAAAAAATAAAGTTGATATATCCAATATTTTTCTGTGTTCTATCGGTTACTGGTATGTTATTTCATAAGTTTCTTCTCTCCTTGACCATGTAGCAACTGTAGTAACAAAATCATTTTTTACTCTACTAATGCGTATGATCAGCCAGAGGTCTGCATGGGAGAATCTCATTTACTTCAATTATGCATAGATACAGTGCTTCAACCATGCAACTATAGTACGTGTTGTCATATTAGTGCTCTCAGACAACCTCTTCAGTAATGATACAGAAGTCTCTTAAAGGGGATATAATACCTGCAAATTCTTGTGTATAATGAGAAGGATCCCTTACAATTTCATTACAATTTTCCCTGAATATTTACATTTGAGTGCATCAGATGGCCTTCCGTATTAGCGGTTGAAGCAACCTAATTGGAAGTCTAGTGCAAAGCATTCACCATTTTCTGGACAGAATATCCACATAGAGGCCAAGGACTTTATGGATGATAGCAGGGCAATTTTGGTGATGGCAGAACCCTCTGGGGTTGCAACCTTCAACTTATCATGGAAGAATAAAAAACTATAAATGTAAATGTAACTCATAATTAGAGATGAGTGAAGTTCTTGAAAATTGAATTCAGCTTCTTCGCAGAATTTTACCAAAAAATTTGCTTTCTGACTAATTACTTTGTCACAAACTGCATTTCTTTGTAAGTAGTGGGTGCAATGACAGGGAACGATGATTGCACTGCTCCCTGTTATTGTGCCCCTCAGATGCCGCATTCATCATTGATTGTGGAATCTGACATTAATATTAAAGGAAGTCTTTCACGCCGATTGACCCTATTAACCTATTAACAGACTTATGTCCACGGCATCCCCCCTATTAAAACTGTTCTTACCATATGTTGCTTGCTATCATCGTAAGAACATATGGTAAGAACAGTTTTAATAGGGGGGATGCCGTGGACATAAGTCTGTTAATAGGTTAATAGAGTCAGTCGGCGTGAAAGACTCCCTTTAAGGTCTACAATAAAAATAAAAATAAATCACACTTACCTCATCCATTTGATAGCGAACAGCCCGCCACCACCATCTTGCTTGAAGATCCAGCGCGAAATCTCTCTCTGCCCGTAATGATGTCAATATTTCGCTAGGGATCTTCAAGCAAGATGACGGCGATAAGTTTTTCCTGCGCAAATGGATGAGGTGCGTATGTTTTTTTTTTTTACCCCATTTCAGGGAAAATCGATTTGTTAGCATGAAGCCCAAGGAAATATGACTTTTCAGAGAATCAAATTTCCCCAAAATTCTGATCACTCAAAACTACTCATAATCATGTCATAATACTATTTTTAAATGTTGGTGGGAGCTACAGGTTAATTGCCTCTTTTTCCCCCCTCTAACCCATCCTTGGATGATAGTGTTTCTTGGCTTGTAATTGTCAGCCTCACCCTTTAAATAGTGTGTAACTGAGGTGCTAAAGGTTGCTTCACACAGATACAGACTTTTGTTCTTTAAAGGGGTTCGCCACTTTGGACCTACCTACCCCTTGAGAATAAGAAGATCACAAAGTGTCCTGCCCCAAGCTCGCTCCTCAATGATGAGCTTTAATCTATGGGGAAACCTGGAAGTAAAGGCCCTTTTATAAATGCTTATTTCTGACATTTGGCCTTTATAGAGGTGCTGCCGATCATCCAATGAATGAGGATCATTAATGCAGCACCCTAAATCGTTGTTTCTGAGCATTAGGTCATCTCATGTAAACAGGCATCTGCTGCCCAGAACCAATGGATCAGTATGAGGATGAGTGCTCGCGGCAGTAATTGCTCATCACCAAACAACAGTCCTATGGGAGCTGGAAGCCCTGGGGGGCCCAGACTTGCAGCACCGAAACAGAGGGACACTTAGGTAAGTTAAAGGCATCTTCTGAGACCAAGTGGGTCCTACAAAATCACCAGTAGGAGAACGTTTGGAATATATATGTTGGAAAGGTCCCTCTGTTGCAGTGTTACAAGTCCAGTCCTTGTAAGAACGGACACAAAAATGTCACATCCATCATTCCCGTGACTGCTCACCAGCCTCAGCCTTTGGCTGAGTGGTCATGTGATTGATGGATGCCACATCATCACCTACATCGCTGAACCTGAGGGACCTTTAGAAGGAGAAATAAGCCTATCTGCTCTCCTGGAGATTTTAAAAACTGCTAGACAACTTCTTTAAATGGTGAGTATCTGGTCGTTTATTATTTTATCACATTTAGGGTCGATTTTCAAATAAGTTGGACAACCCCTTGAAGAAAGGTTTTATGTGGGTGTGAAATATTTTAGTGGCTTGAATCCCCTACTCAACCAAACTGAAATCACCATAGCACAGGGTCACCATAAGGCAGAACATTCCAAAATGTTTCCCAAATTTATACAGTGGTAATTAATGGAACCCCACACGTATAAAATCAAGATAATGGGAACAATGGATGTGTACTTGTCCAAAAGATGATGGAAATAAAGAGCTTAAAGACAAGGATGTACTGTATGCCGAAGTCCTTTGTATCCACAGGTGGTATAAGACATTGCAATGTAATGGACATGTGTTCCTATATTTAATGTTTTTATATTATATTACTTTATAGTTAATATTGTAAAAAACGTTATCCTCCGAACCAACGGAAAAGACACAACAGGACACAACAGAGGAATGGTCTTCCCAGCCTCCCTCCTATCAGAAATGCCTCGGAGGAGCTGTCAAAGGTGTCTTTTTGATAAAATATTGATTATAAGAGAGAGCATCATATCGGGTCACACAGTTTAGGGTGATTTACTGTTATTGTACAACCTCTTTAATGCCCTAGGATTGGATAGGAGACATAAAGGTTAGGAACAGTTAGGCGGAAAGGACGCCTTGCTGTCTGTAAAATTTGCACCTTGGGTTTCTACCTGGCATTATCATGCTGCGTGTCAATGGTTGAGCTAATTTTAAATACACTAAACTGAAATTTTACAGAAATATGAGGATTTTTACACATACTAATGCAATAACACTGTGGCTACACGGCGACATAAAGATTGAGATGTCACATTGTGACATCGCATCTAATGACTGTCAATAGGGTCAGGATGTGACACTCAACAAGCCATCATACTGTTGTATTTTTAGTCTCAGGTAGCAAGTTGCACATAATTTTGCCACCATAGACTACAGAGCAAGTTGCATGTGACCTCAGCTTAATTTAGCTGTTATTTGACAGTTTTTACAGCCAAGTCACAGCTCTAAGATAGACTTTTCTGAAAATTGCTGTTGCACAACACATGATGCCATATAACCCCTGCATAATAACTATACCTCACAGTAGAATGTGAAGGAATTATATTACTACCAAATGGAAAAGGATTTAGGAAAACTAGAGGAATGGTCAAAAATCTGGCAACTAAAATTTAATGTTGATAAGTGCAAGATAATGCACCTGGGGCGTAAAAACCCAAGAGCAGAATATAAAATCAGTGATACAGTCCTAACCTCAGTATCTGAGGAAAGGGATTTAGGGGTCATTATTTCAGAAGACTTAAAGGTAGGCAGACAATGTCATAGAGCAGCAGGAAATGCTAGCAGAATGCTTGGGTGTATAGGGAGAGGCATTACCAGTAGAAGGAGGGAGGTGCTCATGCCACTCTACAGAGCACTAGTGAGACCTCATTTGGAGTATCGTGCTCAGTACTGGAGACCATATCTCCAGAAGGATATTGATACTTTGGAGAGAGTTCAGAGAAGAGCTACTAAACTAGTACATGGATTGCAGGACAAAACTTACAAGGAAAGATTAAAGGACCTTAACATGTATAGCTTGGAAGAAAGACGAGACAGAGGGGATAGGATAGAAACTTTTAAATACATAAAGGGAATCAACAAGGTAAAAGAGGAGAGAATATTTAAAAGAAGAAAAACTTCTACAAGAGGACATAGTTTTAAATAAGAGGTGCAAAGGTTTAAAAGTAATATCAGGAAGTATTACTTTACTGAGAGAGTAGTGGATGCATGGAATAGCCTTCCTGCAGAAGTGGTAGCTGCAAATACAGTGAAGGAGTTTAAGTATGCATGGGATAGGCATAAGGCCATCCTTCATATAAGATAGGGCCAGGGGCTATCCATAGTATTCAGTATATTGGGCAGACTAGATGGGCCAAATGGTTCTTATCTGCCGACACATTCTATGTTTCTATGTTTACTACTACAACACAAATCCTAAAAACTGAATTGTCTTGTTATGTTTTTCAGTTATCTTTAAGGAAAGCTTTTAGGTTCCTTGAAGGACTTGTCTGGTAGATCTCTCCTACATGCCTTTTATTATTAAAAGGATCTTATTACTGGGGAAATAGGAAGCATCTCTTAAGGCCATTTCTACATGATCAGTAGTTGATCAGTATTTTTCATCAGTATTTGTAAGCCAAAACCTGGAGTGAAACCTTTGGGGTACGGCCAAATGGTCAGGTCTGCTGATGCAGTTTTGGAGGCCAAAATCAGGAGTGGATCATAAAAGGAGTGAAATTATAAAGGACCGATACAAAATTCTCCTCTTTTTTGAATTCACTCCTGGTTTTGGCAGAAACCTGACAGTTGTGGCTGTACCTTTAAAGAAATAATATAATGGAAAAATGTGTGCCTCTTCCATGTTCTGGAACCACTCCTGTACCACCAACGATATTTACCCTTACCTTCCCCCTATACCACCAATGATATTAACCCCTACCTACCCTATCCCACCAACGAATACCTACTCTATCCCACCAACGGATCACCCTGATTAACCCCTACCAACCCTATCCCACCAACGGATCCCCCTAATTAACCCTTACCAACCCTATCCCACCAACGTACCCCTCCATATAACCCTCACCAACCCCTATCCCTGATACCTGTACCCCTGCTACCATTAACCCTTATCCCATTGCCATAAACCCCTATCCACTGCTACTATAGTCATCTCCCTGTAGAGATAGTTTTAGTCCAGGTTGGATGGGCTGTTAATGTATGTGTGTGTGTGTACTGTATAGTTAGTTTGTGGGTGGAATTTGGGATTGTGTAGTGTAGTTTAGTACTGTATTTTTAGTACTGTATTGTTAGTGCATTGCGTGCGTTGTGTACTGTAGGTGTTAATAAATACTGTGTGTTATTTGTACCTACTGTGTAACGTGTGGTTAGTAAGGCGCATGCAGCTAGTTTAGTGATTAGCGTAAGGTAAAGTGAAAGTGTTATTCATTTATAAAGGTATAAATAGGCGGAGTCATCACTAGACGGTTCCTCCTATTTTTGAATATTAATTATTAATATTTACATAAATATTTGTGATTAATATTCTCCCCTTACATCGCGCATCTTCCGATCACGCTCCAGTGAGGGAATTAAGGACGGCACATTGTCTTTGTAACGGGGATCCAGCAGGGTGGCCACCCAGTTGTCTGCACATGTTAAAATGTGGGCAACTCTGCAGTCGTTGCGCAGGCACTGCAGCAAGTAGTCGCTCATGTGTGCCAGGCTGCCCAGAGGTAAGGACAAGCTGTCCTCTGTGGGAGGCGTATCGTCTGCATCCTCAGTATCCCCCCAGCAACGCACCAGTGATGGGCTCAAGCTGCGTTGGATGCCACCCCGCTGTGAACATGCTTCATCCCCATCCTCCTCCTCCTCCTCATCCTCCTCGTCCTCCAGTAGTGGGCCCTGGCTGGTCAAATTTGTACCTGGCCTCTGCTATTGCAAAAATCCTTTTTCTGAGCCACTTCTAAAAGACTGGCCTGAAAGTGTTAGAGATTACCCCTCTTCCTCCTCCTCGTCCTGGGCCACATCCTCTTCCATCAAGGAGTGCTTTCTCAAGGAGACATAGAACTGGTATTGTAACGCTGATAACGGCGTCATAGCCACTGGCCATGTAGGTGGAGTACTCGAAACAGCGCAACAAGGCACACAGGTCTCGCATGGAGGCCTAGTCATTGGTGGTGAAGTGGTGCTGTTCCGCAGTGCGACCCACCCGTGCGTGCTGCAGCTGAAACTCGCACAGTCGCATATGAGGCGCCCCAAACACATCAGTTTCAGAACGGCCTGCTGACGTTTACCCCTGGCTGTGCTGAAGTTGGTGGTGAAGGTCTGTCGCTGACCGGATGAAGAGGTGGTAGAAGAGGAGGAGGAAGCCGAGTAGGAAGAGGAGGCAACAGGAGGCAAAGAATGATGCCCTGCGATCCTTGGCGGCGGAAGGACGTGCGCCAAACAGCTCTCCGCCTGGGGCCCAGCCGCCACTACATTTACTCAGTTTGCAGTTAGGGAGATATAGCGTCTCTGGCCGTGCTTACTGGTCCACGTATCTGTGGTTAGGTGGACCTTGCCACAGATGGCGTTGCGCAGTGCACACTTGATTTTATCCGATACTTGGTTGTGCAGGGAGGGCACGGCTCTCCTGGAGGAGTAGTGGTGGCTGGGAACGACGTACTGTGGGACAGCAAGCGACATGAGCTGTTTAAAGCTGTCCGTCTCCACCAGCCTGAATGACAGCATTTCAAAGGCCAGTAGTTTAGAAATGCTGGCATTCAGGGCCAGGGATCGAGGGTGGCTAGGTGGGAATTTACGCTTTTTCTCAAAGGTTTGTGAGATGGAGAGCTGAACGCTTCCGTGTGACATGGTGGAGATGCTTGGTGACGGAGGTGGTGTTGTTGGTGGCACATCCTCTGTTTGCTGGGCGACAGGTTCCAACGTTCCTCCAGAGGCAGAGGAAGAGGCCGAGGCAGCAGCAGAAGAGGGAGCAGGAGGGGCCTGAGCCCTTTCTTGGTTTTGAAGGTGCTTACTCCACTGCAGCCCATGTCTCGCATGTAGATGCCTGGTCATGCAGGTTGTGCTAAAGTTCAGAACGTTAATGCCTCGCTTCAGGCTCTGATGGCACAGCGTGCAAACCACTCGGGTCTTGTCGTCAGCACATTGTGTGAAGAAGTCCATGCCAGGGAACTCCTTGAAGCTGCCTTTGGTGTGCTCGGTCCCTGTTGACGGTGGCCAGTAGCAGGTGAACTGTTTTGGCGACGGCTGCTCTGCTTTTGCACCCTGCTCCCGCTTTTGCTACGCTGTTGGCTCGGTCTCACCACTGCCTCTTTCTCCGAACTCAAAAAGTCAGTGGCACGACCTTCATTCCATGTGGGGTCTAGGACCTCATCGTCCCCTGCATCGTCTTCCACCCAGTCTTCCTCCCTGACCTCCTTTTCGGTCTGCACACTGCAGAAAGACGCAGCAGTTGGCACCTGTGTTTCGTCATCATCAGAGACGTGCTGAGGTGGTATTCCCATGTCCTCATCAGGAAACATAAGTGGTTTTGCGTCAGTGCATTCTATGTCTTCCACCCCTGGGGAAGGGCTAGGTCGATGCCCTTGGGAAACCATGCCAGCAGAGTCTTCAAACAGCATAAGAGAATGCTGCATGACTTGAGGCTCAGACAGGTTCCCCGATATGCACGGGGGTGATGTGACAGACTGAAGGGCATGGGTTTCAGGCGCCACCTGTGCGCTTTTTGCAGAAGACTGGGTGGGAGATAATGTGAACGTGCTGGATCCACTGTCGGCCACCCAATTGACTAGCGCCTGTACTTGCTCAGGCCTTACCATCCTTAGAACGGCATTAGGCCCGACCAAATATCGCTGTAGATTCTGGCGGCTACTGGGACCTGAGGTAGTAGGTTCAGTAGGACGTGTAGCTGTGGCAGAACGGCCACGTCCTCTCCCTGCACCAGAGGCTCTACCAACACCACCACCACGACCATGACTGCGTCCCTTATTAGATGTTTGCCTCATAGTTAGCGTTCACAAAGCAAAGTAAAAAGTGGTTAAGTATGTTAAAAATAATTAACCGCCAATATAAACCCTGATGTAGGGTATTACAATCAATTTTTTTTTTTTAACTCTATATGACAGCGGTATTTGTGGCCTAAATATGACACTCACTTATGCATGTCTTATCCCAGATGTGCAGTACTGTATATCAGAGGCTTTTTTCACCCCAGTAACCAAAAATCCGTATTTCTGGCCTAAATGTGACAGTCACTGATGCTTGTCTAATCCCAGATGTGCAGTATATTAGATGCTTTTTTCACCCCAGTAACCAAAAAGCATTATTTCTGGCCTAAATGTGACAGTCACTTATGCACGTCTAATCCTAGATGTGCAGTATACCAGAGGATTTTTTCACCCCAGTATGCCAAAACCATATTTATGGCCTAAATGTGAAAGTCACTTATGCACGTGAAATCCAAGATGTGCAATATATTAGAGGCTTTTTTCACCCCAGTAACCAAAAAGCCGTATTTATGGCCTAAATGTGACAGTCACTTATGCTTGTCTAACCCCAGATGTGCAGTATATTAGAGGGTTTTTTCACCCTAACCAAAAAGCTGTATTTCGGTCCTAAATGTGACAGTCACTTATGCTTGTCTAATCCCAGATGTGCAGTATATTAGAGGGTTTTTTCACCCTAACCAAAAAGCTGTATTTCTGTCCTAAATGTGACAGTGACTTATGCTTGTCTAATTCCAGATGTGCAGTGTATTAGAGGGTTTTTTCACTTTAACCAAACAGCTGTATTTCTGTCCTAAATGTGACAGTCACTTATGCACATGTAATCCCAGATGTGCAGTATATGAGAGGCTTTTTTCACCCCAGTATGCCAAAGCCTTATTTATGGCCTAAATGTGACAGTCACTTATGCATGTGTAATCACAGATGTGCAGTATATTAGAGGGTTTTTTCACCCTAACCAAAAACCTGTATTTCTGTCCTAAATGTGACAGTGACTTATGCTTGTCTAATCCCAGATGTGCAGTATATTAGAGGGTTTTTTCACCCCAGTATGCCAAAGCTGTATTTCTGGACTTACAGATAGCCTATGCTGGTACACTATCCTTGCATAAAATGGCTGCCGATCATGTTTTGATATTGACTAACTGAAGAAAAAAAAATTAGTTTTCAGCAGTAGTGTTATCAGAAGACTTGAGTGTAGGAAATACTCTAAGAAGAATATGTCAGACCAATTTGGAGTTGTTTCCAAGTTGGAGAGAAAATCATAAATTTTCCCTGAGAGATGCGGAGGTGGTGGTAAATACCGTCAACCTCCAAATAAAAATAAAGATAAAGCTATTACTTTTGTTACCCAATATAGTGAGCAATACAATGAAATATGCAATATAATAAAGAAATATCTATCCCTTATGAAGTTTGATGACCAATGGTCAGGGATTGTCAAGGGGGGTATTAAATGTGCGGCACGCAAAGCCCCGACTCTCGGACAAATTCTTAGTCCTAGTCTGAACAGTGATACCATTACTTGTAAACCTATTTGGATAAGTTACAAGGGCAATTATTAGTGTGGCCACGGCAGGTGCATCTGCTGCGGTCACATGTTAGTGACTAAGTCGTTTAAATCTACGGTTAATGAAAAAGCATTTGAGATTAAAACCTATCTCAACTGTAAAACCAAAAATGCTGTGTACCTGTTTACATGTATGGATTGCCGTTTTCAATATGTGGGATGTACATCCAATCAAATAAAAACTAGAGTCCGCAAACATATCTGGGATGTGCCCCACCATGAAAACCGCAATGTGTCTGCAGTCAGCTTACACTTTGCGGTTCATCATGGTGGGGATACATCGAGTTTGAGAGTACAGGGCATTGAGAGAATAATGATCCCAAAAAGAGGAGGAGATAATAGGAGGAAATTGTTAAATCGTGAGGCGTACTGGATGTTCCAGCTAGCCACACATCAACCTGAAGGGTTAAATAAAAGGCATGACCTTATACTACAATATTAAGGTGTAAGGTGTCCTCCTTATGATGGGAATCATTAACCTGCCAGCATAATTTCATGTTTAGATTATATGTTGTGAATAGGAATACTATATAGTTATTTGTCTCTTTCTGTGATGTGTGAACTTATGAATAATATGGAGCATTGTAACTATTCACCATATATATATATATGGTATATATATACACTGCTCAAAAAAATAAAGGGAACACTTAAACAACACAATGTAACTCCAAGTCAATCACACTTCTGTGAAATCAAACTGTCCACTTAGGAAGCAACACTGAGTGACAATCAATTTCACATGCTGTTGTGCAAATGGGATAGACAACAGGTGGAAATTATAGGCAATTAACAAGACACGCCCAATAAAGGAGTGGTTCTGCAGGTGGTGACCACAGACCACTTCTCAGTTCCTATGCTTCCTGGCTGATGTTTTGGTCACTTTTGAATGCTGGCGGTGCTTTCACTCTAGTGGTAGCATGAGACGGAGTCTACAACCCACATAAGTGGCTCAGGTAGTGCAGCTTATCCAGGATGGCACATCAATGCGAGCTGTGGCAAGAAGGTTTGCTGTGTCTGTCAGCGTAGTGTCCAGAGCATGGAGGCGCTACCAGGAGACAGGCCAGTACATCAGGAGACGTGGAGGAGGCCGTAGGAGGGCAACAACCCAGCAGCAGGACCGCTACCTCCGCCTTTGTGCAAGGAGGAACAGGAGGAGCACTGCCAGAGCCCTGCAAAATGACCTCCAGCAGGCCACAAATGTGCATGTGTCTGCTCAAACGGTCAGAAACAGACTCCATGAGGGTGATATGAGGGCCCGATGTCCACAGGTGGGGGTTGTGCTTACAGCCCAACACCGTGCAGGACGTTTGGCATTTGCCAGAGAACACCAAGATTGGCAAATTCGCCACTGGCGCCCTTTGCTCTTCACAGATGAAAGCAGGTTCACACTGAGCACATGTGACAGACGTGACAGAGTCTGGAGATGCCGTGGAGAACGTTCTGCTGCCTGCAACATCCTCCAGCATGACCGGTTTGGCATTGGGTCAGTAATGGTGTGGGGTGGCATTTCTTTGGAGGGCCGCACAACCTCAGGTGGCACTGCATTAAAAACAGGCATGATTCTGTACTGGACATCACTACAAGGAATACTTCCAGAAATCATTGTCTGTGAACACAGTTCACCGATGAAATCCACATATACAAGTTAAAGTTGTATCATGCAAAGAAGGAGTCATATGTGGAGCCACTGTGAGTAGAAAAAAATGGACGCAAAAACAATAATTATTAATAGGAGTTTATTATAAACCATCTAATATACCAGAGTCCACAGAAAATCTGCTACTAAACGAGATAGACGAGGCGGCAAATCATAATGAGGTGGTTATTATGGGGGACTTCAACTACCCAGATATAGACTGGGAAACTGAAACTTGTACATCTCATGAAGGAAACAGGTTCTTGGCAATAACCAAAGACAATTACCTGTCCTAACTGGTTCAGGACCCGACTAGAGGGACGGCCATACTAGACTTAGTATTAACCAATAGACCTGACAGAACAATGATGTGCAGGTTGGGGACACCTGGGAAGTAGTGACCATAAAGCAATAACCTTCCAATTGTCATTCAAAAGAGTGTTTCTTCAGTGAGAAACAAAAATACCAAATTTCAAAAAAGCTAAATTTAGCCAACTAAGAGAGGCCATAGGCCTAACTAACTGGGACAAAGTCCTCAAAAATAAAAATACAGCCACAAAATAGGATATTTTTAAAAGCATCCTAAAATCTAATTGTGAGAGGTACATACCTTATGGGAATAAAAGGTTAAGGAACAAGAAGAAACCAATGCGGATAAATAGAACTGTAAAGAAGGCATTAAATGACAAAAAGAAAGCATTTAAATCACTAAAACAGGAGGGTAGCACGGAAGCACTGACAAACTATAAGGAAAAAATTGAATATGTAAAAAATAAATAATCTCTCGGTCTGTAGTTTTGCTGCTTTTGATTGCCAAAGAGAGTAAAACTAACCCTAAAATGTTCTTCAATTATATAAATGGTAAAAAGTATAAATCTAAAGGTGTCGGTTCTTTACAGAGTGATGAGGGGGGAGTTGCAGAGAGCGACGAGGATTAAGCAAAGCTATTAAATATTTTTTTCTCCACTGTATTCACTGAATAAAATTAACCGTCAGATGAAATGCAGAATGTGAAAGTAAATTCCCCATTAAAAGTGTCCTGTCTGACCCAGGAGTACAGCGGCGTCTTAAAAAGATTAAAATAGACAAATCGCCAGGACTGTATAGCACGCCCCCCGTATCCTAAGAGAATTAAGTAATGTTATTGCCAGACCCTTATTTCTGATATTTAAGGACTCTATACTGACAGAGAGTGTTCCACAGGATTGGCGCTTAGCAAATGTAGTGCCAATATTCAAAAAGGGTCCAAAAACAGAGCCCGGAAACTATAGGCCGGTAAGTTTAACATCTGTTGTGGGTAAACTGTTTGAAGGTTTTCTAAGAGATGCTATCTTTGAGCACCTCAATGAAAATAAGCAAATAACACCATATCAGCATGACTTCATGAGGGATCAGTCATGTCAAACTAATTTAATCAGTTTCTATGAGGAGGTAAGTTCTAGACATGAAAGCGGCGAATCAATGGATGTCGTATATCTGGACTTCTCCAAAGCATTTGACATTGTACCGCATAAAAGGTTAGCATATAAAATGAGAATGCTCGGACTGGGAGAAAACCCCTGTATGTGGGTAAGTAACTGGCTCAGTTATAGAAAACAGCAGGTGGTTATTAACGGTACACATTCAGATTGGTTCACTGTCCCTAGTGGAGTACCTCAGGGGTCAGCACTGGGCCCTATTCTCTTCAATATATTTATTAATGATCTTGAAGAAGGCTTGCACAGTAAAATATAAATTTTTGCAGATTACACTAAACTGTTTAAAGTAATTGACATGGAAGAGGACAGTATACAGCTACAGATGGATCTGGATAGATTGGAGGCTTGGGCAGAGAAGTGGCAGATGAGGTTTAACACTGACAAATGTAGGAATGTATGGGTAGGAATAATATAAGTCACCCGTACATACTAAATGGTAAAACACTGGGTAACACTGACATGGAAATGGACCTAGGAATTTTAGTGAACAGCAAACTAAGCAGTAAAAACCAGTGTCAGGCAGCTGCTTTCAAGGCCAATAAGATAATGGGTTGCATCAAAAGGGGCATAGATGCCCGTGATGAGAACATAATCCTACCACTTTACAAATCACTAATGAGACCACACATGGAGTACTGTGTACAGTTCTGGGCTCCTGTAAACACGGCAGACATAGCAGACCTGGAGAGGGTTCAGAGGAGGGCAACTAAAGTAATTACGGGAATGAGGGAATTACAGTACCCTGAAAGATTATCAAAATTAGGGTTATTCACTTTAGAAAAAAGACGACTGAGGGGAGATTTAATTACTATGTATAAATATATCAGGGGTCAGTACAGAGATCTATCCCATCATCTATTCATCCCCAGGACTGTGACTGTGACAAGGGGACATCCTCTGCACCTCGAGGAAAGAAGGTTTGTACACAAACATAGCAGAGGGTTATTTTCGGTAAGAGCAGTGAGACTATGGAACTCTCTGCCTGAGGAGGTGTTGATGGTAAGTTCACTAAAAGAGTTCAAGCTGGGCCTGGATGTATTTCTGGAGTGTAATAATATTACAGGCTATAGCTACTAGAGAGGGGTCGTTGATCCAGGGAGTTATCTGATTGCCTGAATGGAGTCGGGAAGGAATTTTTTTCCCCTTAAGTGGGGAAAATTGGCTTCTACAGTTTTATTTTTTTGCCTTCCTCTGGATCAACTTGCAGGATAACAGGCCGAACTGGATTGACAAATGTATTTTTTCGGCCTTATATACTATGTTACTATGTATACGTCAACACGACCCAGAAACACCGCCATCTTCTCTTGGCCAAAGCTCATTTAAAATGGACAGAGGCATGATGGAAAATTGTTCTGTGGTCAGATGAATCAAATTCTGAAATTCTTGGAAACCACAGACGCCGTGTGTTGTGAACTCAAGAGGAGAGGTACCATCCAGCTTGTTACCAGCACACAGTTCAAAAGCCTGCATCTCTGATGGTATGGAGCTACATTATCACCTTTGGTGTGGACAGCTTACACATCTGGAAAGGCACTATCAATGCTGAACAGTATATAGAGGTTTTAGAACAACATATGCTCCTATCCAAACAACGTCTCTTTCAGGCAAGGCCTTGCATATTTCAGCAAGACAATGCTAAACCACATGCTGCATCCATCACAGCAGCATGGCTTTGAAAAGAAGAGCCCGGGTGCTGAACTGACCTGCCTGCAGTCCACACTTTTCATTCAATAGAAAACATTTAAGAGATTAGTAAATGAAGACTATTGTTAACTCATTATTGTGATTCCTCAGAACTCGAACAAATCATGCAGCCATTCATCTTATCTCAGCGGTCTTTAAGGAAAGACAAAAAAGGCAACCTAAGGGGACGCTTCAAAATCACTTAGTTTATGAAACCAATCATCTAAGATAGATATATCCAATTACCCTTAAAACAGTATTAACTCTCACTCACGAGTTGAAGAGAAATATAGAGAGTAGAAAGAGTAATACATGCTTATGGATTATGGACATAGAGTTTGCTTTGTTCTATGTAACTTGTCTTTTATCTGTAGCTGATATTGACTTTATTTGATGTCTGTATTAGTATATGATTAATATGATAAAACATAATAAAGTTTCTTAAAAAGAAACATTTGGCCCATCAAAAATCCAGCAAAGAAGACCCAGGACTGTTGAGAAGCTACATCAGACAAGAATGGTGCAACAGTCCTCTCCCAAAACCCCAGCAATAGGTCTCCTCACTTCCTAGACGATTACAGAGTAAAAGAAGAGGGGATGTTAGCCAATGGTAGACATGACCTGTCCCAACTTTTGGGAGATGCGTTGCTGTCATCAAGATCTTTTTTTTTTTCATGCAATGACAAAATGTCTCGCTTTCAGCATCTGATATGTGTTTTACATTTATTTACATTTTACACAGCGCCCAAACTTTTTTGAAATTGGGGTTGTAGTTGATCCTCTTGTTCTATGGTGGACCAGTCTAATCTTATCAGGTCTACTATGCTTACATGGTTAAATAAGCACTATGGGAAAAAAAAATATTTTTCCCTTTCATTTTAATGTGCCTTCAAGCAAATAGTAAGGCTGTTCATTTTCTCACCGAGTGCATTATTTCTGATTCCTCCCTTGTAAGAGCCAGTCAGGAGGTAAAATGGAGAAACGGAGCTGATGAGTCATGAAAATTAACGGCACTGTTATTTACCTCATGTACATTACAAACAAAGAAGTATTCCAACTGTGCGTCTTCCATTAATATCCGTTTTCTAATATCCCTCCTAGGGGCTTATGGCAGTAAAGAATTACATTTTTCTGGTCCACGAAGCTGTTGTCTAAAGCAATATTATGCGCAATTACACATCTCAGAGGCCAGAGTCCGTAAGATAATGAGGACCAGAGCATAATGCTGAACTTATTTAAAGTCTGCAGTGAACAATTTCTGTGAAGTGAATGGTGGGAAACGCTCAAACAATTTCTGTGTTTCAGTGCCTGGTGTGGGAGGAAAACAAACAAATATGCCGTTTATGACATATCTGGCAGAGCTCAGTGTGTTCATGGACTTATTTGTCTTTGTGTAATGGTATAGAAGACGTTATGGTCTTTTTTTTTTTTTTTCTGGCGTGTACAGCCATCTTCAGAAATCACAAAGTTTGAAATATGAATCAATGTATCAAATTACATTATCTGGAATTAGCATATAGTTGACTTTGAGATATTTTTATATGTGGGGGCTTAGAAGCAACATATTGTATGTAAGGTAAGAGATTTCAAAAGCTGAAAAAAAAAGATTCTACTGACCACATTTTATGTTCAGGGTCAGGAAGACCTTAGGTGGATTCAGATCCAGTGCCCTCATATATGCCAACACATAGCTGCCACTATTAAATAACATTGCATACTGCCTGGTTGGGTAGACTCTGCTATTAAAAAGATACCTTTCTTGTTAAAATCTGTGAGCACGTTCATGAGAAATTAGCCATTTATTAATTAGGCTTATGAGGGCTTCAGTGAACAAGAGGAGGGCTTAAGCCTTCGGAGCACCTAAAGTCCTCCACTTTCTACCCTTAGCCACTCCCCTTGACTTACAGGGTCAGGCATGCTCTCTGTCCTCTTAACTGGCCCTGTAATCCCATGTCATTGGGTTTTCAGTCTGCACATGCGCAGTTGGCATCTCAGCATCGGGGGAAAGCCAACAAAGATGTACTGCACATGCACCAAGTTAAGGTTACAGGACCAGCAAGAGGAGATAGGATGTCTGGCCTTATCGGTCAAGAAAAGGTGGAGTGGCTACATTAGAAAGCGTAGATTCTGAGGTGTTCCGAAGGGCTAGGGCCTGACCCACAGTGCACTGAAGCCTTCATTAACATTACTAATAAACATCTGATTTCATCATAATTGTGGCCATGGATTGTAACAAGAGAGGTAGCTTTTTAATCAGCAGGATTATCCCTAGCATACAGTAGGTCTGTTTTTAGGAGTGATCCTGCTGACAGAAGCTCTTTAAAGCTAATTTGGAGGGGTGGGGGTATACTTGATGATTTGGATCTACACAAGGTGTCCATGAAAACACCAAAAAGTAACCGCCGCAGTAAATGTTGGCATCAGTATCTCTTCATGGCTTGTGCTTACATCAAGCGATAGCATCTCAGTTCATCTAAAGTTCCCGATAACTTCTAGACCCCTCTAAAATCATCTTTCATCTTTGGTTTTGTGATCTTAGAATTTGTGGTCACAGTATGGTTTCTACACTGATACAACTGTTTTCTCCATGTCACAATTTGGCCTCCTGCACATGGGTGCAGGTGAACGCACATAAGATCCACATACATTTCTGTGCAGATTTTTGTGCGTTTCTGCAGCATTAGATGAGATTTTGCTGGCGATCTCACACTTCCATTGAAAAACTAAAAAAAAAAGATCTTGAAATCCACACGGCAGGTCAATTTCCGCATGGAAACAATCCACAAAGTGTACATGCTGGTACTGTATTAAAAGCCGCGCATATTCCACAAAGTGTGAAGGTGACCTTTTTCCACAGCAGGAATTGGGTGAATGGCATGTCGATTCTTAGAATATAAAGGGTTCATTGATTTAACATTTTGAAATGATTGGAGTTAGAGGGGTTGTTCGGGTTCAGGGCTGAACCCGGACATATCCCTATTTTCAGCCCCCCTGGCCCCTCTTACATGAGCATAGGAGCATGGATCGTGCAGGGAAAGGGCTTGTTTGTTTATATTTTCAGGCTGCTAGGCAGAGGCTTCCGCCTAGCAGTGTTGCCAGTGACATCACCAGCTTTGACGGACAGGCTTTATCGCTGTCCAAGCTGTTTTACAGGAAGCCTTTACCTAGCAGTTCCCATGAAGAGCCTACTACATCACTGGATCTGCTCTGAACCCGGACAACCCCTTTAAATTATAAAGCGTTAAACCACCTCTATGGCTCAATAAGAATGTATTAGGGTACGACCACACGGTCAGGTTTCTGCATACAGATTTGAAATCCAAAATCAGGAGTGGATCTTAAAAGGAGAGAAAATATTAAGGATAGATATGATGTTTCCTGTTTTTTGAATTCACTCCTGGTTTTGGCTTCCAAAACTACATGCAGAAACCTTATGCATCCGGAGGATTATTCTCTGTAAAGCCAAGTGAGGTTTGTAATAGGGTGATTATCATTGTCTCTAAAACATACCAAGGCGGAATTGTTCTCCTGATTACATATTCTTGGCAAAAGGTTCCCCAGAAAAAGACAGGATCTTATATTAGAATATCTAATAAGCACAGTCTGTAATAGCAATAGTCTGTAGTGGGGCATATGTATCGATAGGCTCCTGTGATGCTAATATATACAGCAGGGGCACACTGGGAGCTTAAAGTGGCCCTGGATAAAATACTAAAAGTGGCCTCATTTTATGGCAGGGTCCAAATAGATGGAAAGCAGGGCCAGCAACACCATAATGTGGCACATTATACCACCCCAAAAGAACCAAATAACATAGTCCATTATAAAATACTGCCAGCAGCACAAAATACATCCCCAAAATTTTCCACTGGCCGGGCTTGAGGAGGGCCCAGGTGATCTCCTGGGCATCAGCCCACCAGGAAATTTCCCTGTAAGATCTATGGCCAATCTACCCCTGTTATACAGTATGGTAAAATATAGTGGCAAAGTTGCACATTTACAGTTGCAAGAAAAAGTATGTGAACCCTTTGGAATGATATGGATTTCTGCACAAATTGGTCATAAAATGTGACCTGATCTTCATCTAAGTCACAACAATAGACAATCACAGTCTGCTTAAACTACTAACACACAAAGAATTAAATGTTACAATGTTTTTATTGAACACACCATGTAAACATTCACAGTGCAGGTGGAAAAAGTATGTGAACCCTTGGATTTAATAACTGGTTGAACCTATTTTGGCAGCAATAACTTTTTTTTTTTTTTGAATATATATTTTTTTTATTTTCCAAAAAAAATAGTGTATAACAATCTTCTATTTCAATATCACAAAGCAATAAAGTAGAAATACATTAATACATTCATCTAATCCTGTGCTGAATTTCCATTTTATTTATGCACCCCCCCTTATCCATCCCTCTACCCCCCCCTTTTCTTTCCGCGGGGCTGCCGTATCTGCATCTTTGTCATTATTTCCAGTTGTCAGTTGTCCCCCCTCTCCTCCGCAAAGCCGCCGTATCTACATCGGCTGTCGTTATTTCCAGTTACCCCAAATCCGTAGCCAAATTGCCCTTTTCCCTGCTGTTTGGGCTAGAGTATGTTCATACTGCCTAACCCTGTTCATCCACTCCAACCATTCCTGAAAACTGGGGTATTTCATGGTGCCCCAATGTTTCACAATTATTATCTTAGCTAGTGCGATGCCCCGGAGCCACAGTATTTGCTCAGTTTTATTTTCAACCGTCTCTGGGAATGTACCCAGGATGGCGTAATCGATGCATGCCTGGTACTTCATAGGGGAGTGGTCCTGCAGTTTCCGAAATATTTTTATCCAATATTCATTTATCCCTGGGCATTCCCACAACAGATGTTTATAATCTCCTCTGTCTTTGTTACATTTATAGCAGTTCCGTTTCCTATCTTTATAAAAGGTATGCAGTAATGCTGGTGTATAATAGAGGCGGTGTATGATTTTCAAAAGGATCCATGCATGTGCGGGTGACACGGTCGATCTTTTAATATTTCTATACACAGTATTCCACATAATCGGTTCCCCTTTGTGTAAATCTCTTTCCCATTTAACCTCACCCCTAAATGTGATCGTTTTTGTGTGTTCATATTTTAACTTAACGTACATCTGTGATATGGAAGTATTGAATGTCGTATCTTGACAAAACTCTAGAAAGGTGTTCCTTACTATCTTCAAATAATTCTTATTCTCCGTGTGGTATATAGCGTGACGTAATTGTTCATATCGAAATTTATCCATAAATCCTAATGTAATATCTGGTAATATTTCATTTAAGGGCTTAATCAGTCCTTGATGAAAAACTTGTGCAATTAAATATATCCCATATGTTTCCCAATATTCAGCGTGGCCTAGTAGCATAACTTGTGGTAAGTGTGCATTCCCCCACAGTGGGGTGTACTGAACTGCTTCAGATACGCCCGCCATGTCTCTAATTTGTTGCCAAATATATCCAAGCATTCTACAAAACGGGTTTATTATTGTTTTCTTCTTAAGAATACCGGTTTCAAGAATGTGAAAAAGATCCGACCATGGTCTACAGTGCTCCCCAAAAAGAAGGCAGATGCATTTATTCCTCCGATTCCTCACACACCATCTCAATTGGGCAGCTAAGTAGTATCCTTTTAAAAAAGGGATGGACATTCCACCCTCTTCTTTATACAGATACCGAATCTTAATTCTGACTCGTTTGCGGCCCCATATCAGTTCGTTAAAGAGGGTCTCTAACTTGTTGAAAAACTTGTCTTCTATCGCGATTGGACTAGCGTTGAAAACATATAGTAACATTGGTAATAATGTCATTTTAATAAGCGCTATTCGGTTGATTTGTGACAGAGGGAGTTTTAGCCATGTTCTAATTTTTTCCCTGACTTTATCTATTGTTGGGAGTATATTCAGTTTCAAATAATGTTCCAGTTTGGTCCCTATCTGGATACCCAGGTACAATAGAGAGTCTGCTGGGGTCAGTATACTAACCCGGAAGTTGTGGCCCCGTGGAACCGGGCGTCTCAGTGGAAGAAATTTGGATTTTTCCCAGTTTATGTCATATCCGGATAGTGATCCGAACTCATCCAGACTTTCCATAACCCTGGGCAAGTCTATATACCCCTTCCCCAAAAAGAGCAGCATATCGTCCGCATATAAACTAATTTTGTCAGCTTCTCCCTCGCACCCGAAGCCCGATATTTCCACATCTGTTCTAATTTTGCATGCAATTGGCTCCAAGAACAGCGAGAAGAGCAAGGGGGAGAGGGGGCAGCCCTGGCGTGTTCCTCGGTTCAGGGGAAAAGGGGCTGAGTATTCACCATTTATACGTACCCGAGATACCGGGTTTTGGTACAGAATGCGAACCCATCTGGAGAAATATTCGCCCACCTTCACCCGCAATAATACTCTCCAAAGGAAGGACCGCTCCACCCTGTCGAAGGCCTTGGCGGCATCCAAGGACAGGATGGAGCAGTCCCCCCCATCCCCCGTCTGGATGTTCAGAAAGGCCCGCCTTATATTATCCTGTATGTTTCTTTTGGGAATAAACCCGGTTTGATCTACATGGACGACTTTATGTATGACAGTTTTTAATCTGTTGGCTAACAGCTTGGCAAGAATTTTATAGTCTGTATTCAACAGAGAGATGGGGCGGTAGGAGGCAGCTAACAACGGATCCTTCCCCTTTTTAGGGATCAGTGTGATAGTGGCCTCCATCCATGAGGGGGGTAGGGAACCCATCATCCAAGATTTATTTAGTACCTCCAACATTTGGGGGAGAATCGTTCCCTCATGTTTCCGGTATACTTCAAATGGGAAACCGTCCACCCCTGGGGATGTGTTGCCCTTGATAGATTGCAACGTAGTCTGTAGCTCTGTCAGTTGTATAGGTCTATTTAACCAGTCAATGTCTTGTTGGTCAAATTCAGGGATCTCAATGTTATCCAGATATTGATCTATTTTTCCTCCCTGATTTTTAGGCCTGGCTTGATATAATGTCGTGAAATACCTAGTGAATTCCCTAAGAATGTCATCAGGGTCTCGTAGGATGTTCCCTGCCTCTGTCCTAATTCCCATAATATTGGAACCTCCCCTTTGATTTTTTACTATCATAGATAGTAATCTGCTTGGCTTGCCGGACTCACTAAAACTCCTCAACCCTGAAAAAAACATTTTGTTCTGTGCTTTTTTGTGTAGATATTGTTTATATTCATCTTGTGCTTTTTTAAGTTGAAGTTGTTTTTCTGGGGTGGTTGTGTGGATAATCTCATTCGTTATCTGGTTGAGCCTCCCTTCTATTTCTTTTTGAGTTTGGGCAAAGTGATTTTTCTGTTTCCTGATTTCGTATGAATATATACCCCGAAGGTATGCCTTAAGTGAGTCCCAAACCATATGGATGTGTGTTGAATTCACATTATCCCTCCAAAAGAGTTTTATTTCTTCATTAATCTTATCTAGATTCCTTATCATTGTCATCCAGTGGGGGTTAAGTTTAAAAATTCTATTTGGGTTTGGTTTCTTAGGACTGTCCAGTGTTACCAAGACCGGGCTATGGTCCGAGATACCATGACTTTCATAATTCATTTTTTTTACCCTATTGATGAGCCCGGGGCTGGCGAGAGCCAGATCAACTCGGGACATGGACCTATATGTATTACTAAAGCAAGAAAATACTTGCTTATTTCCATAAAGAGACCGCCATATGTCAACCAGTGCCATCTCTGTGCAAATTCTAGATAGCACTGTACTTGATCCTAGATTTAATTCATAATTGGTTATGGTGGAAATCCTATCTTTTTTGATGTCCATGACCGAGTTGAAATCGCCCATCACCAGCACCGGGCACTCCTCTCGTGCTGCAATATAATCCATCAATTTACATAATACAGTAGTTGTAAAGGGGGGCGGGATTTATATAAACGCTATGATTCTCCTTTGCCCCTGCCAATAACAGTGCAAAAAGATGTACCTGCCCTCTTGATCGATTAGCTGTTCTATTGGGTCATAATCTACCTGTCTATGAATATACACACTAATTCCCCTGGAATATATAGAATGACAGGAATGGTATTCATGAGAGGCCCATCTCCTTCCGCCCAGCGCTGCAATTTTTTCACCTGTAAGATGTGTTTCTAACAGGGCCACTATTGCTGGTAAATGTCTAGAAACTAAATCAAACACTGCGCACCTCTTAATTTTATCCGCAAAACCGCGGATGTTCCATGTCAATATACTAGACATTTTAAGGAGTAAGGCAGCACTGAGCGGAGGGACAGGGGAACCACCAACGACGTACCCTCAACACCACGACAATCCCCCGCGGAAAGAGACCCCCTCCCCCAACCCCCCAAACCCCAATCCCATTCTGACCTGTGAGACGCAAACTGCGGCTCATAGGTCTCTAACTATCGACTATCCCCCCCCGCCGTCGACCCACCCGGCTCTCCCCCACCGCGACCACAAGCGGGTTATTTAATGCCCTGAGAGTCCATCCAATCTGCTGCATCAGTTGGGTTGGAGAAAAATTGAATGTTTTCTTTGTAGATGACCCGTAGTTTCGCAGGATACATCATGGAGTATTTTAGCTGGGCTTGTATCAGTCTCTTTTTAACATCCTTATACTCCCTTCTTTTATCTTGCGTCGCTTTCGAGAAATCCGGGTATATCTCTATGTTAGCATCGTTGTATTTCACCGTTTGCGCTTCTCTCTTCCACCTAAGGATATTATCCCGATCCCTTGAAGAGGTCATTTTAATTAACAGGGGCCTTGGTGCTAGCCCTGGTTGGGGTTTTCTTGTTGGAATACGGTGCGCTCTCTCCACTGTGGGTCCTAGAGCTGCTCCTGACGTTGTTATATTATCTGACAGCCATTTTTGTATGAAACCTATAGGGTCATCTTTTTCTGCTCCTTCTGGAAAACCCACTAATTTGAGATTGTCTCTCCGTGATCTGTCCTCCAAATCGGCCATTTTTTCCTTCAGTGCCTTATTATGATTCTCTACTGTTGCCATCCTTTTTTTAATCTGGCTGGATTCTTTTTGCAGCTCTATAGACAGGGTTTCGTACTCTTTAACGCGCTGCCTCATTTTATTTAGATCGTCCCGGATTACCGCGATGTCGGTCTGCACTGATGCCACCGTTGTCGTCAGGGTACTTAATGATTAGTTGGTTGTCTTAACTGCTTCCAATATACCTGCTAATTTATGATCAATATTACTCATCTGGTTATCTACTTCTGCTGCCCGGTTATCTCCCACCTTATTTGGAGGATTTTCATTCTCTTCATAATCCCCCATCTGTGATGTTTGGCAGCAATAACTTCAACCAAACGTTTCCTGTAGTTGCAGATCAGACGTGCACAACGGTCAGGAGTAATTCTTGACCATTCCTCTTTAAAGAACTGTTTCAATTCAGCAATATTCTTGGGATGTCTGGTGTGAATCGCTTTTTTGAGGTCATGCCACAGCATCTCAATCGGGTTGAGGTCGGGACTATGACTGGGCCACTCCAGGCGTATTTTATTCTGTTTAAGCCATTCTGTTGTTGATTTACTTCTATGCTTTGGGTTGTTGTCCTGTTGCAACACCCATCTTATGTTGAGCTTCAGCTAGTGGACAGATGGCCTTAAGTTCTCCTGAAAAATGTCTTGATAAACTTGGGAATTCATTATTCCTTCGATGTTAGCAATCCGTCCAGGCCATGACGCAGCAAAGCAGCCCCAAACCATGATGCCCCCACCACCATACTTCACAGCTGGGATGAGGTTTTGATGTTGTTGTGCTGTGCCTCTTTTTCTCCACACATAGTGTTGTGTGTTTCTTCCAAACAACTCAACTTTGGTTTCATCTGTCCACAGAATATTTTGCTAGTACTGCTGTGGAACATCCAGGTACTCTTGTGCAAACTGTAAACATGCAGCAATGTTTTTTTTGGACAGCAGTGGCTTCCTCTGTGGTATCCTCCCATGAAATTCATTTTTGTTTAGTGTTTTACATATCGTAGATTCGCTAACAGGGATGTTAGCATATGCCATTCTTCTTCACCTCATTGAGCTGTCTGCACTGTGCTCTTGCAGTCTTCTTTACAGGATGGCCACTCCTACGGAGAGTAGCAGTAGTGCTGAACTTTCTCCTTTTTTAGACAATTTGTCTTACCGTAGACTGATGAACATCAAGGCTTTTGGAGATACTTTTATAACCCTTTCCAGCTTTATGCAAGTCAACAATTCTTAATTGTAGGTCTTCTGAGAGCTCTTTTGTGCGAGGCATCATTCACATCAGGCAATGCTTCTTGTGAAAAGCAAACCCATAACTGGTGTCTGTTTTTTATAGGGCAGGGCAGCTGTAACCAACACCTCCAATCTCATATCATTGATTGGACTCCAGTTGGCTGACACCTCACTCCAATTAGCTCTTGGAGATGTCATTAGTCTAGGGGTTCACATACTTTTTCCACCTGCACTGTGAATGTTTACATGGTGTGTTCAATAAAAACATGGTAACATTTCATTCTTTGTGTGTTATTAGTTTAAGCAAACTGTGATTGTCTATTGTTGTGACTTAGATGAAGATCAGATCACATTTTATGACCAATTTGTGCAGAAATCTATATAATTCCAAAGGGTTCACATACTTTTTCTTGCAACTGTATACCAGTTGACACACACTACTTGTATTTATCATACATTGTCGGATAGTCATAACCGTTCAGAAGTATCCTGCATGTGCACCATTGTCTTAAAGGTAAAGATCTCTCATTTTTATTCTATAAATAAAGTGGGGCATGTATGAAATATTTGCCACAATCTACCGCACCACCAGGGTCGGAATGGCCATAGGACCTACAGGGAAATTTCCTGGTGGGATGATGCCTAGAGGGCCACCTGAGCCCTCCTCATGGCCAATTGCTGTGTACATGAAGTTCTGATGCTCTGAGCATTAATTAATTAATGCTAGAAGCATTGGTACATATGCACCTGTAAATTGGCTGTAGGTGCCCTCCTGAACTCAACTATATCATCATCATTAGGATGGAGATACAGTTGAATACTGCTGCCGGGGCAGCAGTGTTTTGTGCTGCACTGTGGTATTTGGTTGCACTGAGGCATTATTTTTGTGCTGCACTGTGGTATTTGGCCTTGCTGGGGTGGTATTTTGTGGTATTTTAATTATTTTGCCAGCCTTCTGTCAATTTGGACCTGCCTACCACTTTTTCGGGGCCACTTTTACAGACATGCAACTGACCTGTTACATGTGCGCTTGGCAGCTGAAGGCATCTGTGTTGGTCCCATATCCATAAGTGCCCACATCACTGAGAAAACGTATATATGCAAATGAGCCTCTAGGAGCAACGGGGATTTGCCATTACACCTATAGACTCAGCTCTCTCTACAACTTCCGTGCCCCTTTCATGTTGTTTGCTTCTAGAGGTATTTAAACTTCATTTTTCTCAGCACTGTAGGCACATATGAACATGGGGCCAACACCTATGCCTTCATATGCCAAGCGCACATGCAACAGGTCAGCCAGTTTTATACAGTAGGTATAAATCTGATCACCGATGCGTAAGACTACCCTTATGCACAGCTATCAGTGACTGACAGCTATCTGTATACACACTTACACAAGGAGTGCTATCAATCACTGATAAAACCTCCCCCGTGTAAAACTGATGTCAGAAAGTTGTATAAATATAAATGTATAAATTACAAATTTTACTGAATCTTTTCCCACAAAACTAATCATCAGTCGGCTCAGCTCCTCCTGCTCTATATCATGCTCTCTGCAGACTGCATTTTCATGGTGACAGGTCCTCCTTAAGGAATTCATGCAGAATTTTGATTTGCAGCATGTTTTGCTACTTCATTCCAAATTCATGTTTCAGTGGTTATATAAGCCCAAGATTAACCTCACCTCTACAAGCCATAAATCTGGGAAGTCAAATTCTGGAATCCACTTTAGCGCTTCCTCGGAGCTGCATTAGCTTCTCCGTGACTGGCATGAAATAAACAAGGTTGTCACTTCTTAACATTGATCACAAATTTGTGTAATGCCGGCTACACAGGATTAAAGGGAAACTGTCACCATGAAAAGGCATTGTAATTTGCCAGTAGCATGTTATAGAGCAGGAGGAGCTGAGCAGATTGATATATAGTCTTATAGTAAAATAATCAGTAAAACTTGTGTTTAATTCATTTATATTACTGCTCATTCTGGGCTTTGAAGTCCAGGAGGCGGTCCTATCAGTGATTGACAGCTACCTCTGTATACACCGTCATAGAGGGAAGGCTGCCAATCACTGATAGGACCAGCAAGAGTTTAAATGAATGAGATACAAGTTATAGTAAGCATCTACTCACAAATCTATACAGTGGTCCAGCAACATACGATGGTCTCAGAATACAATATTTTCTTTCCTGGACCATCATGAGTTGAAACTAGACTCAACATACAATGCCTCAGACTCAGATACAACCAATCAATATGTCCATTCTTCTGGTAAAACACTTGCACTGGTTGACTGGTAGCTCTCCTTCACAGTACAGTGAGGTACTACATGTCCTGTATTGCCCCCTCTCTGTACCACAATGAGCTGCTCCTTTGGATGTCCAATGTTGGTGGCTCTGTTTTATTTTTCTGGAACCCAAAGAAGCTCCTGTCCTCCTCAGTGATTTACAGCTTCCACCGCCTATTTCTGACTGTTATATGCAAGGACTTGCTTTATCTGTCTTATTTATCTGCTTATTTTTTCTTAAACTTTCCTTTTCTCTTACCTTGAGATGACATTTTGGGACTTTGGAACTAATTACTAGTGTTCCATAGAGTTATGGACTCAAGTTCAACATACAACGGTCGTCCTGAAACCAATTACAGTATTTTTCACCCTATAAGATGCACTTGTTTTTCAGTGCGTCTTATGGGGCGACTACTAATGATCTCTTCAATTATGGAAGCACTCATTAGTTCAGGAGGACTGGGAATCAGTGAATGCAGTGCGTACCAGGCTCTGTACTCACCGCTTCATGGTCTTTTCCTGCAGGATCCTCATGCTGTGCTGTGACCTGTGCACAGAGTGAGGACATTGGTGCTCTGTGACCTCACGCTGTGCAACATCGGGTAACACCACAGCGCCGCCGGAAGACCAGGAAGTGTGCTGGATGATAGGAGCAGCGGCGCAGGAGAGCTAAGTTGGTTTCTTTTGTCTGTTCTGAGCATGATGGTCTGAACTGAAGTCTAAATAAGGGTCATTCACATTAGGGTCTAATCTGAGGTCTGAATGGGGGGTCTTATTCACATTGGGGCTCTGATCTGAGATCTAATTGGGGGGACATTCACATTAAGATCTGATCTGAGGTCTGAATGGGGGTCTTATTAACATTGGGGGTCTGAGCTGAGGTTTGATTGGAGTCTTATTAACATTTGGGTTCTAATTGGGGCTCTGAGCTGAGGTCTGATTAACATTGAGGGTCTGATCTGAGGTCTAATGAAGGATAATGTTTTCTTTACTTATTTTCCTGCTGTAAAACCTAGATGAGTCTTATGGGTGATAAGTATGTTAATTAATATTACAACATGAGGGACCAATGTACATGAATCTGTTCAGCTCTTCCTGCTTTATATTCTGATGTCTGCAGCTTAGACACCATGTTCAGGTTCCCTTTAAGAGTTTTGTCAAGGAATGATGCTCACTGATGGCTTAGTAAGCAGTAAAGCAGCTAAATCACCAGTACTCCAGGACTTGGCTCCATAGACCTCATGTGAATGATGATATGGGTAGAAGGGGGGCTGGGATCTTGGGCTTAAGAGTCATCAAATTAGAATTTTTTGTACAAATATGACCTACAAAGTAAGATTATTTTTGATGACTAATTCACAGGCTGAAGATCATTCAGTACTTTAAATAGATAGTTATTCTTCAGATAACATGAACTCAGATACTTCTTCAGCCTGACACTAAGGGCTCATGCACACGACCGTATGTATTTTGCAGTCCGAAAAAAAAAGATCCGAAAAAAATACGGATGACGTCCGTATGCGTTCCGTATTTTGCAGAACGGAACATCTGGCCCCTAAAAGAACAGTACTATCCGTAATATGGACAATAATAGGACATGTTCCATTTTTTTGCAGAACGAAAATACAGACATACGGAAACGGAATGCACACGGAGTAAATTCAGTTTTTTTTGCGGACCCATTGGAATTAATGGTTCCGCATACGGTCCTCAAAAAACGTTCTGGACACGGAAAGAAAATACGTTCATGTGCATGAGCCCTAAGGCAAAGGTCTAGACTGTTGGGAAAAAAAATGCTTTTAAGGTCATATTTTAGAACAATAAAATAGGCAATACTGCTTTATTTATATATTTGCTGTTCAGATGTAGCAGAGCTAAGTTTTTCACCTGTAGTGTTACATACCAATGCAGGTGAACCTGTTACATTTTTTTAATGAAATGCTAAATAAAGCCCCACATAAATTCAGCTCTGCTACATCAGGACAGATGTTTATCTCTAGCATGTGCGGTCCCTGATGTTTCATCGTTCATGGTACAATTATTTGGAAGATTTATCCTCTCGCCTTGTGGAAAACCATACATAACACATCTCCAGATCCCCTGGAACTGTGCAAAACAATAGTCTCAAGCTGCAAAATTTTCAGAATAATGAAAGTTTCAGAACAACATTGTGCAGCATCTGCAAAAGTATCCAGTAAAACTTTCTCCGACAAAGCATTCTCTTCTGCGTTTAGCTTCTATTAGCTCTACACATATAAAGTTCAATCACTCACCAGTTTTTATAAGTTGTTAAAATTCCTCCCGGGGTCCAGTTGCTTCTTTTGCATCCACTAAAACATTATTTTTGGAGATGTCACAGATCACTGGTCATTGACTCAAGGGCTGGAGATTTATAAAATGTTGAAATAAGATAAAAATGTAAAAATACGATCTTCCTGGAGAGACGGAAAAAGGGATTCATACATGTTCTCCTTCCCTGTGTCCTCTCGTCTGGTCCATCTTTCTCTTCTGCCTTTGTGTGTGTGTGTGTGTAATGATGCAGCTACCTCTGAGTCTGCTCTCCCTCCCTCCCTTTTCTTGACAACTGTTGAAACCCTCCGTGATAGAAAATTATTCTACACAGTTCTCAAAGGATATCAGATCCCACTGATTCTGGAGTATCCCCCTCCCATTGCCCTCGTCCCCCCCCCCCCCCCCCTCCATCCTACTATTTGCTTTACATATCATTTGCCATCTCTTCTGCTTATTGTGTTCCCTTATTTGGCTGAAATCACAGGGATTTCCTGAAAATAGTCTTCCATCATGCCTGTTCGAGCTGTAATGAAGGAGCCAGATTAATCATTACATGTTCCAAATGAAACAAGGTGAGGTATTGGAGAGCATCGTCAGAAAAGCGGCAAACAGTAGGTTTAGAAATATATTATGAAACGGGTTAAATAGAAATTTCTCCAGATATTATGTCATTATTAGAATCTCTCTCTTTAGATAGAGGATCTTCCACCAGTCATAATTTGTCTGTTTTAGTAAATACAGATAATCTTAATGAAATAATGCTAAATGGCCATGTTTCTCTTTTATTCCTCCTGGAAATGCATTAATAAATCAGGCATTATCAGGCATCTTTGCTTTGTCAATTGGGTAGGTGCAGTGTGCCGCAGGGTTCATGTGGAGGATGGAAGTCGTAGTACTCACTGTTCGTATGCTCTCTGGGTCATGCAGTTATGGGAAGGGCACACCTTTTCTTCCCTTCAGGGCACTGCCTGGTTCTGGAGTTCTCCTGCCTAGTGTTGGTTGGAATACCCTTGATGTTGAGGTTTGCTGAGAAATGAAAGTGCAACATGCTGCCCCCCAGGGCCAAACGGGTCCCATGATTTTAGGGAATGCAGAGTGGTGGTGTGTCCTCTGTAGTTTGTGTGTCACGGTGCTCCTATCTGGATACTGTCGCCCCCCCCCCCCCCCCCCACCCAAGGTTAGGCTCCATAGCATTCAAAGGAGCTGTAGCTGAAGGAATAAGCCAAGTCCAGACTTGATAAAGTTCAACAGTTTTACTTGAATAAACTTGAATCTGGAAAATATTTGATCATTCTCTGGCTCTCTGGTTTTGGGGTAGACTGGCAGGTGAACATGGATACTTTGCTTTTTCTTTCTCTGCAGTGCTAATCTCTGGCTTAAGACTGGTTACTGGACTTTCTAGCAGTTCTGGTACCTTTCAGTGGGGTGCCTTTTGCCGTTGACCCCCTCGTGATTCTCTGTCTATGAACTGCAAGGAGTTGTGGTGCTCTACAAGCTGCTTCCCCTGGAAGACTCCTGCTGCAGGATTATAAATAAAGTTAACAGTGGAACGGTTCTCTAATGAAAACATTATAATGTTCTTTAATTACTGCAGTCTCCAAAAACTGAGGGCTGCAGAAAGTCCATATGAAGTAGGTCATCTGCAATAAGTCAATTAAACAGAATACCGGATTTGCACTGCACCTTCAGGAGAAGAAAGGATTAATCGGAAACAAGTGCTGACACCCCCATTAACGGTTCTTGAAAATCCCCCTCACCATTGACATAATCGATCACTGGTCCCAGTTGTTACAAATGCCGCACTCCCGTATGTCTTTTATCACCTTATTCTCACAAGAAAACAAAAAGATCCCAGTAGTGAAGTACTATTGACCAAAGTGCCACTGCAAGGTTTCTTGTACTTACAAAGTTTAAACCCGTCCCGACTAGCGCTGCATGGCACTGATGGTCTATAAAGATAGCGCCTGCTCCAAAGCAGAGCGGGCGCCATAACCGCTGGGTCCTGATGTTTCACACAGCAGACCCAGAGGCTAATGTCTGTAAACTGCGATAACGCTGATCGTAGACAACTAAAACCTCAGATGGTCAATGGTGACCATAGCATGTGAACGCTGAAAAACGGTAGATTCTGGTGATTGGCAGAGCTGTTGTTCTCATACACTGGGTCTCTCTGAAGAAACCCATGGTATTAGAGCTATAGTTCTTATGGAGGCCTGCAGGTGGCAGGGCTCCACAGAAAAAGACTGAATTCATCATAATCTGCTGCGTAAAATCAGAATTTGATGACGCAGAGCACAGGAATGTCCCGACCCAGTGGAAATTGGGGGTGTATACTGGATGCAGCAGTAGGTCAGAGGCAGACATGTCTCTAGTTCCCAAATCCAGCAGTGTGGTTAACTCTGCCTATATCCTCATCAGAGAGGTAATCTTGCCAGGGATATCTACAACCACCTGGAAGGTTCTGCGACCCTTCGGATTGGACACCCTCATCCCTCGTGCAATGCATGGCATATACCAAGCCGGGGTGTCAGGTACTGGGCCCCCCAGTGGAGCATCAAGCAGACACGTCCTGCCTGTTCCACTGCTGGTAGTTTTCTCTGTTTTTCTCTCTGGAGTGATGGTGGCATGGATCCAAGAAGGATGATTAACCCCTTCTGTTCTTGTGCATGATGAAAGGGGCATTTTTGGACCTTTATAGTGAGTCATGGTGAGTGTGAAACACCCGAATGGACTCTTGTAGATTCCACTAAATTTCCTCCAGCAATGCATGGAGGCAAAAGCCTGTTCGGAATGCAAAATTATGCAGCGAGCCCCTGTGGGAGCTGGTGTAGAGAATGGGAGTGGAACTTAGGGTGAATTTCACCTCCATGGCTCTTCCAGTCCGCTGTAGATGAAAAGTTTCCCCAAATCAAAAAAAATTTGGTTTAAACAAAAAGTTTAACTATCCATATAAATGCACTGTGGCTTTGGTCTATTGTATCATTCTGAGCCAAACAGAATTTAACAGCTTCAATCCCTTTTAGTATTGGAATTCTTGTATACAGCGACGCTACATCAACAGCAATAAGAAACATGTTATCCGTAAAAGTCCTAAAATGATTCAGGATGTCTGAAACATCACTCATATTCTTCAAAAATGAGGGCACCTAGCACACATACGATATTTCTATAAATAAGAATCATATTCATTCAATCTGATGGTCACAGTTAATGCCCGATTCTGTTGGCCAGACGAGAGCATTGTTTAAATCCTTACGGATTTTCAGTAGTTCGTATGTAAGGCCTCATGCACACGACCGTTGTTGTGTTTCGTGTCCGTTGTTCCGTTTTCCGTGATTTTCTGCGGACCCATTGACTTTCAATGGGTCCGTTGAAAACTCGGATAATGCACCGTTTGTCATCCGCGTCCGTGATCCGTGTTTCCAGTCCGTCAAAAAATATGACCTGTCCTATTTTTTTCACGGACAACGGTTCGCACAAACGGAGGCACACAAGATTGCCATCCGCGTCCGCGCGTCCGTGTCCATTTTTTTCCTATCATTTGCAAGGCAAACTTGACTTAGATTTATTTTTCACTTTTCATATCTGGTGATCCTCCAAAAATTAAGAAAGACACACGGAAAAAAAAATGGAAACATATCACGGAACAACGGAACAGCTTTTTGCGGACCGCAAAAAAATACTGTCGTGTGCATGAGGCCTTACAGGGATAGTTGGAAGTTTAATCATCAAGTATTCAAATTCACTCTTATTTAAAACATTAATCTTATAACCATTTTTAACACCTCTACCTCTTTTTTATAACCACTTGTTGGATCAGTTTTTAAGATACTATAGGTGTTCTGATCTGACAATAATCTATGCATTTCTTGATTGCATTTCTCTTTATCTATCACCACTAGAGTTGAGCAGATACCTGGATGTTCAGGTTCAACGGGTTTGGCCAAACTTCACAAAAAAGTTTGAGTTCGGGACCCGAACTTGACCCCGAACCCCATTGAAGTCAATGGGGACCTGAACTTTTGAGCACTAAAAAGGCTCTAAAAAAGTCATGGGAAGGGCTAGAAGGCTGCAAATGGCATCAAAATTTGGTTAAGAGCATGGCAAGTGCTCTGCAAACAAATGTGGATAGGGAAATGACTTAAAATAACATAAAATACATTAAAAAAAAAATAATGATCTTGATCTTGGAGGACGAGGTCCATATGGAGTAGGAGGTTGAGGAGGCGGTGTATGTGGCGGTGTAGGTGGAAGGTGGAGGATGAGGAGGTAGCCTACACTGCTTTTTGATTTTATTTTTTATAAATTTTTGTTTAAATTAGGGTACACCCCAAAACATTGGGAAATATAACCTGTGATAACCCCCTCCAGCCATGCTAAACACACGTTCAGACAATACACTGGCTGTAGGGCAAGCCAGCACCTCCAAGGCGTAAAGGGCAAGCTCAGGTCATATGCCCAATTCGGAGACCCAGAAGTTTAAGGGGGCAGACCCGTCAGTCAGTACTTGTAGGCGTGTGCACACATACTGCTCCACCATGTCGCACGTCCCCGTGATGTCCACGATCCAATAGAATATTTGCTCTATCAACTTTCGATGTTCTTTTCTGCGCCTACTATGTTGATCACGGTGAGCGGCGAATCAGGGTTCCACGCCAGAGAGGGAGCGTGAGAAAGGGAGACGACATCCAAGGCAGGTCAATGGCTGCAATGTGATCAAGCTGAAATGTGGGACAAGTTGTTAAAGGGGGCGCGCGTCAATTAAAAACGAATTTTTGAAATGTAATTCCCTGTCACCTATGCAGAGCAGGGGTTTTTCATCGCCAGAAATGGGTTAATGTCACCCATCAATGATTTTTTTATTTTATTTTGAGCACTGTCACCTATGCAGAGCATGAGGGGGCGCGCGTCAATTAAAAACGAATTTTTGAAATGTAATTCCCTGTCACCTATGCAGAGCAGGGGTTTTTCATCGCCAGAAATGGGTTAATGTCACCCATCAATGATTTTTTTATTTTATTTTGAGCACTGTCACCTATGCAGAGCAGGGGTTTATTCACGGCAAAAATGGTAAAATGTCACCCAAGAATGTAACAGACGAATTAATGAAATGTATTTCCTTGTCCACTAGGTAGAGCAGGGGTATATCACAGCCAAAAATTGGTGAATGTCACCCGAAAATGTAACAGAAATTTTTTTTTAATTTATTAACCTGTCTACTAGGTAGAGCAGGGGCATATCACAGCCAAAAATTGGTGAATGTCACACAACTGTGTAACAGAAAAATATGTGAAATGTATTAACCTGTCCACTAGGTAGAGCAGGGGTATATCACAGCCAAAAATTGGTGAATGTCACACTACAATGTAACAGAATTTTTTTTTAAATTTATTAACCGGTCTACTAGGTACAGCAGGGGTATATCACAGCCCAAAATTTGTGATTTTCACCCGAAAATGTAACAGACAAATTAATGAAATTTGTTTACCTGTCTACTAGGTAAAGCAGGGGTATATCACAGCCAGAAATTTATGAATTTCACTTGAAAATGTAACAGATAAATTAGTGAAATTTGTTTACCTGTCTACTAGGTAGAGCAGGGGTATATCACAGCCAAAAATTTGTGAATTTCACCCGAAAATGTAACAGACAAATTAGTGAAATTTGTTTACCTGTCTACTAGGTAGAGCAGGGGTATATCACAGCAAAAATTGGTGAATTTCACCCGAAAATGTAACAGACAAATTAGTGAAATTTGTTTACATGTCTACTAGGTAGAGCAGGGGTATATCACAGCCAAAAATTTGTGAATTTCACCCGAAAATGTAACAGACAAATTAGTGAAATGACATAAAATAAAATACGTACAAATTAAAAAAAATAATCTTGATGTATGAGGTGGAGGTCCATATGGAGTAGGAGGTTGAGGAAGCAGAGGATGTAGCGGTGTAGGTGGAAGCGGCGGTGGAGGAGGATGAGGTAGCCAACACTGGTTTTTGTTTGACATTTTTATTTTTTTATTTTTTTTAATTAGGGTACACCCCAAAATAGTGGGAAATATAAAAAATACAACAATGAGCAATTGCGCTGTAGTATAACAATGGCTGGGTAAGGCCGGTATACATGTGTATTCTGCACAAGGTACGGACAACCCCAGTGGGATCCATGCCTGGTTCATTTTAATGAACGTGAGCTTGTCCACATTGGCTGTAGACAGGCGGCTGTGCTTGTCTGTGATAATGCCCCCTGCCGTGCTAAACACACGTCCAGACAATACACTGGCTGCAGGGCAGGCCAGCACCTTCAAGGTGTAAAGGGGAAGCTCAGGCCATGTGCCTAATTTGGAGACCCAGAAGTTGGGGGCAGACCCGTCATTCAGTACGTGTAGGCGTGTGCACACATACTGCTCCACCATGTTGCTGAAATGCTGCCTCCTGCTAAGACGTTCCATATCAGCTGGTGGTGCTGGTTGTTGTGGCGTGCTTACAAAGCTTTTCCACATTTCGGCCATGCTAACCCTGAGGTGCTGGTGGTGCCCCAGCTGCGTTGGTGACCTCTTCCTCCTCCTCTGCCTTTGCATTGTGCTTCCACTGTGCCCCCGCTGTCAAGTGGGAATGCCACCAGCAGCGCGTCTACCAGCGTGCACTTGTACTCGCGCATCTCACGATCACCCTCCAGTGACGGAATTAAGGACGGTACGTTGTCCTTGTAACAGGGATACAGCAGCGTGGCCACCCAGTAATCAGCACAAGTTAGAATGTGGGCAACTCGGCGGTCGTTGGGGAGACACTTCAGCATGTAATCGCTCATGTGTGCCAGGCTGCCCAGAGGCAACGACAAGCTGTCCTCTGTGGGAGGTGTATCGTCTGTGTCCTCTGTATCCCCCCAGCCACGCACCAGTGATGGCCATGAGCTGGTTTCGGTGCTACCCTGCTGTGAACACGGTTCCTTCTCCTCCCTCTCCTCATCCTCCACCTTGTCATCCTCCAGAACTGTGCCCTGGCTGGACAATTGTGTACCTGGCGTTTGTGGGTGCAGGAACCCACCCTCGGAGCCACTTGTGAATGACTGGCCTAAAACTCTATGAAATGATCCCTCTTCCTCCTCCTCCTCCTGTGCCACATCCACTTCCATCATCGCCAGAAGCGTTTTTTTTTTCAAGGAGGCATAGAATTAGGATAGTAACGCTGAGAATGGTGTTATCGGCACTGGCCAGGTTGGTGGAGTACTCGAAACAGCGCAACAAGAAACACAGGTCTCGCATGGAGGCCCAGTCATTGGTGGTGAAGTGGTGCTGTTCCGCAGAGCGACTCAACCGTGCGTGCTGCAGCTGAAACTCCACTATCGCCTGCTGCTGCTCGCACACTCTGGCCAGCATGTGCAAGGTGGAGTTCCACCTTGTGGGCACGTCGCATATGAGGCGGGAGCGTGAAGGACGAAGTTACGCTGCAGTGCTGAAAGGCGAACAGCAGCAGGGTCAGAATGCCAAAATCGCCCACAGACGGCCCGCACTTTATGCAGCAGCTCTGACATATCGGGGTAATTTTTAAGGAACCTCTGCACCACCAAATTCAGCACATGCGCCAGGCAAGGGATGTGCGTCAAAGCGGCTAGTCCCAGAGCTGCTATGAGATTTCACCCATTATCGCACACCACCAGGCCGGGCTTGAGGCTCACTAGCACCAAACACTCATCAGTCTGCTGTTCCATGCCCGTCCACAGCTCCTGCGCGGTGTGGGGTTTGTCCCCCAAACAGATACGTTTTAAAACTGCCTGCTGTCGTTTACACCTGGCTGTGCTAAAGTTAGTGGTTGGTGGTGAAGGTGTTACGCTGACCGGATGAGGAGGCGGTAGAGGAAGAGGAAGCGGAGTAGGAGGAGGAAGCAACAGGAGGCAAACTGAAGCACCCTGCAATCCTCGGTGGTGGAAGGACATGCGCCAAACTGCTGTCTAGGGGACGGCCGCTCCGCTTTTGCACCCTGCTCCTTATTCTGCTGTGCTGGTGGCTCTGTGCGACCACCGCCTCTTCCTCCGAACTACACAGGTCACTCGCTTGACCTTGATTCCATGTGGGGTCGTCCTCCAGATCATCTTCCACCCTGCCCTCCTTGTCGGTCTGCACACTGCAGAAAGCCCCAGAGTCATCAAAAAGCAGAAGAGACTGCTGCATGGCTTGGGGCTCAGACTGCTTGGCTGATTTGCAAGGGGGTGAGGTGAAAGACTGATGGACATCAGCAGGAGACTGGGTGGGAGACAATGTGAAGGAACTAGAGGCACTATCAGCAACCCAATTTACTATCGCCTGTACTTGCTCTGGCCTCACCATTCGTAGAGCCGCATTAGGCCCGACCAAATAACGCTGAAGGTTCTGTCGCCTACTCGCACCTGAGGAAGGTGTTTCTCTTGTGCGTGTAGCTGGCATAGATCGACCACATCCTCTCCCTGCAACAGGAGCTCCACCAGCAGCACCACGACTGGGGCCACGTCCCTCATTCGACGCTCTCCTCATTCTCCGCAAATTTAGGATCTTGCCCAAAATGGGTGTTTTTTTAATAACAGAATTTAACAGTAGTATCTAATGCTTGTATTTCACACTGACAGATGCAGCAAAGGCTGCAAATTTAGTATTCTGCCCAAAAAGGGTGTTTTTTAAAACTCAGAAAATGATTGCATATTTCAAGCTTGTATTTAACACTCACAGATGCAGCAAATGCTGCAAATTTAGTATTTTGGCCAAAATGGTTGTTTTTGTAATAACAGAATATAACACCAGTATCTAACGCGTGTATTTCACACTGACAGATGTAGCAAAGGCTGCAAATTTAGTATTTTGTCCCAAAAGGGTGTTTTTTAAACCCAGAAAATTATTGCAGTATTTCAAGATTGTATTTAACACTGTCAAATGCTGCAAAGGTCACAGATGCAGGGTCTTGCAAAAAATGGGTGATTTTTTTAAACCCAGAATATAATTGTAGTATTTCAAGCTTGTATTTAACTGTCACAAATGCACATATGCTGTGCTGGTGCACAGAACTTGCATAAAATCTGTGTCACTGGGCTCAGGGCAGGGTAAAAAGATTGTGCACTGCACCCACAAAACAATATCTAGGTAGATCGCTAAGTTAACAAGCACTTCAGATTAAAGATTCTTTCCTATTCTCTCCCTCACAGCAGCAGCATACTATCTCTACACTAATCAGAGCAGAGTGACGTGCAGCGCTACGTGACTCCAGCTTATATAGAGGCTGGGTCACATGCTGCACTGGCCACATGCTGCACTGCATTAGTAGGCATGGCTGTGGTGGCTTCCAAGGGCACACAAGTTAAACGCTTGTTGATTGGCTGCTCTGCAGCCTTTCAAAAAGCACCATTAAATGAAAAGTTCGGGTTCGGGGTTCAAAAATCCTAAAGCTTGGTATGAACCCGAACTTTACAGTTCGCGTTCGCTCAACCCTAATCACCACTATTCCTTCCTCTATCGACCAGCTTTATTACTATGTTTTTATTTTCTTCCAAGTTTTGCAGTGCCACCCTTTGACTCCTCTTCAGATTGAGTGTTTTGACTTTGCTAGTTTCAATCCTCTCTAGGTCATTTAAGACCTGAACATCAGACTAGGTGCTCCACTTTTTCACAGGTTGTCATATTCACAGTTACTGTTACTACAGGTTTCCACTGTGGGATTTAGTATGATGGCCATATCCGGATTCTGCCTTTTTAAAGCTTGTCCAGGGCTGGAAGCCTTTCACTTTCCGGACAATATCTGCTATGGAGTCTATAAGCTTCTCTTGTAAGTAGTTTATCTCCAGAGAGCTTCTACACGCACCTCCTCTTAACAATGAAATGCCTTTCAATGTTTTCTTTCGCCACTGTGGCTGTTATTAAGCTTTCTTGCTAGCTATATTCAGGGCTATGTTTTGCTACCTTAGCACACTACACTGTCTAGCCATTCAATTTTTCAACACTGAATGCTTCTGATTAGGGATGAGCGAACCCGAACTGTATAGTTCGGGTTTGTACCGAATTTTGGGGTGTCCGTGACACGGACCCGAACCCGAACATTTTCGTAAAAGTCCGGGTTCGGGTTCGGTGTTCGGCGCTTTCTTGGCGCTTTTTGAAAGGCTGCAAAGCAGCCAATCAACAAGCATCATACTACTTGGCCCAAGAGGCCATCACAGCCATGCCTACTATTGTCATGGCTGTGATTGGCCAGTGCACCATGTGACCCAGCCTCTATTTAAGCTGGAGTCACGTAGCGCCGCACGTCACTCTGCTATGATCAGTATAGGGAGAGGTTGCAGCTGCGACGTTAGGGCGAGATTAGGCAGATTAACTCCTCCAAAAGACTTCATTCTGTGATCGATCTGCAGCTGTGGATCATTGAAGTGCTATTATTGACTTGCTCACTTTTTTGAGGCTGCCCAGAGCGTTTTTAGATCACTTTTTTTCTGGGGTGATCGGCGGCCATTTTGTGACTTGTGGTGCGCCAGCACGAGCTATCACCAAGTGTATTTAACCATCAACAGTCTGGTTATTTTTTGGCCATATACTACATTAGCTGCAGGCTGAGCCTGTGTCAAAGAAGTGCATTTAACCATCAACAGTCTGGTTATTTTTTGGCCGTATACTACATCTGGTGCAGGCTGAGCCTGTGTCACCCAAGTGCATTTAACCATCAACAGTGTGGTTATTTTTTGGCCATATATTACATCAGGGGCAAGTTGAGCCTGTCACCCAGCGCCTAAAAAATAGACCTGACATTTCTATTCAACCAAATCTGCACAGTTTTAGCTGGTCAAGTTATTTGTAGTGACCGTAAAAGCAGACTTTTTGTTCTGGGTTGAAAAAGCATTCCCAAATTTGCCATTCTGAAAATAACTAGTTTGTGGTATTTGAGGCCTACTTGAAATCTATCCCAAAAAAAAAACTTACATTGAAGGTATTGATAGTGTGATTCAGAAAAACCTAAGACACACGCTAGCGTGCTGATAGAAGTGTCATTCTGTGATTAAACCTATAACTGTCACACAGAGCAAAAAAAAAACAGGTCTCACATCTCTATTCAACCAAATCTGCACAGTTTTAGCTGGTCAAGTTATTTGTAGTGACCGTAAAAGCAGACTTTTTGTTCTGGGTTGAAAAAGCATTCCCAAATTTGCCATTCTGAAAATAACTAGTTTGTGGTATTTGAGGCCTACTTGAAATCTATCCCAAAAAGAAAATCTTACATTGAAGGTATTGATAGTGTGATTCAGAAAAACCTAAGACACACGCTAGCGTGCTGATAGAAGTGTCATTCTGTGATTAAACCTATAACTGTCACACAGCGCAAAAAAAAAACCAGGTCTCACATCTCTATTCAACCAAATCTGCACAGTTTTAGCTGGTCAAGTTATTTGTAGTGACCGTAAAAGCAGACTTTTTGTTCTGGGTTGAAAAAGCATTCCCAAATTTGCCATTCTCAAAATTACTAGTTTGTGGTATTTGAGGCCTACTTGAAATCTATCCCAAAAAGAAAATCTTACATTGAAGGTATTGATAGTGTGATTCAGAAAAACCTAAGACACACGCTAGCGTGCTGATAGAAGTGTCATTCTGTGATTAAACCTATAACTGTCACACAGCGCAAAAAAAAACAGGTCTCACATCTCTATTCAACCAAATCTGCACAGTTTCAGCTGGTCAAGTTATTTGTAGTGACCGTAAAAGCAGACTTTTTGTTCTGGGTTGAAAAAGCATTCCCAAATTTGCCATTCTGAAAATTACTAGTTTGTGGTATTTGAGGCCTACTTGAAATCTATCCCAAAAAGAAAATCTTACATTGAAGGTATTGATAGTGTGATTCAGAAAAACCTAAGACACACGCTAGCGTGCTGATAGAAGTGTCATCCTGTGATTAAACCTATAACTGTCACACAGCGCAAAAAAAAACAGGTCTCACATCTCTATTCAACCAAATCTGCACAGTTTTAGCTGGTCAAGTTATTTGTAGTGACCGTAAAAGCAGACTTTTTGTTCTGGGTTGAAAAAGCATTCCCAAATTTGCCATTCTGAAAATAACTAGTTTGTGGTATTTGAGGCCTACTTGAAATCTATCCCAAAAAGAAAATCTTACATTGAAGGTATTGATAGTGTGATTCAGAAAAACCTAAGACACACGCTAGCGTGCTGATAGAAGTGTCATTCTGTGATTAAACCTATAACTGTCACACAGCGCAAAAAAAAACCAGGTCTCACATCTCTATTCAACCAAATCTGCACAGTTTTAGCTGGTCAAGTTATTTGTAGTGACCGTAAAAGCAGACTTTTTGTTCTGGGTTGAAAAAGCATTCCCAAATTTGCCATTCTGAAAATAACTAGTTTGTGGTATTTGAGGCCTACTTGAAATCTATCCCAAAAAGAAAATCTTACATTGAAGGTATTGATAGTGTGATTCAGAAAAACCTAAGACACACGCTAGCGTGCTGATAAAAGTGTCATTCTGTGATTAAACCTATAACTGTCACACAGCGCAAAAAAAAACAGGTCTCACATCTCTATTCAACCAAATCTGCACAGTTTTAGCTGGTCAAGTTATTTGTAGTGACCGTAAAAGCAGACTTTTTGTTCTGGGTTGAAAAAGCATTCCCAAATTTGCCATTCTGAAAATAACTAGTTTGTGGTATTTGAGGCCTACTTGAAATCTATCCCAAAAAGAAAATCTTACATTGAAGGTATTGATAGTGTGATTCAGAAAAACCTAAGACACACGCTAGCGTGCTGATAGAAGTGTCATTCTGTGATTAAACCTATAACTGTCACACAGCGCAAAAAAAAAACAGGTCTCACATCTCTATTCAACCAAATCTGCACAGTTTTAGCTGGTCAAGTTATTTGTAGTTACCGTAAAAGCAGACTTTTTGTTCTGGGTTTAAAAAGCATTCCCAAATTTGCCATTCTCAAAATTACTAGTTTGTGGTATTTGAGGCCTACTTGAAATCTATCCGAAAAAGAAAATCTTACATTGAAGGTATTGATAGTGTGATTCAGAAAAACCTAAGACACACGCTAGCGTGCTGATAGAAGCGTCATTCTGTGATTAAACCTATAACTGTCACACAGCGCAAAAAAAAAAACAGGTCTCACATCTCTATTCAACCAAATCTGCACAGTTTTAGCTGGTCAAGTTATTTGTAGTGACCGTAAAAGCAGACTTTTTGTTCTGGGTTGAAAAAGCATTCCCAAATTTGCCATTCTCAATATTACTAGTTTGTGGTATTTGAGGCCTACTTGAAATCTATCCCAAAAAGAAAATCTTACATTGAAGGTATTGATAGTGTGATTCAGAAAAACCTAAGACACACGCTAGCGTGCTGATAGAAGTGTCATTCTGTGATTAAACCTATAACTGTCACACAGCGCAAAAAAAAAAACAGGTCTCACATCTCTATTCAACCAAATCTGCACAGTTTTAGCTGGTCAAGTTATTTGTAGTGACCGTAAAAGCAGACTTTTTGTTCTGGGTTGAAAAAGCATTCCCAAATTTGCCATTCTCAAAATTACTAGTTTGTGGTATTTGAGGCCTACTTGAAATCTATCCCAAAAAGAAAATCTTACATTGAAGGTATTGATAGTGTGATTCAGAAAAACCTAAGACACACGCTAGCGTGCTGATAGAAGTGTCATTCTGTGATTAAACCTATAACTGTCACACAGCGCAAAAAAAAAACAGGTCTCACATCTCTATTCAACCAAATCTGCACAGTTTCAGCTGGTCAAGTTATTTGTAGTGACCGTAAAAGCAGACTTTTTGTTCTGGGTTGAAAAAGCATTCCCAAATTTGCCATTCTGAAAATAACTAGTTTGTGGTATTTGAGGCCTACTTGAAATCTATCCCAAAAAGAAAATCTTACATTGAAGGTATTGATAGTGTGATTCCGAAAAACCTAAGACACACGCTAGCGTGCTGATAGAAGTGTCATTCTGTGATTAAACCTATAACTGTCGCACAGCGCAAAAAAAAACAGGTCTCACATCTCTATTCAACCAAATCTGCACAGTTTTAGCTGGTCAAGTTATTTGTAGTGACCGTAAAAGCAGACTTTTTGTTCTGGGTTGAAAAAGCATTCCCAAATTTGCCATTCTCAAAATTGTTGTGAACGGGAACAATGAGGAAAATATCTAATAAGGGACGCGGACGTGGACATGGTCGTGGTGGTGTTAGTGTACCCTCTGGTGCTGGGAGAGGACGTGGCCGTTCTGCCACAGCCACACGTCCTAGTGAACCAACAACCTCAGGTCCCAGTAGCCAGCAGAATTTACAGCGATATTTGGTGGGGCCCAATGCCGTTCTAAGGATGGTAAGGCCTGAGCAGGTGCAGGCATTAGTCAATTGGGTGGCCGACAGTGGATCCAGCACGTTCACATTATCTCCCACCCAGTCTTCTGCAGAAAGCGCACAGATGGCGCATGAAAACCAAGCCCATCGGTCTGTCACATCACCCCCATGCATATCAGGGAAACTGTCTGAGCCTCAAGTTATGCAGCAGTCTCTTATGCTGTTTGAAGACTCTGCTGCCAGGGTTTCCCAAGGGCATCCACCTAGCCCTTCCCCAGGGGTGGAAGAGATAGAATGCACTAACGCACAACCACTTATTTTTCCTAATGATGAGGACATGGGAATACCACCTCAGCACGTCTCTGATGATGACGAAACACAGGTCCCAACTGCTGCGTCTTTCTGCAGTGTGCAGACTGAACAGGAGGTCAGGGGTCAAGACTGGGTGGAAGACGATGCAGGGGACGATGAGGTCCTAGACCCCACATGGAATGAAGGTCGTGCCACTGACTTTCACAGTTCGGAGGAAGAGGCAGTGGTGAGACCGAGCCAACAGCGTAGCAAAAGAGGGAGCAGTGGGAAAAATCAGAACACCCGCCGCCAAGAGACTTCGCCTGCTACTGACCGCCGCCATCTGGGACCGAGCACCCCAAAGGCAGCTTCAAGGAGTTCCCTGGCATGGCACTTCTTCAAACAATGTGCTGACGACAAGACCCGAGTGGTTTGCACGCTGTGCCATCAGAGCCTGAAGCGAGGCATTAACGTTCTGAACCTTAGCACAACCTGCATGACCAGGCACCTGCATGCAAAGCATGAACTGCAGTGGAGTAAACACTTTAAAAACAAGGAAGTCACTCAGGCTCCCCCTGCTGCCCCTTCTGCTGCTGCCGCCTCGGCCTCTTCTGCTGCTGCCTCGGCCTCTTCTGCTGCTGCTGCCACCGCCTCGGCCTCTTCCTCTGCCTCTGGAGGAACGTTGGCACCTGCCGCCCAGCAAACATGGGATGTACCACCAACACCACCACCTGCGTCACCAAGCATCTCAACCATGTCACACGGCAGCGTTCAGCTCTCCATCTCACAAACATTTGAGAGAAAGCTTAAATTCCCACCTAGCCACCCTCGATCCCTGGCCCTGAATGCCAGCATTTCTAAACTACTGGCCTATGAAATGCTGTCATTTAGGCTGGTGGACCCACACAGCTTCAAACAGCTCATGTCACTTGCTGTCCCACAGTATGTTGTTCCCAGCCGCCACTACTTCTCCAAGAGAGCCGTGCCTTCCCTGCACAACCAAGTGTCCGATAAAATCAAGTGTGCACTGCGCAACGCCATCTGTGGCAAGGTCCACCTAACCACAGATACATGGACCAGTAAGCACGGCCAGGGACGCTATATCTCCCTAACTGCACACTGGGTAAATGTAGTGGCGGCTGGGCCCCAGGCGGAGAGCTGTTTGGCGCACGTCCTTCCGCCGCCAAGGATCGCAGGGCAACATTCTTTGTCTCCTGTCTCCTCCTCCTACTCAGCTTCCTCCTCCTCTTCTTCCACCTGCTCATCCAGTCAGCCACACACCTTCACCACCAACTTCAGCACAGCCCGGGGTAAACGTCAGCAGGCCATTCTGAAACTCATATGTTTGGGGGACAGGCCCCACACCGCACAGGAGTTGTGGCGGGTTATAGAACAACAGACCGATGAGTGGTTGCTGCCGGTGAGCCTCAAGCCCGGCCTGGTGGTGTGCGATAATGGGCGAAATCTCGTTGCAGCTCTGGGACTAGCCGGTTTGACGCACATCCCTTGCCTGGCGCATGTGCTGAATTTGGTGGTGCATAAGTTCATTCGCAACTACCCCGACATGTCAGAGCTGCTGCATAAAGTGCGGGCCGTCTGTTCGCGCTTCCGGCGTTCACACCCTGCCGCTGCTCGCCTGTCTGCGCTACAGCGTAACTTCGGCCTTCCCGCTCACCGCCTCATATGCGACGTACCCACCAGGTGGAACTCCACCTTGCATATGCTGGACAGACTGTGCGAGCAGCAGCAGGCCATAGTGGAGTTTCAGCTGCAGCACGCACGGGTCAGTCGCACTGCGGATCAGACACACTTCACCACCAATGACTGGGCCTCCATGCGAGACCTGTGTGCCCTGTTGCGCTGTTTCGAGTACTCCACCAACATGGCCAGTGGCGATGACGCCGTTATCAGCGTTACAATACCACTTCTATGTCTCCTTGAGAAAACACTTAGGGCGATGATGGAAGAGGAGGTGGCCCAGGAGGAAGAGGAGGAAGAGGGGTCATTTTTAGCACTTTCAGGCCAGTCTCTTCGAAGTGACTCAGAGGGAGGTTTTTTGCAACACCAGAGGCCAGGTACAAATGTGGCCAGACAGGGCCCACTACTGGAGGACGAGGAGGACGAGGATGAGGAGGAGGTGGAGGAGGATGAGGATGAAGCATGTTCACAGCGGGGTGGCACCCAAAGCAGCTCGGGCCCATCACTGGTGCGTGGCTGGGGGGAAACACAGGACGATGACGATACGCCTCCCACAGAGGACAGCTTGTCCTTACCTCTGGGCAGCCTGGCACACATGAGCGACTCCATGCTGCAGTGCCTGCGCAACGACAGCAGAGTTGCCCACATTTTAACGTGTGCGGACTACTGGGTTGCCACCTTGCTGGATCCCCGGTACAAAGACAATGTGCCCACCTTACTTCCTACACTGGAGCGTGATAGGAAGATGCGCGAGTACAAACGCACGTTGGTAGACGCGCTACTGAGAGCATTCCCAAATGTTACAGGGGAACAAGTGGAAGCCCAAGGCGAAGGCAGAGGAGGAGCAAGAGGTCGCCAACGCAGCTGTGTCACGGCCAGCTCCTCTGAGGGCAGGGTTAGCATGGCAGAGATGTGGAAAAGTTTTGTCACCACTCCACAGCTAAGTGCACCACCACCTGATACGGAACGTGTTAGCAGGAGGCAACATTTCACTAACATGGTGGAACAGTACCTGTGCACACCCCTCCACGTACTGACTGATGGTTTGGCCCCATTCAACTTCTGGGTCTCCAAATTGTCCAGTGGCCAGAGCTAGCCTTTTATGCCTTGGAGGTGCTGGCCTGCCCGGCGGCCAGCGTTTTGTCTGAACGTGTATTCAGCACGGCAGGGGGCGTCATTACAGACAAACGCAGCCGCCTGTCTACAGCCAATGTGGACAAGCTGACGTTCATAAAAATGAACCAGGCATGGATCCCACAGGACCTGTCCATCCCTTGTGCAGATTAGATATTAACTACCTCCCCTTAACAATATATTATTCTACTCCAGGGCACTTCCTCATTCAATACTATTTTTAATTTCATTTTACAATTATATTGCGGGGCAACCCAAAGTTGAATGAACCTCTCCTCTGTCTGGGTGCCTGGGCCTAAATGTGTGACAGTGGCCTGTTCCAGTGGTGGGTGACGTGAAGCCTGATTCTCTGCTATGACATGAAGACTTATTCTGTGCTGACATGAAGCCAGATTCTCTGTTACGCGACCTCTCTCCTCTGCCTGGGTGCCTGGGCCTAAATGTGTGACAGTGGCCTGTTCCAGTGGTGGGTGACATGAAGCCTGATTCTCTGCTATGACATGAAGACAGATTCTGTGCTGACATCAAGCCAGATTCTCTGTTACGGGACCTCTCTCCTCTGACTGGGTGCCTGGGCCTAAATGTGTGACAGTGGCCTGTTCCAGTGGTGGGTGACGTGAAGCCTGATTCTCTGCTATGACATGAAGACAGATTCTGCGCTGACATAAGGCCAGATTCTCTGTTACGGGACCTCTCTCCTCTGCCTGGGTACCTGGGCCTAAATGTGTGACAGTGGCCTGTTCCAGTGGTGGGTGACGTGAAGCCTGATTCTCTGCTATGACATGAATACAGATTCTGCGCTGACATAAGGCCAGATTCTCTGTTACGGGACCTCTCTCCTCTGTCTGGGTGCCGGGGCCTAAATATGTGACAGTGGCCTGTTCCAGTGGTGGGTGACGTGAAGCCTGATTCTCTGCTATGACATGAAGACAGATTCTGTGTTGACATAAGGCCAGATTCTCTGTTACGGGACCTCTCTCCTCTGTCTGGGTGCCGGGGCCTAAATATGTGACAGTGGCTTGTTCCAGTGGTGGGTGACGTGAAGCCTGATTCTCTGCTATGACATGAAGACAGATTCTGTGCTGACATAAGGCCAGATTCTCTGTTACGGGACCTCTCTCCTCTGCCTGGGTGCCTGGGCCTAAATGTGTGACAGTGGCCTGTTCCTGTGGTGGGTGACGTGAAGCCTGATTCTCTGCTATGACATGAAGACAGATTCTGTGTTGACATAAGGCCAGATTCTCTGTTACGGGACCGCTCTCCTCTGTCTGGGTGCCGGGGCCTAAATGTGTGACAGTGGCCTGTTCAAGTAGTGGGTGACGTGAAGCCTGATTCTCTGCTATGACATGAAGACAGATTCTGCGCTGACATAAGGCCAGATTCTCTGTTACGGGACCTCTCTCCTCTGCCTGGGTACCTGGGCCTAAATGTGTGACAGTGGCCTGTTCCAGTGGTGGGTGACGTGAGCCTGATTCTCTGCTATGACATGAAGACAGATTCTGCGCTGACATAAGGCCAGATTCTCTGTTACGGGACCTCTCTCCTCTGACTGGGTGCCTGGGCCTAAATGTGTGACAGTGGCCTGTTCCAGTGGTGGGTGACGTGAAGCCTGATTCTCTGCTATGACATGAAGACAGATTCTGTGCTGACATCAGGCCAGATTCTCTGTTACGGGACCTCTCTCCTCTGCCTGGGTGCCTGGGCCTAAATGTGTGACAGTGGCCTGTTCCAGTGGTGGGTGACGTGAAGCCTGATTCTCTGCTATGACATGAATACAGATTCTGCGCTGACATAAGGCCAGATTCTCTGTTACGGGACCGCTCTCCTCTGTCTGGGTGCCGGGGCCTAAATGTGTGACAGTGGCCTGTTCCAGTGGTGGGTGACGTGAAGCCTGATTCTCTGCTATGACATGAAGACTGATTCTGCGCTGACATAAGGCCAGATTCTCTGTTACGGGACCTCTCTCCTCTGCCTGGGTGCCTGGGCCTAAATGTGTGACAGTGGCCTGTTCCAGTGGTGGGTGACATGAAGCCTGATTCTCTGCTATGACATGAAGACAGATTCTGTGCTGACATCAAGCCAGATTCTCTGTTACGGGACCTCTCTCCTCTGACTGGGTGCCTGGGCCTAAATGTGTGACAGTGGCCTGTTCCAGTGGTGGGTGACGTGAAGCCTGATTCTCTGCTATGACATGAAGACAGATTCTGCGCTGACATAAGGCCAGATTCTCTGTTACGGGACCTCTCTCCTCTGCCTGGGTACCTGGGCCTAAATGTGTGACAGTGGCCTGTTCCAGTGGTGGGTGACGTGAAGCCTGATTCTCTGCTATGACATGAATACAGATTCTGCGCTGACATAAGGCCAAATTCTCTGTTACGGGACCTCTCTCCTCTGTCTGGGTGCCGGGGCCTAAATATGTGACAGTGGCTTGTTCCAGTGGTGGGTGACGTGAAGCCTGATTCTCTGCTATGACATGAAGACAGATTCTGTGCTGACATAAGGCCAGATTCTCTGTTACGGGACCTCTCTCCTCTGCCTGGGTGCCTGGGCCTAAATGTGTGACAGTGGCCTGTTCCAGTGGTGGGTGACGTGAAGCCTGATTCTCTGCTATGACATGAAGACAGATTCTGTGTTGACATAAGGCCAGATTCTCTGTTACGGGACCGCTCTCCTCTGTCTGGGTGCCGAGGCCTAAATGTGTGACAGTGGCCTGTTCCAGTGGTGGGTGACGTGAAGCCTGATTCTCTGCTATGACATGAAGACAGATTCTGCGCTGACATAAGACCAGATTCTCTGTTACGGGACCTCTCTCCTCTGCCTGGGTACCTGGGCCTAAATGTGTGACAGTGGCCTGTTCCAGTGGTGGGTGACGTGAAGCCTGATTCTCTGCTATGACATGAATACAGATTCTGCGCTGACATAAGGCCAGATTCTCTGTTACGGGACCTCTCTCCTCTGTCTGGGTGCCGGGGCCTAAATATGTGACAGTGGCTTGTTCCAGTGGTGGGTGACGTGAAGCCTGATTCTCTGCTATGACATGAAGACAGATTCTGTGCTGACATAAGGCCAGATTCTCTGTTACGGGACCTCTCTCCTCTGCCTGGGTGCCTGGGCCTAAATGTGTGACAGTGGCCTGTTCCAGTGGTGGGTGACGTGAAGCCTTATTCTCTGCTATGACATGAATACAGATTCTGCGCTGACATAAGGCCAGATTCTCTGTTACGGGACCGCTCTCCTCTGTCTGGGTGCCGGGGCCTAAATGTGTGACAGTGGCCTGTTCCAGTGGTGGGTGACGTGAAGCCTGATTCTCTGCTATGACATGAAGACTGATTCTGCGCTGACATAAGGCCAGATTCTCTGTTACGGGACCTCTCTCCTCTGCCTGGGTGCCTGGGCCTAAATGTGTGACAGTGGCCTGTTCCAGTGGTGGGTGACGTGAAGCCTGATTCTCTGCTATGACATGAAGACAGATTCTGTGTTGACATAAGGCCAGATTCTCTGTTACGGGACCTCTCTCCTCTGACTGGGTGCCTGGGCCTAAATGTGTGACAGTGGCCTGTTCCAGTGGTGGGTGACGTGAAGCCTGATTCTCTGCTATGACATGAAGACAGATTCTGTGCTGACATCAGGCCAGATTCTCTGTTACGGGACCTCTCTCCTCTGCCTGGGTGCCTGGGCCTAAATGTGTGACAGTGGCCTGTTCCAGTGGTGGGTGACGTGAAGCCTGATTCTCTGCTATGACATGAAGACAGATTCTGTGTTGACATAAGGCCAGATTCTCTGTTACGGGACCTCTCTCCTCTGACTGGGTGCCTGGGCCTAAATGTGTGACAGTGGCCTGTTCCAGTGGTGGGTGACGTGAAGCCTGATTCTCTGCTATGACATGAAGACAGATTCTGTGCTGACATCAGGCCAGATTCTCTGTTACGGGACCTCTCTCCTCTGCCTGGGTGCCTGGGCCTAAATGTGTGACAGTGGCCTGTTCCAGTGGTGGGTGACGTGAAGCCTGATTCTCTGCTATGACATGAAGACTGATTCTGCGCTGACATAAGGCCAGATTCTCTGTTACGGGACCTCTCTCCTCTGCCTGGGTGCCTGGGCCTAAATGTGTGACAGTGGCCTGTTCCAGTGGTGGGTGACATGAAGCCTGATTCTCTGCTATGACATGAAGACAGATTCTGTGCTGACATCAAGGCCAGATTCTCTGTTACGGGACCGCTCTCCTCTGTCTGGGTGCCGGGGCCTAAATGTGTGACAGTGGCCTGTTCCAGTGGTGGGTGACGTGAAGCCTGATTCTCTGCTATGACATGAATACAGATTCTGCGCTGACATAAGGCCAGATTCTCTGTTACGGGACCGCTCTCCTCTGTCTGGGTGCCGGGGCCTAAATGTGTGACAGTGGCCTGTTCCAGTGGTGGGTGACGTGAAGCCTGATTCTCTGCTATGACATGAAGACAGATTCTGCGCTGACATAAGGCCAGATTCTCTGTTACGGGACCTCTCTCCTCTGCCTGGGTGCCTGGGCCTAAATGTGTGACAGTGGCCTGTTCCAGTGGTGGGTGACGTGAAGCCTGATTCTCTGCTATGACATGAAGACAGATTCTGTGTTGACATAAGGCCAGATTCTCTGTTACGGGACCTCTCTCCTCTGACTGGGTGCCTGGGCCTAAATGTGTGACAGTGGCCTGTTCCAGTGGTGGGTGACGTGAAGCCTGATTCTCTGCTATGACATGAAGACAGATTCTGTGCTGACATCAGGCCAGATTCTCTGTTACGGGACCTCTCTCCTCTGCCTGGGTGCCTGGGCCTAAATGTGTGACAGTGGCCTGTTCCAGTGGTGGGTGACGTGAAGCCTGATTCTCTGCTATGACATGAATACAGATTCTGCGCTGACATAAGGCCAGATTCTCTGTTACGGGACCGCTCTCCTCTGTCTGGGTGCCGGGGCCTAAATGTGTGACAGTGGCCTGTTCCAGTGGTGGGTGACGTGAAGCCTGATTCTCTGCTATGACATGAAGACTGATTCTGCGCTGACATAAGGCCAGATTCTCTGTTACGGGACCTCTCTCCTCTGCCTGGGTGCCTGGGCCTAAATGTGTGACAGTGGCCTGTTCCAGTGGTGGGTGACATGAAGCCTGATTCTCTGCTATGACATGAAGACAGATTCTGTGCTGACATCAAGCCAGATTCTCTGTTACGGGACCTCTCTCCTCTGACTGGGTGCCTGGGCCTAAATGTGTGACAGTGGCCTGTTCGAGTGGTGGGTGACGTGAAGCCTGATTCTCTGCTATGACATGAAGACAGATTCTGTGTTGACATAAGGCCAGATTCTCTGTTACGGGACCTCTCTCCTCTGACTGGGTGCCTGGGCCTAAATGTGTGACAGTGGCCTGTTCCAGTGGTGGGTGACGTGAAGCCTGATTCTCTGCTATGACATGAAGACAGATTCTGTGCTGACATCAGGCCAGATTCTCTGTTACGGGACCTCTCTCCTCTGCCTGGGTGCCTGGGCCTAAATGTGTGACAGTGGCCTGTTCCAGTGGTGGGTGACGTGAAGCCTGATTCTCTGCTATGACATGAATACAGATTCTGCGCTGACATAAGGCCAGTTTCTCTGTTACGGGACCGCTCTCCTCTGTCTGGGTGTCCGGGCCTAAATGTGTGACAGTGGCCTGTTCCAGTGGTGGGTGACGTGAAGCCTGATTCTCTGCTATGACATGAAGACTGATTCTGCGCTGACATAAGGCCAGATTCTCTCTTACGGGACCTCTCTCCTCTGACTGGGTGCCTGGGCCTAAATGTGTGACAGTGGCCTGTTCCAGTGGTGGGTGACGTGAAGCCTGATTCTCTGCTATGACATGAATACAGATTCTGCGCTGACATAAGGCCAGATTCTCTGTTACGGGACCGCTCTCCTCTGTCTGGGTGCCGGGGCCTAAATGTGTGACAGTGGCCTGTTGCAGTGGTGGGTGACGTGAAGCCTGATTCTTTGCTATGACATGAAGACTGATTCTGCGCTGACATAAGGCCAGATTCTCTGTTACGGGACCTCTCTCCTCTGACTGGGTGCCTGGGCCTAAATGTGTGACAGTGGCCTGTTCCAGTGGTGGGTGACGTGAAGCTTGATTCTCTGCTATGACATGAAGACAGATTCTGCGCTGACATAAGGCCAGATTCTCTGTTACGGGACCGCTCTCCTCTGTCTGGGTGCCGGGGCCTAAATGTGTGACAGTGGCCTGTTCCAGTGGTGGGTGACGTGAAGCCTGATTCTCTGCTATGACATGAAGACAGATTCTGTGCTGACATGAAGCCAGATTCTCTGCTATGGGATGAAGAGACTGATTCTGTGCTGACATGAAGCCAGATTCTTTGCTATGGCATGAAGAGACTGATTCTCTGCTGTCGTGAAACCAGATTCTCTGCTATGGGACCTCTGTCCAATTGATATTGGGTCATTATTATTTTTTTATTTTTATTTTAATTCATTTCCCTAACTACATTTGTTTGCAGGGGATTTACCTACATGTTGCTGCCTTTTGCAGCCCTCTTGCTCTTTCCTGGGCTGTTTTACAGCCTTTTTAGTGCCGAAAAGTTCGGGTCCCCATTGACTTCAATGGGGTTCGGGACGAAGTTCGGATCGGGTTCGGATCCCGAACCCGAACATTTCCGGGAAGTTCGGCCGAACTTCTCGAACCCGAACATCCAGGTGTTCGCTCAACTCTACTTCTGATCTAACCACTCCCTATGGAGTGGTTAGATCAGCCCCACCTACCAACTGGATCTTAATGCCTATTAGCTCTTAGAGCAAGTTATGTACAGAATGCGTCGATATACAATAAATCACATTTTTGATGTTTTAGCAGCATGAAAACAAGAAATGCACAGAAAAACCATTAGCAGTGACCCACTGCCCTATCAGTGGGACACTGCGTATTTTCTTACACAATGTGAGGGTACAGCCAGATGGGGTGGCCACTAAGCAAAAAATGGCAGTGTGATTTTGCGGTTTACCATGTGGTGTAGGAAAGCGCAAGGGGCCGTCATTGACGGAAGATATGTGTCACCGAGGTTCCTAGCCTCAGTGAGGTAAGAGCCGGTAATTTTAAGTGTCAGCGGCAGCTAGTGCTGACTGACACTATTGATTATTTAGTGTGGCTGTAAAGCCGATCCGGGCCGGCTCTTACTGGGAGCAGTCAAAGTGCAGGATGGGTGGCTGTTCCCCACGTTCCAGGCCGGGTTTTGGTTTGTGAAAAAAGCACGTGGACTTCTGCTTCACCCAATGACTTGACCCTGACATTGTACAATTAATGATGTAATATATAGGCGTGATTATCTAGTTCATCTGCTGTGCCAGGGGCGTACATAGAAATATTGGGGCCCTATAGCAAAACTTTTTGGGCCCCTCCCTCCCCGCACAAATATAAAGCACAATTTAAAGGGGTTGTCCGGATTCAGATCTGAACACGGACATATCCTTATTATCACCCCGGCAGCATCCCTGAGGCTAGCATCGGAGCATCTCATTCTCCGATGTGCTAGATCGCGCAGGGCAAGGGCTCTTTTGTTTGTCATAACACACTGCCGGGCGTAAACTTCTGCCCGGCAGTGTGTTCGTGATGTCACCGGCTCTGATGGGCGGGCTTTAGCGATGCCCTAGCCGTTTTACTGGCTAGGGCAGCACTAAATCCCGCCCATCAGTGCCGGTGACATCACCGGGCTTCCTGGCAGCCCCATGGAGAACCCCGGTACGTCACCGGAACTCCTAAAAATGTCTTTGCCCTGCAGCTCTGAACCCGGACAACCCCTTTAAGTTATTATATATATATATATATATATATATATACACACATGTATACTTGTGATGCTCATATTGAGGACAGTGTGTACCCCAAGCAGACCCCCCATGAACTCTGCTTGCTTCTGTTGCTTGGGGAGAGGGGGGGGCTGCCTAGGGCACACACTGTCCTCTATGTAAGCAGCAATCAGAGTTTATGGGGGGGGGTTCCTTGGGCACACTGTTCTCTCTATGATATGCATCAGCAGCAACATGAACTCTGTGAACTCTGCTTGCTGCTGATGCTTATATGGAGAACAGTGTGCCTCCCCCACCCAAAAAAACTCTGTTCCCTGCTGCTGTGGAAGGCAAAATCGCTGTCCCCCTTCTCCCCCACCACCAGGTCATGAATTTGCAGCCCAGGAGTTACTCACTCTCTCTGTGGGGGCTGGAGTCCGATGGCTGATTGAGCCAGGCAGTGAGCACATCCTTCCCGCTCAGTGTTTTCTCCTGCTGCGATTCACTAGCCAATCAGCAGCAGGAGCCTAGCACTGCTAAAAGCTAATTGGCCAGTGCAGCACACAGCAGACAGAGGAGAGCGAGTGGCATGCTCACCTGGCTGAAGACATGGCCCCTGGTCCATGCACTGTGTTTCCAGTGCACACAACAAAATGTAAAAGAAGAGGGGAGAGGGGCCTGAGCACAGGAGAAGCAGGGCACGACTCAGATAGGGACTTGGGAAGGAAGAAGAGACATACAGCAGGCATTGTAGGGGGCGGAACCTTCCATCCACTCCAGCCACGGGCCCCTTAGGTCTGCCACTATTGGTGGTACGCCAATGTGCTGCGCCATTCATACTTAATCTGTTCTGTTATACATGGACTGTGTGTCACAATCAACATGCAGTCTAATATATAGGAGCGTTTATCTAGTTTATCTAGTTTATCTGCACCATTCATACTTAATCTGTTTTGTTATATGTAGACCTACTTTGCATCAAACTCAGTCTCTACAGGTGGTCTAATATATAGTTGCATTTATCGAGTGCACTTGCTGCGCCATTAATACTTAATCAATGTCTTTTCATTGACATTGATTAATAGATAAGCAATTCTAATAGACTCTGATTCACAAATTGGGGTGATAGACCTGTCTCATTCTACTGCTTGTGCCATGTCCACTTTGATTAAAAATCGCGCAGGGCAAGGGCTCTTTTATTTACAATAACACATTGCCGGGTGGAGGCTTCAGCCCAGCAGTGTGTTCGGTGATGTCACCGGCTGTGATGGGTGGGCTTTAGCGCTGCCCTAGCCGTTTTACAGGCTAGGGCAGTGCTAAAGCCCGCCCATTAGGGCCAGTGATGTCACCGGGCTCACTGCTGGGCGGAAGCCTCTGCCTGGCAGCACTATGGAGAGCCTGGTTCGTCACCGGAACTCCAGAAAATGCCTTTGCCCTGTGTGATTTACTGCAGGGCAAAGGAGAGCATCGGACCATGAACTGCTCCAATGCTCACGTCTGAGGGGCTGCCTCTGAACCTGGACAACCCGGACAACCCCTTTAATAGATAACCAATTATATTAGGCCCTGATTCACAAATTGGGGTGATATAGCTGTCTCATTCGACTGTTTGTGGCGTGTCCATATTGATCTTTAACTGCTTCTGTTAGCCACTGTGTTAAAGAGCAGTACCCTGTGGGCAGTGCAGATAACTTGATTTTTCAAACATCAGAGTTGCCCATGAGTTGATCGTCGTTTTATTATTTTATTCTTTTATCTGAGCAATTATTCTTTAAACTAAAACATTAGTCTTATAGCAGAAAGGTTAGTCTTTTAACCACCTCCGGACCGCCTAACGCACGGATGCGTCCGGAAGGTGGTTGATTCATTCCTCCTGGACGCATCCGTGCGTCACCTCGCGAGACGCGAGATTTCCTGTGAACGCGCGCACACAGGCGCGCGCGTTCACAGGATCGGAAGGTAAGCGAGTGGATCTCCAGCCTGCCAGCGGCGATCGTTCGCTGGCAGGCTGGAGATGCGATTTTTTTAACCCCTAACAGGTATATTAGACGCTGTTTTGATAACAGCGTCTAATATACCTGCTACCTGGTCCTCTGGTGGTCCCTTTTGTTTGGATCGACCACCAGAGGACACAGGTAGCTCAGCAATATGTAGCACCAAGCACCACACTACACTACACCCCCCCTGTCACTTATTAACCCCTTATTAACCCCTGATCACCCCTGATCACCCCATATAGACTCCCTGATCACCCCCCTGTCATTGATCACCCCCCTGTCATTGATCACCCCCCTGTAAGGCTCCATTCAGACGTCCGTATGATTTTTACGGATCCACTGATACATGGATCGGATCCGCAAAACGCATACGGACATCTGAATGCAGCCTTACAGGGGGGTGATCAATGACGGTAGTGATCACCCCATATAGACTCCCTGATCACCCCCCTGTCATTGATCACCCCCCTGTAAGGCTGCATTCAGATGTCCGTATGATTTTTACGGATCCACTGATACATGGATCGGATCCGCAAAACGCATACGGACATCTGAATGCAGCCTTACAAGGGGGTGATCAATGACGGGGTGATCACCCCATATAGACTCTCTGATCACCCCCCTGTCATTGATCACCCCCCTGTCATTGATCACCCCCCTGTAAGGCTCCATTCAGACGTCCGTATGATTTTTACGGATCCACTGATACATGGATCGGATCCGCAAAACACATACGGACGTCTGAATGGAGCCTTACAGGGGGGTGATCACCCCATATAGACTCCCTGATCACCCCCCTGTCATTGATCACCCCCTTGTAAGGCTCCATTCAGACGTCTGTATGATTTTTACGGATCCACTGATACATGGATCGGATCCGCAAAACACATACGGACGTCTGAATGGAGCCTTACAGGGGGGTGATCAATGACAGGGGGTGATCACCCCATATAGACTCCCTGATCACCCCCCTGTCATTGATCACCCCCCTGTCATTGATCACCCCCCTGTCATTGATCACCCCCCTGTAAGGCTGCATTCAGGTGTCCGTATGATTTTTACGGATCCACTGATACATGGATCGGATCCGCAAAACACATACGGACATCTGAATGGAGCCTTATAGGGGGGTGATCAATGACAGGGGGGTGATCACCCCATATAGACTCCCTGATCACCCCCCTGTCATTGATCACCCCCCTGTAAGGCTCCATTCAGACGTCCGTATGATTTTTACGGATCCACTGATACATGGATCGGATCCGCAAAACGCATACGGACATCTGAATGCAGCCTTACAGGGGGGTGATCAATGACGGGGGTGATCACCCCATATAGACTCCCTGATCACCCCCCTGTCATTGATCACCCCCCTGTAAGGCTCCATTCAGACGTCCGTATGATTTTTACGGATCCACTGATACATGGATCGGATCCGCAAAACACATACAGTCGTCTGAATGGAGCCTTATAGGGGGGTGATCACCCCATATAGACTCCCTGATCACCCCCCTGTCATTGATCACCCCCTTGTAAGGCTCCATTCAGACGTCCATATGATTTTTACGGATCCACTGATACATGGATCGGATCCGCAAAACACATACGGACGTCTGAATGGAGCCTTACAGGGGGATGATCAATGACAGGGGGTGATCACCCCATATAGACTCCCTGATCACCCCCCTGTCATTGATCACCCCCCTGTCATTGATCACCCCCCTGTCATTGATCACCCCCCTGTAAGGCTGCATTCAGATGTCCGTATGATTTTTACGGATCCACTGATACATGGATCGGATCCGCAAAACACATACGGACATCTGAATGGAGCCTTATAGGGGGGTGATCAATGACAGGGGGGTGATCACCCCATATAGACTCCCTGATCACCCCCCTGTCATTGATCACCTCCCTGTCATTGATCACCCCCCTGTCATTGATCACCCCCCTGTAAGGGCTGCATTCAGATGTCCGTATGATTTTTACGGATCCACTGATACATGGATCAGATCCGCAAAACACATACGGACATCTGAATGGAGCCTTATAGGGGGGTGATCAATGACAGGGGGGTGATCAATGACAGGGGGGTGATCACCCCATATAGACTCCCTGATCACTTCCCTGTCATTGATCACCCCCCTGTCATTGATCACCCCCCTGTAAGGCTGCATTCAGATGTCCGTATGATTTTTATGGATCCACTGATACATGGATCGGATCCGCAAAACACATACGGACGTCTGAATGGAGCCTTATAAGGGGGTGATCAATGACAGGGGGGTGATCACCCCATATAGACACCCTGATCACCCCCCTGTCATTGATCACCCCCCTGTCATTGATCAGCCCCCTGTAAGGCTCCATTCAGACATTTTTTTGGCCCAAGTTAGCGGAAATTATTTTTTTTTTTCTTACAAAGTTTCATATTCCACTAACTTGTGTCAAAAAATAAAATCTCACATGAACTAACCATACCCCTCACGGAATCCAAATGCGTAAAAATTTTTAGACATTTATATTCCAGACTTCTTCTCACGCTTTAGGGCCCCTAGAATGCCAGGGCAGTATAAATACCCCACATGTGACCTCATTTCGGAAAGAAGACACCCCAAGGTATTCCGTGAGGGGCATATTGAGTCCATGAAAGATTGAAATTTTTGTCCCAAGTTAGCGGAAAGGGAGACTTTGTGAAAAAAAAAATATCAATTTCCGCTAACTTGTGAAAAAAAAATCTAGGCTGCAAAAAAAGAGTCACACATCTGGGATCCCCGTACTCAGGAGAAGTTGGGCAATGTGTTTTGGGGTGTAATTTTACATATACCCATGCTGGGTGAGATAAATATCTTGGTCAAATGCCAACTTTGTATAAAAAATGGGAAAAGTTGTCTTTTGCCGAGATATTTCTCTCATTCAGCATGAGTATATGTAAAAAGACACCCCAAAACACATTGCCCAACTTCTCCTGAATACGGCGATACCACATGTGTGACACTTTTTTGCAGCCTAGGTGGGCAAAGGGGCCCACATTCCAAAGAGCACCTTTCGGATTTCACAGGTCATTTACCTACTTACCACACATTAGGGCCCCTAGAATGCCAGGGCAGTATAACTACCCCACAAGTGACCCCATTTTGGAAAGAAGACACCCCAAGCTATTCCGTGAGGGGCATGGTGAGTTCCTAGAATTTTTTATTTTTTGTCACAAGTTATCGGAAAATTATGATTTTTTTTTCATTTATTTTTTTCCTTACAAAGTCTCATATTCCACTAACTTGTGACAAAAAATAAAAACTTCCATGAACTCACTATGCCCATCACGAAATACCTTGTGGTGTCTTCTTTTCAAAATTGGGTCACTTGTGGGGTAGTTATACTGCCCTGGCATTTTAGGGGCCGAATGCGTGAGAAGTGGTTTCAAATCAAAATCTGTAAAAAATGGCCGGTGAAATCCGAAAGGTGCTCTTTGGAATGTGGGCCCCTTTGCCCACCTAGGCTGCAAAAAAGTGTCACACATCTGGTATCCCCGTACTCAGGAGAAGTTGGGCAATGTGTTTTGGGGTGTCTTTTTACATATACCCATGCTGGGTGAGAGAAATATCTTGGCAAAAGACAACTTTTCACATTTTTTTATACAAAGTTGGCATTTGACCGAGATATTTATCTCACCCAGCATGGGTATATGTAAAATGACACCCCAAAACACATTGCCCAACTTCTCCTGAGTATGGAGATACCACATGTGTGTCACTTTTTTGCAGCCTAGGTGGGCAAAGGGGCCCAAATTCCAAAGAGCACCTTTCGGATTTCACCGGCCATTTTTTACAGATTTTAATTTCAAACTACTTACCACACATTTGGGCCCCTAGAATGCCTGGGCAGTATAACTACCCCACAAGTGACCCCATTTTGGAAATAAGACACCCCAAGGTATTCGCTGATGGGCATAGTGAGTTCATAGAAGTTTTTATTTTTTGTCACAAGTTAGTGGAATATGAGACTTTGTAAGAAAAAAAAAAAAGAAATCATCATTTTCCGCTAACTTGTGACAAAAAATAAAAAGTTCTATGAACTCACTATGCCCATCAGCGAATACCTTAGGGTGTCTACTTTCCGAAATGGGGTCATTTGTGGGGTGTTTGTACTGTCTGGGCATTGTAGAACCTCAGGAAACATGACAGGTGCTCAGAAAGTCAGAGCTGCTTCAAAAAGCGGAAATTCACATTTTTGTACCATAGTTTGTAAACGCTATAACTTTTACCCAAACCATTTTTTTTTTACCCAAACATTTTTTTTTTAATCAAAGACATGTAGAACAATAAATTTAGAGCAAAATTTATATATGGATGTCGTTTTTTTTTGCAAAATTTGACAACTGAAAGTGAAAAATGTCATTTTTTTGCAAAAAAATCATTAAATTTCGATTAATAACAAAAAAAGTAAAAATGTCAGCAGCAATGAAATACCACCAAATGAAAGCTCTATTAGTGAGAAGAAAAGGAGGTAAAACTCATTTGGGTGGTAAGTTGCATGACCGAGCAATAAACGGTTAAAAGAGTGTAGGTCAGAAGTGTAAAAAGTGGCCTGGTCATTAAGGGTGTTTAAGCTATAGGGGCTGAGGTGGTTAATAAGTAAATTTATCTTTTACCAAAAAAAAATAATCTGCTCCAGTATTACAATCCCTGATCCCTATGATGAACGACGTTGAGCTGGTAACCCGCACCTGTTGGCAAATGGTCGACACGACGATCTCTTCAGTGCAGCACGTGTGAGGCCCTGGACAATGTAAGGACATCACAGAATAGTTAGTGCTGAACGCCACTTGGCCCTCCAGGAAACTGGATGCGAAACGCCTGAGGTCAAATAACTCCTTAAAACCAGATTGGCCGAACTTGCTGAATAGATCAAACCGGACAGATGAATTATTGCCATATGGGAGGAGTGTCGTTGGTTATCGGAATGAACCACACAAATTACTCCACCAACACAACAAAAATTCATTGTAGCTAATACATTCCTTTAGCGAAAAAATTTGTCTGCGCCGTTATTGCAATTGTTTATGGTCGGAACTACAATTTCTAACAAGTTCTGTTAGACTACTTTCACACTTGCGTTTTGGTTTTCCGTTTGTGATATCCGTTCAGGGCTCTCACAAGTGGTCCAAAACAGATCAGTTTGCATTCTAATGCATTCTGAATGGAAAAGGATCCGCTCAGAATGCATCAGTTTACATCAGTTTGCATCAGTTCAGTCTCCATTCCGCTTGGGAGATGGACACCAAAATGCTGCTTGCTGCGTTGTGTTGTCCGTCTAATGAAACTGAGCCAAACGGATCCGTCCTGGCACACAATGTAAGTCAATGGGGACGGATCAATTTTCACTGACACATTCTGGGACAATAGAAAACGGATCCGTCCTCCATTGACTTTCAACAGTGTTCAAGACGGATTCCTCTTGGCTATGTTAAAGATAATACAAATGGATCCATTCTGAACGGATGCAGACGGTTGTATTATCTGAACAGATCTGTCCATGAGTGTGAATGTAATCTTAGCGAAAATTTTATTTGTGACAAGTCATGGAAAGGGCTAAAGGGCTGCAAAAGGCAGCAGAATGTGGTTAAGAGCATGGCAAGTGCTCTGCAAACAAATGTGGATAGGGAAATGACTTCAAATAACATAAAATACGTAAAACTAAAAATCTTGATCTAGGAGGACGAGGTCCATATGGAGTAGGAGGTTGAGGAGGCGGTGGATGTGGCGGTGTAGGTGGAAGCGGCGGTGGAGGAGGAGGAGGTAGCCTACACTGGTTTTTAGTTTTGTTTTTTATTTTATTTTATACTTTTTTTTGTTTAAATTTGGGTAGATCCCAAAACATTGGAAAATATAAAAAATAAAACAAAGAGAAAGTGCGCTCGAGTACAACAATGGCTGGGTGAGGCCAGTATACATGTCTATTCTGCACAAGGTACGGACAAGTCCTGTGGGATCCATGCCTGGTTCATTTTAATGAACGTGAGCTTGTCCACATTGGCTGTGGACAGGCGGCTGCGCTTGTCTGTAATAACCCCCTCCTGCCGTGCTAAACAAACATTCAGACAGGCTGCAGGGCAGGCCAGCACCTCCAAGTTGTAAAGGACAAGCTCAGGCATTTGGAGACCTTGTTACCTATGCAGAGCAGGGGTTTGTATATGGCAAAAATGGTAAAATGTCACCCAAGAATGTAACAGACGCTATTGCACCCTGCTCCCTCTTTTGCTGTGCTGGTGCTTCTGTGCGATCACCGCCTCTTACTCCAAACCGCACACGTCACTCGCATGACCTTGATTCCATGTGGGGTCTAGTACCTCATTATCCTCCACATCATCTTCCACCCAATCTTTACCCCTCCTTGTCGGTCTGCAGACTACAGAAAGCCGCCGCAGTTGGCACCTATGTTTTGTCATCATCAGAGACGTGCTGCGGTGGTCTTCCCATGTCCTCATCCTGAAACATAAGTGGTTGGGCATCAGTGCACTCAATCTATGTGGATGGCCCACAGAAACCCTGCCAGCAGAGTCATCAAAAAGCAGAAGAGACCGCTGCATGACTTGGGGCTCAGACTGCTTGCCTGATTTGCAAGGGGGTGAGTTGAAAGACAGATGGCCATGGGCTGTAGGTGCCAACTCTGATCTTTCAGCAGGGGACTGGGTGGGAGACAATGTGAAGGAACTGGAGGCACCCAGCCACCCAATCTACTATCGCCTGTACTTGTTCTGGCCTCACCATTCGTAGAGCGGAATTCGTGCCTACCAAATAACGCTGAAGGTTCTGTCGCCTACTCGCACCTGAGGAAGGTGTTTCACTTGTGTGTGTAGCTGGCACAGATCGACCACGTCCTCTCCCTGCAACAGGAGCTCCACGAACACCAGCAGCACCACGACCAGGGCCACATCCCTTATTTGACGCTCTCCTCATTCTTAGCGTTCACCCACCAAACTAAAAGATGGTTTATGTCTGGCGACAATGTAACCGCCAATAGTCAACAATTAAGTACACTGACAGTAAGGCTGTGCTGGTTTCATATAGAGAAAGATTTCTTGAGGTCACATAACAGTGTGACATGCGAATTTTATACAATTACTTCAAGGTCACAAAAAAATTTTAATTGGTCAACCAACAGCAGAATTGACTTGTTGTATTGGACTTTCAGAAATGCAGCAAAGGCCGCAACTGTAGTATCTTGCACAAAAAGGGTGTTTTTTTCAAACCACAATATAACAGCAGTATTTAACGGTTGTAATGGACCGTCAGAAATGCATTAAAGGCTGCAAATGTAGTATCTAGCACAAAATGGGTGTTTTTTTCAAACAAAAATGCAACAGCAGTATTTAACGGTTGTATTGGACTGTCAGAAATGCAGCAAAGGCCGCAAATGTACGATCTAGCACAAAAAGGGTGTTTTTTTCAAACAGGCCGCAAAGGTACTTTACGGCCCCCAAAAAATATGATTTTTTTACCCACAATGTCCCAGTTGTATTCACTGATTATATTTAACTATCAGATTTGCAGTGTAGACCGCAAAGGTACTTTATGGAAAAAAAATATGATTTTTTCACCCACAATTAAACAGATGGATTTAACAGATTTTCTTTCACTATCACAAATGCAGTGCAGGGCGCAAAAGTACTTTTTAGCAAAAAAATATGAATTTGTCCCCCCAGAATCTAACAGATGGATTTACTGAATTGATTACACTCACATATGCAGCACAGGGGTGCTTTACAGAAAAAAATGTGAATATGTCACCCCCTGGGTCCCTGAACTCAGACGGATTACCTATATTATTTTCCCTGGCACATATGCAGTACAGGTGCACTTAAAAAATGGGTATATGTTGCCCACTGAACTAAAAGAACAGGATTAAATTATTGTCCCTGGCACATATGCTGTGCTGGTGTACTGAACTTGCACAAAATGGCCGCTGATGCCCACCTAACTAACAGATGGATAAAACTTATTTGTCTGTGTCACTGGGCTCAGGGCAGGGTACAAAAATGTTGCATTGCACCCACAAAAAAAAAATCGCTGTAGATCGCAAAGTTAACAACAAGTTCTGATATCAGATTCTCTCCTATTCTCTCCCTCACAGCAGCAGCATCCTATCCCTACACTAGTAAGAGCAGAGTGACTTGTGGCGCTACGTGACTCCAGCTTATATAGAGGCTGGGTCACATGCTGCTCTGGCCAATCACAGCCATGCCATTAGTAGGCATGGATGTAATGGCTTCTAAGGGCACACGAGTTAAATGCTTGTTGATTGGCTGCCCTGCAGCCTTTTAAAAAGCACCATTAAATCGCCGAACACCGAACTCGAACCCAAACTTTTACTGAAATGTTCGGGTTCGGGTCCGGGGTCAAAAAAATTGTAAATTTCGGTACGAACCCGAACTTTACAGTTCAGGTTCGCTCAACCCTATTAGCAGCATTCCTAGAAACCAATAGGGAAGTTGCCTACTTTTTTACTATATAAGAAACTCCCCAGCAGCCATTTTCTGCAGTTTTTTTTTGCAGTTCTGAGAGAGAGAGAGCAGTGACATTGCTGTGCTCTGTGCTTTCATCTGGATCCTATTCCTTATCCAATTACATTAGATAGTTAGTTAGCTCATATATATAATACAGATAGTCAGTGTAGGTTAGATAATGATATAGTGTAGCTGATTCCAGTGCAGAGTGTTAGGTAGTGTGATAGGAATTACTGTTTCTCTGCTGTCCATACATACATGCTACAGACATAGTGCTGTGATATCACAACAATACTTAGTGCACCAATCCGTAATATCTACTCAGACCTGATAAAATGTGAAGTTATATTGGAGAACTCTATCAGGAGTTCTTCCTCACAGTCACGAAAGTTGCTGCCAACCATTTTCTCTAGTCTCAGGAAACTTCTAGCAGCTTGACAAATGTAGCAAAAGTGACCCACGTTTGTATTGCGCGCGCAATACGCGCAAATTATATTGCCGGTTTTCGCAATCAAAAAAATAATGACTGGAGATTGCAAATTCTAGAATTCGCGAATTTATGGTGAATATTAGGCCATAAATTTGCGAAATATCGCGAAAACGAATATTGCCTATGCCGCTTATCACTAAATCCTAATTATTGGCGATCCGATTTGGGAGAGATAGAAGTGAGAAACAGGAGAGAAAAAATATGAATCTTAGGAGATCTCAGAGTGTCATACACAAACTGGAGCACTTTTGATTTCGGTAGCATTGATTCATACCTGAATCGAATTGGTAGACTGATTCGGCCGAATCAAACTTGAATCGAATTTTGAGCAATTTACTCATCTCTAAATAAGTTTTATGTGATTTACATTCCAGGTATACACATAGCAGTTGGTCACTCAGTCATTTTATCGATGTATCGGAATAGAGATTATAGTGGTAGATCTATAAATGTAATGACCCAGAGTGCCATTACCACTCCGCACCCCGCTAATGTCTCCTATAGGTTAACACAGTGTCATCTTATGCATTTATTTGAGTCCACTACAATGTGCATTGCTATTTCTATGCAACTGTTATTGTTCATGTAATGTACCTGGTTCACCAGAAGGTGGCAGCAAGCATGGCAGAGCTACATTTGCAGAGGATGGGAACCAAGACAAAGCCTGAAAATGTTGGAGAAACGTTTATTCAAGTAAAGTTGTTATTGAACTTCATCACAAGGTCTGGACTTAATTTATTTCTCCAAACCCCTCGATTATTCCCCCTATTTGCTCTGCTTCGGGTGACAACGCCTGGGGTTCCAGCGTATCCAGGTAGGAGCATCATTACACGTACACAAAACATTAAGGGACATTATAGGCTACCCTACACCACTCTGGCATTCCTACACCTGGGTACCATCTACTCATTCACTAAAAAGGGGCCCTGTACTCTTGTTGCTTCACTGCAACTGGCATCACGAAAAACATTTACTTTAACCCCTTAATGCCCTGTGCCGTACATGTACGGTGCTGGCGGGGTCTTTAAAGATGGCGCCTGCTCCTGAGCGCTGTGGGCGCCATAGCCACGGGTGGCCGCCTGCTTCTTATAGCAGACACCCAAGGCTCATGTCCACAATCGGCAGTAATGCAGATCGTGGAGATTTAACCCCTCAGATGCCGTGACCAAACCTGACCATGGCATCTGAGCGCGCTGAAAAACTAAAGCACGCGCTTTCGGTTATGCTCCCCCTCCCTCGTGTGGCGATCGGAGGAGCCGGAGTGTGTATGCTGCAGCCCCTGTCTTTGTGAATGACAGGAGGCTGCTGCATAGTATTTCCTATGGAGCCCTTGCCTGTAATAGGGCTCCATAGGAAACAAGTAAAATCATCATAGATAGTGATGAGCGGCAGGGGCAATATTCAAATTCGCGACATTTCACGAATATTTGGTAGAAAATTCATCATATATTCGAGAATTCGAAATTATTTTCTTGATCGCAAAAAAATCGGCAATGTAATATTCGCGTAATACGCGCAAAATACAGGCGTGGGTCACTATAGCTATATATTTCAAGCTGCTAGAAGTTTCCTGAGACTGGAGAAAATGGTTGGCACGGCAGAACATTACAATAGCTTTATATGCAGATAGAGGGCTGCAATATATTCATGATTGCAAAATCAGCACTAATTATGCTAATATTTTGCGGCAATATGTGCAACTTCACATTTTAACAGATCTGATTACTTATTAGTGATTGGTGTACTAAGTATTATTGTGAACTTGTGACATCACAGCACTATGTATCTGGCATGTATGTATGGACAGCAGAACCTATCAGCTACACTATATCACTATCTAACCTACACTGACTATCTCCCACTAACTATATATATATATATATATATATATATATATAATATATATATATATATATATATATATATACTAACTAACTAACTAGCTAACTATCTAATGTAATGACACAGGAAAGCAGGGAGCACAGCAATAACACTGCTGTCTCTCTCAGATCAGCAAAATACTGCATACAAGGGCTGCTGGGGAGGTTCTTATATAGTAAGGGGTAAGCAACTTTCCTATTGGTTGCTAGGGATGTTGCTAAGCTCAGACAAAGACATTGCAGCCTTCTCATTGGCCCACAAGCAAGAAGGGAGGTTACTGATGAAAAAAAAAATCTAGAATATTCGAAATTACGAATATACTGTATATCACTACGTATATTCTAAATATTAACGAATTCTCAAAGTGCTGATATTCGCAATTAATACTCGCTATTCGCTCCCAACACTATATGATAATAGCAATCTAATGATTTCATGTTATAGTTCCCTATGGGAACTATAAAATAGTGTAAAAATATAAAAAGTTTAAAAAAAAAAAAAAAAAAACATAAAAATTCTAATAACCCTCCTTCTCCCAAAATAAAAATAAAAGTACAAAAAAAAAAAAAAAACAGACACACCATGGGTGTCACGATGTGGGAAAACGGCATAGTATAACAATATAAAAATATATTCCCCATACGGCAAAACGTTTTTTGGTCGCTTCATTTTATACAAAAAATTTTAACAAAAAGTGATCAAAAAGTCATACATACCCCGCAATGGTATCAATGAAAAGTTCAGATTGCCCCGCATAAAATGAGCCCCCATACAGCTCCATACATAATTACAAAAAAGTTAAAAAAATTAAAACAGATTTTTTCCCCCACAATTTTCCCAATTTTTTATCACTATCAAAACACAAGAACAACTATACATATAAGGTATCGCTGGATTGGTACTGACCTGTAGAATAACTTTGAACGTCATAAATAAAAAAAAACGTAAAACTGTGGTGGAATTGCTTTTCTTTTGCAATTTCACCCCAGTTAGAATGTTTTTACCACTTCCCACTACATCATATGTAATATTAAATGGGGGTGTTGGAAAGCACAACTTGTCCTGCAAAAAACAAGCCCTCATATGGCTATGTGAACAGAAAAATAAAAAAGTTATGGCTCTGGGAAGGCAGGGAACGCAAAACGAAAAAGCAAAAAACAAACAAACCTTTGGGCCTGAAAGGGTTAAGGGACCCCTGGCCATTTTCTGTGCATCGCATATACAATATGTACAGTAACAATCTGAAAAAAGCCGAGATGACAACATGTAAATTGATTTGTTCTACAGCTGCGTGGAGGACAAGCACTTCTTGGAACATAAAACAGACAGACAAAAATAAGTGGCGACCTCAATATCAGGCAGCTCTGTAATATCATAGCGCTTCAGTGCAGCAGCTGTCAGTTTCAGGCTGGATAATATCACCTTCTGGTTGAAGAAGTGTTTGACATATGGTAACGGTGCACAAGGATGTGTACCGTTTCATTCCTTTAATATCTCAACTCATGATCTTACAGATACTTCCTGTGATAATGACAAAGGTTCTATAGTTATTATATTCTATAATTATATGTAGTCATTGTTAAGCTGGGCTAGCATCTGCATTGGAGGCTACTCTAGGGGCATACAGGACAATTTTGCCTTGTTAAAAATTATGGACCACCATACCATATATCTGATGGACCCTATTACAGTCAATGGGTTATGTCTAGTGCTGCTACTTTCAGCTATGTGCAAGATCCAATACTTCCATTACACTATATACACTGCTCAAAAAAATAAAGGGAACACTTAAACAACACAATGTGACTCCAAGTCAATCACACTTATGTGAAATCAAAGTGTCCACTTAGGAAGCAACACTGAGTGACAATCAATTTCACATGCTGTTGTGCAAATGGGATAGACAACAGGTGGAAATTATAGGCAATTAGCAAGACCCCCCAATAAAGGAATGGTTCTGCAGGTGGTGACCCCAGACCACTTCTCAGTTCCTATGCTTCCTGGCTGATGTTTTGGTCACTTTTGAATGCTGGCGGTGCTTTCACTCTAGTGGTAGCATGAGACGGAGTCTACAACTCACACAAGTGGCTCAGGTAGTGCAGCTTATCCAGGATGGCACATCAATGCGAGCTGTGGCAAGAAGGTTTGCTGTGTCTGTCAGCGTAGTGTCCAGAGCATGGAGGCGCTACCAGGAGACAGGCCAGTACATCAGGAGACGTGGAGGAGGCCGTAGGAGGGCAACAACCCAGCAGCAGGACCGCTACCTCCGCCTTTGTGCAAGGAGGAACAGGAGGAACACTGCCAGAGCCCTGCAAAATGACCTCCAGCAGGCCACAAATGTGCATGTGTCTGCTCAAACGGTCAGAAACAGACTCCATGAGGGTGATATAAGGGCCCGACGTCCACAGGTGGGGGTTGTGCTTACAGACCAACACCATGCAGGACGTTTGGCATTTGCCAGAGAACACCAAGATTGGCAAATTCGCCACTGGCGCCCTGTGCTCTTCACAGATGAAAGCAGGTTCACACTGAGCAGATGTGACAGACGTGACAGAGTCTGGAGACGCCGTGGAGAACGTTCTGCTGCCTGCAACATCCTCCAGCATGACCGGTTTGGCATTGGGACAGTAATGGTGTGGGGTGGCATTTCTTTGGAGAGCCACACAGCCCTCCATGTGCTCGCCAGAGGTAGCCTGACTGCCATTAGGTACCGAGATGAGATCCTCAGACCCCTTGTGAGACCATATGCTGGTGCGGTTGGCCCTAGGTTCCTCCTAATGCAAGACAATGCTAGACCTCATGTGGTTGGAGTGTGTCAGCAGTTCCTGCAAGATGAAGGCATTGATGCTATGGACTGGCCCGCCCGTTTGCTAGACCTGAATCCAATTGAGCACATCTGGGACATCATGTCTCGCTCTATCCTCCAATGTCACGTTGCACCACAGACTGTCCAGGAGTTGGCAGATGCTTTAGTCCAGGTCTGGGAGGAGATCCCTCAGGAGACCGTCCGCCACCTCATCAGGAGCATGCACAGGCGTTGTAGGGAGGTCATACAGGCACGTGGAGGCCACACACACTACTGAGCCTCATTTTGACTTGTTTTAAGGACATTACATCAAAGTTGGATCAGCCTGTAGTGTGTTTTTCCACTTTAATTTTGAGTGTGACTCCAATTCCAGACCTCCATGGGTTGAAAAAATTGATTTCCATTTTTTAATTTTTGTGTGATTTTGTTGTCAGCACATTCAACTATGTAAAGAACAAAGTATTTCAGAAGAATATTTAATTAACTCAGATCTAGGATGTGTTATTTTTGTGTTCCCTTTATTTTTTTGAGCAGTGTATATATATATATATATATATATATATATATATACATATATATATCTCATCACAACTGATCCAGAGACAAAGAAGGGGGTGACTTAGCTAATGAACTGAGCCAGACAGCTAGGCCTCTTCAATTCTTACTGTGCCGAAATGATAACAGAATCTACACATCCGGTATGGGAAGGGGCCCGACATGAGTGCAGTTTTCATAACCAAAGTATATTAGTTTGTTTTATTGATTTATATTTACAAACCTAAAGCTGGAAGAACATTTTTTTATATCGCTTCATGACCTCCTTTAACCTAAGTACTAGAGATGAGCAAACCACTCGAGATTCAGTTTGGTTCAGGTTCGCAGAATTTTTGAAAAAGTTTGCTTTGGACTCGAATTGATTTGGACCGAACCAAAGTTTCTCCAATTACCCTGAAAATTGGTATATAGCACCATCTAGTCTCCTGAGATTTTATTAGTAAACCTCTTTTCGCCTATTTTTTATGATTTTTTTCTCCTCCCCAAGCTTTCGAACCCAATAACAGCAATAGTAAATTTTGTCTGAGAGACATTTGACATACATAGCTGTGGGCAAATGCACAGTTCATGGCACTAACATGCAGCGTGTTTAAAAACGAAGGGCTCCTTCACGCTGCCGTGCGGGTAATCCGCTGCGTGAAAGAGTGCCAAGCCCCATTCCGGACAGCAGAGACACGGAGCATTAACATGATTGATAATGCTCTGTGTGTCTCTGTAATCTTTTTACTACAAAATCACAGTGAGAAAAAGTTGTCAACTTTATTGTCATTACACATGTAAAAATACAGGGTAACGAAATGCAGTTTGTATCTAATCAGAAGTGCAAAGAGCAGCAAGTGCAATAAAAACATGTTATATACAGATAAGGGTAGTGCAGAAGGTGGGAATAGTTATGTACAGATTACATGTACAAATAAGTTAAATATACAGGTGTTTATATTGCTATACAGAGAGCAAATATACAGATGTACTATGGACAAATATATAGATGTGCTGATGCGTACATATATACATACAGATATGCAGATGTGCTAATGTATACATATATACAGATAGACTGTTCTATATTGCTATACAAATGGGCACATATACAGATGTACTATAAACAAGTATCCCAACTATAGGAAGTGTCCCAAACTATAGAAGTGACCAATGTGAACTTACAGTGACGATCATGGTCACTGGGAGGATGGAGGGGAGTAGGAGTGTAGAGGGTTAAGTGTGTGTGGATGTGATGGTACAGTAGGGTGACAGCTATGGGGAAGAAGCTGTTCCTAAACCTGCTGGTTTTAGTCTGAAGGGTCCTGTAGCGCCTTCTGGAGGGGAGGAGCTGGAACAGTTTATTGGCAGGATGAGAGGAGTCCCTAAGAATTTTACGTGCCCGGCGTTGACATCTCTTCTTTTGAACATCCTCAATGGCAGGAAGTAGAGTCCCTATGATGCGTTGGGTGGTTTTCACCACCTACTGCAATGCCTTGCGGCGAGTAACAGAGCAATTCCCATACCAGACTGCGACACAGTTGGTCAGGATGCTCTCTATCGTAGAGCGGTAGAAGTTGCGCAGTATGTCAGCAGACAGGTGATTTTTCTTCAGTGTCATCAAGAAAAAGAGGCACCGATGTGCCTTCTTGACCAGTCTGGAGATGTTGGTTGACCAGGACAGATTCTCAGAGATGTGGGTCCCCAGGAACTTGAAGCTGGAAACCCGTTCAACAGCCGTGCCATTTATGTGGATGGGGTCATGGGTGTTCCTCTTCTCCTTCCTGAAGTCCACAATGAGCTCTTTTGTCTTGCTGGTATTCAGGAGCAGGTTATTCTCAGTGCACCACAAAGCTAGGTGCTTAACTTCTTCCTTATAGTCAGACTCATCATTGTCACTGATGAGACCGATCACCGTGGTGTTATCTGCAAACTTGATGATGGAGTTGGATCCATACCTAGGCCTGCAGTCATAGGTGAAAAAGGGAGTAGAGGAACGGGCTCAGCACACAGCCCTGTGGAGTGCAAGTGTTGAGTGTGATGGTGGTTAAGCAGTTATTTCCTGATCTAACATGCTGGGTGGGGTCTGTTGGTTAGAAAGTCCATGATCCAGTTACAGATAGGGTTGCTGATTCCAAGATCAACTTAGTGATCAACTTAGAGGGAATGACTGTATTGAATGCTGAGCTGAAGTCAACAAACAGCATTCTTGCATAAAAATTCTTGTGTGAGAGTACACAGTGAAGCGCTGTGGATACAGCATCCTCTGTACTCCTATTGCATTGATAGGCAAATTGGTGAAGAACTAGTGTGGGGGGCAAGCATAACTTGAGGTATGCCAGGACCAGTTGCTCAAAGCACTTCATAACTATAGGCGTGAGTGCTACTGGGCGGTAGTCGTTCAGGCGCGTTGGTAATTAGTGTTTCGGCACTGGCACAATGGAGGTGGTCTTGAAGCACGCTGGTACTACTGCCTGGGCAAGCGACAGGTTGAAGATGTCAGTAAAGACCCCTGCAAGCTGCTCTGCACATGCTAGAAGAACACATCCAGAAATGCCGTCAGTGCCAGCAGCCTTGCTAGCGTTGATGCTGCTCAGTGCGTTATGGACATCTGGAGAGTGAAGGTATGGCATTCATCAGAGGGTAGGGTTTTGACAAATTTTTTCTTGTTGTCCTTGTCAAACGAGCGTAGAAGTCATTGAGGGAGGACACATTCATGGCTATCTGTGTGGAATTGCAGGGCTTATAGTTAGAGATCGCCTGAATGCCCAGCCACATTCGTCGTGGGTCAGAGTCGACAAAGTGTTCCTCCACCTTCAGCTTGTAGCTGTGCTTGGCCTTCTTGATGCCCCTCTTCAGGTCTGCCCTGTAGGCCTGAGCTTCACCTGATCTGAAGGCATTGTTATGTGCCTTTAGTAGAAGCCACACTTCCTTGTTCATCCATAGATTCTGATTTGGTTACATTGTGATCTGCTTTTCTGTGGTAACATTGTCAATTGTGGTGTTGATGTATCCCAGTACTGAGTACGTGTAAGGCCTCTTTCACACGGGTGTCACGTTTTGGCTCAGGGTGCGTTCCGGGTGCATTGCGGCAAACCCGTGCGAGTAGGTATGCAATTTCAGTCAGTTTTGACTGTGATTGCGTTCCGTTGTTCAGTTTTTATCGCACGGGTGCAATGCGTTTTGCACGCGCGTGATAAAAAACTGAATGTGGTACCCAGACCCGAACTTCTTCACTGAAGTTCAGGTGGTTTGGGTTAGGTGTTGTGTAGATTGTATTATTTTCTAGAGATGGCCCGGCGGTCGTTTCGCAGCGAACTTTGCGTGTTTGCGATTCGCCCAACATGCGAACATATAGAGAAATTTGCGCCCGCCATATTCTTTTACATTGTGAAGAACTTTGACCCATGACACATCCATCAGGTGGTACAGGACAGCCAATTGAGACATTTCAGCACATGGACGTACCCCCTACCTTATAAATAAACCTGATCTGGCCGCCATTTTACATTCAGTGTTTTGCCAGTGTAGGGAAAGGTTGCTGTGTGGAGCAGGGACAGGCTGTTAGGGACACCAAACACTAGCTAATAGGCACAAAAGTCATTTTAAGCACTAGTATAGGTGTGCTATCGATAGGTGTGATACACAGAGGGGTGGAATATACTTATAATATACTTTTATAATGAGTCAAAAACACATAGATCTATATAGTGATCACCTGGAAGTCAGGGGCCTAGGGGCTAGGGGCTTACTAGGGCCATTTTTATATAGGGTAAGGTTCCGGACGGGGTCGCTCTTATCAGGACGGGTGGTCTGTGGTTATGCTATCAGTGCCAGAATAGCACCCCCCTGTAGGGCAATATCAGGGACAGTTCTTTGCCCAACCTGTCCTTCAATACCACACCATCATCTAGCCTAGGGATGGATTTTTTTTGCTTTCCCTCCTGGATTCATCGATGTGCACTGGAACCCCCCGGATTGTGGTAGGACATATGGTTTCTGATTTGGTGCCGACGAGCCCTGATTTAGTGCCACGGAGTAGGGTTGAGCGAACCCGAACTGTAAAGTTTGGGTTCGTACCGAACTTTACGGTGTTCGGCACCCGAACATTTCAGTAAAAGTTCGGGGTTCGGTGTTCGGGTAAGATTAATATACCATCGGATCAGAGTTTTCTCCAATCCAATGATATATTTTAACTTGAAGCGTCCCCATCACCATGGGAAACACCTCTATGTTAGAATATTCTATCGGATTTGAGTTAGATCGTAAAAACTCAGATCCGACAGTATATTCTAACACAGAGGCGTTCCCATAGTGATGGGGACACTTCAAGTTAGAATATACTGAGAACTGTGGACATAACGGCCCCCTGCTGCCTGGCAGCACCTGATCTCTTACAGGGGGCTGTGATCCGCACAATTAACCCCTCAGGTGTGGCACCTGAGGGGTTAATTGTGCGGATCTCAGCCCCCTGTAAGAGATCGGGTGCTGCCAGGCAGCAGGGGCCAGAAATCATTAGTGGCCAGTGCGTCCACCCCTCCCTCCCCAGTATTAAAATCATTGGTGGCCAGTGCGGCCCTACCCCCCAGCCCCCCTTTTTAAATCATTGGTGGTTAATATGCCCCCCTATTAAAATCATTGGTGTCCAGTGCGGCCTCCCCTCTCCCCCCACCCCTAATTAAAATCATATATGGCTAGTGCGGCCCCCCCACCCCCACCCACCCCCTATTAAAATCATTGGTGTCCAGTGCGGCCTCCGCTCTCCCCCCCCTAATTAAAATCATTGGTTAACAACAACCCCCCCATCATTGGTGGCGGCGGAGCGGCAGTTCCGATCGGAGTCCCAGTTTAATCGCTGGGGCTCCGATCGGTTACCATGGCAGCCAGGACGCTACTGCAGTCCTGGCTGCCATGGTTACTTAGCACTTTTAGCAGCATTATACTTACATGAGCTGTATGTGGCCGTCCGGCGTTCCTCCTACTGGTAAGTGAAAGGTCTGTGCGGCGCATTGCTTATAGCACAGACCTGTCACTTACCAGTAGGAGGAGCGCCCGGTCGGCCACAGACAGCGCACGTAAGTATAATGCTGCTAAAAGTGCTAAGTTACTATGGCAGCCAGGACTGCAGTAGCGTCCTGGCTGCCATAGTAACCGATCGGAGCCCCAGCGATTAAACTGGGACTCCGATCGGAACTGCCGCTCCGCTGCCAACAATGATGGGGGGGGGGGGGAGGTTGTTAACCTGTGGCCACTGCCACCAATGATTTTATTAAGGGTGGGGGGAGGCCGCACTGGACATCAATGATTTTAATAGGGGGGGTGGGGGGGCCGCACTGGCCACCAATGATTTTAATACTGGGGAGGGAGGGGGGTCTGGCCCCTGCTGCCTGGCAGCACCCGATCTCTTACAGGGGGCTAAGATCCGCACAATTAACCCCTCAGGTGCGGCACCTGAGGGGTTAATTGTGCGGATCACAGCCCCCTGTAAGAGATCGGGTGCTGCCAGGCAGCAGGGGGCAGTTATGTACACAGTTCTTAGTATATTCTAACTTGAATCGCCCCAATCACTATGGGAACACCTCTATGTTAGAATATACTGTCAGATCTGAGTTTTCACGATCGTGAAAACTCAGATCTGAAGAAGCTAATACAATTATTTTCTGTTATACCATGTTATAACGGAAAATAATAAAGTGAAGTTCGGGTCTCCATTGACTTTGGATCAAGTTCGGGTCCCGACCCCGAACTTTTTTTTAAAGTTCGGCCGAACTCCCCGAACCCAAACATCTAGGTGTTCGCTCAACTCTACCGCCGAGCACTTGTTATTGGCTAACACATCTATGCTTTTTGGTTAACTTTAATAATTTAATATATTTTCATTTTGAGGGATATCTTTTCCATTCACACGTCTGCAAAATGGGTCCGCATCTGTTCCGCAATTTTGCGGAACGGGGGCAGACCCATTTATTTTCAATGGGGCCGGAATGTGCTGTTCGCATTTGCGGATCCACATCCGCATTTGCGGATCCGCACTTCCGCATCTGTGCTTCCCTTTCCGCAAAAAAATAGAACATATCATATTCTTGTCCGCAATTGCAGACAAGATTAGACATTTTCCATTATAGTGCCGGCGTTGTGCGGTCCACAAATTGCGGAATGCACATTGCCGGTGTCCGTGTTTTGCGGATCCGGAAAACACTTACGGACGTGTGAATGGACCCTCATAGTAAAATTATTAAAGGTTACGTTTTATCTTCATGTATATTCTAATGGATTGCCTTCCTTGTACAATGTTATAATATACTTTCAATGTTAGAAAGTATATTATAGTGCATTTGTATTGTGCGGCAGTTGTGTGCGGTTCTGCTGCGATACTGCAGGTATATAGAGGGACAAGCGATATTGGAACAAATAATTTCTACTGGTGTGATATACCAGTCGTCCCCCAAAAAAACAGATTGAAGCAGGGTGTTATATACCAATATACTTTCCTTATAGTGCATTTCGGTACTGTATAGTGCATTTGCGCATGCGCGTACGCGAAAATTGAATTGCCGATATATATCGCATTGAAAAAAAAAATTAATGGAGATTGCAAATTCGAATAATACATCTGGTATGTCACTGTCCATGTTGTGGGACTATTTGTGCACTTCTAGTAATTATTTCTTGGCTGCAAATATGAACTGAAGGTTTTTCAGGTTCGCCTGCCATTAAAATGAATGGGACCCGCTGCGAACTTGCGATTCACGAACATTTGATCGTGTTCACGTGATCGCGTTCGCGAACCGTCCCGGCAGATGTTCGTCCATCACTATTATTTTCCCTTATAACATGGGAAAATAATAATGATCGGGTCCCCATCCCGATCGTCTCCTAGCAACCGTGCGTGAAAATCGCACCGCATCCGCACTTGCTTGCGGATGCTTGCGATTTTCACGCAGCCCCATTCACTTCTACGATTTTCACGCAATGCACAAGTGATGTGTGAAAATCACCGCTCATGTGCACGGCCCCATAGAAATGAATGGGTCCGGATTCAATGTGGGTGCAATGCGTTAACCCTCACACATTGCACCCGCGCGGAAATATCGCCAGTGTGAAAGAGGCCTAAGGCCCCTTTCACACGGGCGAGTATTCCGTGCGGATGCGATGCGTGAGTTGAACGCATTGCACCCGCACTGAATACCGACCCATTCATTTCTTTGGGGCTGTTCACATGAGCGGTGATTTTCACGCATCACTTGTGCGTTGCGTGAAAATCGCAGCATGCTCTATATTCTGCGTTTTTCACACAACGCAGGCCCTATAGAAGTGAATGGGGTTGCGTGAAAATCGCAAGCAAGTACGAATGCAGTGCGATTTTCACGCACGGTTGCTAGGAGACGATCGGGATGGAGACCCGATCATAATTATTTCCCCTTATAACATGGTTATAAGGGAAAATAATAGCATTCTGAATACAGAATGCAAAGTAAAATAGCGCTGGAGGGGTTAAAAAATAAATTAATAATAATTTAACTCACCTTAGTCCACTTGATAGCGCAGCCCGACATCTCCTTCTGTATTCTTTCTTCAGGACCTGGGTAAAGGACCTGTGGTGACGTCACTCCGGTCATCACATGATCCATCACATGATCTTTTACCATGGTGATGAATCATGTGATGGACCATGTGACGACTGGAGTGACATCACCACAGGTCCTTTACCCAGGTCCTGAAGAAAGAATACAGAAGGAGATGCCGGGCTGCGCTATCAAGTGGACTAAGGTGAATTAAATTATTTTTTATTTTTTTTAACCCCTCCAGCGCTATTTTACTTTGCATTCTGTATTCAGAATGCTATTATTTTCCCTTATAACCATGTTATAAGGGGAAATAATACAATCTACAGAACACCGATCCCAAGCCCGAACTTCTGTGAAAAAGAGTTGATGTTAGTGTGAGAACCACAGGTGGCCTAAGAGGCAAACATGCTCCAGTCCGTGTCTTTAAACCTGTCCTGGAGTACAGAATCTACCCCCGCTGGCCACACTTTGATCGCCTTCACTGATGATTTCACACAGTTGATAAGCGGTGAATACTTAGGGGTGAGAAACAAAGAAAGGTGATCAGACTGCCCCAGGTGGGGGGGGGGCATTGCCTTGTAGGCTTCAACATGTTAATGCTCTGTGTCTCTGCTGTCCGGAACGGGGCTTGGCTCTCTTTCACACAGTGGATTACTTGCACTGAATCCGCTTGTGTGAAAGAGCCCTAACTGTGCCGGCACATTCATTATGCTTTTTTATATTTCAAAGTTTCCAAAAGTTGTGCAGATGATGTTTAAACTAGGGATGTCCCGATACCATTTTTTTAAGACTGAGTACGAGTACCGATACTTTTATTTAAGTACTCACCGATACCAATTACCGATACTAATTTTAACAATAAAATACACACACATGTATTTTCTGACCACTGACCAACCAAAAGGCCCAAAAACAGAACTATAACATTCCAAGGAGACGTTATACTGTATGGGGGACACAAAGAGACGTTATACTGTATGGGGGCAGCCACAAGGAGATGTTATACTGTATGGGGCAGCCACAAGGAGATGTTATACTGTATGGGGCAGCCACAAGGAGACGTTATACTGTATGGGGGCAGCCACTATTATACTGTATGGGGGCCACAAGGAGACGTTACACTGTATGGGGGCGGCCACAAGGAGACGTTATACTGTATGGGGGCGGCCACAAGGAGACGTTATACTGTATGGGGGGCAGCCACAAGGAGACGTTACACTGTATGGGGGCAGCCACAAGGAGACGTTATACTGTATGGGGGCAGCCACTATTATACTGTATGGGGGCCACAAGGAGACGTTACACTGTATGGGGGCGGCCCCAAGGAGACGTTATACTGTATGGGGGCGGCCACAAGGAGACGTTATACTGTATGGGGGGCAGCCACAAGGAGACGTTACACTGTATGGGACGGCCACAAGGAGACGTTACACTGTATGGGGGGCAGCCACAAGGAGACGTTACACTGTATGGGGCGGCCACAAGGAGACGTTATACTGTATGGGGGGCAGCCACAAGGAGACGTTATACTGTATGGGGGGCAGCCACAAGGAGACGTTACACTGTATGGGGCGGCCACAAGGAGACGTTACACTGTATGGGGGGCAGCCACAAGGAGACGTTACACTGTATGGGGCGGCCACAAGGAGACATTATACTGTATGGGACGGCCACAAGGAGACGCTACTGTAAGGAGTCAGGAAAACAATTTTTGAAGCCCCCCCTCCTCAGTATAATAGTCTTGTGGCCATCATACAGTAATGTATATTTCTTCTTGCCCTAATGCCTGCTTTTAGAGATCAATGTGCAGCTTGCAGGCAGGGAGGGAGGGACCAGGGCCATAGAAGACAGACACTATCACCTTTGGAGGGACTCGCTCCTGGCAAACACAGCTCTGCTGCAGTGAATGCAGTGGAGCAGACTGATGTAATTACAATGTATAGTTATTGCAGGGACTCAGAGAATCGTCTGAGAGTTTATTAGTTAAAAGAATCTAATGAGTCAGAGACTGTGTCACCGAGTCCCTGCCAGGCTTCCTGCTCTGCTACATGCACCCTGTACACACACAGCACCACTACATGCTATGCTAATAATGTCCCCCCCCCTTCCCCCGGACGGACTTACAGGGAGCCGCAGAGCAGGAGGCCTGGCAGGGACTCGGTGACACGGTCTGTGACTCATTAGATTCTTTTAACTAATAAACTGTCAGACGATTCTCTGAGTCCCTGCACTACACTCCCTGTGCTGTGAGTCTCTGATTGGTTGGAGGGCGGGGAGGGGTGGGGCGGAGCTAGCTTCCGCTGTCGGCTCCTATTACACAGTGCCTGCTGCTGCCCTCTGAAGCTGTTAGCTGTGCGAGGTGCAGGGGCAGGCTGCGGACTGACACAGACACAGAGAAGCGGCGCACAGGTATCGGCAGTGGTATCGGGGACATTTGCACGAGTACATGTACTCGTGCAAATGCCCGGTATCGGTCCCGATACCGATACTGGTATCGGTATCGGGACATCCCTAGTTTAAACACACATGGTGTTTTGTGATAAAAAAAAAGTGGCTTGAGGGACCAAAAATTATGCCTTGACAGGGTAAGAAAACCTGCCCATACAACACAAACAAGTGTTGCTTGTCAGAAGAAACAGTGGCTCACTGTGAACGAGACTATAAAACCTCTGCCTTTTAATTGGGAGCAGGAGCAGTGTGGATGTGGAAAGGGTAGGTAATAAGAGGTGGGTTGCCGCAGTATTAGTGGCAGCAGAAGCAGTACAGCATGGAACATACGAGGCAGTAGGTCATGGTTAGTAGTAGTAATAGTAATAACTAGAGGTGGGACAAATCCAATTTTTTTAAAATCCGAATCCGAATCTGAATTCGAAAAGGTTCTCGTATATATCGAATCTTTCGAATCTCGAATCCTGTACATAAGAATTGTGTGAACGGTGTAAGAAACAAAGTGATCTGTGGATGACACACTGTTATGGGGGATCTGTGGATGACACTGTTATAGGGGATCTGTGGATGGCGCTATTATGGGGAGGATCTGTGGATGGCATTGTTATTGGGAGGTGATCTGGCTTCACACTGTCTTCACAGTGTACTGTGGCTTGAATTCAGTGTTTCGGGGTCATCTGACAAACTGTCTCCGGCCACTAGACCCAAAAAGAACAATCTTACTTTCATGAGTCCACAAAATGTCTCTTTAGGCCGGTCAATGTGCTCTTTGGCAAATTGTAACCTCTTCAGCACGTCTTTTTTTTAACAGCTGGACTTTGCGGGGGCTTCTTGCACACAGCTTGGCTTCACATAGGCGTCTTCTAATTGTAACAGTACTCACAGGTAACTTTAGACCTTCTTTGATCTTCCTGGAGCTGATTGTTAGCCGAGTCCTTGCCATTTGGGCTATTCTTCTGTCCATTCGAATGGTAGTTTTTTGCTTTCTTCCACGTCTTTCAGGTTTTGGTTGCCATTTTAAAGCATTTGCAATCATTTTAGCTGAGCAGCCTATCATTTTCAAAAATTCTTTATATGTTTTCCCCTCTCCAATCAACTTTTTAATCAAGGTACGCTGTTCTTCTGAACAATGTCTGGAACGACCCATTTTCCTCAGAATTTCAGAGAGAAATGCACTGTAACCAGCATGTACAACATTTGCTGCCTTCCTTCCTTAAATAAGAGCAATAATTGCCACCTGTTTTTCAAAGAATGATTGACCTCACCCATTGAGCTCCACACTGCTATTATTTTGAACATGTCCCTTTCAATAAGTGATTGAATTAGACAGAATCAGTAGCATGCATGTCATGACTGTTCGGTCTGTTGGGTTTCTATTACTCTACTATACCTGCTAGTAAATTATTTGCCATGTAGAAATATCATTTCTACCAAAAACAGTGATTGATCAGGTTAGTGATGTCTGACTGCTATTATTTTGAACACAACTGTATGAGAGGGATGAGGGACAACTGCAGCATGAACATACCATCCTGGAAAAAACATATGTTTCCTGCTGAGGCAGTCTGGTGCGTGACCAAATTGTTCACGGCTTTCTGCTGCTTGTACGGACGCTCGAGCATGTGCAATATTGAATTCGAGCAATTTGGAACATTGTGGATTAAGCAGTGTAGCTGCAGACCATTCTGACACTGCAAGTCCAGGAGAGCTTTTCTCACCATGTGAGAATGGCTGAAAAGAGGGATAGTCTCCTGGACGTTGCCAGCACCGACTTTTCGCCTTATAACACGCACCTAGGATTTAGAGCAGGACAATAGGGAAAAAAATTTTTTTCATTACACCTCTGGTCAGAACACCAATCAGACCCCCAATGTTAATCAGACCTCAGCTGACAGCCCCAATAAGACTCCCAATGTTAATAAGACCTCAGATAAGACCCCCAATCAGACCTCAGCTCAAACACCAATGTGAATGACCCCAATCATACCTCAGAAAAGAGCCCCATGCCTCTCATCAGCCCCCATATGCCTCATATCAGCCCCCCCCCATATGTCTCTCACCAGCCTCTCTTCAGCCCCCATTACCTCTCATTAGCCCCCATTGCCTCAAATCAGCCCCCCATTGCCTCTCACTAGTTCCCAGCAACCTCTCTTCAGCCCCCAGTAGCCTCTCTTCAGCCCCAGCAGCCTCTTCAGCCCCAGCAGCCTCTTCAGCCCCAGCAGCCTCTCTTCAGCCGCCAGCCATGATATATTAGCCCCCATGAGCCTCAATAAATTAACGCACACACAGATGTGCCCAAAACTAGTTAAATTTGCCCAAAATATAAATAATTCTCTGCTGGAGTACTGAATATAACGGTTGCGGATTGAACGCACACAGATGTGGCACAAATTTGGTTAATTTCTCCAGAATCTTTTTTTCTCTGATGGCGCGGTGTATATCTCTCTAGCAAGCACACTCTAGAGAATAAGCCCCTTTTTATAATGTCTGCTAAACACACTGCTTTCTGATGATACTGTACAGGGTGGGCCATTTATATGGATACACCTTAATAAAATAGGAATGGTTGGTGATATTAACTTCCTGTTTGTGGCACAATAGTATATGTGAGGGGGGAACTTTTCAAGATGGGTGGTGACCATGGTGGCCATTTTGAAGTCGGCCATTTTGAATCCAACTTTTGTTTTTTCAATAGGAAGAGGGTCATGTGGCACAACAAACTTATTGGGAATTTCACAAGAAAAACAATGGTGTGCTTGGTTTTAACGTAACTTTATTCTTTCATGAGTTATTTACAAGTTTCTGACCACTTATAAAATGTGTTCAATGTGCTGCCCATTGTGTTGGATTGTCAATGCAACCCTCTTCTCCCACTCTTCACACACTGATAGCAACACCACAGGAGAAATGCTAGCACAGGCTTCCAGTATCCGTAGTTTCAGGTGCTGCACATCTCGTATCTTTTCAGCATAGACAATTGCCTTCAGATGACCCCAAAGATAAAAGTCTAAGGGGGTCACTGGATATGCGAAATTGCTACATGATGATGTGTTTCCCTCTTTATGCACTGAAGCTGGCACGTTCCCTGAGTTTTTCCAGCAAGATGGTGCACCCACCACCACATTATGGGTGTCAGGTCCGAGCATTCCTAGATGAACAGTTTCCTGGAAAGTCGATTGGTCATCGTGGGCCAGTTGAATGGCCCCAAGGTCTCCCGATCTGACCCCCTTAGACTTTTATCTTTGGGGTCATCTGAAGGCAATTGTCTATGCTGTGAAGATAGGAGATGTGCAGCACCTGAAACTACGGATACTGGGAGCCTGTGCTAGCATTTCTCCTGCGGTGTTGCTATCAGTGTGTGAAGAGTGGGAGAAGAGGGTTGCATTGACAATCCAACACAATGGGCATCACATTGAACACATTTTATAAGTGGTCAGAAACTTGTAAATAACTCATGAAAGAATAAAGTTACGTTAAAACCAATCACACCATTGTTTTTCTTGTGAAATTCACAATAAGTTTGATGTGTCACATGACCCTCTTCCTATTGAAAAAACAAAAGTTGGATTCAAAATGGCCGACTTCAAAATGGCCGCCATGGTCACCACCCATCTTGAAAAGTTTCCCCCCTCACATATACTAATGTGCCACAAACAGAAAGTTAATATCACCAACCATTTCCATTTTATTAAGGTGTATCCATATAAATGGCCCACCCTGTAGATCTCACTAATATCAAATCTTTCTGTCTTTTAAAAGCCTTTGAGTACTTAAAAAAGTGATTTTCCAGCCCTGCACTATCTGTACCTTCCTGAAGATGCCTGTCCCTGATACTGCTGAATTTAACCCCTGGTTAAAAAAAATAAATGGTGCTGCACTGCTGTCAAACACACACTGTAGTCCTTAAAAGGACTTTTTGGTCTTTCAATAGTTTTTTTGGAGTTAAATCTGTGAATTTCCAGCAAAACGCTATCAGTCCCTGACTACTGTCTGCTCTCCCTGACGCTGAATGATCCGAGGACGGGACATTGGCTCCTATATAAACTGGTATCACGTGTTCCCGGGCAGCCAATCAGTGTAAGGCCAATAGCTAAAAACACAGAAATATAGTGGCAATACTGGAGGAGCGGCTCATCCCCTAACACTGTAGCGTGTTTTACATTGGGGGAGCAGCCCCACCGCATGTGGACCGCAGCAAACGACTATCCCCAGCAAAAACTGCATACGGTGGAGGATGTCGGCGCGGTCCACATGCACCACAAGGGCATCCTGCACAAAACGGAGCATTGTGCGGATGTAAATACAATCATATAAATCACAGAAAAAATGCACCAAACGGATATGCCACTGACTATACTGGCTAGTCATAAATGCAGATATTAAAAGCTGAGACTTTCGCCAATATATTCCTGTCAGGAAAATATCGGAGCCCATCATTGCACCACGTCACGGTCACTCAGCATGGCAAAGGGTCCTACCACTACGCTACCTATGGTGTCAACAGGGTCTGAAGGTGATGTAATCCAGCTCGCAGCCAGGCTTCCACACAACCGCCTAGCAGGACAACTAGTGCAATGTGAACAAAGCCAAGACTGCAAGCCACGCCCATATCAGACCGTGTGATGGAGGTCACCAGGTGCAAAAGAGTGTTTAAATGCCAGGTAACGGCACATACACTACATATAAAACAAGACAAAAACACAGAAATATAGTGGCAATACTGGAGGAGCGGCTCAACCCCTAACACTGTAGCGTGTTTTACATTGGGGGAGCAGCCCCACCGCATGTGGACCGCAGCAAACGACTATCCCCAGCAAAAACTGCATACGGTGGAGGATGTCGGCGCGGTCCACATGCACCACAAGGGCATCCTGCACAAAACGGAGCATTGTGCAGATGTAAATACAATCATATAAATCACAGAAAAAAAGCACCAAACGGATATGCCACTGACTATACTGGCTAGTCATAAATGCAGATATTAAAAGCTGAGACTTTCGCCAATATATTCCTGTCAGGAAAATATCGGAGCCCATCATTGCACCACGTCAGGACCCTTTGCCATGCTGAGTGACCGTGACGTGGTGCAATGATGGGCTCCGATATTTTCCTGACAGGAATATATTGGCGAAAGTCTCAGCTTTTAATATCTGCATTTATGACTAGCCAGTATAGTCAGTGGCATATCCGTTTGGTGCATTTTTTCTGTGATTTATATGATTGTATTTACATCCGCACAATGCTCCGTTTTGTGCAGGATGCCCTTGTGGTGCATGTGGACCGCGCCGACATCCTCCACCGTATGCAGTTTTTGCTGGGGATAGTCGTTTGCTGCGGTCCACATGCGGTGGGGCTGCTCCCCCAATGTAAAACACGCTACAGTGTTAGGGGTTGAGCCGCTCCTCCAGTATTGCCACTATATTTCTGTGTTTTTGTCTTGTTTTATATGTAGTGTATGTGCCTTTTACCTGGCATTTAAACACTCTTTTGCACCTGGTGACCTCCATCACAGAGTCTGATATGGGCGTGGCTTGCAGTCTTGGCTTTGTTCACATTGCACTAGTTGTCCTGCTAGGCGTTTGTGTGGAAGCCTGGCTGCGAGCTGGATTACATCACCTTCAGACCCTGTTGACACCATAGGTAGCGTAGTGGTAGGACCCTTTGCCATGCTGAGTGACCGTGATGTGGTGCAATGATGGGCTCCGATATTTTCCTGACAGGAATATATTGGCGAAAGTCTCAGCTTTTAATATCTGCATTTATGACTAGCCAGTATAGTCAGTGGCATATCCGTTTGGTGCATTTTTTCTGTGATTTATAAGGCCAATAGCTAACATGGCTATGGCATTACACTGAAGGGAATTACTTACCTGAACGTTGATTGGCTGCTTAGGAGGCGCCAAACGTGCGGGGAGGAGACTCGAGCAATGCAACGAGCAAATGTCGTATTCGGCCGAGAACCGCCACGTGCCGAGCATAGCGATGCTCGAGCCAAACCGGTACTCGGCCGAGCATGCTCGCTCATCACTAATGTATACTCTACACCTGGAAGATAGTCAACTAGAAGTTACAATAGCCTGTCGCATAAAACTTTGTTTTAATACTGTATGGAGCGAGCGCTCCGTACAGTATTAGAATGTATTCGCTCCGATGACTTCACATAATAACTTCATAAATTGATTTCTACTGTAAAAAAAAAATCCCGAACTCGGGTTCGGTTCCAAGGGAGCCAATACATTCTAATACTGTACAGAGTGCTCTCTCCGTGCAGTATTGAAACAAAGTTTTATGCGAATCGACTTCGGATGTTTCATTTGAAGTCGATTTGCTCATCCCTTATTGCAGCCACAGCTACCTGTAATGTGCTTTGTATGGAATACAACTACTATACCTCTTCCACGTCAATGAACCTGTACATCTACCTCAAAGCAACTGATTACCAGTAAATGTTCCAGTTATTTATACGAACAGAGTACTCTTTAATTCCACATCACATTTGCACCCAAGGGTGCTGGCATCACGAACCTCAGGGACCCTGCCTTCCCTGCACCTAAAACCATATACCACCAAGGGCACCTCAACCAACATCTGGCAGGAGATTCCTCAACACCAGAGTGTGCCCTAAAGGAATCCAGTGCGTTCCTTACCGTCACTGCACGCCGGCCCAGGATGCTGCAGAAATGTGAGTACCAACTACTGCCCCCATCGGGCCCCCACACTCACACATTACCACTGCGGTCCCAGTCGTTGCAGTTCTCTATATCATAAGATTATATAGAGGACTGTGTGCCCCACCCTTGAACTCTGCTTGCTGGTGCCCTTCCTCCTCCCTTCACATTAACACTCTCCCTTTCCCTATTAACTTTTTTTTAGGCTCACCACTGGTTCTGCTGATTCTGCTAAGGTACCACCCTGCCTGCTGTAGCACTGATTGGCTCATCCAGGCTGTATTTCGGCCTGGGAGCAAATCAGGGCAATCCCTCTGCCACACTTCCTCTAAGCGTCATGTGAGCACCCTTCTTCTACCTTCCTAGTGCTTTTTTCTCGCCGACTTGTGCAGTAAAAGGTTGTTAATCGCTGTCTTAGTGGATTTGTCTGAAAAGAACCTGAAAAGGTTCAAATTATTCCGCCATCCGAAAGCTAACAAAGTTTGGACTGAACCCGGGAGTAGTAGTATTCACGGTGGCAGTCCTCACCCTGATGCTCCTTGGGCAGGTAAATAATGGGAGGTGCACAAATATTCTTTCACTTGAGCTTTTGAGGTCTCCTACCTGGTGATGGCTGGAGTACCCTTGGTGTTATGTGGATGAGCGTAAGGGTGCAAGTCAGGAGGGCAAGCGTGGAGACTCACGGACAATGGAGACAATGACAAAATAAACTTTGTATTCTCCCTGTATAACAGACAGTTGGTGTGGATCACTGTGCAAACTAACCAGTTTCACTTTGTACTAACCTAAGGGTATTGTTTGGGGATCCTGTTATATTCACCCTTTATCCCCTGTACAGGAATCTGGACTTCGCTGCAGGAGACCAACCAGGCTGCTACCTCCTGAAGTTGTCCTGGTGTAGTTCATAGCTAACCCGTGTGGGTCAGAGACACCAATGCAAAGCACCAAAGAGGTCATGCAATACTCATAGTCAGGAAACTAACCAAAGGTCAGGGTTGTAGCCCTCAGACGTATCCTTTAGCTTCAATCCATTACCCTCAGTTACATTGATCCTGTCTAAGAAAACTACTATGTGAAATTTTAGAATCTGTGCTTTTAAAATAGAAGCAAACTTTATTTGATGGTCTTTGGGGAAGATATCAGATTAAATAGTTCTGGGATGTACCTGCTACAGACACAGTCACAGACAGAGAAGTCAAACGATGATGACACACTCAGGAGATATCATCTGTCCTCTGTAATTATAATTTATAATGCACTTTTTGAAAAGTATAAAGTATAAACTTTCCAAAGAGCAAGTAAAGAGGCGAGATCAACTATGCTACAAATACAGAATTCTAATTTTTTCTTGGAGCAGTAGTGGTAAAACAGAGGGTGGCACTCTTTGGGTAAAAACGCCTGGAATATACACTCACCTAAAGAATTATTAGGAACACCATACTAATACGGTGTTGGACCCCCTTTTGCCTTCAGAACTGCCTTAATTCTACGTGGCATTGATTCAACAAGGTGCTTATAGCATTCTTTAGAAATGTTGGCCCATATTGATAGGATAGCATCTAGCAGTTGATGGAGATTTGAGGGATGCACATCCAGGGCACGAAACTCCCGTTCCACCACATCCCAAAGATGCTCTATTGAGTTGAGATCTGGTGACTGTGGGGGCCATTTTAGTACAGTGAACTCATTGTCATGTTCAAGAAACCAATTTGAAATGATTCGAGCTTTGTGACATGGTGCATTATCCTGCTGGAAGTAGCCATCAGAGGATGGATACATGTTCTCATTCTGTTTACGCCAAATTCGGACTCTACCATTTGAATGTCTCAACAGAAATCGAGACTCATCAGACCAGGCAACATTTTTCCAGTCTTCAACAGTCCAAGTTTTGGTGAGCTCGTGCAAATTGTAGCCTCTTTTTCCTATTTGTAGTGGAGATGAGTGGTACCCGGTGGGGTCTTCTGCTGTTGTAGCCCATCCGCCTCAAGGTTGTGCGTGTTGTGGCTTCACAAATGCTTTGCTGCATACCTCGGTTGTAACGAGTGGTTATTTTAGTCAACATTGCTCTTCTATCAGCTTGAATCAGTTGGCCCATTCTCCTCTGACCTCTAGCATCCACAAGGCATTTTTTCCCACAGGACTGCCGCATACTGGATGTTTTTCCCTTTTCACACCATTCTTTGTAAACCCTAGAAATGGTTGTGCGTGAAAATCCCAGTAACTGAGCAGATTGTGAAATACTCAGACCGGCCCGTCTGGCACCAACAACCATGCCACGCTCAAAATTGCTTAAATCACCTTTCTTTCCCATTCTGACATTCAGTTTGGAGTTCAGGAGATTGTCTTGACCAGGACCACACCCCTAAATGCATTGAAGCAACTGCCATGTGATTGGTTGACTAGATAATTGCATTAATGAGAAATAGAACAGGTGTTCCTAATAATTCTTTAGGTGAGTGTATATTCTTCCAAATAAAATGAAGAGTTCTCACCTTCTAATGTTACAAATGTAGTTGGTGCAAATCTAGGCACAACACTAATATACCGTGTGTAGATGTAAACCACTGGTCAGTGCTGCCAATGTCACATATATCCTCCACAGTCTGATGCCAATAATTAGGAGGAGAGAGTAGGAGAAAGGCTGATGGACACTTACACAAGGAGAAGATCCATCCAGAGCAGGACATCAGTTGGTGCAAACCACGACGGGACTCAATATCTGGCTATGCTGCTTCATCATAATCCTTAAAAGAACATGTAATCTGGTCCTTTTTAGTTTACTCCAGCTTTACAGTAATTCTTTGCTTTTGGCACAAGTCATAACAAAACTGCATGTTACAGCAGTTGGTGTGTTAATCAACGCATTTGCCTTAGGGCTAATTCTAAGGATGTTATCCTGGCCCTTCCCTGGTATTTTCCTTTTAACCATTGTACAGGGATCTGGACTTTGCTGCACAAGAACCGCCAGGCCACTAACTCATGGAGTAGTCCCTGTTTGGTTAACAGCTGACACACCAGGTTCAGAGACACTGAGAGGTGAGACAAAATCATTGTCAGGGACAGACCAGGTTGGAGCTGGCAGAGTGCATTCAATAAAGTGAACTGTCCGAGGATAGGGCAAGCAGTGAAAGGTCAACAGGGAAGTAAGGGATGGATCAGGTAAGGCAGCAGAGGGTCAAAGTACAGTAAATGGGCAGAGGTTGGTACATGGGCAGACAACAGAATACAGCACTCCTTTGCAGGAACTTAACAAACTAAGGAACCTATTGCTCAGGCACCCACAGAGCAAGGTGTGTTAAGTACCCCAGGGTTGCCAGCAGTTGGGGCTGGATGGAAGAATTGGCCTTGCCAGCAAGCAGGCCACAGCCTGGGTGGACAGACAGAGCAGACCTGGGTCTGCTAGGAAGAAAACAGATGAATGCAGGTCCATACAACAAGGTAAGTAGAGCAGCAGAAGCTTGCAACAGCAGCTGTACCACTGGAGCATTTGTGCAGCATTTTCACAACGCATGGCAAGAAACTTGCCATGACTGTGATGTAAGAATTAACCTAATTACAGGACAATTATTGCACTTGAAATATTATTCAACATGGAGTAGCTGTCAGTGACAATGACATAACTATGGCACCATATAGCAAAACTTGTAATAAAGTCCCACTTTATTATGACCACCTTCCATAATTATTTTGGTGTCCTTGATGCACACCATGATCTCAGAGTACAGAGATAATGCTCAAAGTGATGTCACAGTACAGGGATAATGCTTGCAGTGATATCAATGTTACAGAGATAATACTTACAGTGCTGTTACAGTACATGGATAATCAGCACAGTGATGTCACAGTACAGGAATAATGCACACCATGATATCCTAACACAGAGATAATACACACAAAAGTACCGTCAATGTCCAGCTGCTCTACCTATCAGCAAGGCCGGAAGCCTAGACAATCTGTTCCTGGTTCAGCGTCCAAGACCAGAGATTTAAGTCTGCTACCCAACCAGGCCAATTGCTGGTGAATGTCTATATAGTATCCTAGTTCTGAACCCCTGCTTTTGACCTGCTGATTTATCTTCTGTGTACTGACCTTGTCTAGTTTCTGGATTATCCTCTGGTCTGCTGTATTGGCTTCCACTGATCCTCCTCATACTCTGATCATGGCTAGTTTCTGTATTAACCCTTCATCTGCTGTTTGGACTCTAATTGTCTCTTCTGGTTCTGACCCTGCTTGTCTACCACTCTTCACACCCCAGTCATTCTGATAGGTCTGTTTCTGGCAAACTCACAGCAGTCTTTTACTACTTCGCAGATATAATCCTCGGGCCTCGGGGCAGGCCCTGATGAAATACCTAGGGTAGTTTTGCCTTCCTCCTACCTACTGGGGTTGCTCGTTTTGGCTCTGGACAGTGACCATAATATTTCCCTACAGCTGCATTTAGTTTTACAAGCTCTTTCGATATTTATTGCTAAATGTATCTTATACCTAAGTAGAAATGTTTTTTCTGTTTTTAGAGAAGCCCTATGTTTGAGAGTGCTGATGTTCTTGGCTCCCATCAAAAGTGTCTAAAGATGCACTAAATTTATCATCCAGCTTCAGACACTGTGATAAATTTGGCACATCTTTAGATGTGTCTAGAGATGAGCGAGGTTATCAAAAATGTGATTCTGCTGCTTCACTGAAGTTCACAAAGAAATTCAATTTGTTATTAATTACTTCACCACAAATCACATTCCATTGTATGTAGTGGGTGCAATGACAGAGAACGGCGATCACGTCGCCCCCCCGTCATTGAAGCCTCAGACATCGTGTTCAACGCTGATTGTGGCCTTTCATGGGTTAATCAGGGGTTTTCCTGAAATTCAAATCAAGTGTCTTCAGATACTTCGATTCGCTCAACACTAATTGTGTAGCCTAGTTTACACAGCCTAAATGCAGTATCGCACTAGATTAGTAGATCTGTCCTATAAACAGTTTACGGATAGTTTTTAATTAATATTTTGTTTGCTGTTTTTCTTATCTTTTTCTTGTTTTTTTATTATTCTTGCAACAAAAGAATAACATTATTGAGCAGTGTGACTGAAACATCTATCTGGCACAAGTTGGATGCAAACGGACTCATTTCTGCTACTTGGCATTTCTACAGTTCTTCATCATAAAGTCAATTCTATAAACTCCTTTAAATGTTACAGTTATATGAAAATCTTATTATACAATCTCTATCCATACTTTGCTCTTTCCACATTCCTCTTAATTCATCATTTCAAGTAAAACACTTGAAATCCTTGGCATTTGTAGTACAAATTCTTCTCCTTTGCCTAGCCAAAGTTTTGCAACATAATAAAATTTTTAGTAAGTCAAACTCATCTTGAGATCTTTAAATACAGACCCTTAGATCTTTGAGACGCTTTGGCGATAGTTTTTCCTTTCTAAAAAGGAGTCTTGTGATGTTGGTGACCTGATACCTTTAAAGTATCAGTTCTTTGATCATCTTTGAAAATGGAGGAATAAATTAGCAATATCTGGACTTTATGGTCATTTTATTCTTTGAATAAGCAACAGTCAAAACTAAGCTTTTAAGCCATTTTTTTAAGCCTTTTAAGCTAATCTACAGAGAAAGATATATCATGTGTCCTGTTTCACTTATAAAAAGTATAAAATAAAAATGGGGTATCCAAAACTCAGTTTAGAATGTGGACATTGATGTACAATACATACAAATATAAGATCCACAGAAAGTTATTTTGATAACACACACTGCCATCTTAGGGTTGGTGGAGGACATTGGCAAAAAAGTTGTTGAAGTTTTCCATCCTACCTCCATCTGACTCCATATTCCCACCACATTTAGAAATGTTGGCCAATGGCCATGCATGCTCTTTTCCTTCTGTACAGATGTCTATGAGAGGTATGAACATAGCCAAACCATTGATTCCCTTACACTTCACAAGTCACGCACATGTATGAGCACCTCTTCACCTCTTTTTGGCTCAATAGGATCACTGAATGACCATCAGTCAATTGAATGGAAGTTATCCCATAAGCCCCCGAGCAATGGAGGCCTGAGGTTATGTGCCACATATTCTGTATAAATAATCCAGTTCTGACAACACAGAAAAATTCGGGCACAGAACAAAAAATTTGTCATAGGGACATTGGCAGAATTGCTTGTGAGAGACGATAAGAGGAAGTTAAAAGAAGCTATAAAGTCTGATTCATATGTTACATTCATACTCCTCATACAGTCCTGATCAAAAGTTTAAGACCACTTGAAAAATGGCAAAAAATCTAATTTAGCATGGCTGGATCTTAACAAAGTTCCAAGTAGAGCTTCAACATGCAACAAGAAGAAATGGGAGTGAGACAAAACATTTTTTGAGCATTCAATTTAATGAAAACAACGAATAAACTGAAACAGGCTGTTTTTCAGCTGATCAAAAGTTTAGGACCACACCTCCAAAAAAAAACAAAAAAAAACCCCAAAACAGAAATCCAACTTCCAAACATGAACTCAGTAATGAGTAGCTCCGCCATTATTGTTTAACACTTCCAAAATTTGTTTCGGCATGCTTGATGCAAGCGTTTCCATGAGGTGAGTGGGAACATTTCTCCAAGTGGTGAAGACGGCCGCACTGTCTGGAACTGTTGTCCATTTTTGTAAACTTCCCTTGCCATCCATCCCCAAAGGTTCTCAATTGGATTTAGATCAGGGGAACACGCAGGATGGGCCAAAAGAGTGATGTTATTCTCCTGGAAGAAGTCCCTTGTCCTGCGGGCATTGTGTACTGTAGCGTTGTCCTGTTGAAAAACCCAGTCGTTACCACACAGACGAGGGCCCTCAGTCATGAGGAATGCTCTCTGCAACATCTGGATATAGCCAGCGGCCGTTTGACGCCCCTGCACTTCCTGAAGCTCCATTGTTCCACTGAAGGAAAAAGCACCTCAGACCATTATGGCGCACCCTCCACTGTGGCGCGTAGAAAACATCTCAGGTGGGATCTGCTTGTCATGCCAGTAACATTGGAAACCATCAGGACCATCAAGGTAAAAAAAATTCTCATCAGAGAATAAAACTTTCTTCCACCTTTGAATGTCCCATGTTTGGTGCTCTCTTACAAAGTCCAAACGAGCAGTTCTGTGGCATTCAAGGAGAAGAGGTCTTTGAAGACGTTTTTTGTTTTTGAAGCCCTTCAGTCTCAGATGCCCTCTGATGGTTATGGGGCTGTAGTCAGCACCAGTAAGGGCCTTACTTTGGGTCGAGGATCGTCCAGTGTCTTGACGGACAGCCAATTGGATCCTCCGGCTCAGTGCTGATGACATTTTTTGGGGTCTTCCACTTGACTTTTTTGTAACCCTCAGGATCATTTAAGAAATTCCAAATTACTGTCTTACTGCGTCCCACTTCAGCAGCAATGGCGCTGTGAGAGACCCCGCTTATGCAGTTCAACAACCCGACCACATTAAAAAAGGAAGAGTTTTTTTGCCTTTGCCATCACAACGTGTGACTACCTGAAAGAAAATGACAATGAATCCACATCTTTGCACAGATTTGGCCTTTTAAAGGCATGTGGTCCTAAAATTTGGATCAGCTGAAAAACAGCCTGTTTTATCGTTATTTTCAATTAATTGAATGCTCAAAAAATGTTTTGTCTCACTCTCATTTCTTCTTGTTGCATGTTGAAGCTCTACTTGGAACCTTGTTAAGATCCAACAATGTAAAATATGATTTTTTGCCATTTTTCAAGTGGTCTTAAACTTTTGATCAGGACTGTATATATATTTTGGTGCTGCCCCTTCTGCTTCGGGAGGGAATGGTTCCTTAACCACCTCAGCCCCCAGTGCTTAAACACCCTGAAAGACCAGGCCACTTTTTACACTTCTGACCTACACTACTTTCACCGTTTATTGCTCGGTCATGCAACTTACCACCCAAATGAATTTTACCTCCTTTTCTTCTCACTAATAGAGCTTTCATTTGGTGGTATTTCATTGCTGCTGACATTTTTACTTTTTTTGTTATTAATCGAAATTTAACGATTTTTTTTGCAAAAAAATGACATTTTTCACTTTCAGTTGTAAAATTTTGCAAAAAAAAACGAGATCCATATAGAAATTTTGCTCTAAATTTATAGTTCTACATGTCTTTGATAAAAAAAAAATGTTTGGGTAAAAAAAAAATGGTTTGGGTAAAAGTTATAGCGTTTACAAACTATGGTACAAAAATGTGAATTTCCGCTTTTTGAAGCCGCTCTGACTTTCTGAGCACCTGTCATGTTTCCTGAGGTTCTACAATGCCCAGACAGTACAAACACCCCACAAATGACCCCATTTCTGAAAGTACACACCCTAAGGTATTCGCTGATGGGCATAGTGAGTTCATCGAACTTTTTATTTTTTGTCACAAGTTAGCGGAAAATGATGATTTTTTTTTTTTTTTTTTTTTTTTCTTACAAAGTCTCATATTCCACTAACTTGTGACAAAAAATAAAAAGTTCTATGAACTCACTATGCCCATCAGCGAATACCTTGGGGTCTCTTCTTTCCAAAATGGGGTCACTTGTGGGGTAGTTATACTGCCCTGGCATTCTAGGGGCCCAAATGTGTGGTAAGGAGTTTGAAATCAAATTCAGTAAAAAATGACCTGTGAAATCCGAAAGGTGCTCTTTGGAATATGGGCCCCTTTGCCCACCTAGGCTGCAAAAAAGTGTCACACATCTGGTATCTCCGTACTCAGGAGAAGGTGGGGAATGTGTTTTGGGGTGTCATTTTATATATACCCATGCTGGGTGAGAGAAATATCTTGGCAAAAGACAACTTTTCCCATTTTTTTTATACAAAGTTGTCATTTGACCAAGATATTTATCTCACCCAGTATGGGTATATGTAAAAAGACACCCCAAAACACATTCCTCAACTTCTCCTGAGTACGGGGATACCAGATGTGTGACGCTTTTTTGCAGCCTAGGTGGGCAAAGGGGCCCATATTCCAAAGAGCACCTTTCGGATTTCACTCCTCATTTTTTCCTGAATTTGATTTCAAACTCCTTACCACACATTTGGGCCCCTAGAATACCAGGGCAGTATAACTACCCCACAAGTGACCCCATTTTGGAAAGAAGACACCCCAAGGTATTCCGTAAGGGGCATGGCGAGTTCCTAGAATTTTTTATTTTTTGTCACAAGTTAGTGGAAAATGATGATTTTTTTTTTTTTTTTTTTTTTCATACAAAGTCTCATATTCCACAAACTTGTGACAAAAAATAAAAACTTCCATGAACTCACTATGCCCATCAGCGAATACCTTGGGGTCTCTTCTTTCCAAAATGGGGTCACTTGTGGGGTAGTTATACTGCCCTGGCATTCTAGGGGCCCAAATGTGTGGTAAGTAGGTAAATGACCTGTGAAATCCGAAAGGTGCTCTTTGGAATGTGGGCCCCTTTGCCCCCCTAGGCTGCAAAAAAGTGTCACACATCTGGTATCTCCGTACTCAGGAGAAGTTGAGGAATGTGTTTTGGGGTGTCTTTTTACATATACCCATGCTGGGTGAGATAAATATCTTGGTCAAATGCCAACTTTGTATAAAAAAATGGGAAAAGTTGTCTTTTGCCAAGATATTTCTCTCACCCAGCATGGGTATATGTAAAATGACACCCCAAAACACATTCCCCAACTTCTCCCGATTACGGAGATACCAGATGTGTGACACTTTTTTGCAGCCTAGGTGGGCAAAGGGGCCCATATTCAAAAGAGCACCTTTCGGATTTCAAAGGTCATTTTTTACAGAATTTGATTTCAAACTCCTTACCACACATTTGGGCCCCTAGAATGCCAGGGCAGTATAACTACCCCACAAGTGACCCCATTTTGGAAAGAAGAGACCCCAAGGTATTCGCTGATGGGCATAGTGAGTTCATGGAACTTTTTATTTTTTGTCACAAGTTAGTGGAATATGAGACTTTGTATGAAAAAAAAAAAAAAAAAAAAAAATAAGCATTTTCCACTAACTTGTGACAAAAAATAAAAAATTCTAGGAACTCGCCATGCCCCTCACGGAATACCTTGGGGTGTCTTCTTTCCAAAATGGGGTCACTTGTGGGGTAGTTATACTGCCCTGGCATTTTCCAGGGGCCCTAATGTGTGGTAAGTAGGTAAATGACCTGTGAAATCCTAAAGGTGCTCTTTGGAATGTGGGCCCCTTTGCCCACCTAGGCTGCAAAAAAGTGTCACACATGTGGTATCTCCGTATTCAGGAGACGTTGGGGAATGTGTTTTGGGGTGTCATTTTACATATACCCATGCTGGGTGAGAGAAATATCTTGGCAAAAGACAACTTTTCCCATTTTTTTATACAAAGTTGGCATTTGACCAAGATATTTCTCTCACCCAGCATGGGTATATGTAAAATGACACCCCAAAACACATTCCCCAACTTCTCCTGAGTACGGCGATACCAGATGTGTGACACTTTTTTGCAGCCTAGATGCGCAAAGGTGCCCAAATTCCTTTTAGGAGGGCATTTTTAGACATTTGGATACCAGACTTCTTCTCACGCTTTGGGGCCCCTAGAATGCCAGGGCATTATAAATACCCCACATGTGACCCCATTTTGGAAAGAAGACACCCCAAGGTATTCAATGAGGGGCATGGCGAGTTCATAGAAATTTTTTTTTTTTGGCACAAGTTAGCGGAAATTGATATTTTTTATTTTTTTCTCACAAAGTCTCCCGTTCCGCTAACTTGGGACAAAAATTTCAATCTTTCATGGACTCAATATGCCCCTCACGGAATACCTGGGGGTGTCTTCTTTCCGAAATGGGGTCACATGTGGGGTATTTATACTGCCCTGGCATTCTAGGGGCCCTAAAGCGTGAGAAGAAGTCTGGAATATAAATGTCTAAAAAATTTTACGCATTTGGATTCCGTGAGGGGTATGGTGAGTTCATGTGAGATTTTATTTTTTGACACAAGTTAGTGGAATATGAGACTTTGTAAGAAAAAAAAAATAAAATTCCGCTAACTTGGGCCAAAAAAATATCTGAATGGAGCCTTACAGAGGGGTGATCAATGACAGGGGGGTTGATCAATGACAGGGGGGTTGATCAATGACAGGGGGGTGATCAATGACAGGGGGGTGATCAATGACAGGGGGGTGATCAGGGAGTCTATATGGGGTGATAACCACAGTCATTGATCACGCCCCTGTAAGGCTTCATTCAGACGTCCGGATGCGTTTTGCGGATCCGATCCATCTATCAGTGCATCCGTAAAAATCATGCGGACGTCTGAATGGAGCTTTACAGGGGGGTAATCAATGACAGGGGGGTGATCAGGGAGTCTATATGGGGTGATCACCACAGTCATTGATCACGCCCCTGTAAGGCTTCATTCAGACGTCCGGATGCGTTTTGCGGATCCGATCCATCTATCAGTGCATCCGTAAAAATCATGCGGACGTCTGAATGGAGCTTTACAGGGGGGTAATCAATGACAGGGGGGTAATCAATGACAGGGGGGTGATCAGGGAGTCTATATGGGGTGATCACCACAGTCATTGATCATGCCCCTGTAAGGCTTCATTCAGACGTCCGGATGCGTTTTGCGGATCCGATCCATCTATCAGTGCATCCGTAAAAATCATGCGGACATCTGAATGGAGCTTTACAGGGGGGTAATCAATGACAGGGGGGTGATCACCACAGTCATTGATCATGCCCCTGTAAGGCTTCATTCAGACGACCGGATGCGTTTTGCGGATCCGATCCATGTATCAGTGCATCCGTAAAAATCATGCGGACATCTGAATGGAGCTTTACAGGGGGGTGATCAGGGAGTCTATATGGGGTGATCACCACAGTCATTGATCATGCCCCTGTAAGGCTTCATTCAGACGTCCGGATGCGTTTTGCGGATCCGATCCATCTATCAGTGGATCCGTAAAAATCATGCGGACGTCTGAATGGAGCTTTACAGGGGGGTAATCAATGACAGGGGGGTAATCAATGACAGGGGGGTGATCAGGGAGTCTATATGGGGTGATCACCACAGTCATTGATCACGCCCCTGTAAGGCTTCATTCAGACGTCCGGATGCGTTTTGCGGATCCGATCCATCTATCAGTGGATCCGTAAAAATCATGCGGACGTCTGAATGGAGCTTTACAGGGGGTTGATCAATGACAGGGGGGTAATCAATGACAGGGGGGTGATCAGGGAGTCTATATGGGGTGATCAGGGGTGATTAGGGGTGATCAGGGGCTAATAAGGGGTTAATAAGTGACGGGGGGGGGGGTGTAGTGTAGTGTAGTGGTGCTTGGTGCTACTTTACTGAGCTACCTGTGTCCTCTGGTGGTCGATCCAAACAAAGGGGACCACCAGAGGACCAGGTAGCAGGTATATTAGACGCTGTTATCAAAACAGCGTCTAATATACCTGTTAGGGGTTAAAAAAAACACATCTCCAGCCTGCCAGCGAACGATCGCCGCTGGCAGGCTGGAGATCAACTCTCTTACCTTCCGTTCCTGTGAGCGCGCGCGCCTGTGTGCGCGCGTTCACAGGAAATCTCGCCCATCGCGAGATGACGCATATATGCGTGACTCTGCGCAGGGCTGCCACCTCCGGAACGCGATCCTGCGTTAGGCGGTCCGGAGGTGGTTAAAGGGGTTCTCCAGGAGTTAAGAAAATGAAAATACCCGCCGTTTCATATTTTATTTCCTAATGGTTTAGTACACCCTGCTGTATAAGTGCTTTTGTGCATTTTTTTTATTTGGCCATTTTCAGTTTTAACTGCTAATAACTCCCACAAATGCATGCTACTTTCCTATTCAGCAGCTCTCATCTCACAGCGCTGCCATGTGAAGTCCGTCTTCTCAGTATTATAACAAGAGACAACCAGCTCTGGGAGGAGGAGCTCAGCCCTGACAGCCTGGAGCTGGGCTGAGGCAGAAAGTGGAGGGGGAAGGCTGATTTAGATGGTGATATCTTCCCAATGGTAGCAGTGACAGCTCTAGTCCAATAGTCCAAGCAACAGAGGAGAAATGACTGTTAGAAATAGAGTCGGGAGTAATGTGGGTAAAATCTGCTATCATTGATATCTTCCTCTGTACTGAACAGATTTATGTCATTCTGGTATTGTCTGGTATTGTCTTGGAATGTCAGCTTTCAGACAATACAAAGCCCATATTTCTAGCTGGTACCAAACTAGAGATATAAGCAGCTAAAGTAGCTCCCCTCCTCCCTGCCAGTCTGGAAGAGAATGAGGGACAGCTGGCTATTAAGAGAAATGCTTACTGATTTAATGTAATTGCAGGGCTTGTCTCTGGTTAGCTGCATGTGAGGATACAAACTGCTCTGGGTACTGTGGGAAGTTATCTGCATTCTGATTGGTCCTGCTAGTTCATGTGAGGAGAGTAAGGGCTTATGGGAAGTGAGGGAAATACAGGATGGCCTCAAGGAAGGGCAAAGACCATCACAGGAAGAGCAGAAGAGGCCATCTTAGAAAGTTGCTGAAATAGAGGCACAGAGAAATATGGTTGCTAAGGGCTGAATACAGATATCAGAAAGGTAAAATTAGCTAAAAAACGCAGCTTAAAGGGAACCTGTCACCATGATTTTGCGCATAGAGCTGGGGACATGGGCTGCTAGATGGCCACTAGCACATCTGCAGTACCCAGGTCCCACGCTTGACTCATCTCCGGCTACAGGACTCATATCAGCTAATTTGCATATCACTCAAAATGTTTTTTTAACACAATAAAAGCGCAGAGAGCTGTGGGACCTGGGTACTGCAGATGTGCTAGTGGCCATCTAGCAGCCCATGTCCCCAGCTCTATGTGCAAAATCATGGTGACAGGTTCGCTTTAATGAATATCTTCCCTTCAGCATCACATATGTTAGGAATTTCATTTTTGGTAGTGAAATGGCAGTTACACTTTAAATATTACTTTACAATAAATATATTCCCAAATACCTTTCATTAGTTAGAGTGGCTAGTTTTGTCTACGGAGCAATCACTAGGAGAAATAAAATGGCCTCCATCCTACCGATACACACAAAATCTGTCCTAATCACACAGGAGGACAAGTTACTTCACAACACTGAGGTAAAGAGCTGCCTTATCCTCCTCTGTGCTCCGTGGGAATGGAAATGATGAGGAGGCAAGAAGTACAGAGAGGAGTGTGGGGGTAATGAGCAGCAGCACTTTTATGCAGTCTCCATTACCACAGCTCCATATCACCACAGTCTGTCCTGTCCATCCTCTCTGTACTTCATGTTTCCTTTGAACTAAATTCTGCAGAGATTTGGCTAAAGTTCTTATCAGCTGTATTCAGGATCATAATCACTGACAAGTCGAGCAGAGAGGAGGATGAGGCAGCTCTTTACCTCAGTGTTGTGAAGTAACTTGTCCTCCTGTGTGATTAGGGCAGGTTCTGTGTGTACTGGTAGGACGGCGGCCATTTTGTTTTCCCTGATGAATGCTCCCCCTAAAAACAAGCCATAATATATAATGAAAGGTATTTGGAAATATATTTATTATAAAGTAATATTTAAGTATTTTAATTTTCTTAATTCCCGGAGAACCCCTTTAAATGGGTTGTCCGGGTTCAGAGCTGAACCTAGACATACCCCCATTTTCACTCAGGCAGCCCCCCTGAAAGGAGCATCTGAGAAGTTCATGCTCCGATGCTCTCCTTTGCCCTGCGCTAAATCACGCCGTTTTTGTGGTCTGCAAATGTTGAATCAGATACTGGCCTTGTGCGTTCCACATTTTGTGGAATGGAACATCCGGCCCATAATAGAGCTGTCCTATCCTTGTCCGTTAAATGGACAAGATTAGCACATGTTCTATTTTTCTGTGGGTGCAACGGAACGGACATACGGATGCAGACATATCCGCATGGGTCTGCATCTGACCCGCACAAACTGTGGATCGGTTAGTGAAAAAAATAATGCACGTTCACTTAACCCATAAGGCTGCTTTCACACTTGCCATTTTGATGCAGTTTTTTTTAAGCCAATGTCAGGAGTGCTTTGTAAAGAGGGAAAGATTTTTTTCTTTTTTTTAATTCAATTCTAGTTTTGGCTAAAAAAACGGCATCAAAAACTGTGCGAAGGTGTGAGGTGTAGTTAAAAACTGTACATGGAATTCCTACCATTTACTGTGGTTTTGTAATGCGATAGCTGTTTTATGTTCACCTGCATAAAACATGCAGCTAATAACCCTATTGAAAAACCATGGCCAATCAAGGTAAAATCGAATATGGTTTATCAAATGTTTTTAAATTGTACCTCCATCGCGAAATCTGAATTCACCCTGTTCACAGTGTTTTGATTGCATCACCGTGTATTCATTTCTAAGTCTCCTGTCAGCTATCTCATTTTGGGTTAATTAGTAATTTGATGTTTTAAATTGATTAATTATTCAATTAGAGCCTGAGAATTATGGGTCAGGTGCAGAGAATGACATTCATAAAGACTGACAACTGACAAAAACCTTTATTTGGGACATGGGACAAACCTGAAAGGGGCGGTAAAAAACAATATCAGAGCTACCAAGCATGTATCCTTATAAATACAACAACTATAACAATAGGTTCTATAGTACCCCAGACCCAGGGGTACTACAATTGTAAATAGTTATAGTATTATGTATTGTTTTATGTGTTTATGTGCTTATGACTGTTTGTTCCAGCAAGGATGTGGTTGACAAAGGGTTGGTGGAAACAGGGTTAAACACCCTGTTCTTACCCTCTTGGTAGGGGTAGGTTGGTCCTGATTGCTGCCAGTACAGGACATTCCAGAGTCAAATAAGAGTGGAGAGGAAGCACATGGCTGAGCTCCTGCTTCTAAAGAGGAAGACAGCCTCAAGTAAATCCTTAAGAAGACAGACAGTAGGGTCACACCCTGGACTTTGGGGTCTCCTGCCTGGTGGTTCCTGGGGTGCTTGATGTTGGGTGAATGAGTAGCAGGGTGCAAGGAAGGAGAACAGGTGACTGGTTCAGATGTGGAGACTAAATTCAAAGCAGGCTTGATTATAGTAAACTAAAGTTTCTCCTTTACTGAATAAATGATGGGTGTGATGCAAATGCAAATAACAGCAGTAAAAACAGTTTTTAAGTATTTCACAGAGTAGGCTTTTCCCAAAGGGTGTGCCTAGGGATGGCTATGGTTGTGGTCCTCCCTGAGTCTCTTTCTATAGGTACAGGCAGGAGAGAAACTCGATGGAACCACTCCGTAGTGCTTCAGTGGAGGAACTTTACTTATTCGCGGTTCACCGAACATGCGAACATATGGCAATATTCGCCGGCGCCATATTCTTTTACATTGTGAAGAACTTTTACTCATGACACATCCATCAGGTGGTACAGGACAGTCAATTGAGACGTTTAAGCACATGGACATACCCCCCTACCTTATAAGTAAACCTGATCTGGCTGCAATTTTACATTCTGTCTTTCGTCAATGTAGGTAGAGGTTGCTGTGTGGAGCAGGGACAGGCTGTTAGTGACAAAAATCGCTAGCTTATAGGTCCACAAAAGTCCTTTTAAGGACTGGTATAGGTGTACTATTGATTGGTGTGCACTGCAGTATATAGAAAGCATATTATAGTGGATTTGTATTGTGCAGCATTGTGACTGGTGAGCGGTTCTGCAGCGATACTACAACTACAAAGAGTGACAAACGCAATTAAAAAAAAGTATTATAACTGGTGTGATAGACCAGTGGCCCCCAACCCGACCCCAACATATTGAAGCGGGGTGTTATCTAAGAATATACTACTCAAATAGTGTATTTGGGTGCTGCAGAAATGTATCCGCTTTTACTGCGTTACCTCTGCTACACACAGTGAGTAAATTTAAAGGAAAACATTTTTATAACTGGTGTGAAAGACCAGTGGCCCCCAAAACAACATATAGACCGGGGTGTTTTCTAAGAATATACTACTCAAATAGTGTATTTGGGTGCTGCGTTACCTCTGCTACACACAGTGATAAAATTTAAACAATTTATATATTTTTTAAACTGGTGTGATTATAGACCAGTTGCCACCAAAACAACATATTGAAGAAGGTAGTTATCTAAGAATACACTACTGAAGAAATTTAGCCGCTTTCACTGCGTTACCTCTGCTACACACAGTGATAAAATGTAAACAATTTTTTTTTTTTTAACTGGTGTGATCATAGACCAGTTGCCACCAAAACTACATATTGAAGCAGGGTATTTTATACCTTCTTCCACATACACTGCGCTTCTCTAGAGACTTTTGTCACAGGGTCATTTAAAAAATGACAGGCAGAGGAAGAGGCAGGCCCTTCCGCAGGGGTGGTAGGGGTAGGGCAGGAGCACCAGGCCGGAGCCAAAGTGGGAAGTTGCAGAGGGTGCGTTCAATTACGTCAAAGGACGCACCAGACTTGGTTGAGTGGCTCACTCAGCCTTCCGCTTCTGTACCCTCCTCATCCTCTCTATCTGCACCCTCTTCACTCTCTGCTGTGTGCCCCCCCAAAGACACCACCACCAACAATACCACCACCACCACCACCACCATATACTGTACCCTCCACTTGAGTCACAGGAATTATTTTCCGATCCATCACAAGACATTTCCGATGCACAGCCATTCTTGGCATCGGATCAGGAAGAGGAGGTAACGACGACCGCCACTCAGCAGCCTGATGACAGTACACAGATCAGCCGAAGGAAGTTGGTCTCCGCTGTTGCTGCCTACTCCGAGATCTCTAATGTTAGTGGTGGGGAAGGTGACGTCGATGATGACGTGTCTATGGACGTAACGTGGGTGCCCACAAGGGAGGAAGAGGAGGGGAGTTCAGAGGGAGAGATGGACCAGCAGATAGGGAGGAGAAGCAGGCCAAACTTACATTGCACAGGAGGGACAAACCATGTACGGTCACATCTGGTGCTCCCAGGACGCCGGCACATGGCTCCGCAGTGTGGGCTTTTTTTTAATGTGTCAGCTGCTGACAATAGTGTTGCCATCTGCAGCCTTTGCAGTCAACAGATAAGTCGCGGTAAGCCCAACACTCACCTAGGGACGACCGCCTTAAGAAGGCACCTGGCCTCACATTACCAAGCCCAGTGGGAGCAACGCCGTCAGAACCCACAAAGCCACACTCCAGGCTCTCACCGTCCAGCCTCTTCTCCTTCTCCTCTCTCCTCCCAATTGTCCTCCACTCCACCTTCCATCATGCCGTCCTCACGTTTGTCAGGAAAAAGGTAGGCTTCCGAGGCCCAAATGTTCGAGCGTAAAAAAATGATGACGCCGGATAACCCTCTTGCCCAACGGTTGACCGCTGGCTTGTCGGAACTGATAGCCCGCCAACTACTGCCATATAAACTTGTGGACTCGGAGGCCTTTCGAAAATTTGTGGCCATTGGAACACCACAATGGAAGGTACCAGGAAGGAAATATTTGTCGCAGAAGGGCATCCCAGAGCTATATGGCCACGTTCAGCGGCAAGTGAATGTATCTCTGGCACACAGTGTCGGTGTCAAGATACATCTGACCACAGACACATGGTCTAGCAAACACGGGCAGGGAAGGTATATAACTTTTACTGCCCACTGGGTGAACCTTCTGACGGCCGTCAAGCATGTAACCCGTGGCACCCATGTAGATTTGGTTTTACCACCATGGATTGCATGCAGGCCTGCCTCTTCCTCCTACTCCACCGTCCCTCTCCTCCTCAGCTGACTCCTCCTTTTCCGCCTCTTCCAATGCGCCAACCAAGATCCCCAGAACGTATTCGACATGCCAGGTTAGACGTTGCCATGCTGTGCTGCGTCTGTTGTGCCTGGAAGCCAAGAGCCACACCGGTCCTGCACTCCTTTCAGCTTTGCGTTCACAGGCAGATCAGTGGTTAACACCGCTCAATTTGACAGTTGGTAATGTGGTGTGCGACAATGGTGCCAATCTGCTGAGCGCGCTAAACAGGGCAAAATTACACGCATGCCGTGCATGGCACACGTCCTCAACTTGGTCGTGCAGCGATTCGTTGTCAAATACCCTGGGTTCCAGGATGTCTTACGGCAGGTCAGGAAAATCTCGGGCCATTTCAGAAGATCTTACACGGCCATGGCTCGCCTTGCTGACTTTCAGCGGCAACACAACCTGCCCGTCAGACGTCTTATTTGTGACTACCCGACACGATGGAACTCAACCTTGTATATGCTCGGTAGGCTGCTCCAGCAGAAACGTGCAGTTAACGACTACCTGTACGAACTCTGCGGCAGGACAGGTTCTGGGAGCTTGTTTTTTTTTCACCGCGCCAGTGGCTGCTCAAGCGCGACGCATGCAGACTTCTGTGGCCATTTGATGAGATCACCAAACTGGTCAGTCGCAGCCAGGGCGCCATCAGTGACATCGTACCTTTTGCCTTCTTTCTAGAGCGTGCATTGCGTCGTGTCATTGATCAAGCCGTCGAGGAGCAGGAGCAAGAAGATGAGTAAGTAGCAATGCTGGATGAATTCCTACGGGGGCTACTCCATCTGAGACAAGTCAACAACAGGGGTCTGAAGAGGATTCAGAGGAGGATGGTGACGGGGAGGAGGAGGAGCAAGAAGAGCATGCTTTAAACCTTTCCTGGATCCCTGGTGTTGTCCGTGGATGGGGGGAGGAGAACGGGGACGACATTATCCTGAATGATGAGCAGGAGCCAGGCCACTACACCGATTCCAGTTTAGTGCAAATAGGGGCCTTCATGCTCCAGTCTTTTAAGAGGGACCCCCGTATAAAAAGCATAAAGGGCAAGGACCAGTACTGGGTGGCAACGTACTTAGACCCCCGATAAAAACAAAAAATGGCGGAAATGTTACCACCATCACAGAGGGCTGTCAGAATGCAGCACTTCCAGGCCTTGCTTAGAGAAATGCTGCATTCTGCTTTTTTGGGCGCTGGCAGAGGAGTTTTCACTCACAGAGAAACAGTTGTGGGTACCAATCCAACAGCGACTGCAAGAAGAGGGCGGTTTAAAGATGTGTTGGTCACTTCTGATATTAGAACATTCTTTCAGCCGACCCATCGACAGCTGCCCTCCGGATCCAGCCTCAGGGAACGCCTAGACCAGCAAGTGTCCGACTACATCGGGTTAACGGCCGATTTGGACGCTCTGAGAGGTGATGAACCACTGGACTACTGGGTGGGCAGGCTTGACCTCTGGCTAGAGCTTGCACAATTTGCAATGGAACTGTTGCCTTGCCCCTCATCAAGTGTCCTGTCCAAAAGGACGTTTAGCGTAGCAGGGGGGATCGTGACCGATAAGCGCACTCGCCTAGCTCACGACAGTGTTGACTACCTCACATTTCTAAAAATGAATGAGGCATGGATCTCGGAGGAATTCAACACATGTGACCAGTAGACAATGTTTGTTTCAAGTTTATCATGACAGCCCATATCCGCCACCACCAATAACAATTTATGGTCCCTGTCTTTGGTAAATACAGCGGCATAAAAGGCCTTTTATGTCCGTTGAATGCCTAATTTTTGGGGCCTGTAATGGCCAACACTTACTTCAGTATCCTGTGAATGCCTAATGTACCACCAGCCACAGAATACAAATTTATTTGCTGTCAGGTGAACGCCTGTCAGCTAATTTTTGGGTCCTGTAATGGCCGACACTTACTTAAGTATCCTGTGAATGCCTAATGTACTACCAGCCACAGAATACAAATTTATTTGCTGTCAGGTGAATGCCTGTCGGCTAATTTTTTGGGCCTGTAATGGTCGACACTTACTTAAGTATCCTGTGAATTACAAATTTTTAGAACTGGAATTTAAAATCAATGGGTCTGTAAACGTTCCTCTCTATTGTGGTACAGATGCGGACACATTTTACAGACGTGTGACATGCATTTACCGGCTGCTGTCAGTTCTGGCTGATTTAGGCCGAGCTATTACACTAAAACCGAGCAATATTACAAAAAACAAAATACACGTTATAACTGTACAAACGATTTATATAACTTAATAGAAAAATAAATAAAAAATTACCAATTCCAAAAGCATGATCATCTCATGCACCCTCTTCAAGGCCTGGCGTTGCCTCTTCTCCATGGGCTTCAAGCGCTCCTGAATGGCCCACATATCATTGCGCTGCTCCATTTGCATTTTGGCCAATTTGGCCTTCAATGTCTTCATTCCTGTTTTAAAAAAAAAATCATGGTTTATAGTTCCCTCTAAACCAAAAGGGTCAGAGTGGGGGTCTCCATAGTCTTGGGTCCATAGCCCGTAGGAAGGAGGCTAGGCCTCAGGCTTCTACTAAAGACACAGTGATGGTACAGCCCATTACTTGTCTGGCACAAAGCCAACAACACATCACATCACATCACCCAAAGAACATCATCCCCACAATGAAACATGGTGGTGGCAGCATCATGCTGTGGGGATGGTTTTCAGCAGCCGGGACTGGGAAACTGGTCAGAGTTGAGGGAAACATGGACAGAGATATTCTGGAGCAAAACCTGTACCACTTGGTACGTGATTTGAGGGTAAGACGGAGGTTCACCTTCCAGCAGGATAATGACACCAAAAACACTGCTAAAGCAACACTTGAGTGGTTTAAGGGTAAACATATAAATGTGTTGGAATGGCCTAGTCACAGCCCAGATCTCAATCCAATAGAAAATATGTGATCAGACTTAAAGATTGCTGTTCACAAGCGCAAACCATCAAATTGGAAGGAGCAGAATCAGTTTTGCAAGGAGGAATGGGCAAAAACACCTGTGGTAAGATGTGGCAACTGCTCATAGAGACTTATCCAAAGCGACTTGGAGCAGTGATTGCCACAAAAGGTGGCTCTACTAAGTATTGACTTTAGGGGGTGAATAGTTATGCACATTGACCTTTTCTGTTATTTTGTCCTATTAGTTGTATGCTTTACAATTAACCAATTTAAAAGAAGGTCTAAGTTGTGGGCATGTTCTACAAATTACATGATGGAAATCCTCAAACAATCCATGTTAATTCCAGGGGGTGAGTCAACAAAAAAAAAAAGAACGAAGTCAAGGGGGGTGAATACTTTTGCTTAGCACTGTATATATTACAGAGTGTTGGCAAAACATACAAAAGTTATTTACGTATGTACCTGGGCATTTTTCGTCCCGGATGTCTTCACTTCATGTCTGACCATTTTTTTATAATGGCCAGACGGCGGTGTTTGCGACCTATTTGGCGCCACATTTTATAGGCCAACTCCCGCACAATCCTTTGTTTCTCGGCGTGGGACCGGGTGCGGTCGTAGCCCCGACCCAACATCCGCTGCATCACAATTTTTAACAATAATAGTATTGAAAAAAATTTACTCAAGTAAACGGCAAAAAGTATTAAATGCTTTGAGGGGGAAATATTAGATTTAGGCTGCCTGCACCTCCAGTATTTGCTGGTTCATTTAGAGTTACCCAAGGGTGCATCCAGGGGAGACGAACCAGCTGTACACCCCATACCGTACCGTCACTTCACTAGACAGGTACATCTCTGCTTAGCTGAACAGTATCTGATAGCTCAGACCTCACCCACATACAGTCGTAATACAATGCCATCTTCTAACCGTAACAGTAAGGCCGCATGCACATGGGTGTGTTTTTTCAAAACTGCGGACCATACAAACCTATCCTGCCGTCCTGCAGAGTGGACAAGTGCACGGCGTCATTGGTTGCTATGACGACGTGCGCTTCCAGGCCACCACCGCTGTAATGTGATACACTTGCATGATCTATACAAGTGTATTACTGTACAGTGGTGGCGGCAAGAAGCGTACGGCGTCATAGCGAGTTAGCATTAGCAACCAATGACGCAGTGCGCTCGGCCACTCTGCAGGGTAACCTAACATAGTGGGTGTGATGTCACAGGAATACTTAGTGCAACAATCACTAATATCTAGTGAGACCTTATAAAATGTGAAGTTGAGTGCACTTAAGAAAAATTATAAATCGCAGAAGGTCGCACTGGCGGTTTTATATATAACACTCTTTATGCATATAAAGCGATTGTTCAGACATGCAGGTGAAATATAATCAAATACACTACTTTAATGTAAGATTACTTACAGTCACCAGGAGTTCTTCCTCTTCCCCGTTGAACTTCGCTCCAACCATCGCATCCATCTAATTGCTAGTCGGTGCAAACCAGTTGCTGTAGGCCACGCCTTCAGAATGCATGTGCTCTTGCCATTAATATTTTGCTGAAATTTTGCAGATAAAAAATCAAAGCTTGTCAATCGTAAAATCGCTTAATACTTCTGGTATGTCAGTGTCCCGGTTGTGGGACTATGTGTGCGCATCTACTAAGTATTTTGTGGCTGCAAATATGACCTTGAGGTTTCTCATGTTCGCCTGCCATTAAAATGAATGGGACCCGAGTTCGAGCGATCGCGTTCGCGAACCGTCCCATCAGATGTTCGTCCATCACTAGTGAGCACACGGCTGGTGCCCGCACATTGCAGAACCACTGTTTGCGGGCTGCAATATGGGCCATGAAGCCTAACTGAGGAGGCTACTGTGGCTGGCACTAGGGGACATGTGTGAATATGGCAGTACCCTCACTTACACACGCTGACCAAGCAGGCATTTATCAGGAAGGGACTGCTCCTTCCCAATAACCGCCTGCTCGTCAGCGGAGCTCCAGGTCTATCGCTACTGCAATCCCTCGTCCTCATACAGATTCATTGTTTCTGGGCAGCAGATCGCTGTTTACACAGGACAATCTGCTGCCCTGGAACAATGATTGAGTAGTTCACATGAATGATCATTTCAATCAATGAACAAGTGTTTTGTTTTGTTTACAGGGGCCAATTATCGGGAGCAATGTCGGCCTGACAATAGTTAGACAGCTTGCTCTTGTTCTAGTAACCAAAGGTAAGGGGTCACCAACAGCTGAGTATACAAGTAAAAACTACACTCAGATAAACCCTAGGAGTTAGGCCCCTTTCACACGGGCGAGTTTTCCGCACGGGTGCAATGCGTGAGCTGAATGTACTGCACCCGCACTGAATCCGGACCCATTTATTTCTGTGCACATGAGCGGTGATTTTCACGCATCACTTGTGTGTTGCCTGAAAATCGCAGCATGCTCTATATTCTGCGTTTTTCACGCAATGCAGGCCTCATAGAAGTGAATGGGGTTGCATGAAAATGGCAAGCACCCTGATGGGTGAATGCCTGTATACCCCCAACAAAAGGCAATGGGGGAAAATATTTTCTTACAGCTTTGCATTGTGTTGTGCCTCTGTTACACCTCCTAGAAATATATAAATAGATTAACAGCTGGCTGTTTCCATTTCTTTTGTCAAGGGAGAATGTCTGTATATATTATTATGACCACCAGCTAATATCCAGAGTAACTGCCGTGTGCAGCACAGACAGCAGCTAGAGAGACCGCTGTAGGTCACAGGTATCTGTGCTGACTGCAGTGCATCCCACAGCTGCTAGGGGGTGCATGCAGGAGGATCCATAGAGCAAACATGATGACTTGGTCATGCTCTTCCAACCAGTGTTGGACATTTCTAGACGTGTGACATGTCGCATTGTCTTGTTGGAAGATCCCATCCGCCCCAAGAAGACATCAGCATTTATGAAAAAAGAGATGTCTCGTGGGCACTGCTTGCTAAAGAAACTTCTAATGGTGTAGTCTTGGTATATCTGTTTATTTGTGTAAAATAGCAGTGCGTTATGGAACTGGACCAGCCCCCTCTTCAGGCCTCACACAATTGTGGAAGGGGGTGGTCCAGCCCCGAAACACATTGCTATTTTACACAAACGGATATACCAAGACTGCGAAGTTGAACATTTGTTCAGCAACCAGTGCCCGAGAGAAGTCTCCTTTTTCTTTGTTCCTTTAGATACTCTACAACCGGATTTTGTCTGGTGAGACAGCGAGGCAGCAGTTTCAAGTACACCTATTTGGACTATTGGGTATTTGTGAACCTGGCACAATGCCCCAAGGTGAGCTCTATGCACCTCCTATGTATTTTTTCAGATATTTAGAAAAAAAATCTGCATTTATGGATTGATACTCAAATCGATTGAGAGTGCCTTCCACATGGATGAGTGGGCCCAGAGAATTCCACCGAAATGTTTCCCATTCCATAACGCTACCACCATCAGCTTGTGTTCTTCCAGCAATGGTTGCGGGGTGTTTGTTCTCAGATTTTTCTCACCTGACACACTAATGTCCATCCGTTTGATGGAGAAGAAAACATGACTCATCAGAGAAGCAACCCTTTGCCAATCAGCAGAGGTCCAATATCAATACTGCCATGGAAATAGAAGCCATTTCTGCAGATGCAACTTCGCTAGACCATCCGTCAAATTTGGAGCCCCATAGGCTTTTTATTTTTTTATTGGGTGACGTGTATAGCTGACCATGCGTCTCCTGCTCATAGAAGGTTTGCTGCCACAGAATGACACAACATGAATGGCATAGAAATAGGTTAAGAGTTAGGTACTGTACCCATCCATAGCAAGGTCATCTTTCTGTTGGTGGATGGGCCCAAATATATAAAATATATCTGCTAAAAACCTCTGATTGTATAGTAGATGAGTTCCCCTGTAGCATGTCGGTCTGCCCTTGTGCACCTTTGTGCACCTTTGTAGGCAAAGTTTACCTCTTATGTTCATCAATGGCACGTGGTGCTCAACAGTTTCCACATTGCTTATTCACAATGGTGCCATTTGTCCACTCACAATAACAAGACAACACAAATTCCTCAGTTTCAGAAATACTGCCACCCTTGGCCCAAAAGCCAATAATCATTACGTTTTGCAACTCTAATAAATCACCCCTTTTACCGATGACAGCAATTAGGGATATGTGTGCTGACAGCCTATTGCACACCTTATATACTCACCAAGCCAGCTCAGGACACGTTACTTCCTTCATGAGCTATGCGCTGCCAATGTCAAAAGTAGGAAGTGATCATATAATATGACTCAACTGTGTACTTTGAAACTGTCCAATCAATGCTGACTTTGTAGAGACACACACTGTTAAAGGGGTTTTCTGGCACTTTAATATTGATGGGCTATACTCAGGAGATGCCTTCAATAGCTGATTGGTGGGTTTCCACTCTCCACACCCTCTGATCAGCTGTTCTGCAGTAGCTGTAGTAGTGAAGTGAATGGAGCAGCCCTGTGGTCAGCTCCGCCTACTACAAAAATGGGCAGAGATGTTATTTTGACGCTGACTTCCGATACCAGAGCTACTGCAGCTACTGAAGAAAAGCTGATCATGGGAGTTGGGGGGGGGGGGGGGGGGGGGGGGGGGGATATAGGACCTCTTCCGATCAGGTATTGTTTGCCTATGCTGAGAATTGACCCTGATGCATAAGGAGCAACTAAAGTTGGAGTTGGTTAAAGAGGTGTGCAGGTATGTAAGAACTGTCAGGAGGGATTTGATAACTGATTATGTAATCCTGTAGCTCACTGGATGTTAGCTACATAGGACGGACTGACCTCCTGTCTACACAAACTCTGGGCTGGTATTCAGACTGACACTACTGCCCATAATGAAAGTTACAATCAGAACACACTACAAAGACTACAGATCACAAAACCCCCACTTATTTCTGTTAAAGATTTTTTAAATATTGTCCAATCATACCAATCTTCCAAGAGAATTATACACTCTGTCCCTTTGTGATCGGCAGGCGTTCAAGGGTGGACCACTACTGACCATAATGCTATAGCATATCTTAGTGCATTATTTGATAAGGATACATCTTCAATCAAAGCTGATTTTTTTTCTATCTTTTTCTATCTTTATACCTGTATGTTAAAGGAAATCTGTCAGCAGTGACCTCCCTATCAAACTATTTGCATAGACACATAGCTGTGGTTCACCTGATTAAAAAGCAGTTTTTCTGCTGTTGATCTGAGGCCCCCCCCCCCATTTCAGAACTCTGATACTTTTTCATATTATGCAATTTCGGCCTATGGTACAATTAGGGTATCACCATTACTTTTGTTATGCCCAAGCTCATTTCTGTGGTCAGCTTTGCCACTGCCTGGGCCTATCAATCGAAGCAATCTGGGAAGGGCTGACCACAGAAAGGAGCGGGGCCTGGGTGCAACAAGAGTAATGGTGATGCCCTCATTGCACCAAATGCCTAATTTGCATGTTAATAAAAAAGTATCATAACTCAGATCAAAAAATTAAAAACATCATTTTAATTAGGTGAACTGTGCAAACAGTTTGATGGGGAGCTTGCTGGGGACAGATTCCTTTTAAGGCTTAATACTACAGGTGGATGACTATGGTGTGATGATTAGAGATGGCCTTGCGGTTCGCCCAGCGGTCATTTCGCGGCAAACTTTGCTTGTTCGCTATTCACCGAACATGCGAACATATGGTGATGTTCGAATGCGCCATATTGTTTTGCATTGTGCCGAACTTTAACCCATGACACATCCATCAGGTGGGACAGGACAGCCAATTGAGACGTTTCAGCACATGTACACACCCCCACCCTATAACAGAACCCAATCTGGCAGCCATTTTACATTCTGTGTTTTGCCAGTATAGAGAGAGGTTGCTTTGTGGAGCAGGGACAGACTGTTAGGGACACCAAATGCTAGCTAATAGGGCCACAAAAGTCCTTTTAAGGACTGGTATAGGTGTGCTATCGATGGATGTGATATACTGAGGGGTGTTATATACTCTTTCTAACAGAAAGTATATTATAGTGCATTTGTATTATGCAGCAGTTGTGTGCGGTTCTGCTGCGATACCGCAGCTATATAGAGGGACAAACGCTATTGGAAGAACTAATTGCAACTGGTGTGATATACCTGTTCCCCCCCCAAAAAACTGATTGAGGGGTGTGATATACCTATAATATACTTTCTAACATACAAAGTACAGTATATTATAGTGCATTTGTATTGTGCAGGAGTTGTGTGCGGTTTTGCTGCGATACCGCAGGTATATAGAGGGACAAGCAGGGGCGTAGCTATAGGGGGTGCAGAGGTAGCAGTCGCTACTGGGCCCAGGAGCCTGAGGGGGCCCAAAGACTCTTGGGCCACATAAGAAGACACCAGTATTACAGAAAGTGCATGCTGGTCAAGTTACACCTCTGGCTGGAGGGAAGGGGTTAGGTCAAGAATTTGGCATGGGGGGGCTGCCATCTCAATTTTTGCCTCAGGCAGGATGAAGGCTATGTACTTCCCTGCCCCTGGCCACAAAGCACTGAGGGAAGGGGGCCCAAGCTGAACTCTTATACCAGGGCACATGAGCCTTTAGCTACGTCCCTGGGGACAAGCGTTATTGGAACAACTATTTGCAACGGGTGTGATATATCTGTTGCCCCAAAAAAACTGATTGAGGGGTGCGATATACCTGCTTCCACAAAATAATGATTAAGGGGTTTGATATACCTGCTTCCACAAAATACTGATTGAGGGGTGCAATATTGTCACGGCTTGGTTGTAGTTTGCCGTGACACTTTCGCCGTGCATGATGGTTGCCGATTGCAACGTGTTGTTTGTTAAGCATGCGTGGGCACTTCCCCTTTAAGGCTTTCTTCCTTCCCTTTCTGGTATGCATGGGGTTAAAAGGTGTGTAAGGTGGAGCTGGGTATGGCCTCATGGCTCTTATGTTCTGGAGTTGTGAGCCTGAGGTCAGATTGTCTTCAGTGTCTTGAGGAGCTGGTGCTATTCCATCTGCCCAGTCCTTGAGGGCCACCTTATGGGACATCGATGTCACCTGATGTCACCCCTTTGTGTCTGTTTCTGTTAACTTACCTCACTTGTTGTGTGTTTGATGTGGGTTTATGTTTGGGGTTGTTGTTATGTCTGGTTTGGTGTTTCATGTCTGGCCTGTTTGGTGTTTCAGGTCAGCATGAATGCCGGACATATCCTTTGTATGTCCTATACCTCCCGAAGTGGGTCCCTGGAGTTCCCGAGAGGGGGAACTACAAGCAGCTCGGCCAGGTGCCGCCATGGTTCTTGCCTCATGGTGGTCAAGGTTGTTTCTACTGGATTCTGTGTTTGGTGTTTGTGCTGGATTCTGCCGGTCGTGTGTGTTTGGGCCTATGCACATTTCCAGGATCCAGGGGTAAAGGCGTGGACGGCTTGAGTTCCTGTTGCAGCTGTGTCAGGTAGGTGTCCATGTTGGTCCTGTTGACAGTTGTGTTTTCTGCATCTGGACACTTACCTGTTGTGTCTTCCACTGCTGGTTGCTTTCTTCCCCTTTGTTGCTAGGAATCGGTTGTCTCCACCTTTTGAAACCATATTGCAGGGACTGTTAGGGTCAGTAGGGCCCAGGTTCCAGAGTATGAGCCCCCTTACCATCGAAGGCGGCTCATATAGTCAGGAGGTAAGGAATAGGATTTGGGGATGCTTAGTAGTTTCCAGCTCCCTTTTCCCTGTTTCCAGGCCTAGCTGCTTCCCTATAATCCCCACATTATACGGTGGGGGGTTTCCCCCACTCCCCACTGTGACAGATATACCTGCTTCCACCAAATATTGATTCAGGGGTTCTATATACCTGTTTCCACAAAATACTGATTGAGGGGTGCGATATACCTGCTTCTAAAAAATACTGATTAAGGGGTTCTATATACCTGCTTCCACAAAATACTGATTGAGGGGTGGGATAAACCTGCTTCCATGAAGTATTGATTGAGGCCTGCGATACACCGACTTCCACAAAATATAGATTGAGGGGTGCGATATACCTGCTTCCTCAAAATACTGATTGAGGGGTGCAATATACCTGCTTCTACAAATACTGATTAAGGGGTTCTATATACCTGCTTCCACAAAATACTGATTGAGGGGTGCGATATACCTGCTTCCACAAAATACAGATTGAGAGGTGTGATATATCTGCTTCCACCAAATATTGATTCAGGTGTTCTATATACCTGTTTCCACAAAATACTGATTGAGGGGTGTGATATACCTACTTCTACAAAATACTGACTAAGGGGTTCTATATACCTGCTTCCACAAAATACTGATTGAGGGGTGCAATATACCTGCTTCCACCAAATATTGATTGAGGGGTGCGATATACCTGCTTCCACAAAATACTGATTGAGGGGTGTGATGTACCTGCTTCCACCAAATATTGATTCAGGTGTTCTATATACCTGTTTCTACAAAATACTCATTGAGGGGTTGGATATAACTACTTCTACGAAATACTGATTGAGGGGTCCGATATACCTGCTTTCACCAAATATTGATTGAGGTCTGCGATTTACCGGCTTCTACAAAATACTGATTGAGGGGTGCGATATACCTGCTTCAACTAACAACTGATTAAGGGGTTCTATATACATGCTTCCACAAAATACTGATTGAGGGGTGCTATATACCTGCTTCCACAAAATACTGATTAAGGGGTGCGATATACCCGCTTCTACAAAATAATGATTAAGGGGTTCTATATACCTGCTTCCACAAAATACTGATTGAGGGGTGCGATATACCTGCTTCCACAAAATACTGATTAAGGGGTTTGGTATACCTGCTTCTACAAAATACAGATTGAGAGGTGCGATATACCTGCTTCCACCAAATATTGATTCAGGTGTTCTATATACATGTTTCCACAAAATACTGATTGAGGGGTGCGATATACCTGCTTCTACAAAATACTGATTAAGGGGTTCTATATACCTGCTTCCACAAAATACTGATTAAGAGGTTTGATATACCTGCTTCCACAAAATACTGATTAAGGGGTTTGATTTACCTGCTTCCACAAAATACAGATTGAGGGGTGTGATATACCTGCTTCCAGAAAATACTGATTAAGGGGTTTGATATACCTGCTTCTACAAAATGCTGATTGGGGGTACAATATACCTGCTTCCACCAAATATTGATTCAGGTGTTCTTTATACCTGCTTCTACAAAATACTGATTAAGGGGTTCTATATACCTGCTTCCACAAAATACTGATTAAGGGGTTTGATATACCTGTTTCCACAAAATACAGATTGAGGGGTGTGATATACCTGCTTCCAGAAAATACTGATTAAGGGGTTCTATATACCTGCTTCCACAAAATACTGATTAAGGGGTTTGATTTACCTGCTTCCACAAAATACTGATTATGGGGTTCTATATACCTGCTTCCATAAAATACTAATTGAAGTGTGTGATATACCTGCTTCCACAAAATACAGATTGAGGGGTGTGATATATATGCTTCCACAAAATACTTTGGCACAGGGTCATTTTGAAAATGATAGGCAGAGGAAGAGGAAGGCCGTTCCGCAGGGGTGGTAGTGGTCGGGAAGGTGCATCAGACCGGAGCCTAAGTGGGAAGTTGGAGAAGGTGCGTGCGATTACGTCAAAGGGCGCACCAGAGTTGATTGAGTGGCTCACTCAGCCTTCCGCTTCTGCACCCTCCTCATCCTCTGTATCTGAACCCTCCTCACTCTCTGCTGTGTGCACCCCCAAAGACACCACCAACATAGCCCCTCTACTCGAGTCAGAGGAATTATTTTTCCATCCATTCCCAGACCTTACCGATGCGCAGCCATTCTTGGTATCGGATGAGGAAGAGGTGGTAGCAACGGCCGCCACCCAGCGGTCTAACGACAGTACCCAGATCAGCCCAAGGAGGGTGGTGCCTGCTGTTGCTGCCTACTCCAAGATCTTTAATGTCAGTGGTGGTGAAGGTGACGATGATGACATGTCGATGGACGTCACGTGGGTGCCCACAAGAGAGGAAGAGGAGGGGAGTTCAGAGGAAGACACGAAGCAGCAGATAGGGAGGAGAAGGAAGAGAAGCAGGCAGAACTCGCATTGCACAGGAGGCAAAAAGCAGACTGCAAATGTATCTGGAGCGAGCCATCCACCATGCACAGTCACATCTTGCGCTCCCAGGACGCCGGCACATGGCTCCGCAGTGTGGGCTTTTTTAACGTGTCAACTGCTGACAACAGTGTTGACATCTGCAGCCTGTGCTGTCAATGCATAAGTCGCGGTAAACCCAACACTCACCTAGGGACGACCCCCTTAAGAAGTCACCTGAGCTCCCATTACCGAGCCCATTGGGAGCAACGCCGTCAGAACCCACAAAGCCAAACTCCCGGCGCTCCACGTCCTGCCTCTTCTTCTCCTCTCTCCTCCCATTTGTCCTCCACTCCACCTTCCACCGTGCCATCATTGCATTCATCTGGCAGAAGGCAGGCTTACATGGCCCAAATGTTCGAGTGTAAAAAGTTGATGACTCCGGATAAACCTCTTGCCCATTGGCTGACCGCTGACTTGTCAGAACTGCTAGCCCGCCAACTACTGCCATATAAACTGGTGGACTCTGAGGCCTTTAGAAAATTTGTGGCCATTGGCACATTGCAATGGAAGGTCCCCGGAAGGAAATATTTTTCCCAGAAGGACATCCCAGAGCTATATGGCCACGTTCAGTGGCAATTGAATATATCTCTGGCACACAGTGTCGGTGCCAAGATACATCTGACCACAGACACGTAGTCTAGCAAACACGGGCAGGGAAGGTACATAACTTTTACTGCCCACTGGGTGAACCTTCTGACGGCCGTCAAGAATGTAACCCGTGGCACCCGTGTGGATTTGGTGTTACCGCCACGGATTGCATGCAGGCCTGCTTCTTCTGCTCTTTCTACTCCATCCTCCGTCTCCTCCTCAGCTGACTCCTCCTTTTCCACTGCTACCGCCTCTTCCACTGCACCCCCCAAGCTCCCCAGAACCTTTTCGACATGCCAGGTGAGACCTTGCCATGCTGTGCTGCGGCTGTTGTGCCTGGAAGCCAAGAGCCACACCGGTCCTGCACTGCTTTCAGCTGTGCAGTCACAGGCCAATCAGTGGCTAACCCCGCTCAATTTGACAGTTGGTAAAGTGGTTTGCGAAAACGGTGCCAATCTGCTGAGCGTGCTGAAACAGGGCAAAATGACACACGTGCTGTGCATGGCACACGTCCTGAACTTGGTTGTGCAGCGATTGGTTGCCAAATACCCCGGGGTCCAGGACGTCTTGCGGCAGGCCAGGAACATCTATGGCCATTTTAGAAGATCTTACACGGCCATCGCTCGCCTTGCTGACATTCAGCGGCGACACCACCTGTCCGTCAAACCTCTGATTTGTGACAGCCCGACGCAATCGAATTCCACCTTGTATATGCTTGATAGGCTGCTCCAGCAGCAGTGTGCCGATAACGACTACCTGTACAAACTCTGCAGCAGGACAGGTTCTGGGGAGCTTAGTTTCTTTTCACCACGCCAGTGGCTGCTCATACGTGATGCATGCAGACTTCTGAGGCCATTTGATGAGATCACCAAACTGGTCAGTCGCAGCCAAGGCACCATCAGTGACATCGTACTTTACGCCTTCTTTCTGTAGCGTGCATTGCATCGTGTCATTGATCAAGCCATCGAAGAGCAGGAGCATGAAAATGAGGAAGTTGCAATGCTGAATGAATTCCCGGGGGGACTACTCCATCCGAGACAAGTCAGCAGGAGTCTGAAGAGGAGTCAGAGGAGGATGGTGGCTGGGAGGAGGAGGAGTAGTAACAAGAAGAGCAGGCTTTGAGGGGGACTTTAAGCTTTTCGGGGATCCCTGGTGTTGTCCTGGCTGGGGGGAGGAGACCGAGGACGACATTCTCCTGGGCGATGAGCAGGAGCCAGGGCACTCCACCACTTCCAATTTAGTGCAAATGGGGGCCTTCATGCTCCAGTGTTTGAAGAGGGACCCCGTATAAAAAGTATAAAGGGCAAGGACCAGTACTGGGTGGCAGCTAACGACAGTGTGGACTAACTCACATTTCTAAAAATTAATGAGGCATGGATATCGGAGGAATTCAACACGTGTGACGACCACGTGTAATTGAATTTCCTCATGCCAGCCCACACATATCCGCCACCACACAGAACAAAGAATGGTCCTTGCATTATGTATATACAGCGGCATAAAAGGCCTTTTCTGTCAGGTGAATGCCTAATTTTTGGGGCCTCTACTCCAGTGGCCTACAGTTAAATTTTTTTCCCAGTGACAGCCTAATGTACCTTCAGACACATAATCACTAGTTCTTTTCTGTCAGATGAATGCTTCATTTTTGGGGCCTATACTGGCCTACAGTAAAAAAAAATTGCCGGTGACCGCCTATTATACCTCCAGCCACATAATCACTTGTTCTTTTTTGTCAGGTGAATGCATAATTTTTGGGGCCTGTACTACACTGGCCTACAGTAAAATTGTTATCCACTGACCATCTAATATACCTCCAGCCACATAATCACTTGTTCTTTTCTGTCCGGTGAATGCCTAATGTTTGGGGCCTGTACTCCACTGGCCTGCAGTAAAATTGTTATCCACTCACTGTCTAATATACCTTCAGCCACATACTCACTTGTTGTTTTCTGTCCAGTGAGTGCATAATTTTTGGGGCCTGTACTCCACTGGCCTACAGTAAAATTGTTATCCACTGACCGCCTAATATACCTCCAGCCACATAATGACTTGTTCTTTTCTGTCAGGTGAATGTCTAATATTTGGGGCCCGTACTCCCGTGGCTTAAAATAAAAATTTTCTAGGCTCCAGCAGGGTACATTTTTGAGAGTTTCCCTTTAAGACGCATAAAAATGGCCCCTGATTAAAATACATCTTTTTTGTGGGAAGTTTTGCCATTGATCCTGCTCTGGTATGTCACTGTCCATGTTGTGGGTCTATTTGAGCATTACTAAGTATTTGGTGGCTGCAAATATGACCTGAAGGTTTTTCAGGTTTGCCTGCCTTTAAAGTAAATGGGGCCTGCCGTGAACGCTCGGTTTGCGAACATTTGAAAAATGAATCATGTGTTGATGGTTTTGATTTGGCTACGTCAGAGAAGAGAAGAGATCATCAGTTGCGTGCCACAGGACATCTGAGCAATATTTTCAGCTAGTGCCTCTTTGTCAGCACTTGATTCATCTTGTTTATAGCTTTTTTATTAGGATAACTTCAGATACCACAAGGCATAATTTTGTTTTAGGAACAATTCCACACTTGCTCCTAAAATGATGAAACTTTTTATATTGTGGCCAAGCCTTCAAATAGCTTATACATAAGGACTTTTAAGTTTGTTTTTGCCTCAAAAGTAGCACCTTTCTGTTTATATTCAAGAGGTGTCTCTAGTTGATTATTGTAAAAAAAAAACATAGAAATGAAAGAGTTTTCCAGATATAAAAATGTACAACTGCCCAAGAGAAAAAAATCAAAATCAAAAACAAAACAAAAACAAAACCTTGCACACCTTCTCTGCTTCTATTTCAATGCTGCTCGGTCCCTCTGTCGCTCTCTACCTCCTGGTCTAGTAACGATGTGTTAAGGGTGCATTCACACGACCGTATGTATTTTGCGATCTGCAAAACACGGATCTGGAAAAGATATGGATGGCATCCGTGTGACGTCTGTGTTACATCCATTTTTTTGCAGATCCACTTTTTTGCGGGGCTGCGTAACAGAAATACGGATGCGGACAGAACACAGTGTGCTGTCCTCATTTTTGCGGACCAATTGAAATGAATTGGTCCGCATCATATCAGCAGACCAAAAATGCAGTCATGTGAATGGGGTCTAACACCAGGATGTTTGTCCGCATTTCTGGCAGCAACAGGGACTCATCTCCATTTGGTTATTGTTTCTTCTGCTCCCAGCAAGACAGAGTCGCTATTCAGTGTCCTCTTGTTTGGAATTATCTGAACCTGTCATGGTCACAGGGAGAGCTGCATGCACAGCCTCCGCTACAATAGGCATACAGATTAAATACCCCCTTGTTTAGTCAATTTAGGTCACCTATTAATGCTATTATACCAGTTTCCTCTCAAATTGGTCATGATTAGTGTTTGGCAACCATGCTCAGCCAAACACCTTTTTCACTCGCGTGTGCTCGAGCGCGATGCTCGAGTCTCCTCCCCGCACGTTTGGCCAATAAACGTGCGGTGCGGGGAAGTAGTGCCACTCACTGTAATGCCGGAGTTATGTTGGTTACTGGCATTACAGTGATTGGCTGGCCGGAACGCGTCATCGGGTGCTATATAGCACCAGATGACACGTGGTTCAGCTCAGACTTAGTCAGGGCGAGCTGCAGCAGAAGTGGCAGATAGTGTAGGGAGAGGAATTGTGTTTTTTTAAGGAGTTTTGAATGTTGAAAGGTGTTAGAGACACAACAGTCCTTTTAAGGACTATTGTTTTATCTGGCTGCAAAATATATTAGGGCAACATGCGCTAAATTGCGTGCAATTGTTTGGCTGCTGGTGACATCAGCGACATTACCTGCGCTACATCTCCTGTATAACGTTAGCCGCTAGTGACAGAAGTGACATTACCTGCGCTACATCTCCTGTATAACGTTAGCCGCTGGTGACAGCAGCGACATTACCTGCGCTACATCTCCTGTATAACGTTTGCGCATCATAAATATCAGTGACATTCAGTTTCATTTTTTCGCTGCTGGTGACAGCGACATTACCTGCGCTACATCTCCTGTATAACATTTGAGCATCCTAAATATCTGTGACATTCAGTTTAATTTATTTGCGCATACACTTACAAAACCTGTGCTACTGTACATGTGACATACTTGCAAGCATATATACAATTTAATATGCTCAAGGCGAGCAGTAAGGGATGGCGAAGTTGCCGTGCTGCTGATGGTGCACGCAGAGGCCGTGGCCCTGGGCACGGTGAAGCTGTGCCTGCTGCCAGAGCACAAGAAACACACTCATCCACGATACCTAGCTTCATGTCCCAGTTTGCAGGGCGGCGCAGGACACCACTCTCGAAGTCACACCAGTGGGACCAAGTGCTCGGTTGGATTGCAGCAGATAATGATTCCAGTCGGTTAAGCACCACCCTTTCTTCCACAGAGTCCAGTCTCAGTAGCCAAGAGTCTGATCAATAGAATCCTCACTCTGATCCTCCTTCCTCCCACCATGGGAGTCTTGGCAAACAAGTGATCCCACACTCGAATATTCCGAAGAGCTCTTTTCATCGCCATTCCTTGATTTTGCCCTCTCGCCTAGCCTGCTTGAAGAGGGACATGAGGAGATATTGTGCACTGATTCCCAAACTCTTGAGCATCCACAGTCAGAAAAAGATGACGGTGGGGAATGGCAATTAGTGTTTCACGAGGTGGATGATGATGATGAGACACAGTTGCCAATTAGTCAACCGCAATTAGTGTCCCAAGAGGTTGATGATGAGGATGAGACACAGTTGTCAATAAGTAAGGTTCTTGTTAGGTCAACAAGTCAGGAGGATGACCAGAGTGAGAAAGTTGAAGAGGAGGTGGTGGACGATGAAATCACTGACCCAACCTGGGAATGTGGCAAGCCGAGCGAGGACAGCAGTACAGAGGGGGAGGATCCGCAGCACCGCAACAGGCTGGAAGAGGCAGTGGGGTGGCAAAAGGGAGAAGGCGGGCCACACCAAACAGGCCTGCAGCTGTTCACCGGAGCACCCCCTTGCAGCAATCTCCCTTGCCAAGGGGTAGGTGTTCCGCAGTCTGGCAACACTGCAGCAGCGCTTGCAATTGCTAGCTCACTGACTGTTGTGCGACGTGAGCACATGCTGGAACTCCACGTTCCACATGTTGGCCAGGCTTTGTGAGCAGCAGAGGGCAGAAGTGAAATACCAGCTGCAACATGGTCGTAGCCTTTCCAGTCAGTTTCCGCTCTTCACAAGCTACGAGTGGGCATGGATGTCTGACCTCTGTGAGGTTTTACGCAACTTTGAGGAATCAACACAGATGGTGAATGGCAATGCCGCTATTATCAGCGTAACCATCCCACTTTTGTGTTTACTAAAACGCTCGCTGCTCACAATGAAGGCGGACGCTTTGTGTGTGGAAGAGGTGGAAATGGGGGAAGACAGTACACAGGGTGATAACCAGACCACCCTCTGTTTATCTTCTCAGCACGAATTGGATGATGATGATGAAGAAGAGGAGGAGGAGGAGACAGTTGCCTCCTCTACAGAGGGTAGTACCCATAGCAGGTAGTGTTGATCGCAAATATTCTAATCGCAAATTTTTATCGCAAATATTGGCACTTCGAGAATTCGCGAATATCTAGAATATACTGTAGTGCTATATCTACGTAATTGCAAATATTCTAGATTTTTCTTCATCAGTACCCATGATCCCTCACTGCTTCTTGCTTGTGGGCCAAAGAGAAGGCTGCAATATCTTTGAATTTAGGAGTAGTGTTGATTGCTAATTTTCCGATTGTCGATTTTTGCAATCAAGAATATAATGACTCGAATTCTCGAATTCGCCAATATATGATGAATATTCGCAAATATATGATGAATATTCGCGAAATATTGCGAATTCGAATATTGCCCCTGCTGCTCATCACTGATAGCAGGTTTAATCCATCTGTTCAGCGTGGATGGGCCAGAGAGGAGGAAGAGGATGGGGAGATTAAGAGTCATCCTACTGATGAGGACAGCGAAGTCTTGTCTGTTGGGACTCTGGCACACATGGCTGACTTTATGTTATGCTGCCTTTCCCGTGAAAAAGAGAACTTTTCATCTCTCATTCTTGTGGTGGAGAGGACTAGCGAAATATTGCAATACCAGAAGGTCCTTGTGGAAAAATTGCTCCAAAGATTTCCAGCTGACAACGCTGGCGGCAGAGTACATAGTTTCTTGGGGAACCGGGGGAGACGCCTTGGAAGTGCTGGCCTGCCCTGCCGCCAGCAGTTTGTCAGAGCGGGTATTTAGTGCTGCTAGGGGCATAATAACCGATAAGCGCATCCGCCTGTCAACTGAAAAGGCTGACAGGTTGACTCTTATCAAAATGAACAAGGCCTGGATTGACTCTGACTTCTCTACTCCACCAGAGGAAAGTGGCTGAACATAAAGGCACTTTAAATGTGGCTTTTATGGTGTATTGAATACAATGTATTCCCATGCACCCCTTCCACCACAAAAAAGGGTATATGGTTCAATCTCCCTTTTCTCATCCTCCTCCATCATATCAACATGCGTATTAGGCTGCCCTCGCCTATAATGTTTTAGAGGGTCAGCTCAGCATCAGACCCTCACCCCTAATCTTTTAGAAGGTCAGATCAGCAGCAGACCCTCACCCATAATGTTTTAGATGGTCAGCTCAGCAGCAGACCCTCACCCCTAATTTCTTAGATGGTTAGCTCAGCAGCAGACCCTCATCTCTAATCAGTGGAGTACTGCCAATATAGGCAGGGTACGCCACTGCTATGGGACCCAGTGGCTCAGGGGGGCCAGGTGCGCACAAAAGGCCCCGCCCCCTGCAACTGCGCTCACTGCAGGCTCAGCTTGAAGGCCCCCCCCCCTGAACTCTCATTGACTCTGCGCGCTCCCTAGGACCCAGCCTGGCTGTGCGCTCCCTCGGCTCGTTCACCTGCACAGCACCACATATTGGGCCAATCAGCATTAGGAGTGTGCAAAGATCCTGCTGCTGATTGGCCCAGTGTATCGCTGGCAGGCAGCAGGCGAGCAACCAGCATGGAAGAAGTTAAGAGTGACTTGTGCTGCACGCCCGCCTCGCCAGTGTCGCCAGCCAAACAGTCATCCCTAAGCCAGTCTGGACCTGTGCCACTGCCAGCCCGCCTACACAGTAAGACTGCCCTAGCCCCCAGTCACTATCTTTCCAACCCCAACCTGGATCATTAAAAAAAAAAAATTCTGTACTAATAACAGTCTCTCTTACTGGCACTGGCGTAATTAGAAATGACTGGGTCCCACAGGAAATTTTTGAATGGGCCCCACAGCAAATTTTTGAATGGGCCCCCCCAGTGTCCGGCACCTCTGACCGGCAGAGACCCTTGACTTCTTCCCTAATACAGAAGAAGTCAAGTGTCTCTGCCGGTCAGAGGTGCCGGACAACTGGGGGGGGGGGGGGGGCATTAAAAAATTTGCTGTGGGGCCCAGTCATTTCTAATTATGCCAGTGTCCCTAACGTTTTCGGTAGGTCAACTTTGGCAAATGGGGGTGGGCAGGGGAGGAGCCAGGGCAGGAGGTGGGATGGACCAGGCTAGTGGGTGGGGTTAGGGGGCCCAATTCAGATTCTTGCTATGGGGCCCAATTGTTTCTATGTACGCCCCTGCCCCAAATTTTTTAGATGGTCAAATCCACAGCAGGCCCTCGCCCCTTATGTTTTAGAGGGTCACCAGCAGGCACTTGCTCCTAATGTTTTGGAGGGTCACCAGCAGGCCATCAATCATAATTTTACAAGGGTGTGTATAATGCCCCCCTTCATGTGTAATAAAGGGTGTAATTGAGTGCCGGTTCTTTGTAATTTTTGGCAGCCCTTCCACTTAGTGCATAGGCTTTATGAGTTTTTGTAGTCCCACTACCTAAACAATTGTACCACAATGTGAATGAGGCCCTCCATTATGTAATATACAGGCTGTATCGGAGTGCATCTTCCTTGTAATTTTTGGCTGCACTTGCACTTTATATACAAGTAAATATACAGGAAAGAATTTTTCCTAACAATTTTTCCTCTAAAATCGATTTTATCTTCTGTTTGGTGCGTATTATTGTCAGTCTGTAAAAGTGGCGTACTACTCGGACAACATCTTTCCCAGCAGCGACCTGGGAGTCCAAGATGCATCCAGACATCCTCCCCATGCTGTTCCCGAACCATTTCACTGGTGTTTCCATCAATTTCTGACCTTTCTATGAACCAGACTCCCTCCGGTCTTCAGAGCAGGGGATGCCTGGTTTAATGCTCGGGTTTTCCCATTGACTTCCATTGTCTACCGAGCATCCCGAGGTGTTCTACTCGAGCACCCGAGCACTTTGGTGCTCGATCAACACTACTGAAGATAGTTTTTAAAGTGGTTTTCCAACATTTTTTTCTGTATTGATGACCTATCCTCTGGATAGGTCATCAGTATATGATGAGTGGGGGTCTGTTGGTTTGTATTCACAAGAGGATATGGAATAAGTTAAAACATAACTTTTACTATTATTCATTTAAAATACATGAGGCCCAAACAACAATTGGTGAAAAAAAAGTTTACAAAAAATTGTCTAATTAAAAAGTTGGTTCTTACCACCTCAGACGTGTATGAGTAACTTCTTTGTTCGTACGTGCAGGTGGCAATTCACTATAAGTTCTTGATCCTTTTGATGATTATGTCACTTTCTTGGAGCTGCACCTCTGATATTGCAGGTTGTATAAGGACACATGGCTAGCTGGCCCTATAGTAAACCCTATATTTCAATAGGAAAGGGGCTATCAGTCTGTTGGCAGAGATTAATCAGGTCTCCAACAGGTGTAGCATGAAGAACAACAGGGTTTTATTCAGAAATAACAGCAAAACATATGAATCTAACTTTCAGTAAGATCAGGATCTCTGCACATCTGCTTCTGGCTTTCTTCTCTCTCTCTCCCTGTACATGTGCAGCAAGTCTCTTCTCTTCCTGTCTTATTTTTTTTTAGCAGTACTTTATTAGCGACATAACACAGTATCTGGAAACAGGCAAACACATAATGTAGTTGTTGCAATACACAGAAGAATAAGAATTATTTCAACAGGGTCCGACACCCAGAACTCACTGGAGCGCCACAGTCTCCTCAAACAGCTGATAGGTGGGGTATTTGGACCCCCGCGGATCAGATACTGATGACAAGTGGCGTAACTAGAGTGTTATGGGCCCCAGTGCAAACTTTGGATTGCCCCCCCCCCCCCAATACATACAAAGAGGCAGCAATTTATTTTTACACTAAGCCCAATGCATGGCTACACTCACCCAGTCCTAACTAATAAAATCTGGTCCCACCTCATTCAGAGTGTCGCTGGTGTTGGCGTGATGTCCACTGGATCCTGAATAAGGTCCCTGTGGTCATAGAGAAAAAAAGAGTAATCACATAAGGAATGGATGGTGACTGCCCTGTGAAATCGCCAGCAGGGGGTGCTGTGCTGGCCTGTAAGACTGAGCCATGCCAATGTATAGCAGGGTAATCTAGGACATTTCCCCTAAGTGCTACCACACAGTACTAATGCCCACATTGTTGCCCCTCAGAGTAATTAAGCCCACCTTGTGGCCCCTTCACAAAAGTTATGTCCTCCTTGTGGCCCCTCACAGCAGCTATACCCACCTTTGTTCCTGTCACAGTAGTTATGTCCACTTTTGTGCCCCCTCACAGTAGTAATGCCCAGATATGTGCCCCCTCACAGTAGTTAGGGCCAGATATGTGCCACCTCACAGTATTTATGGCCAGATATGTGCCCCCTCACAGTAGATATGCCCAGATATGTGCCCCCTCACAGTAGTTATGCCAGATATGTGCCCCCTCACAGTAGATATGCCCAGATATGTGCCCCCTCACAGTAGTTATGCCAGATATGTGCACCCTCACAGTAGATATGCCCAGATATGTGCCCCCTCACAGTGGTTATGGCCAGATATGTGCCCCCCTCACAGTAGTTATGCCCAGTTATGTGCCCCCTCACAGTAGTTATGCCTTCATATGTGCCCCTTCATAGTAGTTTTGCCCACATATGTGCCCCCTCACAGTAGTTATTCCAGATTAGGTGCCCCTTCAGTAAAAATGCCCACTTTTGTGCCCCCTCACTCTAGTTGTGGCCCCCCTTTTGCCTCCAGTCTGCAGCTTTATGGCAAAAAAATAAAATAAAACACATACTTACCTTCTTCCCTGATGACGCGCTCCCACACTCACATCACGCTGCTTGCTGTGCTGGAGGCCGATTCCCCGACTTTCAGAGCTCCTCCCACAGCCAGCAGTGCGATGTGCGGCCTGCAGGGGGAGCGCCGGAGCTCAGAAGAAAAGTAAAGCAGGAGCGGACAGGGCTCTGCTTCACTCGGAAGACAACAGCCCGGCAGTGACAAGAACTGCCGGGTAAGTGCGCGCCCCCTCCCCTTGCCTCTGTGCCCCCCCCCCCCCCCCCGTGCGCTTGCCTTTGCGCATACTATACATATTTGAAGAACGCTCTGACGGGGTTCAGCATTATCACTGTACTTCATGCCGGGCCCCATCAGAACGCTCCCATTATATGTAAGTGCAGAGGCCCCACTCCCCCGCCGGGCCCGATCGCGGTTGCACCCTCTGCGACCGCAATCGTTTTGGCACTGCTGATGACCTAACCCGAAGATGGGTCATCAGTATAAAAAAGTCAGAGACTTTAATGACGTTGGCTGTATGTTTGGGGTCATTGTCCTGCTGCAGAATAGATTTACTTTCAAATAATTTTTGAATGCATTCTTTCTTTGCAGTATTTTTTGCACAGTACTGTACGTATTTGTTCAACTGAGGTGAATTAACTCAGTTATGTAACTGTAGAATAATGGAAGTAAAATGTTGTACATTTTGAATATAGAAAATATTTATTCTGATGATATATACAGTTGAAACCAGAAGTTTAAATACACTATATACAAAGACACATATGGTATGCATGTTTTTCTCAATATCTGATATGAAATCAGAATAAACCTTTCCTGTTTTTGGTCAATTAGGATTACCATAATTATTATTATTTGCCAAATGCCAGAATAATGAGAGAGCGAATGTTTTAAGGAATTTTTATTATTTTCTGCAAAGTCAAAAGTTTTCATACATTTCATTAATATTTGGTACCATTGCCCTTAAACTGTATGACTTGGGGTCAAACGTTTTGGATGTCCTTCCACAAGCTTCTCATAATTGGTTGGAATTTGGAACCTCCATCTTTTTGGACGCCTACTGGTTTTTAAAAAATGGTTCCATGTTTCTGAGGAGGATCCTGTTTTTAACACATCAGCTGAGAAGGAGGCCCTTAATGTCTTGGAGAGCCTCTTACAAGAACAACTAACTGATACATCAGGTGAGATTCCCATGATATTGAGGAAACGCTCTGAAAAATTTCCCCCCTTGACTGTCTGCCCAGCTGTGGATCTCTTTGTGAAATCTGTCACTAATGAACTCCACAAGCTACCCCGAAATAATACACGGAACAACTTGAGATCAAAACAACGTGTAAGTTTGAGAAAACTACAGTCCCTATCGGACATAGTTTTCAAACCGGCAGATAAAGGCGGCAACATAGTTATCTGGCCTCGTAAAATGTACGAGTCAGAGGTCTACCGCCAACTTAGAGATATATCCTGCTATACAAAAACTCACGTTTAACCCTCTCTTATCCTACAGCAGCTCTCTGCAGGATCTCCTGAATAGAGCAGTTGATGATGGTATCATCTCCAAACAACTACAGGAAGCACTAAATATGAATGGTCCCACAATACCGACTTTGTATCTCCTACCAAAAGTCCACAAGAGTGTATAGAGGCCCCCGGGCAGGCCTATACTATCTGGCTGTGGGGGACCATTTGAAAAGGTGTGTAAATTCCTGGATTATAAATTGAAACCAATAGTTGAGTGTCTCCCCTCATACACACGAGACACTGCTGATTTACTCGAGAAAATTGATGGGGTCCACTTAGACACGGATATGTTACTTGTAGTAGTCTCTCTACACCAACATCAGACATGTGGACGGAATAAAAGCTACATCTTATTTTCTGTCTATAAATGATAATAATAGTGTGATGTCAGGATGTTGACACACAACTTCTTCACATTTAATGGCTCCTTCTACCTGCAGCTCCAGGGCACGGCTATGGAGGCAGCCTTCGCGCCCTCGTATGCAAGCCTGTTCCTGGGGCTGTGGGAGAGGGAGCTATTCATGTCAGATCATGGTGTGTCGATGGACCGGGTCATTTTCTGGACCCGGTACATCGACGATATCCTCTTGATCTGGCATGGGTCATCGGATGGACTTCAAACCTTCGTTAACAAACTTAACAATAACGGATACAATATCCACTTAACCTATAAGTACGATCCCAAGACAGTGGATTTTTTGGATGTTAAGATTAAAGTTGATGAATCTGGTTACTTGCAGACGGATGTACACAGGAAGGAAACATCTGTGAATGCCCTGTTGCACGCCTCCTCGTCACACCCCAAACAGACCATCAAGGCAATCCCGACCGGTCAATTTATCCGAATAAGAAGGATTTGCTCCAGTGACGCTGATTTCGAACAACAAGCAGACACTTTGATAAATCGGTTCCTTGAAAGGGGATACAGCAAAAGGTCCCTCAAGAAGGCGTATAACAGGGCCAGACACACACCACGGGAGAGCCTGGTACATCCGAAGCCAAAGAACCAACCTACTGAAATGGTAAGATACATCACCAAATACCACTCATAGTGGGAAGACATGTACCAAATGTTGAAAAGGTTTTGGCCCATCCTCAGGACGGACCCAATTTTGGAAAAAAATTTGTCCCCCACTCCATCACTGGTTGCAAGGAGATCAAGAAATTTGAGAGATCACCTGGTAAAATCATACTATACTCCAGGTGAGGCAGGGACAATTTTCGGGTCGAGTGGACCCAAAGGGGGCTGCTACTTTATGCGGTAAATGTGTGGCGTGTCCCAATATGGAGAAGGCAATGGATTTTCTGAATTCAGCCCAGACAAAAACATATAAGATCAAGCACAGTATATCCTGCACTACAAAAGCAGTGATATATTATGCAACCTGCCCGTGCCAAAAGATCTATGTAGGCCTCACTACCAGAGAAGTAAAAGTGAGGGTTAGGGAACATGTTCGGGACATAGTGAAAGCAAGGGATACTGAAGATCTGGTAAATTTAAAACCGATTCCGATTCCCAAACATTTCAGGAAACATCATAAGGGCAATCCATCCCTTTTGAGGCTACGTGGCATTGATCACGTGGATTTGGGGATGCGGGGTGGCAATATAGCAAAAACCCTGGCTCAACGTACGTGGAACGCATAGACATCACCAGACGCTGGGTTTCATCCCTGGTGATGCTCTACCAGGCCTCTACTGCAACGGTCTTCAGTTCCTGCTTGTTCTTGGGGCATTTTCCCTTCAGTTTTGTCTTCAGCAAGTGAAATGCATGCTCAATCGGATTCAGGTCAGGTGATTGACTTGGACATTGCATAACATTCCACTTCTTTCTCTTAAAAAACTCTTTGGTTGCTTTTGCAGTATGCTTTGGGTCATTGTCCATCTGCACTGTGAAGTGCCGTCCAATGAGTTCTGAAGCATTTGGCTGAATATGAGCAGATAATATTGCCCGAAACACTTCAGAATTCATCCTGCTGTTTTTGTCAGCAGTCACATCATCAATAAATATAAGAGAACCAGTTCTATTGGCAGCCATACATGCCCACATCATCACACTACCACCACCATGCTTCATTGATGAGGTGGTATGCTTAGGATAATGAGCAGTTCCTTTCCTTCTCCATACTCTTCTCTTCCCATCACTCTGGTACAAGTTGATCTTGGTCTCATCTGTCCATAGGATGTTGTTCCAGAACTGTGAAAGCTTTTTTAGATGTTTGGCAAACTCTAATCTGGCCTTGCTGTTTTTGAAGCTCACCAATGTTTTACATCTTGTGGTGAACCCTCTGTATTCACTCTGGTGAAGTCTTCTCTTGATTGTTGACTTTGACACACATACACCTACCTCCTGGAGAGTGTTCTTGATCTGGCCAACTGTTGTGAAGGGTGTTTTCTTCACCAGGAAAAGAATTCTTTGGTCATCCACCACAGTTGTTTCCCTTGGTCTTCCGGGTCTTTTGGTGTTGCTGAGCTCACCGTTGCGTTTCTTCTTTTTAAGAATGTTCCAAACAGTTGTTTTGACCACGACTAATGTTTTTGCTATCACTCTGATGGGTTTGTTTTTGTTTTTTCAGCCTAATGATGGCTTGCTCTACTGATAGTGACAGCTCTTTGGATCTCATCTTGAGAGTTGACAGCAACAGATTCCAAATGCAAAAATCACACTTGAAATGAACTCTGAACCTTTTATCTGCTCATTGTAATTGGGATAATGAGGGAATAACACACACCTGGCCATGGAACAGCTGAAAAGCCAATTGTCACATTGCTTTAAGTCCCGTAACAAGTGGGAGGCACATATGCAAACAGTTTTAATTCCTACACCGTTCACCTGATTTGGATGTAAATACCCTCAAATTAAAGCTGACAGTCTGCAGTTAAAGCACATCTAGTTCGTTTAATTTCAAATCCATTGTGGTGGTGTATAGAGCCAAAAATCTTAGAATTGTGTCGATGTCCCAATATTTATGGACCTGACTGTATAACAGTTAAAATCACACATGAACAGTACCCTATTGTTACCCTATTAAAATTAAACCTAAATTACCTTTGAGCAACGATCTAGGTCAGACCACAGCCACCGCAGGGGAATTTCACAAAAATAAGGGGTAATTGTATTAAGTAGAAATATCCATTTTGTTTCCCCTTGGCTGAGTAATTTCTTCCAATTCCCAACCCTGGAAGAGATGATCAAATACCTCTAAAACGCAATAGGAAGCCGTCTGAGCCATGTTTCTCTCTAACCCCTTAGTGACCAAGTCTGTTTGGGCCTTAATGACCAAGCCAAATTTTGGAAATCTGACATGTGTCATTTTAGCTTAGAATAACTTTGCAACAGTTTTGCACATCAAAGTAATTCTGACATTGTTTTCTCATCACATATTGTACTTTACTTAGGTGGTAAAATTCTACCGATAAAATATGCGTATCTTTATTAAAAAAGTGAAAATTTATGAAATTTTTTTAAAATTGGCACGTTTTCCTATTTTCAACTGCAATATTTCACATACATACATAAATACTATTCAATATTTTTATCAGAACAATATTTCCACATCTTTACTTTATTTTGGCTGCACTTACAAAAAATGTTTACATTTTTTTTTATTTAGATGTGGGGGGGGGGGGGGCGCCCTAATAACTTTATTTAACACATCTGGGGGCCATATTGCCCGATCGGAGTGCTGGGGGACCCGATCGTGCCATAATTTGAACTTCTCTCTCCTCTCCTGAGGAGAGAGACCTTACTGAGAGCAGCGGTGAGCAGCGGTGAGCAGCGGCGGCAGGCTTTCAGTCTGCGCATGCGCCGGGCCGCCGCCGCCATCTTTATTAAGGGTAAGGGGGGTGGGGGGTGAGGATCGGGACCCAGCTTAGGGCCAGAAGCGCTGGGGGACCCGATCGCTGCACCGGAGACTTTCTCCCTCCTCTCTTACATGAGAGGAGGGAGAAAGTTTGGTGCGGGCAGCTCTGCTGCTGGCATTTTCTGTGATCGCCGTGATAAAGTGTATCAAGGCAATCACGTGATCAGAAACCGCTTGTCACGGTCTCTGATAACTACCTCCAGTAGCTGCGGGCACGGAGCTACAGCGCTTGATTTTATCACTAACTTAGGCTGAAGTGCCGCCGTAAAAAGGCGGCGCTCCAGCCTAAGGCCCCTAAGCGGCCACCTTAAAACATGTATGGGTGGTCACTAAGGGGTTAAAGTTCTCTTTAATGGTTTGCAGCTCCTCTGCATTCTCTGTATCATTAGCTGCTTGTATTGCCAAGACGTGTTCCCTGATTCGCCGTCTGAACTAGCGAGTCGTCATGCCCACATAGATCTTATTGCAGGGGCATGTGGCCCAATAAATCACCCCAATAGTTGTGCAAGTGGAACATATTCTCCTGACCCTCAGGAACTGACCCATTGGTATACTTTTAATTAGGTTACCTGGATTTGACGATTCAGCATGCAGCAAAGCATTGACCAAGATTTTTTTTCTATATAAATCTGTGGTAATCCGACCCTCTTCATCCACCTGAAAGCAGAAATCTATAAACTCCATCCTGGTCTGACCTGTCCTGAAAGTAAGTTTGATGTTCTTGTCATTCATATTAAGTTGCTGTATAAATGACCCAAATTCCTCCTCTGTCCCCTGCCAAATGATTAGGACGTCATCTATGTACTGTCCCCAATATTGTACCTTGTTAACCCCCTGGCAGGGGATCCGTCTGGAGGATCTCCCTCTCCCACAGCCCCAGGAACAAATTTGCATATGAGGGCGCACAAGACGCCCCCATTGCAGTCCCTTGGAGCTGTAAGGAAGAAGGATCCCCCAAACAGAAAGAAATTATGGGTCAGCACGAATTCTAATAGAGGCATAATAAACTTACATTCAGGGCCGTGCCAGCACCCGGCAAACCCGGGCAAGTGCTGGGGCCCACTGCTTCTGGGGGGACCCACACGTTTCTGCACGGTCCCTTTAAAATTTTTTACAAACTGTTGCTGGCGCTGCGCAGCGCTGCCGCCGTCATAAAAGATCTCCAGGCCTGCAGAGTGCGGAGCGTCAGTTCAAGAGCACGTTCGTGAGTACACTGGTCGGAGTGGCAGGCCCTGCAGCAGAGGAAACCAGCGGGAGCTGGAAGAAGGAGGGCACCCAGGGTGGCTGACGGCTGTAGTAAGGAGAGCATGGTGCGCTGCTCAAGGACCCATGCAGTGGCGTTGCAAGGGGGGTGCGGACCGCACCGGGTGATACCATTGATGGGGGTGACACCAGCAGGGCCGGCATTTACGAACCATTTGTATTGCCGTCCTCAGGAGAGGGAAAGATGTGTCTGGGATTCGAACCCACGACCTTCTGTATCAGAGGCAAAGCACTGCGATGCAGCCTCTTCCTGTGTCCCGCCCTGTATGTCCATATATGGAGTTAGTGCTTGTGTATTTCAGAAAAGCTTCTGCTGGGATTCAAACCCACGACCTTCTGTATCAGAGGCAAAGCATCTAACCACACGGCCATATGAACAGCCTTGCTGCTGACTGAAAATAGCACACTCAGCTCTACTATATCTCTATATATGACAGCTGCTCCAGCTGTCATGTGTATTAGATGTAGCAGTGCTGGGTGTGTTAGGGCAGCTGTCATGTGTATAGATGTAGCAGAGCTGGGTTTGCTGGAGCAGCTGTCATATATAGAGATATAGTAGAGCTGAGTGTGCTGGTGCAGCTGTCATGTGTATTAGATGTAGCAGTGCTGGGTGTGTTGGGGCAGCTATCATTTATAGAGATATAGCAGAGCCGAGTGTGCTGGGAAAGCTGTCATATAGAGATATAGCAGTGCTGGGTGTGTTAGGGCAGCTGTCATGTGTATAGATGTAGCAGAGCTGGGTTTGCTGGAGCAGCTGTCATATATAGAGATATAGTAGAGCTGAGTGTGCTGGTGCAGCTGTCATGTGTATTAGATGTAGCAGTGCTGGGTGTGTTGGGGCAGCTGTCATGTGTATAGATGTAGCAGAGCTGGGTTTGCTGGAGCAGCTGTCATATATAGAGATATAGTAGAGCTGAGTGTGCTGGTGCAGCTGTCATGTGTATCATATGTAGCAGAGCTGGGTGTGCTGGGGCAGTTATCATTTATAGAGATATAGCAGAGCCGAGTGTGCTGGGACAGCTGTCATATAGAGATATAGCAGTGCTGGGTGTGTTAGGGCAGCTGCCATGTGTATAGATGTAGCAGAGCTGGGTTTGCTGGAGCAGCTGTCATATATAGAGATATAGTAGAGCTGAGTGTGCTGGTGCAGCTGTCATGTGTATCATATGTAGCAGAGCTGGGTGTGCTGGGGCAGCTATCATTTATAGAGATATAGCAGAGCTGAGTGTGCTGGGACAGCTGTCATATAGAGATATAGCAGTGCTGGGTGTGTTAGGGCAGCTGTCATGTGTATAGCTGTACAGCTATAACAGTAGAAGTAAGTAGTAGAGGTAAGTAGAAATGTTTATTTTATTTTTTTTAATACCCGACTGTTACTGCCATGGGGGGAGCAGGAGGCACTTGATACTGGCACATGGGGGAGGGGGGTTGGCACCTGATACTGGCACATGGGGGGGGGGGGAGATGGCATGGCACTATGATACTGGGACATGGGGGGGGGAGAGAGGCACTTTATACTGGCACTTTTGGGGGGGGGGATGGAATGGCACTATGATACTGGGACATGGGGGGGGGGCACTTGATACTGGCACTTTTTGGGGGGGGAGATGGCATTGCACTATGATACTGAGACATGTGGGGGGGGAGGAGAGAGGCACTTCATACTGGCACATTGGGGGGTAGATGGCACTATGATACTGGGACATGTGGGGGGGAGGAGAGAGGCACTTCCTACTGGCACATTGGGGGATGGGAGATGGCACTATGATACTGGGACATGTGGGGGGGAGGAGAGAGGTATTTGATACTGGCACATGATGGGGGGGCATCTATGGGGACACTTACTGGCACATTATTGGGGGGCATTATGGGGGACACTAGGCCGGCAGCCTATCAGAGGCCGGACACTAAGGGGCATCTACAGGGGCACTATATATGGGGCATTTTATACTGGTACATTATGGGGGGCACTAGCAGGAAGAAGGGGGAAAGGAGCACTATGGGGGAATTCACTGGGGGCACTATATAGGGGTATTTTATACTGGGACATTATGGGGGCACTATGGGGACATTAGCTCAACTGGGGGCATTACAAGGGGGTATTTTTTGCACTGTCACATTAAAAGGAGAATTATTTCTACTAGGGGGGGGGGGGAAGGGGGCATTATGGTGGGCTTTATTACTCCCACATGGTATGACCCCCTAGTAGCAGCACCAGCCTCTCCCTGCTCTGTGACCCCTCTGCCCCTTCTCCAAATCCTTATTATGAAATCTTTCTCATTAGGATAAAGCACAACATCAGCTCTGCCGAGCCCCCGGCCAAAGTGTGGAAGTGGCGTCCGAGATCCCCAAGGGCCAAGCCAAGTAACTGTAAGTGTTCATGTGAAATATGTTTGTTATACACATATAGCCTACACTGTGCCACACAATATACAGTATACCTCTACACTGTGCCACACAATATACAATATACCGCTACACTGTGCCACACAATATACAGTATACCGCTACACTGTGCCACACAATATACAGTATACCGCTACACTGTGCCACACAATATACAATATACTGCTACACTGTGCCACACATTATACAGTATACCGCTACACTGTGCCCCACAATATACAGTATACCTCTACACTGTGCCCCACAATATACAGTATACCGCTACACTGTGCCACACAATATACAGTATACCTATACACTGTGCCCCACAATGTACAGTATACCGCTACACTGTGCCCCACAATGTACAGTATACCGCTACACTGTGCCACACAATATACAGTATACCTCTACACTGTGCCCCACAATATACAGTATACCGCTACACTGTGCCCCACGATATACAGTATACCTCTCCACTGTGCCACACAAAATATACAGTATACCTCTACACTGTGCCCCACAATATACAGTATACCGCTACACTGTGTAGTCTGTTCTATAAGCACCATTGTTTTGTGGCGGCGGACAGAAAATAATCTGGAAGTGCCCCTCCCGAGACCAGGCTCTGACTGCTAGGGGGGGTCTGCTGAGCTAACGGATGCCCCCTATGGCAGTAGCACCACCATAGCCCCCATATATGGCTAAAAAATTTGCTTCGGGGAGGGGTGACACCATTTTCTACCGCACCGGGTGACACCAGCCCTAGCAACGCCACTGGACCCATGGAAACATGACAGGGCCGCTGGAGAGCTAAGGAGCCCGGCCTGTCAGTCTTCAAGTAAGTAATGTTTTCTGTTGTTCTTGGGTTGATATGCACATGTTTTACCAAAGCAAGTTCATCTCTGGGACACAGAACCCGTCTCCTTCCTGAGTGGTATGATGGTTGGACATTCCCATCTTGTTTGTACTTGCGTATGATTGTCTATATAGTTGAACGAGGCACCTTCAGGTATCGTATCTCGAAATTGCACCCAAAGTTGAGCCAGAGTTGTGCAAGTCCCCAATTCTCTTCCTGATATCTTGGCTGATTTCTTTAGACTTTCCCATGATGCTACACATAGAAGCAGTGTGTTTCAGGTGTGCATTTAAATACATCCACAGGTGTGTCTCTAATTAACTCAGATGTTGCCAACAAACCTAACAGAAGCTTCCAAACACATGACATCATCATATGGCCAGTCCAGAATTGTTTAAAGGCATAGTAATCTTAGAGTATGTAAACTTTTGACATTGAAAGTAATAAAAATGCCTTAAAACATTCTCTCACTCTCTATCTCTCAATATTAATAATTATAGTAATCCTAATTGACCAAAAACAGGAAAAGTTTATTCTGACTTCATGTCAGTTATTGAGAAAAACATGCAGATGTGTCTTTTTATGTAGTGTATGTAAACTTCTGGTTTCTGTATTAGTACTATCAACCAAGGTCATTCATTATTCTTCAGTGTAGAGTAAGCTGAATGGTTTACTGAACGGATCTTTAGATTTGTACCGAAAATAACATTTACCAGTAATAATGGAGCATAGAAATATTTTGACCTTATATATAATAGGTGTTTCTGACGTTTATTTGGAAAGCACAGACGTGCAGGAACATTTTTAATGGTGAGTAACTCAGGTCTACAAAATATGACAGAATAAGGACCAAGAAGTAGACACAGGAATAGGCACCATGGTAAATATTCACCAAAGGTACAATAGTTTCGTTGGCTTACAAAATTTCCTTTTTTCGCTTTAAAGAAGATCGGAAGAAGGATCAACCCTATTAAACCAGGCATAAACTGCTTGATATGGTTGCTCCCGTTGATTAAATGATACTTTGGAATACCAAATCCAAATTTACATGGCAGAGCGATCTTACAATCTAGTAACAAACTAATTAGGGCTTTAGTGCTCCAAGTGGTGTGCACTATCCCCATGGTGCACTGCAGCTCCTCCACTTTCTTTACGTAGATAAGCCCATTTTTCCTTCCCTGATAAAACACCGGGCATCTTCATTGTGCTCCTGCCTAGACCTGTAATCCCACGCATGCGCCATAAATTCAGATTTGCAGCATTACAGGACTAGGCAAGAGCACAGGGAAGATGCTTGGCCCTGTCAGTCAAAGCATGGTGGGTCTGGCTAAGTAGGGAAAGTGGAGGAGCTGCAGTGCTATTGGTTTAGTTAGATGAAGCAACCCTACCAGGCAGCATGTCTGGTTTAATGGGGTTGATCCTGCTTACAGGTCCTCCATAATGTAACATGTGCTGTCTATTTAGTTGTATCCAGCCTGAATTGAAAAGTATATATCTATTTCCCAGCACATTATTACTGTACTGTATATTAATTCTGAATAAATTTTACTGTAAGTTTATGAATGCTCCTGCCCAGTGTCGGACTGGGGTGCCTAGGGCCCACCAGTAAAATTCATTGTTGGGGGTCCACCACAGTGATGGTCAGTTCGCAGTGTTCGCCAGCGAACACATGCGGGCTGCCATCTTGAGTAAGGTAGACTCACCCGTCCGGCGATGCACAGGTAAGCCCTTACCTGTGCCTGTGACGGGAGCCAGTCTGAAATCAAATGCAGTCACCGGGAGCAGGCAGTTCCGAGAACAGCCCGATGAAGGCCCCCGGCAGCTGTTCTCGGAACTGCCTGGTCCCGGTGACTGCATTTTATTTCAGACCGGCTCCCGACACAGGCACAGGTAAGAGCTCACCTGTGCATCACCGGACGGGTGAGTCTACCTTACTAAAGATGGCAGCCCGCATGTGTTCGCTGGCGAACACTGCGAACTGACCATCACTGGTCCAGATGATTGATTATGAGGGTCCCTGCGGCAACTTCAAGAAGGTGGGGGCATTTATAATAATACAATCTCCTCAGTTTTTTATATGAACATAGGCTGGTTGAGACGCTGTACGGTGCCTATCTATATGTAGTGCAAGAATACAAAAAATCTGCAGCACTCGTCAGTGTGATAAATCCAAGGTGGTTTATTCCATATACAGCAAGGTGGTGCGACGTTGCTTGAGAAAGACCTGGTTAGGTCGAAACGTCGCACCACCTTGCTGTATATGGAATAAACCACCTTGGATTTATCACACTGACGAGTGCTGCAGATTTTTTGTATTCTTATTCTGACGTTGGGATCACCAGCCAGGGTCCCCATCTGCGTGCACCATCACCTTTAAGGTATTTTTTCTAATGGCCTTCCCTTATGTGGGACAGTAGTGCTGCCAAACCTTTTTGTATATCGTATCTATATGTAGTGCAGTCACTCCACTGTGCCATGCGCCAGGTGTGCAGCGGGTGGGGGACTTGGGGATTCACCTGTACCCCTGCGGGCCAATCTGAGCCTGTCCTCTCCTTTCTGAATTGTCCTCCAATATCCCATAGTAATGGCCTGGACATGCTGGGAGTTGTAGTTCTTTCCTCTAAAACTTCCTCTGTGAATTGTCCTCTAATATCCCATAATAACAGCCTGGACATGCTGGGAGTTATAGTGCTCTCCTAATACCTCATCCCTATAAAGTCCTCTGATATCACATATTAACAGCCTGGACATGCTGGTAGTTGCAGTCAGACTCGGGCTGGCTCACAGGGGTACAGGTGACTACCCTACTGGGCCCCAAACAAGATGGGTCCCTAGTCCCTCACCCCCTGCACACGTGGCGCATGGCACAGTAGAGTGACTGCACTATATTTAGATAGGCAGCGTACAGCATCTCAACCAGCCTAAACGTCCATATAAAAAATTTGGGTAGATTATTTACTAGTCTATTATTATAGATGCATCTGGTGGCTGAGATGGCTTGTAGACACAGCGGCAGGCCAGCCAGTATCCTCCTTTTCTAGGGACCCACCTTCTTGAAGTCGTTGCAGGGTCCTCTATAATCAATCACCTTGTAACATCTCGCTGCCATGTCTGTTATTATGGGATATCAGAGGACAATTCAGAGAGGGAGTATGGGAGGAGAGGACTCCACTGCTGAACTCGGTCACTATCTCTAATGGGGACACTGCGGATAGCACAAGGGGCCCACAATTGTAAGATCTGTAGGAACGGTGTGGCTGGCACTAACTATGGTTGGCCATTATGAGGGCAATCCCAGACTCTTGAGTAAATGTATGAGAAGTCAGTCTGGCGCTTATGGTAAAGGGGCACAATGAGGGCACTGGGAATGCGACTTTGGCGTTATTGCTGTACTGTGATGAAACAGACATGTGAAAAATCTGTTCCATTGTACATCTTAAAGCCTCATTTACCAATGACTGTCCTTGTTGCCCCTAACAACCAATCAGAACTCAGCTTTCATTTCTTTAACTGTTCTGGAAAAATCAAAGCTGCTCTCTGATATGCTATGGACAATGAAGATAGTCTTACTGGTAGATAGTGTTTAAAAGAACCCATTCCTCAGGGGGGAGGGGCGCCTATGTTATTATTTATTGGATGTAATCCCCTGATATTATATATCATTTGGGTTGCCACCTTTCCCAACAAAAAATACCGGCCAAGTTAAGCCCCACCCCAAAGGGGGTGTTGTTGTGGGGGCATGGCTTAACGTGGGGTTAGTTGCTGTCATACTATGGCTCCAAATAATATTAATGCTCCTCAGTAATATTACTGCCACCATTAGTGCCGCCCAGAATTAATAATGCCCCATTAGTGCCCCCAGTAATAGTAATGCCCCTATTAGTGCCCCCCAGAATTAATACCGTCCCCATTAGTGCCCCCAGTAATAGTAATGCCCCCATTAGTGCACCCCAGAATGAATGCCCCAATAAGAGTAATTGCCCCATTAGTGCCACCAGTAAAAATAATACCCCCATTAGTGCTCTCCTGTAAGAATAATGTCCCCATAAGTACAACCCAGTAAGAATAATGCCCCCATTAGTGCTCTACTTTAAGAATAATGCCCCCCATTAGTGCCCCCAAAAAGAATAATGCCCACATTAAGAATAATGTCCTCATTAGTACCCCCCAAGAATAAGGCCTCTTTCATACGGGCGTCATGTTTTTGGCCCGGATAAGATGCGGGTGCGTCGCGGGAAAATGCGCGATTTTTCCGCACGAGTGCAAAACATTGTAATGCGTTTTGTACGCGCGTGAGAAAAATCGGCATGTATGGTACCCAAACCTGAACTTCTTCACAGAAGTTCAGGTTTGGGTTAGGTGTTGTGTAGATTGTATTATTTTCCCTTATAACATGGTTATAATCTAAAATAATAGAATTCTTAATACAGAATGCATAGTACAATAGGGCTGGAGGGGTTAAAATATATATTTTTTTTAACTCAACTTAATCCACTTGTTTGCGCAGCCCAGCTTCTCTTCTGTCTTCTTCTTTGAGGAATCGGACCTTTGATGATGTCCCTGCGCGCATCACATGGTCCATCACACGGTCTTTTACCATGGTGATTAATCATGTGACGGACAGTGTGATGAGCGTAGTGGCGTCACCACAGGTCCTTTTCCTGTGCACAGCAAAGATGAAGACAGAAGAGAAGCCGAGCTGCGCGATCAAGTGGATTAAGGTGAGTTAAATTATTTTTTTATTTTTTTTTAACCCCTCCAGCCCTATTGTACTATGCATTCTGTATTAAGAATGCTATTATTTTCCCTTATAAACATGTTATAAGGGAAAATAATAATGATCGGGTCTAAATCCCGATCGTCTCCTAGCAACCGTGCGTGAAAATCGCACTGCATCTGCACATCCCCCCCCCCCCATTAGTGCCTCCTTCTCTGCTTCTGCCAAAAAACAAAACAAAAAAACACTCACCTCCGCTGTGAACGCTCCCTGCTGACTGGAAGCTCAGGACAGGACCTGTGCTCCAGCATGATGACATCTCGCAGGTCCTATCCTGTGCTTCCAGTGAGCAGAGCGAGCAAACGGCGGAGGTAAAGGCTGCACTAATGAGCTCTCCACAATGGAAGCACTCATTAGTAGCACTTCTTGTAAGAAATGACTGGCAATTAACATTGCCGGTAGAAAAAAATTACCGGCACCGCAGGGCCACTTGAATACCGGCCTTGCCGGTGAGATACCGGTCAGGTGGCAACCCTACATATGATACACATGTATATATTTAGGCCAGGCTGTTTTCCAATTTAGACACAAAATGAGACATGCATTTAAATTTGCAACTTTCCAACACCATAAAACTGGAGTAGAAGATTGATCCATTCGCCCCACAGCGTTCACCAGAACAGTCTTTGACCCTCGGCATCACCAGCGGCTGCTCTCATTAGGATGCTGCACATATATAGGGACACATTTACGAATCCTATAGATGGCATAAACTTAAAGGGCTTCTGTCAGCCCACTAAACCGTTTTTTTTTTTTTGGGGTTTAATAATAATCCCTACACTGCGATCTCTGCATACATAAGTAGAATAATAATTTTGGTTCAGTAGAATTTGATAAAACACTATTTTTATAATATGTAAATTACCTTGCTACCAGCAAGTAGGGCGGCTACTTGCTGTTAGCAGCCGCATCCTCCGATCCTAATGACGCCCCCTCCGCATTGTGATTGACAGGGCCAGGGAACGGAATCGTTCTCCGCTGACCCTGCCTGTTTTCATTCAATATCTGGCGCCTGCGCCGCGGCCGTACCTATCTTCAATCTGCGCAGGCGCACTGAGAGGCGGCCACTCACTCGGCCGCTCCATCCTCAATGCGCCTGCGCCGATGACGTCACATCTACACCCGGCGCAGGCGCATTGAGGAGCGAGCGCCGAGTGAGTGGCCGCCTCTCAGTGCGCCTGCGCAGATTGAAGATAGGTACGGCCGCGGCGCAGGCGCCAGATATTGAATGAAAACAGGCAGGGCCAGCAGAGAACGATTCCGTTCCCTGGCCCTGTCAATCACAATGCGGAGGGGGCGTCATTAGGATCGGAGGATGCGGCTGCTACCAGCAAGTAGCCGCCCAACATGCAGTAAAAAGTCTATTCAGTATCTGTTTATATACACTCACCTAAAGAATTATTAGGAACACCTGTTCTATTTCTCATTAATGCAATTATCTAGTCAACCAATCACATGGCAGTTGCTTCAATGCATTTAGGGGTGTGGTCCTGGTCAAGACAATCTCCTGAACTCCAAACTGAATGTCAGAATGGGAAAGAAAGGTGATTTAAGCAATTTTGAGCGTGGCATGGTTGTTGGTGCCAGACGGGCCGGTCTGAGTATTTCACAATCTGCTCAGTTACTGGGATTTTCACGCACAACCATTTCTAGGGTTTACAAAGAATGGTGTGAAAAGGGAAAAACATCCAGTATGCGGCAGTCGTGTGGGCAAAAATGCCTTGTGGATGCTAGAGGTCAGAGGAGAATGGGCCGACTGATTCAAGCTGATAGAAGAGCAACGTTGACTGAAATAACCACTCGTTACAACCGAGGTATGCAGCAAAGCATTTGTGAATCCACAACACGCACAACCTTGAGGCGGATGGGCTACAACAGCAGTAGAACCCACCGGGTACCACTCATCTCCACTACAAATAGGAAAAAGAGGCTACAATTTGCACGAGCTCACCAAAATTGGACTGTTGAAGACTGGAAAAATGTTGCCTGGTCTGATGAGTCTCGATTTCTGTTGAGACATTCAAATGGTAGAGTCCGAATTTGGTGTAAACAGAATGAGAACATGTATCCATCCTCTGATGGCTACTTCCAGCAGGATAATGCACCATGTCACAAAGCTCGAATCATTTCAAATTGGTTTCTTGAACATGACAATGAGTTCACTGTACTAAAATGGCCCCCACAGTCACCAGATCTCAACCCAATAGAGCATCTTTGGGATGTGGTGGAACGGGAGCTTCGTACCCTGGATGTGCATCCCTCAAATCTCCATCAACTGCAAGATGCTATCCTATCAATATGGGCCAACATTTCTAAAGAATGCTATCAGCACCTTGTTGAATCAATGCCACGTAGAATTAAGGCAGTTCTGAAGGCAAAAGGGGGTCCAACACCGTATTAGTATGGTGTTCCTAATAATTCTTTTGGTGAGTGTATGTATATGTTGCTTTATATAAAGTGTTAATGTAAGTGATTTGTGGTCCGCAAATTTCCGTGTGCATTCCGTGATTGCGGACAAGAATAGGACATGCTCTATATTTTTGCAGGGTTGTGGAGCGGAACTTCGGATGCGGACAGCACATGGTGTGCTGTCCGCATCTTATTTGGCCCCATTGAAGTGAATGGGTCTGCACCCATTCTGCAAAATTGCAGAACAGATATGGACCCAGAAATACAGTCGTCTGAATGCACCTTAGTGGGAAAAGCGGTTCACATAATAATCTATAATTATGCTAGTAATACTATAGTATTATTAGATAATAATGATAATTGCTACTCCGATACCTCCGCCCTGTGCCAGTCATTGCACTGGCTACCTGTACACTATAGAATCAAATTTAAACTGCTTGCCCTCACCCACAAAGCTCTCCACAGTGATGTACCCCGCTACATCTCTTTTTACCTCCCTCCCTGTGCTCTCCGTTCAGCCAATGACTTACGACTTACTTCCACCATAATCTGAACCTCTCACTCCCGGCTCCAAGATTTCTCCTGAGCTGCACCAGTTCTCTGGAATGCCGTACCCCAAGCTAAATTACAACATACACAGTTTTAGGCGCTCCCTAAAAACACATATTTTTAGGGTGGCCTATCACATCCCCTGATCTAACTCCTCTCCACATAGCCCATTTATCATTTCCTGAACCTGATTCTACACCAAACTCCTCCACCGTAACCAGAATCCCTTCATATATTGGCTGCTGACCGGCTCATACAGCTTTATATCTGCTCCCCTACTCTCCCAAGATGGCTGGACCATTGTACAAAACAAGCACTTCTACTTTTTGTGTCCCCCCCCTATCTTCTCAAAGATTGTAAGCTCTTGTGAGCAGGGTCCTCATTCCTCTTGTTGTAATTATTGACTTGTCTGTTGCTATGTTATTTATGACTGTTTGTACATGAACCCCTGAACTGTAAAGCGCTGCGGAATATGTTGGCGCTATACAGTATAAATAACGTTTATTATTATTATAATTGCCTGTGTTGATAATGTTCAGTTGTGTTTTCCTGTCCAAGATTCAGATATTGATGGCACATCAGATCAGCAGAGGTCTGACCTCCGATCTGCTATTACTTGGTAGCTCCAGTTGCAGAACAACACAGCTTCATCCATTGTGTACATGAGCGGACTGGGAATTTAAAGTGGCCCTGGAAAAAAACTAAAAGTGGTCCCATGTTGTAGGTGGGTCCAAATTGACAGAAGGCTGGGCAACAGAAGTATGCAGGGCCTACAATACTATAGTGTAGCACAAAATACAGCCCCAGCAGAACCAAATAGCACAGTGTTGCACAAAATACTGTCTCAGCAGAACTAAATGTCACAGTAGAGAATAAAATACTACCACCTTCACCAGAATATTTAACTGTCCTGAGAGTTGAGTTCAGGAGGGTAAAGTACCTGTGGCTGTTGGATAGGTTCATAAGTACCTGAAGCTCCTAGCATTAGTTAATGCTTAGAGCATCAGATTGTTATGTATCTGGCTGGCGGCCATGATAATGTGTCAGGCGGCCCCCTGGACATTGAACCACTAGGAAATTTCCCTGTAGGGTCTATGGCCAGTCCACCCATGACTGTGTAGTGGACAGAGTTGGTAACTGCAGCTCAGCTCCCATTCTCTTCAATGGGAGCAGTCATCCACTACACAACTGATGGAGCTCTGTAGGTGCTGGAGTAACAAACTTGTCAGTGGTGTACCTACCATAGAAGCAGTGGCTATAGGGCTCAATGGAGGGGATCTGGCAGGAACTACTTCTCCTTTTCACAGTATAGATTCATTACATTTTCATGCATCCATCACTAAAAAGAACTCAGTGTACTTAGATTCTACAGGTTCCACTGCATTCAATGGTAACTGTACGCATTCTTGTGCACTAAGCTCCCCCTAGTGGTGGCTGCAGGCATCCAGTCTTATACAATATGAAGGTAAGCAGAGGATTTAGATCTGTATAGAAGAGAGTTATCAATATGGTATTCAGAATGAGCAGAATCTTTATGAAGACCATGGTCCACTTTTTCTGACACAGAAATTGGATAATGTGGGTGAGGCAGAGCACACCTTCTTTATTACATTTTTTTAATAAAAATTTCTTCCACTTTCTTTCCAATTTTTTCCATAAAATAAATTTGTAAAAAATCTGGGTAGGTGCCTCCTGAGTTCTGTGTTGCTTGGGATTGTTTAGTGGGGCAGAAGGGGAGCTATGCTAGGTTTTGCTATGGGGCACTATGAGATCTATGTACGTCCCTAAAGGTAACAGCTGTCCATGCGACTATGCTTTTTTATGCTTTTCTTCCCAACATATAAGTTACATGTGGAAGAAAAACGTGATGGGAACAGCCCCTTAATCTGACCATACGACATTGTTCTTCAGAGGGAGTACACAGTAAATTTACAATATACTGGCACAGAACAGCCACACTATTGTTAGAGACAAGTGAAATGAACTAAAGAGCTGGGCTATTTGTCTGACATCTGTGCAGCACTGAAAATTGACCACATTTACTTGTAAGAATGAATGAAATAAACTCAATCTATTTTCATCTAGTAAAATTATATTTGACTTTTCAAAAAACCTTGTTTTGTGCTTATATACAATGGCTGCTGAGTACTGGTTTTATGTACTAGAACATAAAGTACAAAGATAAAATGAGACTGTGCACAACTGGCTGTTATCTCATGTTCCCACCGTTCTAAACTATTTAATAAAAATCCATATTAACAATCTATCATATCATATTCACAATTTTTTTTACTGAGAGTGTTATGTGTGACCTGTGTTTCCTAAAATGCTTGGCTTTTTGGGGGGACATGATGGCGTTAGGACGTGACGTCGCTCCTTCCTCCTCACCCGCTTGACCCGCCGCCTGTGATTGTGGTGTTGCGCTGACCGTGCTCCGCTGGTGGAATGTCGGGACTCTGACTGCTCTGCCAGCTCCCCCTAGCTTGTACCTCTACTGAAGCTTGCTGCTAGAGATGAGCGAATTTTTCAAAAATTCAATTTGACGGTTCGCCGAATTTTTCGGGAAAAATTTGGTTCGATCCGAATAAATTTGCGGAGAATTACATTATAAAAACTGCTATTTCCTGGCTGTTGAGAGCCTTTATAGTGGTGTAGAACACTGTGCCTTGCAGTAACACGCATAGGGAGTATGCTTTGGTAGTGAAATTATACTGTGAGTCCATATGACATGCAGATGACAGGGGTCGCTCTTAGAATCACAGCATACTTCACTTATTTGGGTGGTCACGGGGCCAAAACTGACCAAATAACTCAAGTATCAACTGAGCTTTACAGGTAGATGTTAGCGTCAAGAAGAAGCGCACTCCTTTTACACCCTCGTCAGCTGATTCCACATAGATGTCTACAGAACCCATTCTATTAAACGCTTATACAAGTAGAGCCCCCCTACAGAGTGGAGAGGGTGTCAGCAGTAAGTTTATGTTGACGTCACTGATTAATTTTCCCCATTCTCTGATCCGTCAGAACAATTAGCCAGAAAAAAACTGATCCTGTCTGTGGAGCATACGCCTTTACTCGGTCAGCATTTGCTCAATAATCCATCAGTATTGCTAAAGGCAAAAAAAAAACGGAGTGGATCTAAAACAGAGATGACACGTGAATGGAATATGTCTTCTGTGTTTTCTACTAGTGTTGATTGTGAATATTCGAATCACGAATTTTAATTGTGAATAACAGCACTTCGAGATTTCGCGAAGATGTAGAATATAGTGCTATATATTCGTATTCGCGAGTATTCAAGATTTTTTTTCATCTGAACCCATGATCCCTCCCTGCTTCTTGCTTCTTGGCCAATGAGAAGGCTGCAATGTCTTTGTCTGAGCCTAGCAACATCCCGAGCAACCAATAGGAAAGTTGCCTACCCCCTTACTATATAAGAAACTCCACAGCAGCCATTTTCTGCAGTTTTTTGCAGTTCTGAGAGAGACAGCAGTGTCATTGCTGTGCTCTGTGCTTTTCTGTGTCATTACATTAGGTAGTTAGTTAGCTTATATATATATATCGATAGCGGGAAATAGTCAGTGTAGGTTAGATAGTGATATAGTGTAGCTTAAGGGTTCCAGTGCAGGGTGTTAGGTAGTGTTATAGGAATTACTGTTTCTCTGCTGTCTATACATACATGCTACAGACATAGTGCTGTGATGTCACAAGTTTACAACAATACTTAGTGCACCAATCAGTAATATGTAGTCAGACCTGCTGAAATGTGAAGTTGCACATATTGGGAAAAAATATGCACATCATTGACGATTTGCGCAATCGCGAATATATTGGAGAATCCTATTTACATATAAAGCTATTGTAATGTTCTACCGTGCCAACCATTTTTAGCAAAAGTGACCCACGCCTGTATTGCGCGTGCATTATGCGAATATTACAGTGCAATCAAGAAAATATTCACAAATTCTCAAATTTGCTAATATATTAGGAATATTCGCCCAAATATTCGCGAAATATCGCAAATTTAAATATTGCCCCTGCCGCTCATCACTATTTTCTACCCACTCTTGCTTTTGGCTACCAAATCATAAGCCAATACTGATGGGACCATAAAGGCCTTAAAGCTGCTACCCATAAAAAGGATCTGTTGTGCGTCTAGTTTTTCTTTCCTTCTGACAGATCAGAAGAAGTGTCAAATAAATGATGATGTCAGCCAAGCCGAAAGCCAAAATAGTGCACCAGTCATGAAGTGGGGAGGGTGGGAACAGCATGAGAAGTCCACAGAGTGGACCTATGACATAGTGGTGAGGTGAAAGCAGCATGAGGAGACCAAAGAGTGGCCCAATGACAGGGTCTGGAGGTGGCAGCAGCATGAGGAAGCCACAGAATGGCACAATGACAGAGTCTGGAGGTGGCGGCAGCATCAGGAGGCCACAGAGTGGCAAGGTTACATACTGTGGAGGTGGGTGGCAATACCAGTACCTGCTGAAGTTGGGTAAAAGAAGGAGCACTACCCGCATCAGGTGGATAACAGCATCAGAATAGTAGCTGAGGCAGGTATCCAGAAGAAACCGGTCTCTTTTGTCAAATTGTTGTGTGGCACCATGGATAATCTAGTCTGATGCATCAGGCATTGGTGTGTGGAAATCCTGGCTGATCCACGGCTGATTCATCTTGATGCAGTGTCTTACTATGTGTTATATGTGGGCACTTTAAACTCTTGCTAAATGTCATATGAAATGTATTGTGGTATCATGCTGTAATTCCCTTTAACAGGCTGGAAGTGTCATTTACCTTTATTCGCCGCTAGGTGAATATATATATATAGCTGGGGGGGCGTGTAAAGTTAGTGTGTCCGATGCTAATGAAGAGATGAGGAAGGTAATGGAGGAGGTGGAAATTTGTATTACCACCGAAACAGGGCCGGACTGGGGATAAAAACCAGCCCTGGAAAAAGTTGCATACCAGCCCCACAGCATTGCGTCATTATTTACTTGCTTATAAAAGGGGAAAGCATTCATTTTAAAACACGTGTGTAAACACGAATATGAACTTTGCCCCACAATAGCTCTTTTGTAGAACCCCCATTGTTCATATTATCACCGTAGACCAGCTTTTCCCTACCAGGATGCCTTTGGCTGTTGCAAAACTACAACTCTCAGCATGCCCAGACAGCGTTTGGCTGTCAGGGCATGTTGGGAAATGTAGTTTTGCAACAGCTGGAGGCATCCCCCCCCCATGTGCCAGTATCAGGTGCCAAACCCCCCCATGTCCCAGTATCATAATGCCATCTGCTACATCTATACACATGACAGCTGCCCCAGGACACTCAGCTCTGCTATATATCTATATATCTATCTACTGTATAGTAATACTTAGAGATATATAGATATAGAAGAGCTGAGTGTGCAGGGGCAGCTGTCATGTGTATAGATGTAGCAGAGCTGGGTGTGCTGGGGCAGCTGTCATATATAGAGATATAGTAGAGCTGAGTGTGTTGGGGCAGCTGTCATGTGTATTAGATGTAGCAGAGCTGGGTGTGCTGGGGCAGCTATCATATATAGAGATATAGCAGTGCTGGGTGTGTTGGGGCAGCTGTCATGTGTATAGATGTACACTGGCTATAACAGCTATAACAGAGTCTACAGTAGAAGTCTCATATTTTTTCAGTCAGTGGCTATGCAGCTTTATAGCTGTGTGGGTAAGTGCTTTGCCTCTGATACAGAAGGTCGTGGGTTCGAATCCCAGCAGACACATCTCTCCCTCTCCTGCTACAGCACAGGCAAGGCATCTGTATCGCTGTCCTGAGATGACTATGCTTGGGATTCGTTGGATTTGAATCTTGTAAAAGAATAGCGTGCAAGTTGTAACACAGTGGTAAGGGTGCTGCTGTCCTGCAGTTTGTGGCAGTCGCTACACCGGCCAAGGAGCCTCCTCAGCCGGCCGTGCGGCAGTCAAGGCTACCGGCCTAACAGGAATTTTCCCGGTAGGCCGGCCCTGCACCGAAATAATTCAAAAAAGATTTTAACGCATATAAGTGCAGCGCATAATGCAGAATACAAGATTTTTTGTCCACCCAAATAATTAAAAAAAGATTTTAACGCATATAAGTGCAGCGCTTAATGCTGAATACAAGATCTTTTGTTCACCGAAATAATTAAAAAAAGATTTTAACGAATATAAGTGTAGCGCTTAATGCAAGATTTTTTTCCACCGAAATAATAAAAAAATGATTTTACCGCATATAACTGCAGCGCTGAATGCTGAATATCTTTTTCTACTGCTATACGCCACTAAAGGCTTTACCGCACATAACTGGAAGAGTGAACGCCGAGTATATTTTTATTTTTTCACATATATATACGCCACTAAAGGCTTTTCAACAGAGGGTTATAGGCTGTCAGTTTTAAAAAAAACATGGCGCCTGAGGTGGAGTGATCTAAAGTTAACAGGACGTAGTGGAGGAAGTAGGTCCGCGCTGGAAGAGTAAGACACGGTCCTCGTGCGCTTTCTGTGCTGCAGAGATACCGCAGATAGATGCGGGCTGGTGTGAATTTGTTTTAATTTTTGTGCAGGGTTAGTGCATAGTGTATTCACCTGTATTAGTGCGCTGCTCTTATGGACGTCGTCAGATAAGCGCGCAGTGTGTAAAACGTAAATACGAAATTTCACCACGTTGTACTTCGTTGCATACCACAAAAAGAACTTTCCCACATATAACTGCAGCGCTGAATGCTGAATATATCTTTATTTTTCTACTGAAATACGCCAAAAAAGGCTTTACCATATATAACTGCAACAGTGAATGCTGAATATATTTTAATTTTTCTACTGATATACGTCAATAAAGGTTTTTCAAGATATAAGTGCAGGAACGAATGCCGAATGACTATTTCTTTTTCTAATGATATACGTCAATAAAGGTTTTTCTACATGTACGTGCACCAGCAAATGATGAATGTATATTTATTTTTCTACTGCAATATGCCAGTAAAGTCTTTACCAGATATAACTGCAGAAGTGACCTGAGAATATATTTTTCTTGTTGGATTGAAATTGGCCACTATACGCTTTGACCAGAAAAAAATTTAAAAGTGAAGTTCGTATATATATTTCTTGCCGTACTGAAATACGCCCCTATATGCTTTCACCAGAAATAAATGAAGCAGTGAACTGAGAATATATATTTCTTGTTGCACTGAAATTGGCTACTATATGCTTTGATAAGAAAAAAATTAAAGAGTGAAGTGTGTATATATATTTCTTGCAGTGCATATATATTTTTATGCCCCTAACAGAAATAGCTGCAACAGTGCAGTGCGTATATATATATATTTTTTTTACTGAAATACGACCCTATATGCTTTCACCAGAAATAACTGCAGAAGTGACCTGAGAATATATACACTGCTCAAAAAAATAAAGGGAACACTTAAACAACACAATGTAACTCCAAGTCAATCACACTTCTGTGAAATCAAACTGTCCACTTAGGAAGCAACACTGAGTGACAATCAATTTCACATGCTGTTGTGCAAATGGGATAGACAACAGGTGGAAATTATAAGCAATTAGCAAGACACCCCCAATAAAGGAGTGGTTCTGCAGGTGGTGACCACAGACCACTTCTCAGTTCCTATGCTTCCTGGCTGATGTTTTGGTCACTTTTGAATCCTGGCGGTGCTTTCACTCTAGTGGTAGCATGAGACGGAGTCTACAACCCACACAAGTGGCTCAGGTAATGCAGCTTATCCAGGATGGCACATCAATGCGAGCTGTGGCAAGAAGGTTTGCTGTGTCTGTCAGCGTAGTGTCCAGAGCATGGAGGCGCTACCAGGAGACAGGCCAGTACATCAGGAGACGTGGAGGAGGCCGTAGGAGGGCAACAACCCAGCAGCAGGACCGCTACCTCCGCCTTTGTGCAAGGAGGAACAGGAGGACCACTGCCAGAGCCCTGCAAAATGACCTCCAGCAGGCCACAAATGTGCATGTGTCTGCTCAAACGGTCAGAAACAGACTCCATGAGGGTGATATGAGGGCCCGACATCCACAGGTGGGGGTTGTGTTTACAGCCCAACACCGTGCAGGATGTTTGGCATTTGCCAGAGAACACCAAGATTAGCAAATTCGCCACTGGCGCCCTGAGCTCTTCACAGATCAAAGCAGGTTCACACTGAGCACATGTGACAGACGTGACAGAGTCTGGAGATGCCGTGGAGAACGTTCTGCTGCCTGCAACATCCTCCAGCATGACCGTTTTGGCATTGGGTCAGTAATGGTGTGGGGTGGCATTTCTTTGGAGGGCCGCACAGCCCTCCATGTGCTCGCCAGTGGTAGCCTGACTGCCATTAGGTACCGAGATGAGATCCTCAGACCCCTTGTGAGACCATATGCTGGTGCGGTTGGCCCTGGGTTCCTCCTAATGCAAGACAATGCTAGACCTCATGTGGCTGGAGTGTGTCAGCAGTTCCTGCAAGACGAAGGCATTGATGCTATGGACTGGCCCGCCCGTTCCCCAGACCTGAATCCAATTGAGCACATCTGGGACATCATGTCTCGCTCTATCCACCAACGTCACGTTGCACCACAGACTGTCCAGGAGTTGGCAGATGCTTTAGTCCAGGTCTGGGAGCAGATCCCTCAGGAGACCGTCCGCCACCTCATCAGGAGCATGCACAGGCGTTGTAGGGAGGTCATACAGGCACGTGGAGGCCACAAACACTACTGAGCCTCATTTTGACTTGTTTTAAGGACATTACATCAAAGTTGGATCAGCCTGTAGTGTGTTTTTCCACTTTAATTTTGAGTGTGACTCCAAATCCAGACCTCCATGGGTTAAAAAATTTGATTTCCTTTTTTTTATTTTTGTGTGATTTTGTTGTCAGCACATTCAACTATGTAAAGAACAAAGTATTTCAGAAGAATATTTAATTAATTCAGATCTAGGATGTGTTATTTTTGTGTTCCCTTTATTTTTTTGAGCAGTGTATTTCTTGTTGGACTGAAATAGGCCACTATACGCTTTGACCAGAAAAAAAAAATAAAGAGTGAAGTGCGTATATATTTTTCTTGTCGTAGGAAAATACGCCCCTATACGCTTTCACCTGAAATAACTGCAACAGTGCAGTAAGTATATATATTTCTTGTACTGAAATACTCCCCTATACGCTTTCACCAGAAATAACTGCAACAGTGCAGTGCGTATATATTTTTCTTTGTTACTGAAATACCCCCCTATATGTATTCACCAGAAATAACTGCAGAAGTGAAATGTGTATATACACTGCTCAAAAAAATAAAGGGAACACAAAAATAACACATCCTAGATCTGAGTTAATTAAATATTCTTCTGAAATACTTTGTTCTTTACATAGTTGAATGTGCTGACAACAAAATCACACAAAAATAAAAAAAATGGAAATCTAATTTTTCAACCCATGGAGGTCTGGATTTGGAGTCACACTCAAAATTAAAGTGGAAAAACACACTACAGGCTGATCCAACTTTGATGTAATGTCCTTAAAACAAGTCAAAATGAGGCTCAGTAATGTGTGTGGCCTCCACGTGCCTGTATGACCTCCCTACAATGCCTGTGCATGCTCCTGATGAGGTGGCGGACGGTCTCCTGAGCGATCTCCTCCTAGACCTGGACTAAAGCATCTGCCAACTCCTGGACAGTCTGTGGTGCAACGTGACGTTGGTGGATAGAGCGAGACATGATGTCCCAGATGTGCTCAATTGGATTCAGGTCTGGGGAACGGGCGGGCCAGTCCATAGCATCAATGCCTTCGTCTTGCAGGAACTGCTGACACACTCCAGCCACATGAGGCCTAGCATTGTCTTGCATTAGAAGGAACCCAGGGCCAACCGCACCAGCATATGGTCTCACAAGGGGTCTGAGGATCTCATCTCGGTACCTAATGGCAGTCAGGCTACCACTGGCGAGCACATGGAGGGCTGTGCGGCCCTCCAAAGAAATGCCACCCCACACCACTACTGACCCAATGCCAAACCGGTCATGCTGGAGGATGTTGCAGGCAGCAGAACGTTCTCCACGGCGTCTCCAGACTCTGTCACGTCTGTCACATGTGCTCAGTGTGAACCTGCTTTCATCTGTGAAGAGCACAGTGGCGAATTTGCCAATCTTGGTGTTCTCTGGCAAATGCCAAACGTCCTGCACGGTGTTGGGCTGTAAGCACAACCCCCACCTGTGGACGTCGGGCCCTCATATCACCCTCATGGAGTCTGTTTCTGACCGTTTGAGCAGACACATGCACATTTGTGGCCTGCTGGAGGTCATTTTGCAGGGCTCTGGCAGTGCTCCTCCTGTTCCTCCTTGCACAAAGGTGGAGGTAGCGGTCCTGCTGCTGGGTTGTTACCCTCCTACGGCCTCCTCCACGTCTCCTGATGTACTGGCCTGTCTCCTGGTAGCGCCTCCATGCTCTGGACACTACGCTGACAGACACAGCAAACCTTCTTGCCACAGCTCGCATTGATGTGCCATCCTGGATAAGCTGCACTACCTGAGCCACTTGTGTGGGTTGTAGACTCCGTCTCATGCTACCACTAGAGTGAAAGCACCGCCAGCATTCAAAAGTGACCAAAACATCAGCCAGGAAGCATAGGAACTGAGAAGTGGTCTGTGGTCACCACTTGCAGAACCACTCCTTTATTGGGCGTGTCTTGCTAATTGCCTATAATTTCCACCTGTTGTCTATCCCATTTGCACAACAGCATGTGAAATTGATTGTCACTCAGTGTTGCTTCCTAAGTGGACAGTTTGATTTCACAGAAGTGTGATTGACTTGGAGTTACATTGTGTTGTTTAAGTGTTCCCTTTATTTTTTTGAGCAGTGTATTTTTCTTTTAGTATTGAATAAGATACTAAGATATAAGCCTCTAAGGGCTTTTCAACATAACACTTGCATCCCAAAAACAAAAAGCCAGAATGACAGAGCTGTCTAATGACTATTTGGATCCCCAAATAATCGTTCCCTGCACTTGTAAATCACTTTCCTATAAATGTCCCTAGCGCCTTCTGTTGTCTCTCTCTGCACTAAGATGCTTTGAAATGATTCTTCCCTATCCTTTCCCTGCACTTATAAATCATTTTTTTTTTTTTCCACAATGAGGTTTTTCCAATTGCTGTCCCTAGCACCTTCACATGTCTGTCCCTGCACTCTGAACGCTGGAAAATGGCAGAATCTAAAATGGCTGCCGTATTTATCGGGCTGTGACATCACAGGGCTGGCTGGCTGCTGATTGGCTGCATGCATGCATGTCAATCTGGGTGATTCCACCTTCCCAGAGTTCCATGCCCCATGTCCTCAGTCCTCACATGTGTAGCCGCCATGTTAGGTAAATTGTGATTCGTTACCACAAGCACAAGGAAATTAGTATTTGTTGCAAATAAAATTTTTCCTGAAATTCTAAATGAATTCCACTTCGTCAGCTTCGATTCACTCATCTCTACTTGCTGCCCTCTTCCTTGCCATCCAGTCCTTCCGGCTGCGTGCGTGTTACGCTGGTTCCTGCTGTGCCTCCTGCCCCCTGGATCGTCGCTTCGTGCTGGAGGTGGCGTGTAGGGGGTCTTCTGGGGTCCTGAGAAGTGCCGGGATTGCTTGTTCTGCTGACTGCCGAGCGCTGCCGTGCCGGAGGATTTGGATTCCTGTTTGCTATCTGTGTGCTCCCTTTGGATTCCTCTCCGCCCTCTGCTCCTCTAGTTCAAGACAAGACTTTGTGAAATCTTCTGAGCCCTCCTTTCCCTCCTCAAGACCTCTCCGACTGTGTTGAGAACTTTTTGTTTTGGGGACCTTTGTTTTTTTGGCTTTCCTCTGCTCCTGTGCCTCCCTTTCCCCTCTGTGTTATGCTGCCTATGGACACGGGACTCTGATAAATTCAGGGAAGGAGAAGGGAAAGAGAATTGACATAATATTGGCAGAGGTTAGAATTTTTTTAACTAAAAGAGAGAGAAGAAAAAGGAAAGGAAGAAAGGAGGGGAGGGGGAAGGAATAAAAAAACCGGGAAAAAAAACGGAGCGTAAAAAGGAAAATAAAATAAAAGGAGAAATAGGGAGGGGAGAAAAGTAATAAAAAAAATGGAAGAGAGGAAGGAGGGAAAAGGAAAGGGGAAAAAGAAACAATTTCCAAAACTGGACAGAAATCTTCAAAACCGATAAAAATCAACCAGTTTTTGAAGTTGCCAAATGTAAATGTAAGAGCTGGACAAAAGGGGAAGCAGGATGTAAATTTAAAAAAAATATATTGCTGGGCTTAGACCGGAATAGGCAGCAGATGATCACTTTCAGGAAGGAGAAGGGGAGAGGGCGGATGAAGAGGACACTCCTATGGTAGAGCCTTCCCCTTTAGAGGAAATTCTGACCATGGTCAAAAACAATGGAAAGGTGATACAAGACATTGCATGTCAGTTTGGGGCACGTCAGTCGGATGTATCATTAATAAGAGATGATGTCTCAAAAATCCGAGACAGGGTTACAGTCATAGAAAAGTCTAAAGTTTTCACCTTTAGAAAGGATTATAGCTATCTACAAAAAAAACTGGTGGATTTAGAAGACAGGTCGAGACGATCTAATGTGAGAATCCTGGGGCTGCTGGAGGGGGCAAAAGAAAATAACCCTGTTGGAATGATACAATCTCCTATTCTTGAGAACTGTGGAAAGGAACATTTTTCACCATTGTTTCTGGTGGAGAGAGCCCACCGGATCCCTGGGGAAAAAACAACTCCCGGAAGGCATCCACGGGTACTTTTCGTAAAAATTCTGGTTTCCCGGGACAGAGACATTAACCTGAAGAGAGCCAGGGAGTGCCCTCCCATTCTATATAATGGCAGCAAACTGTCCGTTTTTTTCCAGATTTCTCTAAGGAGATACAAGAAAAGAGGCGCAGCTTTCTGGTTGTTAAAAAACGTTTACAGAGCAAAGACATTAAGGCCTCTTTCACACGGGCGTTGCGGGAAATGGTGCGGGTGCGTTGCGGGAACATGCATGATTTTTCCGCGTGAGTGCAAAACATTGTAATGCGTTTTGCACGCGCGTGAGAAAAATCGGCATGTTTGGTACCCAAACCCGAACTTCTTCACAGAAGTTCAGGCTTGGGATCGGTGTACTGTAGATTGTATTATTTTCCCTTATAACATGGTTATAAGGGAAAATAATAGCATTCTGAATACAGAATGCATACTACAATAGCGCTGGAGGGGTTAAAAAATATATATATACAATTTAACTCACCTTAATCCACTTGATTGCGCAGCCTGGCATCTCTTCTGTCTTCATCTTAGCTGTGTGCAGGAAAAGGACCTGTGGTGACGTCACTCCGGTCATCACATGGTCCTTCACATGATCTTTTACCATGGTGATGGATCATGTGATGACCGGAGTGAAGTCACCACAGGTCCTTTTCCTGCACACAGCTAAGATGAAGACAGAAGAGATGCCAGGCTGCGCGATCAAGTGGATTAAGGTGAGTTAATTAAAAAAATATATAAATTTAACCCCTCTAGCGCTATTGTACTATGCATTCTGTATTCAGAATGCTATTATTTTCCCTTATAACCATGTTATTAGGGAAAATAATAATGATCGGGTCTCCATCCCCATCATCTCCTAGCAACCGTGCGTGAAAATCGCACCGCATCCGCACTTGCTTGCGGATGCTTGCGATTTTCACGCAGCCCCATTCACTTCTATGGGATCTGCGTTGCGTGAAAAACGCACAAAATAGAGCTTGCTGCGATTTTCACGCAACGCACAAGTGATGCGTGAAAATCACTGCTCATGTGAACAGCCCCATAGAAATGAATGGGTCCTGATTAGAGTTGAGCGAACACCTGGATGTTCGGGTTCGAGAAGTTCGGCCGAACTTCCCGGAAATGTTCGGGTTCGGGATCCGAACCCGACCCGAACTTCGTCCCGAACCCGGACCCCATTGAAGTCAATGGGGACCCGAAGTTTTGGGCACTAAAAAGGCTGTAAAACAGCCCAGGAAAGAGCTAGAGGGCTGCAAAAGGCAGCAACATGTAGGTAAATCCCCTGCAAACAAATGTGGATAGGGAAATGAATTAAAATAAAAATTAAAAAAATAAAAATTAACCAATATCAATTGGACAGAGGTCCCATAGCAGAGAATCTGGCTTCACGTCAGCAGAGAATCAGTCTCTTCATGCCATAGCAGAGAATCTGGCTTCATGTCAGCAGAGAATCAGTCTCTTCATGCCATAGCAGAGAATCTGGCTTCATGTCAGCAGAGAATCAGTCTTCATGTCATAGCAGAGAATCAGGCTTCACGTCACCCACCACTGGAACAGGCCACTGTCACATATTTAGGCCCTGTCACCCAGACAGAGGAGAGAGGTCCCGTAACAGAGAATCTGGCTTCATGTCAGCACAGAATCAGTCTTCATGTCATAGCAGAGAATCAGGCTTCACGTCACCCACCACTGGAAGAGGCCACTGTCACACATTTAGGCCCTGGCACCCAGACAGAGGAGAGAGGTCCCGTAACAGAGAATCTGGCTTCATGTCAGCACAGAATCAGTCTTCATGTCATAGCAGAGAATCAGGCTTCACGTCACCCACCACTGGAAGAGGCCACTGTCACACATTTAGGCCCTGGCACCCAGACAGAGGAGAGAGGTCCCGTAACAGAGAATCTGGCTTCATGTCAGCACAGAATCAGTCTTCATGTCATAGCAGAGAATCAGGCTTTACGTCACCCACCACTGGAACAGGCCACTGTCACATATTTAGGCCCAGGCACCCAGGCAGAGGAGAGAGGTCCCGTAACAGAGAATCTGGCTTCATGTCAGCACAGAATCAGTCTTCATGTCATAGAAGAGAATCAGGCTTCACGTCACCCACCACTGGAACAGGCCACTGTCACACATTTAGGCCCCGGCACCCAGACAGAGGAGAGGTTCATTCAACTTTGGGTTGCCCCGCAATATAATGGTAAAATGAAAATAAAAATAGGATTGAATGAGGAAGTGCCCTAGAGTACAATAATATATGGTTAAGGGGAGGTAGTTAATGTCTAATCTGCACAAGGGATGGACAGGTCCTGTGGGATCCATGCCTGGTTCATTTTTATGAATGTCAGCTTGTCCACATTGGCTGTAGACAGGCGGCTGCGTTTGTCTGTAATGACGCCCCCTGCCGTGCTGAATACACGTTCAGACAAAACGCTGGCCGCCAGGCAGGCCAGCACCTCTAAGGCATAAAAGGCTAGCTCTGGCCACGTGGACAATTTGGAGACCCAGAAGTTGAATTCGGCCGAACCATCAGTCAGTACGTGGAGGGGTGTGCACAGGTACTGTTCCACCATGTTATTGAAATGTTGCCTCCTGCTAACACGTTCCGTATCAGGTGGTGGTGCAGTTAGCTGTGGCGTGGTGACAAAACGTTTCCACATCTCTGCCATGCTAACCCTGCCCTCAGAGGAGCTGGCCGTGACACAGCTGCGTTGGTGACCTCTTGATCCTCCTCTGCCTTCGCCTTGGGCTTCCACTGGTTCCCCTGTGACATTTGGGAATGGTCTCAGTAGCGCGTCTACCAACGTGCGCTTGTACTCGCGCATCTTCCTATCACGCTCCAGTGTAGGAAGTAAGGTGGGCACATTGTCTTTGTACCGGGGATCCAGCAGGGTGGCAACCCAGTAGTCCGCACACATTAAAATGTGGGCAACTCTGCTGTCGTTGCGCAGGCACTGCAGCATGTAGTCGCTCATGTGTGCCAGGCTGCCCAGAGGTAAGGACAAGCTGTCCTCTGTGGGAGGCGTATCGTCATCGTCCTGTGTTTCCCCCCAGCCACGCACCAGTGATGGGCCCGAGCTGCTTTGGGTGCCACCCCGCTGTGAACATGCTTCATCCTCATCCTCCTCCACCTCCTCCTCATCCTCGTCCTCCTCGTCCTCCAGTAGTGGGCCCTGTCTGGCCACATTTGTACCTGGCCTCTGGTGTTGCAAAAAACCTCCCTCTGAGTCACTTCGAAGAGACTGGCCTGAAAGTGCTAAAAATGACCCCTCTTCCTCCTCTTCCTCCTGGGCCACGTCCTCTTCCATCATCGCCCTAAGTGTTTTCTCAAGGAGACATAGAAGTGGTATTGTAACGCTGATAATGGCGTCATCGCCACTGGCCATGTTGGTGGAGTACTCGAAACAGCGCAACAGGGCACACAGGTCTCGCATGGAGGCCCAGTCATTGGTGGTGAAGTGGTGCTGTTCCGCAGTGCGACTGACCCGTGCGTGCTGCAGCTGAAACTCCACTATGGCCTGCTGCTGCTCGCACAGTCTGTCCAGCATGTGCAAGGTGGAGTTCCACCTGGTGGGCACGTCGCATATGAGGCGGTGAGCGGGAAGGCCGAAGTTACGCTGTAGCGCAGACAGGCGAGCAGCGGCAGGGTGTGAACGCCGGAAGCGCGAACAGACGGCCCGCACTTTATGCAGCAGCTCTGACATGTCGGGGTAGTTGCGAATGAACTTCTGCACCACCAAATTCAGCACATGCGCCAGGCAAGGGATGTGCGTCAAACCGGCTAGTCCCAGAGCAGCAACGAGATTTCGCCCATTATCGCACACCACCAGGCCGGGCTTGAGGCTCTCCGGCAGCAACCACTCGTCGGTCTTTTGTTCTATACCCCGCCACAACTCCTGTGCGGTGTGGGGCCTGTCCCCCAAACATATGAGTTTCAGAACGGCCTGCTGACGTTTACCCCGGGCTGTGCTGAAGTTGGTGGTCTAGGTGTGTGGCTGACTGGATAAGCAGGTGGAAGAAGAGGAGGAGGAAGCTGAGTGGGAGGAGGAGGAGACAGGAGGCAAAGAATGTTGCCCTGCGATCCTTGGCGGCGGAAGGACGTGCGCCAAACAGCTCTCCGTCTGGGGCCCAGCCGCCACTACATTTACCCAGTGTGCAGTTAGGGAGATATAGCGTCCCTGGCCATGCTTACTGGTCCACGTATCTGTGGTTAGGTGGACCTTGCCACAGATGGCGTTGCGCAGTGCACACTTGATTTTATCGAACACTTGGTTGTGCAGGGAAGACACGGCTCTCTTGGAGAAGTAGTGCCGGCTGGGAACAACATACTGTGGGACAGCAAGCGTCAAGAGCTGTTTGAAGCTGTCTGTGTCCACCAGCCTAAATGACAGCATTTCATAGGCCAGTAGTTTAGAAATGCTGGCATTCAGGGCCAGGGATCGAGGGTGGCTAGGTGGGAATTTACGCTTTCTCTCAAATGTTTGTGAGATGGAGAGCTAAACGCTGCCGTGTGACATGGTTGAGATGCTTGGTGACGCAGGTGGTGGTGTTGGTGGTACATCCCATGTTTGCTGGGCGGCAAGTGCCAACGTCCCTCCAGAGGCGGAGGAAGAGGCAGAGGCGGCGGCAGCAGCAGAAGAGGCCGAGGCAGCAGCAGCAGAAGAGGTAGCAGGGGGAGCCTGAGTGACTTCCTTGTTTTTAAGGTGTTTACTCCACTGCAGTTCATGCTTTGCATGCAGGTGCCTGGTCATGCAGGTTGTGCTAAGGTTCAGAACGTTAATGCCTCGCTTCAGGCTCTGATGGCACAGCGTGCAAACCACTCGGGTCTTGTCGTCAGCACATTGTTTGAAGAAGTGCCATGCCAGGGAACTCCTTGAAGCTGCCTTTGGGGTGCTCGGTCCCAGATGGCGGCGGTCAGTAGCAGGCGGAGTCTCTTGGCGGCGGGTGTTCTGATTTTGTCCACTGCTCCCTCTTTGTCTTTTGCTATGCTGTTGGCTCGGTCTCACCACTGCCTCTTCCTCCGAACTGTGAAAGTCAGTGGCACGACCTTCATTCCATGTGGGGTCTAGGACCTCATCGTCCCCTGCATCGTCTTCCACCCAGTTTTGATCCCTGACCTCCTGTTCAGTCAAATATTTTGACCAGCTAAAACAGTACTGATTTGGAGGAATATAAATGTCAGGCCTATTTTTTAGGCGCTCTGTGACAGGTATACCTTTAATCACAGAATTAGACTTGTATCTGCACTGTAGCGTGTGTGTTAAGTTTTTCAGAATGACACTATCAGCACCTTGAATCTAATATACCCTTTTTGGGATAGATTTAAAGTAGGCCTGATATAGCAGAAACTACTAATTTTGAGAATGGCAAATTTGGGAATTGTTTTTCAACCCAGAACAAAAACTGTGCTTTTACGGTCACTAAAAATAACTTGACCAGCTAAAACAGTACTGATTTGGAGGAATAGAAATGCCAGGCCTATTTTTTAGGCGCTGGGTGACAGGCTCAACTTGCCCCTGATGTAGTATATGGCCAAAAAATAACCACACTATTGATGGTTAAATGCACTTGGGTGACACAGGCTCAGCCTGCACCTGATGTAGTATATGGCCAAAAAATAACCACACTATTGATGGTTAAATGCACTTGATGAAAGCTTGACCCTGATGTAGGATATAGCAAAAAATAACCACACTATTGATGGTTAAATGCACTTGGGTGACACAGGCTCAGCCTGCACCTGATGTAGTATATGGCCAAAAAATAACCACACTATTGATGGTTAAATGCACTTGGGTGACACAGGCTCAGCCTGCACCTGATGTAGGATATAGCAAAAAATAACCACACTATTGATGGTTAAATGCACTTGGTGGTAGCTTGTGCTGGCGCACCACAAGCCACAAAATGGCCGCCGATCACCCCAGAAAAAAGTGATATAAAAACGCTCTGGGCAGCCTAAAAAAAGTGAGCAATTCAATATCAGCACTTCAATAATCCACAGCTGGAGATCGATCACTGAATTAAGTCTTTTGGAGGAGTTAATCTGCCTAATCTCGCCCTAACGTCGCAGCAGCAACCTCTCCCTACGCTTGTATCAGCAGAGTGACGTGCAGCGCTACGTGACCCAAGCTTATATAGAGGCTGGGTCACATGCTGCACTGGCCAATCACAGCCATGCCAATAGTAGGCAAGGCTGTGATGGCCTCTTGGGGCAAGTAGTATGACGCTTGTTGATTGGCTGCTTTGCAGCCTTTCAAAAAGCGCCAAGAAAGCGCCGAACACCGAACCCGAACCTGGACTTTTACGAAAATGTTCGGGTTCGGGTCCGTGTCACGGACACCCCAAAATTCGGTACGAACCCGAACTATACAGTTCGGGTTCGCTCATCCCTAGTCCTGATAAGATAAGATAAGAGATAAGATAAGATGCCTTTATTGTCACTTTACAATACAATGTAATACAATGTACAATACAATGAAATGTTGTTTGGAGCAATCCTAGATGCCATGGACAGAGGAACAAGAACTGACATTTAAACTAAAGCATTACACTAGAAAAAAAAAAAACTTTGCTCTAGAAAGCATTACTATTCACAGTTCACAGCATATATATAGCAAGAGCAAGGTAGGAAGTGCTTATGAGTATATATACACACTGATCAGACACCACTGCAGACAAGAGATCATCATAGGTTCATGAATGCAGCAGTCACTTTCAGTCTGTGGTAGTTTCTATCCTAGGAAGGGGCAATAATCTCCGAGCACTTAGGAGACTGATTGTTTTGGGGTAAAAGCTGTTCTTCAGTCTAGTGGTGCGGGCATGTAGGGCCCTAAGACACCTACCAGAGGGTAGGGGAATGAAAAGGCTGTGGCCGGGGTGAGTTGGATCCCCGCAGATAATTTTTGCCCTGTTGCTGCAGCGAGCAGTGAAGATGTCCTCCAGTGATTCAGTGCGGGTGCAATGCGTTCAACTCACGCATTGCACCCGCGCGGAAAACTCGCCCGTGTGAAATGGGCCTAAGTATTCTTTTCTGTACCCAGCTAAACTCTGGATAGTTTTCAATGGAATAACTCTTTTTTTTGATACTCCGGCCCTTGCTGCTGACTGGCCTGACCGGAATAATGTTTAAGTAGTGGCTCACTTTCTTGTTTTTTTTTTTCTTTTGTTTCTCTGGCGGGGGTGGTTCTGGGGGTGGGGGAGGGATGGTCCAAGAAGAGAGGTCTGCTTTTTGACAATGGCAGACTATAGGTTGAGGGGGGGACGATGGTTGGTGATGGGTCTTTTTGTAGGTGGGTGGGTTTCTGTGGGTTGGGTTGCTAAACGTCTCCCAGGTTGTGGGGGGAAGCGGGAGTCTCTCTCATTTTTTTTTTCTTCCTGTTGTTGATCGATGTCGGTTAGAATCCTAACCTGGAACGTTAGGGGTCTTGGTGATAAATTAAAAAGACAGGCGGTTTGTGATCGAGTCCGGAGACATCTTCCTGCAATTGTCAGTTTAGTAGAAACTCATTTTGCTGAAGGGGAGACTCCTCGACTCGGTGGGGGTTGGGCCGCGCAGACTTATCATTCCACTTATACTAGTTACTCAAGAGGTGTTACTGTAAGTGATTGATTTTGTCTCCCGAGCCTCCTCCATCGACAAGCAGTGGAGGTGTGTTTTTCTTTATGGAAACTTATACAGGAAATTATGTATTTTGGCTTTTATTTATATCCCCCCTCCTTTTTATTCATATGTGCTTAATTTTTTTACTATCCTTTGTTGATCGGTAGCCTGAATGCCCTGTCACTGTGACGGGGTATTTTAATTGTGTTATCGATCCGGAAAGGGATAGGGTTTCCATGGAGATAGACATGCGCACCCTGCTTCAGGGGTCTCCCCTGTCCCGCTTTTGCCAAGAAGCCGGTTTTGTGGATATATGGGGATATCTAGGGAAGGGGAAACATGCATATTCCTGTGTCAGTAAATCTGGGAGATTGATGTCTAGGGTAGATTTAGCCCTGATTAATAAAAATAATCAGAAATATGTAAAGTGTATGAAATATGAGGCTAGGTCACTATCCGATCACCTACCTCTCTTCGTTGAGTTATCTATGATAGATGATAAACATAATGTTAGACCTCCATTTAGATTAAATCCTCATTGAATCTCTATAATGGATAACCACAAATCGATCAAACAGGAGATGGAATTTTTTTGGGACACCAATCATAACTCAGCAAAGATTTATTTTGTGTGGGATGCGTTTAAGGCATTTATGAGGGGGATGTTTATAAGTAATATCTCTAACTTAAGAAAAAGTTATGCAAAAAAGAGAGAGACCTACAAGAGGCAGCGGTAGCCAGCATGGATGAGTTTTCCAGTAAAAATACACAACAAACTAGGAAATCTATGCGGAAGGCAAACCCGGCTTTTACTGACTTCCTTCTGGATAAGGCCCAGCAAAGGCTTTTTTTTAGGGGACAAAAATATTTCTCTGAATCAGGTCGCCCAGGGAAAAGGGTGATCTCTATTCAGGAACCAAAAAAAGAGATAAGTATTTGCTCTTCTAAAGGTACAATTATTCAAGATCAGGAAGGTATTAAAGAGGCATTTGTGAAACATTTTTTTGGAATTGTATAATTTAGAAAATACCATTTCAGATGAAGCGATTGAGTTATACTTGAATTCTATTTCCTTTACAGTCCTTACAGATATCCAAAGATAATCCCTAGATGCGGATCTCTCCTTACAAGAGCTAGAGTCCGCCCTGAAAAACTATGGGGGAAACTCATCCCCAGGAACTGATGGATTCCCATATGAATTCTATCGTAAATATAGGGAAGTTCTTCTTCCCCGTCTCTTAAAGGTATTTATTCAGGCAATAGAGGATGGCAGTCTTCCGGAATCCATGACAGAGGCGACAATAGTATTAATATTGAAAAAAGGCAAAGACCCATTAGATATGGGTTCTTACAGGCCGATTTCCTTGTTAAATACAGACGTTAAGCTTTTTTCAAGGATTCTTACTAATAGGCTTTCTAAAGTTATCTCATCTATTATACACCCTGACCAAAATGAATTTATTCATAACAAAGGTACTCATTATAATTTGCATCGTTTGTTTGCTAACATTCAGTCCTCCCGGGGGGTTTCTCGCTCCATCCTGTCTTTGGATACCTCTAAGGCCTTTGACAGGGGGGAGTGGAGATTCCTCTGGAGGGTATTAGAGAAGATGGGATTTGGTACTAAGTTCATTAATATGGTGAATCTTTTGTTTAAATCCCCGAAGGCCACACTGAACATTAATAAGATGCTAAAAATGAGTTTTTATTTGGAGAGAGGCACACGCCAAGGGTGTCCACTCTCCCCATTGCTATTTGACATCTATATCGATCCCCTTGCTATTAGGATTAGGCAGGATCCTGGGATTGAAGGGTTTGGGATGCTAGGCAGAAGACCGTATTTCTCTATATGCCGACGATGTTTTGTTTTATATACAACAGACCAACACTACACTTGCCAGGGTTATCCGAGTTGTTAAATCTTTTGGTGAAGTTTCGGAGTTTGATATCAATTGGTCTAAAACTCTTCTTCTTCCCATAGAGAGACTAGAACCTCCGACTGAGGAATCGTTTAGTAATTTGAGGATCTCTGATTCACTTGAATATTTGGGGATCACTATCTCTTCTAAGGTTGAAGACTTTTTATAGCTTTGACCCCATTAATAACTAGATTGAAATTGAAAATAAAGACATGGCTCCGACTCCCGTTATCTAGAGTATTTCAAATATGGTTGATCACAGCACTCATCTAATTGCTGGCTTTTCACAGGGTGCTCGTCTGTGTGGGTCCCCAAATCCACCTATGGGACCCTATTCTTGTTGCATAAACAAATTGACAGCACTCCAAAATTGCAGGTGAAATATTACGTGATTTATTCAGCCAGACATAATTTTAGGCAACGCTTCGGGCTATATGTAGCCCTTCATCAGGCCCAATGGATATGAACGGGTGGTTGAGGAGCCGAAAGAATATCTTTGGTTAAGATGGTGATTGTCACGGTGGGGAGTGGGGGAAAACCCCCACCGTACAATGTTAAAGGGATAATGGTAGCAACTAGGCCAGGGCGCCGGGATCAGGAAGCAGGTCACCTCTTAATGCATCCCTAATCCTCTCCCTAACTCCTAACCGTATGAGCCGACCCTGATGGTGGGACCGCTCATACCCTGGATACCTAAAATCCTGAGTCGCCCTGAAAATCCCTCATTTAGGAGCAGGGGAGAGACGACCTGTTCATCCACAACACTGAGGAACAGGAGTCTCTAAAGGCCTAGAAGCAGGGAAAAGGTAAGCCCATACACAGCTAGAGGATCGGCAGGTAAGAACAACAAGACAACTCACTTACCTGCCGAAGCCTCCACAACTGGAACCCGTGCATCAGTACAAGAGCCCGAACACAAAGCAGGTCAAAGTACAAACAACCCACACAGGAATCCAGCATACCAACTCTGCCAAAGCCCCCCATGCTCACACAGTGCATGGCAGCCCCAAGCAGCGCTGCAAACAGGCTTCAACATACAGGGCAAACGTCAAACATACATGTAGGGACAAACACCAACAACAGCCCAGACATGTATTAACCATGAAGACGTACAACACACCCTGAACATAAACCCACACCTAACAAATAACAAGTGAGGTAGGGAACCAGGAGCATACATAAGGAAAGACAATTTATTTTCAATAAGGTGGCCCTCAAGGACTAGGCAGAATCACCCAGGCAAGGAGCAGAACTCCATCACCAAACAAGGCTGTAGAACAACTGCCCCCAGCCTGCAAGAAACAGGTATATATCAAGCTTGCGGCCACACCCAGGACACATCATAATCCCCACTAGCTAGAAGATTAACCCCTGGCACACCTTAAAGGGGAATTTCACATGCAAACCAAAAACTACATGTTGCCACCAGCAACGAGTCTGCACGGCAACCGCGTCACGGTCAAACAACAATATGACCGTGACAGTGATTTTGCCTCAATTACTTTATGTTCTTAGAAACTCCCCAGTATGGATTGAGGATAAATTCTTTAAGTTGATTGAGAGAATTAATAATGATCTACTTTGGGGGAGAAAGCGAGTAAGGCTTAAACTGGAGTATTTTTTATAAGCCGATGGAACAGGGGGGATTAAATCTTCCCTACGTCAAGGGCTACTTTATAGTATCCCAGCTATGGCTATATTATGAATGGGAGAAGAGCCCACTTTGTAGAATCCTGGTGAAGAATTCTGTATATGATAATATCTTTGCTTTATTGGAATCCGGTCAACTAATTAGGCCCCAACAGAAATATAGAGCTGCTGTGAGGTTATTTACCAAGTCTTGGAATACTAGTAGAAACTGGTTTGGAATAAAGGGATCCCTCTGCTGCACGCCCCTTTGGCACAATTATTATCTACAAGCCTTAGATGAGCTGCCTGGGGATCAATATTAGAAGAAGAATAATATATGTCATCTTGCACAGGTTGTTGGGAATGGGCACAATTTTTCTTTTTCAGAGTTAGTACAATGGGAAAATATATTTAATTTATCTTGGTTTCAGTATTTTCAGTTACGTTCTGCACTTTCCAGCATAAAAGATAAATCTCTTTTTTTTATATAATTGTAAGAGCTTTATCGCACTCCGTATTGGTGTTGCTGTGTAAAGGGTTCTCACCTCTTTATATAATTGATTAAAGATCACAGCAAAATGAGCTTCAATTGGAATGTTTTTATTTACTTGAATGCATTAGATAGACATGTGGCAGTTTCGTGTTAACGTTTTCAGCAGGTAGGCCTTCGTCAGACACTGCGAGTATAATTGAACAAAATTTATCAAAATGTAGAAAAAAGGAAATAGTTTATACATCTTATACATGACTGATGCAATACTCGAAATTAAAATAAAAAAAATGGCCATCTATTCTGGAGCAGGTGTTATTCATCTAGTCAACAATCACATATCAGCAAGCTTATAGAATGATCACATATCCTTTTGCAGGTAATCATCACAAAATAATCAAAGATTAATACAATATTCATCAGATAAAAAAAGGGGGGAAAAAAAGGGGTATAGAGATGATCTAACTCAGTTACAAGTTTTGATGCACAATACATGATATGCGGAAAAACACTGAATATTACGATACATGATTCCAATAAAGTGCTGAGTTCATGATACAGGCTACAAAGAGTTATTTCATACACTATAAGGTAAGTAGAGTATTAAGTACAATACGATAGTTGTCCCATCTATTCTCATGGTATTCTGACTGCCGTAGTGGTAATAGCTGAATCCATGTATGAGGGGAAAAAAAAAAATGAAGGAAGATGACACATTCCCACTTCTGGTTTATATTTAAAAACCAGAGGCGAACAGTACACATTAGTATCAACACAGTCAGCAAATGTGGTGGAGTATTTTAAAAATAGAGGTCACTACCCACTTGAATACGATGTGTGCTGTCGTCCCTGCTTATATATTGAGACTCTATGTATAGGTCATGATCCCCATTACAAGACTTACCTATTCCGCAGTCGGTAGCCAAGATAGAAAAGGTGTTCACACCTAGTGAGATGGTGCACTTTAGGATAAGAGGTGTCCCTGAGGATCCAGTGGCCAGAATAGAGGAGGACTGCTCCTTACCTGGTGCAGGCGGCGGCCATCTTGGACGGGGAGGAGGTGGCTTGATGAGCGCAAGTGCCGACGGCATTGCAGACGAGACCCGACACCGGCTGTAAGTGGGAACGCAGGTACATGAGCCTGGGTCGTTTCGGTGTGCTCCGGTGCTGGCGAGTCACGAACACTTTGCTGGGGAGCGAGGAAATCGCTTGGGGGAGAAGAAATCTCACCTCTCTGCACATGGCAGCACATAAGCAAGGGGGAAGAAGTTAACCCTTGAGGAGAGAAGAGGGTGAAGGAGCTATTCAGTGGCCCTTGTGGGTGGTGAAGCAAATACCTGTCACAACCAGACAGCTGAGAAGCTCTGACAGAAGCCTTTCAGAACCTCCTCCTTGAGTTTTCTTTGTTTTGGTTTTCAGTTCCTCATCTCGTTAGCCTCTCTCAGCTGTCATGTGTTTGGACTGATTGCATCCCTTTAAATTCCTCCCCATAATGCAATAGTGTGCGGCTTATACAACTTCCTGGAGTGTGTGTGCATGCTGTTCCTATTGCCCAGTCTTCTACTAAGAAAAAATGCTGTACTTTTATTTGTGATTTTCTGTTTGCTGGATCTCAGTTGACCCTGACTCCCTCCGTGTCTAGTGTAGGGAGCCGGTGGTTGTGTCCCCTCACTATTGTAGGGTATTCAGGTGGTAGATAGTCGAGGTACGTGGATATGCGACCATCCACCTTTGGGGTGTTCGCATAGGCTGAGCAGTCAGGGAGAGTGACAGGTCTTATGCAGGGGTCTCCCTTTTGTTCCTTAGTTTTGGATCCAGTGAGTCATAGATTCTTTTGCTTTGTCTTGTTTCCTGTACACCATCCGTGACAATACCCCAATGTGATATAGGCTAAATAGCCGAAACAGACATCGCCTGTGAGGGCAATCTGTGTGAAAGGGGACCCTGCCACCTGCGACTGTTTCACACATAAAGATAACGGACTGTATTCTCGTTTATACCCCCTCATATGGTGTGACCTTCATTCTAGACACTAGAATTAATTCTAGACGCTTTTTCTAGACACCATCCCTGTGGCCGTTAGCGCACTCAGAGAGGTAATTACTAGATGGCCCTTTGGTTCCACAGGAAGTCCAACATGCAATATTGTCCATGGCAAAAGGAACGACTCCTGGTCCGGGTGGCTTCCCTGTGGAGTGGTACAATTTTCAGATTGAGAAAGTGAGCCAGAGGCTCAGTAAACTATTCATGTATGCCCTGGAGAGTGGGGCCTTGCCAGCTTCGTTTCATGAGGCTACTATAGTCTCATACACAAAGCAGGGAAGCCTCCGGATCAATGTAGCTCATATAGGCCCATATCGTTAATAAATTCAGACGCTAAGTTGTTGGCTAAGGTGCTGGCTAACAGGTTGTAGTCGGTTATTTCATCCGTAGTAGGTATGGATCAATCTGGTTTTATGCCTGGGAAAACTACAGACATAAACCTGAGACGCCTTTTTACAAACTTACAAATCACGTATGATAATGCAGGCAACAGAGCGATCGCCTCATTGGATAACGAGAAGGCGAATAATGTAAAGTGGGGTTTTATGTGGGAAGTCCTAAAAAAAATGGGGGTCCCCAAAAATGTCCTCCAGTGGTTGCACCTGCTATACTTGCGAACGACGGCTAGAGTAAGAGTTAATGGATATTTGTCCAAACCGTTTGTGCTGGAAAGGGGCACCAGACAGGGGTGTCCTCTGTCACCCCTTCTGTTTGCTTTAGTAATGGAACCGCTATCGGTGTATATCGCAGGTAGTAATAGGATACAAGGTTGGGATATTGCAGGTATCTCCGAAAAGATCTCACTTTATGCGGATGATATGCTGATATACTTAGGAGCTGTAGGCCCCTCCCTTGAAGCTCTACTAGAGATATTTGACCTGTATGGATCATTCTCTGGATTATGTGCGAATTGGGCCAAATCAGCATTATATCTGGTCGATGAGTTGTCTCCTCGGAGTGTCTCATCCAGGTCATCGTTTCAAGTGGTAAATACTTTCACGTACTTGGGAATAGTTATACACAAAGATGTCACCCAAATTTGAACATAAACCCAGTAGTTAAACATATCTCGCAAAAACTGAAAGCTTGGGAGGCATTACCGATGTCTCTGATAGGACGTATTAATATATTCAAAATGATCCTTCTTCTTAAGTTATTATACATATATAGAGCAACCCCCTTAACTTTACTGAAATCTCACTTTCAGACCCTAGATCGCATACTAACGCCCTTTTTTATGGAATAAATCTGTTCCCCCGCATAGCCAGAGATACTTTGAAAGCTACTAACGAGAGTGGCGGCCTAGTACTTCCAGATATGTATCTATACTACATTGCGACACAATTAAAGTATGCGGCCTGGTGGATTAAGGCAGACCCTTATAATCAGCGGTGGTATTGGAGGCGGCCCTCATGGGATGTTATGATGCTATGACAAACTTAGTGTATAGAGCAGGGAAATACCCGGTAAAACATCTCACTACACTAATGGTGGGGGTGATCAATGCATGGAATGCCTCTGTGGTTGTGGGAGAGGATGGAGGGAAAAGCAGTATACTATCCCCAGTTACGCCTCTGTGGGGGAATTCCAAACTGGTGGAACTAAATTCTCTACCTGATTTTGAGTTCTGGCCGCGAAGGGGCATCAAATACCTCACTCAAGTATACGAGAAAGTTTTTTTTAAAACGTTCTCAGACCTACAGACTGAATACAACTTACCACAAGCATCTCTCTTTAGATTTTTTCAACTGAGACATGCTTGCCCTTTGAGGCTAGAATATAGTGAAATGGAGAAAATCGCCAGACGGGCAAATCATACCAAGATGGTGTCATCTTTTTACGGTTTCCTTCTATCCCCTGACCTTTGCCGATGACAAGGGCTTTTCTTAGGCTGGGTTCAGACCCGAGCGTTTTACAGCGCATTCCTACGTGCTGTAAAACGCTTAACAGGCAAAAACCAATGTTTCCCTATGGGCATGGTTCTCACCTGAGCGTTTTACAGCGCGTACGAACGCGCTGTAAAACGCCTACGCCTCAAGAAGTACAGGAGCTTCTTTGGGGCGTATTGTCGCGCGTTCCCGCCCATAGACTTCAGCGGGAACGCGCCTAAATGGGCGTTTGCTTGTTTCCGCCTATTAAAAACGCCCGATACAAACGCCCGATAAAAACGCCTGTAAAAACCGCATATCGAATACGCTCAGGTCTGAACCCAGCCTTAAATGGAAGGCTGATTGGAAGATTATCATGAGAAAGAGCTTTCGGCGCCCTGGAGGGGGACGGTGATTTGTGCACGGGATCAGCTGATACAGGCAAAATGGTTACACAGAGTCTACTTTACCCCAGTGATATTGGCACGCATGCATAGACTTGATTCAGACACATGTACAAGATGTAATAATGATAAGGGAACCCTATTACACATGGTATGGGAGTGTCCGGTTATTGCTAAATTCTGGTTGCAGGTGCATAAGTACATTAATACTCATTTGGGGCTCCCAGCAGTTGTAACACCGGAAGTTAGTTTACTGGGCCTTGTTAATGATATTATTCCAACTAAGCATATCAAAATCCTTTATAGGCCACTGATGTTTTATGGGAGAAAGTCCATTTTGCTGAATTGAAAACCCCACAAAAAACCAACACTATCTCATTGGATTCAGCTTATTAATGCTACATTATCAGTATATAAGTTAACCTATGAAGCCAGGGGCATACCGGAAAACTTTGGGAAGATCTGGGATATTTGGCTGGGTGTGAACTCGGTTACAGTGTAATTGAGCTGGGAAAGTTAAGAGATGATTAGGTCACTGCCAGTATGAATGGGTGTGTGAATGGGGACAGGCTATAATGAAACAACTCTGCTTTGCGACTGATGAGAACTGTATTAATAACATGTACACTTGAAGATACAGCATCTATATGTAATCCTATTGTCTTGCCTGTCAATTTGAATGCGATGGTTGAGGTTTATACCTTGTTACGGGGGCTGTTCTCCCATATTTGATGTGTTTTTCTTTCCTTCTGAAAACGGAAAAATAAAGCCTTTAAAAAAAAATATAGTAAATATTACATTTTATCTCTCGCCTCATTAATTACCCCCTCTTGTCAACAATTATTATTCTAATAGAAATGAAGGCATTACAATTTCTATTCTAAGAATGAAGCAGAAGTGGAGACATTTTCACTCGCGTCCCTCTCTCAGTTAATGATGCCTGATTTTGGCAGACCCCTCGAGATTTAGGCAGTAAATTGGTGTTCTCTTCTATGTCAATCAATGTCAGTTCAGAAATGCAAAGCTGAAAATGGTTCTGATGAGTTTTCTACTCAAGGAAATGTGCATTTAGAAAGTGTCGATAAAAAAAAAAAATAGTCTGTGTAATGCTCCAGAGGTGCATTACCACTTCTGCACCCTGCTACTGTCTCCTATGGTTTACCTAATGTCATCACATGTATTTATTTCCAGGTCCTATATAATATGCATTCCTAATAATGTTTGTAGCTGTTATGTTTAAGTATAATATGCCTGGTTCACCAGCAGGTGACAGCATAAATGGCAGAGCTACAGGTACATAGAATGGAGCTTTCTATTCCATTCTAACCACCCTCTGTGGTGTGGTGGGCTGTCCCACTTGCTTCAGGGAGGGTGGAGTTCTAGTTAGAGGTGTAGAGAGCACCCCCAGATATGGGAAGGGAACAGGTGTGCGTCCCTTCTGAAAGTGCCTTGCCCAGGCCAGCTGGAGCACCTTCAGCTCAGCTGGATGTGGAGGCAGAAGCTGGGAGCCTCTAAAGCCAGGAGTAAAGTTCCCTGGACAAACTAGATTCAGACTACAAAGTTAAGTTGCATCATCCAGAGAAAGCTACCGATGTAGTAGAGTTAGGACTCATGCTTTCTGAGATTTCTGAGATGTGTTATCTAAACTAAGCAAACACCTTCAATTGCTTTTCAATGGCTTTTGTTTCAAGATAACACGATGATTTAAGAAATTTTAGTTAACAGTTTGAGTGCTAATGTAGTGTCCCACTAGGTAAATGTGGGTACTACACAAGGGTCAATTGGGCCACGTTGTTCTCCACCTCCTGTGGAACAGGGCCATTGTGTCTTATATGTCATTTTGATGCATAATGTCACTTTATTCATGTTATTTATGTGCATTTTCCTGTTTAAATGTGTATCAGGCCTGTTAGGGTGTAATTCCTCCTCTAAGACAGTAGAGGGAGCTAGGGATTCCCTAATATAAATCGTCAGGTCCTGTACAGGGAAAGGTGTGTAGAGTCAGAGGGGAGTGTGGACTTTTTAGCTAGGCAGCAGCTGAAGGGAGCTTCTGACATGCAGCTAGACAGCCCAGGCTTCTAGTTGTCACCAGGGGAAGAGTTACCTCCTGAGAAACCTGCAGTTCCTACCAAATACAGTACAGAGCAGAGCAGAAGTGTTTCCAGCCAGACAAGAGAGCTGAAGGGCAGAAGGATCTATCTAATGCAAGGAGATATATACGAGAGGAAGTTTCTTTACCAAGGATAAAGCCACCAATAGGGCATACAGGCCTTGGGATCAAGTCAGACCGGAGTTCTGAGGAACAGTGCACAGGATTTCTGAGGAAAAGGTGCAGCCTGATCTGTGAGTGTGTTTAACCCTCTGAGTATCTTGCAAGAACATTGTTGCCTGCCATTATTGTAAAAGCCTGCTTGTGATTTGCTACTGCTATATGGAACTGAACCTAAAAGACTGTACAAAGTTAACCGTTCCAGTAAAGAAAGTTTTGGTTCACTACAAACCGTGTTCCTCACTTATTACTGCTATCAATCGGTGTGCCACCATTACTGTAACTGGCGTCACAAATCTTAAAGGGATCTCGCCACAGGCACATTAAACCTGCAACACCCAGGGCACCTCACCTACCACCGGCCTGGTCCCTATATACAGAGAGTGCCCCAGAGGACTACTGTGCCAGCCTCTCCATCACTGCTGTACGCCTGCCCAGGGTCATCCTAAAAACTGTGAGTAACCAAGAGCAACCCTCGTTTGCCTAAGTAACCGTGACCTCACTATCGCAATACCCTGCAGGGCTGCATACTGCATAAATTGGCGTCACGAACAGGATTTACGGATCATTCCTATGCCATTGTGGAATATAAACTGTGTGCCAATATTGCCCATAAAGTGATAAAGTCCTATCCGTTTATTTGGAAAATTGCTGGGTCAAAGAACTGTAATAATTGCGGTGTGAAAATTTTATTTTTATGGACTGTTTGCCGCTTATCTAAGTCACCGCTTGCTGTCAGTGAATAGACAGCGTTTTGCTTAACCACCTCAGCCCCCAGTGCTTAAACACCCTGAAAGACCAGGCCACTTTTTACACTTCTGACCTACACTACTTTCACCGTTTATTGCTCGGTCATGCAACTTACCACCCAAATGAATTTTACCTCCTTTTCTTCTCACTAATAGAGCTTTCATTTGGTGGTATTTCTTTGCTGCTGACATTTTTACTTTTTTTGTTATTAATCGAAATTTAACGATTTTTTTGCAAAAAAATGACATTTTCACTTTTAGTTGTAAACTTTTGCAAAAAAAACGACATCCATATATAAATTTTGCTCTAAATTTATTGTTCTACATGTCTTTGATAAAAAAAAAATGTTTGGGTAAAAAAAAAATGGTTTGGGTAAAAGTTATAGCATTTACAAACTATGGTACAAAAATGTGAATTTCCGCTTTTTGAAGCAGCTCTGACTTTCTGAGCACCTGTCATGTTTCCTGAGGTTCTACAATGCCCAGACAGTACAAACACCCCACAAATGACCCCATTTCGGAAAGTACACACCCTAAGGTATTCGCTGATGGGCATAGTGAGTTCATAGAACTTTTTATTTTTTGTCACAAGTTAGCGGAAAATGATGATTTTTTTTTTTTTTCTTACAAAGTCTCATATTCCACTAACTTGTGACAAAAAATAAAAAGTTCTATGAACTCACTATGCCCATCAGCGAATACCTTGGGGTCTCTTCTTTCCAAAATGGGGTCACTTGTGGGGTAGTTATACTGCCCTGGCATTCTAGGGGCCCAAATGTGTGGTAAGGAGTTTGAAATCAAATTCTGTAAAAAATGACCTGTGAAATCCGAAAGGTGCTCTTTGGAATATGGGCCCCTTTGCCCACCTAAGCTGCAAAAAAGTGTCACACATCTGGTATCTCCGTACTCAGGAGAAGGTGGGAAATGTGTTTTGGGGTGTCATTTTATATATACCCATGCTGGGTGAGAGAAATATCTTGGCAAAAGACAACTTTTCCCATTTTTTTATACAAAGTTGGCATTTGACCAAGATATTTATCTCACCCAGCATGGGTATATGTAAAATGACACCCCAAAACACATTCCTCAACTTCTCCTGAATACAGAGATACCAGATGTGTGACACTTTTTTGCAGCCTAGGTGGGCAAAGGGGCCCATATTCCAAAGAGCACCTTTCGGATTTCACAGGTCATTTTTTACAGAATTTGATTTCAAACTCCTTACCACACATTTGGGCTCCTAGAATTCCAGGGCAGTATAACTACCCCACAAGTGACCCCATTTTGGAAAGAAGACACCCCAAGGTATTCCGTGAGGGGCATGGCGAGTTCCTAGAATTTTTTATTTTTTGTCACAAGTTAGTGGAAAATGATGATTTTTTTTTTTTTTCATACAAAGTCTCATATTCCACTAACTTGTGACAAAAAATAAAAACTTCCATGAACTCACTATGCCCATCAGCGAATACCTTGGGGTCTCTTCTTTCCAAAATGGGGTCACTTGTGGGGTAGTTATACTGCCCTGGCATTCTAGGGGCCCAAATGTGTGGTAAGGAGTTTGAAATCAAATTCAGTAAAAAATGACCTGTGAAATCCGAAAGGTGCTCTTTGGAATATGGGCCCCTTTGCCCACCTAGGCTGCAAAAAAGTGTCACACATCTGGTATCTCTGTATTCAGGAGAAGTTGAGGAATGTGTTTTGGGGTGTCTTTTTACATATACCCATGCTGGGTGAGATAAATATCTTGGTCAAATGCCAACTTTGTATAAAAAAATGGGAAAAGTTGTCTTTTGCCAAGAGATTTCTCTCACCCAGCATGGGTATATATAAAATGACACCCCAAAACACATTCCCCACCTTCTCCTGAGTATGGAGATACCAGATGTGTGACACTTTTTTGCAGCCTAGGTGGGCAAAGGGGCCCATATTCCAAAGAGCACCTTTCGGATTTCACAGGTCATTTTTTACAGAATTTGATTTCAAACTCCTTACCACACATTTGGGCCCCTAGAATGCCAGGGCAGTATAACTACCCCACAAGTGACCCCATTTTGGAAAGAAGAGACCCCAAGGTATTCGCTTATGGGCATAGTGAGTTCATGGAAGTTTTTATTTTTTGTCACAAGTTAGTGGAATATGAGACTTTGTATGAAAAAAAGAAAAAAAAAGAAAATCATCATTTTCCACTAACTTGTGACAAAAAAAAAAAATTCTAGGAACTTGCCATGCCCCTCACGGAATACCTTGGGGTGTCTTCTTTCCAAAATGGGGTCACTTGTGGGGTAGTTATACTGCCCTGGCATTTTCCAGGGGCCCTAATGTGTGGTAAGTAGGTAAATGACCTGTGAAATCCGAAAGGTGCTCTTTGGAATGTGGGCCCCTTTGCCCACCTAGGCTGCAAAAAAGTGTCACACATCTGGTATCTCCGTACTCAGGAGAAGTTGTGGAATGTGTTTTGGGGTGTCTTTTTACATATACCCATGCTGGGTGAGATAAATATCTTGGTCAAATGCCAACTTTGTATAAAAAAATGGGAAAAGTTGTCTTTTGCCAAGATATTTCTCTCACCCAGCATGGGTATATGTAAAATGACACCCCAAAACACATTCCCCACCTTCTCCTGAGTACGGAGATACCAGATGTGTGACACTTTTTTGCAGCCTAGGTGGGCAAAGGGGCCCAAATTCCTTTTAGGAGGGCATTTTTAGACATTTGGATACCAGACTTCTTCTCACGCTTTGGGGCCCTTAAAATGCCAGGGCAGTATAAATACCCCACATGTGACCCTATTTTGGAAAGAAGACACCCCAAGGTATTCAATGAGGGGCATGGCGAGTTCATTGAAAAAAAAATTTTTGGGCACAAGTTAGCGGAAATTGATTTTTTTGATTTTGTTCTCACAAAGTCTCCCTTTCCGCTAACTTGGGACAAAAATTTCAATCTTTCATGGACTCAATATGCCCCTCAGCGAATATCTTGGGGTGTCTTCTTTCCAAAATGGTGTTATTTGTGGGGTGTTTGTACTGCCCTGGCATTTGAGGGTCTCCGCAATCATTACATGTATTGCCAGCATTAGGAGTTTCTGCTATTCTCCTTATATTGAGCATACGGGTAATGAGATTTTTTTTTTCCGTTCAGCCTCTGGGCTGAAATAAAAAAATGAACGGCACAGATTTCTTCATTCGCATCGATCAATGTGGATGAAAAAATCTCTGCCAAAAAAAGAAAAAGGAGGGGAAAGGCGTCTGCCAGGACATAGGAGCTCCGCCCAACATCCATACCCACTTCAGCTCGTATGCCCAGGCAAACCAGATTTCTCCATTCACATCAATCGATGTGGATGAATAAATCATTGCCGGGATTTTTTTTTTTATATATACAAAGTGTTTGCCAAAGTATATGAACACCGCCACCTCCTCAGCTCATATGCCTCGGCAAACATATCTTTTACTGCAGAGGAGAAATCTCGTCTTGCAGCGCCGCATACACCGACTTGCGTGTAATCTGACAGCAGCGCAATGCTTCTGTCCGAATGCACATCAGTGCTGCAAAGCAATAACTTTATTAACTTTAGAACAGAACATATTAACTTTTTTTTAACTTTTTTACTTACCGGTAATTTTTTTTTTGTTTAGTTTTTTTTACCTTTATAGAACAAACCTCTCCTTCCCCATGGGACAATGTGCAAAGCGCAAATCGCCCAAAGTACAGAGCTTATACAATTTGACCCCATACCGGGCACGCTTGCTTGGGATGTACTGTTTGAAGCCAAGGCGCCCGGTAAAATGTATTAGGGACTCGTCTACGCAGATGTTTTGCTCGGGGGTATACAAATCTGCAAATTTCTGGTTGAAATGGTCTATGAGGGGCCGAATTTTGTGGAGCCGGTCAAAAGCAGGGTGGCCTCTGGGACGGGAGGTGGTGTTGTCGCTAAAATGCAGGAAACGGAGGATGGCCTCAAATCGTGCCCTGGACATAGCAGCAGAGAACATGGGCATGTGATGAATCGGGTGCGTTGACCAATATGACCGCAATTCATGCTTTTTTGTCAGGCCCATGTTGAGGAGAAGGCCCAAAAAAATTTTAAGTTCGGAAACTTGGACTGGTTTCCACCGGAAAGGCTGGGCATAAAAGCTTCCCGGGTTGGCGGATATAAATTGTGTGGCATACTGGTTGGTCTCTGCCACGACTAAGTCCAAGAGCTCCGCAGTCAAGAACAGCTCAAAAAATCCCAGGGCCGAACCGATTTGAGCCGTCTCAACCCGAACTCCAGACTGGGCGGTGAAAGGGGGAACTACAGGTGCGGCTGAAGTTGGTGACTGCCAATCAGGGTTTGCCAGCACCTCAGGGATTCTAGGGGCTCTACGGGCCTGTCTGTTCGGTGGCTGCGACGGGGTAACTAGTGCACGTGCCACCGTACCAGCTTCAACTGCCCTTCTGGTGCTCGCCACGTCACCATGTTGTACGGCAGTGCTGGTACTAGGTCCAGGGAGGGCTGCGCTGCTGGTGTATGCCTCACCACGTGATCCGGCAGCGACAGCCCCACTCTGCTGCTCTTGAAGCGGATCCTGCATAACCTGTGGTCTAGCGACATGGGGCCGGGTACGCCTGGTGCTGCCAGGGACCTCCACCTCCTCGTCCGAACTTTGGGTCAGAGAGCCACTGCTTTCCACAGGTTCATATTCTGACCCGCTAGATTCATCAGATGAGGGTTCCCACTCCTCATCCGACTGGGTCAGAATCCTGTAGGCCTCTTCAGAAGAATACCCCCTGTTTGACATTTTGGACTACTAAATTTAGGGGTATTCCCTGAGACTACCCAAGAAAAAAAGCAAGCCTGTCTTACAAAGGGGAGGCTAGCGAAGTACCGGAGGCCGCTGCGGTTGATAAAAAATATCAAAACTGATTTTTTTATCGCCGCAGTGCGTGTAAAATAAATGTGCAGTGATCAAAAAATATATATTTTTTGTCACTGCGGTGGGGCGGGCGTGGGTGAACGCACGTGTGGGCGACCGATCAGGCCTGATCGGGCAAACACTGCGTTTTGGGTGGAGGGCGAACTAAAGTGACACTAATACTATTATAGATCTGACCGTGATCAGTTTTGATCACTTACAGATACTATAAAAGTACAAATGCTGATTAGCGATACGCTATTCAGCGAATAAAAGTGACTGCGGTGCGGTGGGGTGGGCGCTAACTGACGCTAACTACCTAACCAAGGGGCCTAAACTATCCCTAAAACCTAACAGCCAATACTAGTGAAAAAAAAAATGTGACAGTTTACACTGATCACTTTTTTTCCTTTCACTGGTGATTGAGCCAGCGAATACCTTGGGGTCTCTTCTTTCCAAAATGGGGTCACTTGTGGGGTAGTTATACTGCCCTGGCATTCTAGGGGCCCAAATGTGTGGTAAGGAGTTTGAAATCAAATTCAGTAAAAAATGACCTGTGAAATCCGAAAGGTGCTCTTTGGAATATGGGCCCCTTTGCCCACCTAGGCTGCAAAAAAGTGTCACACATCTGGTATCTCTGTATTCAGGAGAAGTTGAGGAATGTGTTTTGGGGTGTCTTTTTACATATACCCATGCTGGGTGAGATAAATATCTTGGTCAAATGCCAACTTTGTATAAAAAAATGGGAAAAGTTGTCTTTTGCCAAGAGATTTCTCTCACCCAGCATGGGTATATATAAAATGACACCCCAAAACACATTCCCCACCTTCTCCTGAGTATGGAGATACCAGATGTGTGACACTTTTTTGCAGCCTAGGTGGGCAAAGGGGCCCATATTCCAAAGAGCACCTTTCGGATTTCACAGGTCATTTTTTACAGAATTTGATTTCAAACTCCTTACCACACATTTGGGCCCCTAGAATGCCAGGGCAGTATAACTACCCCACAAGTGACCCCATTTTGGAAAGAAGAGACCCCAAGGTATTCGCTTATGGGCATAGTGAGTTCATGGAAGTTTTTATTTTTTGTCACAAGTTAGTGGAATATGAGACTTTGTATGAAAAAAAGAAAAAAAAAGAAAATCATCATTTTCCACTAACTTGTGACAAAAAATAAAAATTCTAGGAACTTGCCATGCCCCTCACGGAATACCTTGGGGTGTCTTCTTTCCAAAATGGGGTCACTTGTGGGGTAGTTATACTGCCCTGGCATTTTCCAGGGGCCCTAATGTGTGGTAAGTAGGTAAATGACCTGTGAAATCCGAAAGGTGCTCTTTGGAATGTGGGCCCCTTTGCCCACCTAGGCTGCAAAAAAGTGTCACACATCTGGTATCTCCGTACTCAGGAGAAGTTGTGGAATGTGTTTTGGGGTGTCTTTTTACATATACCCATGCTGGGTGAGATAAATATCTTGGTCAAATGCCAACTTTGTATAAAAAAATGGGAAAAGTTGTCTTTTGCCAAGATATTTCTCTCACCCAGCATGGGTATATGTAAAATGACACCCCAAAACACATTCCCCACCTTCTCCTGAGTACGGAGATACCAGATGTGTGACACTTTTTTGCAGCCTAGGTGGGCAAAGGGGCCCAAATTCCTTTTAGGAGGGCATTTTTAGACATTTGGATACCAGACTTCTTCTCACGCTTTGGGGCCCTTAAAATGCCAGGGCAGTATAAATACCCCACATGTGACCCCATTTTGGAAAGAAGACACCCCAAGGTATTCAATGAGGGGCATGGCGAGTTCATTGAAAAAAAAATTTTTGGGCACAAGTTAGCGGAAATTGATTTTTTTGATTTTGTTCTCACAAAGTCTCCCTTTCCGCTAACTTGGGACAAAAATTTCAATCTTTCATGGACTCAATATGCCCCTCAGCGAATACCTTGGGGTGTCTTCTTTCCAAAATGGTGTTATTTGTGGGGTGTTTGTACTGCCCTGGCATTTGAGGGTCTCCGCAATCATTACATGTATTGCCAGCATTAGGAGTTTCTGCTATTCTCCTTATATTGAGCATACGGGTAATGAGATTTTTTTTTTCCGTTCAGCCTCTGGGCTGAAATAAAAAAAATGAACGGCACAGATTTCTTCATTCGCATCGATCAATGTGGATGAAAAAATCTCTGCCAAAAAAAGAAAAAGGAGGGGAAAGGCGTCTGCCAGGACATAGGAGCTCCGCCCAACATCCATACCCACTTCAGCTCGTATGCCCAGGCAAACCAGATTTCTCCATTCACATCAATCGATGTGGATGAATAAATCATTGCCGGGATTTTTTTTTTTATATATACAAAGTGTTTGCCAAAGTATATGAACACCGCCACCTCCTCAGCTCATATGCCTCGGCAAACATATCTTTTACTGCAGAGGAGAAATCTCGTCTTGCAGCGCCGCATACACCGACTTGCGTGTAATCTGACAGCAGCGCAATGCTTCTGTCCGAATGCACATCAGTGCTGCAAAGCAATAACTTTATTAACTTTAGAACAGAACATATTAACTTTTTTTTAACTTTTTTACTTACCGGTAATTTTTTTTTTGTTTAGTTTTTTTTACCTTTATAGAACAAACCTCTCCTTCCCCATGGGACAATGTGCAAAGCGCAAATCGCCCAAAGATGTGGCGAAGTACGTTATGCACTTTATCCCAGGTGAAAGGAGAGGTTTGCAGCAGCTGAGAGTAAAAGGGCCCTAATAGCCCTGTGTGCCTGTCCTGTGAGATGCAATCCCTATGCTAGGTGTACCTGTGTGTGGTACTTCCGGAAACACTCACCAAAGCATAGGGCAGGGTGGTCAGGACAGTCAGGACAGAAATAGCGGGTGTCACGCCTTATTCCACTCCTGCTACAGACACGACATCTTTTTCGGGGTGACGGTTGGGTTGAGGTACCAGGAACGACACTGGGGAAATGTCGCTCGTGTAGACGGCTAACTACACTGGTGGATTGGGCCACGGAACCTCCTGGGTAAAGGAGGGTCTCGATGATCTCTTCCTGGAATTTGAGGAAAGATCGTGTTCTCCCAGCCTTACTGTAGAGAACAAAACTATTGTACAGCGCCAATTGAATTAAATATACAGACACCTTCTTATACCAGCGTCTGGTTCTGCGGGAAACTAAATACGGAGACAACATCTGGTCATTGAAGTCCACCCCTCCCATGAGCGCATTATAGTCGTGGACACAGAGGGGCTTTTCAATGACACGGGTTGCTCGCTCAATTTGGATTGTCGTGTCTGCGTGAATGGAGGAAAGCATGTAAACGTCACGCTTGTCTCTCCATTTCACCGCGAGCAGTTCTTCGTTACACAAGGCAGCCCTCTCCCCCCTTGCAAGACGGGTGGTTACAAGCCGTTGGGGGAAGCCCACGCGACTAGTTCGCGCGGTGGCACAGGCGCAAATCCGTTCTAGAAACAAATGCCTAAAGAGGGCCACACTTGTGTAAAAATTGTCCACATAAAGATGGTACCCCTTGCCGAATAAGGGTGACACCAAGTCCCAGACTGTCTTCCCACTGCTCCCCAGGTAGTCAGGGCAACCGACCGGCTCCAGGGTCTGATCTTTTCCCTCATAGATCCGAAATTTGTGGGTATAGCCTGTGGCCCTTTCACAGAGCTTATACAATTTGACCCCATACCGGGCACGCTTGCTTGGGATGTACTGTTTGAAGCCAAGGCGCCCGGTAAAATGTATTAGGGACTCGTCTACGCAGATGTTTTGCTCGGGGGTATACAAATCTGCAAATTTCTGGTTGAAATGGTCTATGAGGGGCCGAATTTTGTGGAGCCGGTCAAAAGCAGGGTGGCCTCTGGGACGGGAGGTGGTGTTGTCGCTAAAATGCAGGAAACGGAGGATGGCCTCAAATCGTGCCCTGGACATAGCAGCAGAGAACATGGGCATGTGATGAATCGGGTGCGTTGACCAATATGACCGCAATTCATGCTTTTTTGTCAGGCCCATGTTGAGGAGAAGGCCCAAAAAAATTTTAAGTTCGGAAACTTGGACTGGTTTCCACCGGAAAGGCTGGGCATAAAAGCTTCCCGGGTTGGCGGATATAAATTGTGTGGCATACTGGTTGGTCTCTGCCACGACTAAGTCCAAGAGCTCCGCAGTCAAGAACAGCTCAAAAAATCCCAGGGCCGAACCGATTTGAGCCGTCTCAACCCGAACTCCAGACTGGGCGGTGAAAGGGGGAACTACAGGTGCGGCTGAAGTTGGTGACTGCCAATCAGGGTTTGCCAGCACCTCAGGGATTCTAGGGGCTCTACGGGCCTGTCTGTTCGGTGGCTGCGACGGGGTAACTAGTGCACGTGCCACCGTACCAGCTTCAACTGCCCTTCTGGTGCTCGCCACGTCACCATGTTGTACGGCAGTGCTGGTACTAGGTCCAGGGAGGGCTGCGCTGCTGGTGTATGCCTCACCACGTGATCCGGCAGCGACAGCCCCACTCTGCTGCTCTTGAAGCGGATCCTGCATAACCTGTGGTCTAGCGACATGGGGCCGGGTACGCCTGGTGCTGCCAGGGACCTCCACCTCCTCGTCCGAACTTTGGGTCAGAGAGCCACTGCTTTCCACAGGTTCATATTCTGACCCGCTAGATTCATCAGATGAGGGTTCCCACTCCTCATCCGACTGGGTCAGAATCCTGTAGGCCTCTTCAGAAGAATACCCCCTGTTTGACATTTTGGACTACTAAATTTAGGGGTATTCCCTGAGACTACCCAAGAAAAAAAGCAAGCCTGTCTTACAAAGGGGAGGCTAGCGAAGTACCGGAGGCCGCTGCGGTTGATAAAAAATATCAAAACTGATTTTTTTATCGCCGCAGTGCGTGTAAAATAAATGTGCAGTGATCAAAAAATATATATTTTTTGTCACTGCGGTGGGGCGGGCGTGGGTGAACGCACGTGTGGGCGACCGATCAGGCCTGATCGGGCAAACACTGCGTTTTGGGTGGAGGGCGAACTAAAGTGACACTAATACTATTATAGATCTGACCGTGATCAGTTTTGATCACTTACAGATACTATAAAAGTACAAATGCTGATTAGCGATACGCTATTCAGCGAATAAAAGTGACTGCGGTGCGGTGGGGTGGGCGCTAACTGACGCTAACTACCTAACCAAGGGGCCTAAACTATCCCTAAAACCTAACAGCCAATACTAGTGAAAAAAAAAATGTGACAGTTTACACTGATCACTTTTTTTCCTTTCACTGGTGATTGACAGGGGCGATCAAAGGGGTGATCAAAGGGTTAATTGGGGTGCAGGGGGGTGATCTGGGGCTAAGGTGTAGTGTTTGGTGTACTCACAGTGATGTCTGCTTCTCTGCTGGATCCAACCGACGAAAAGGACCAGCAGAGGAGCAGAGAAGCCATATAACAGATCATATTTACTAATATGATCTGTTATATGGCTTGTGATTGGATTTTTTAAAAATCGCCAGCCTGCCAGCCAATGATCGTTGCTGGCAGGCTGGTGACGAACTTGTTCTTTAACTTTTGCCGGCCCGCGATGCGCATGCGCGGGCCGGCTTGGAGCGAAATCTCGCGTCTCGCGAGATGACGCGTATATGCGTGACTGTGCGCAGCGCTGCCACCTCCGGAACGCGATCCTGCGTTAGGCGGTCCGGAGGTGGTTAAAGAAGGCCGCCTAAACTGACAGAAAATAACTGCTGCGTCATCTTTGTGCTTTGCTGGCGGGAAAAATTGGCGCCTTCTGCTAAAATAGTGGGAAAGACTGTATGTCCGCGCCACCGCCCTGTCTGCGGATTTGCATGTCTGCTAAGATGGACTCCGTCTCCCCTATGTTGGAGTACCTGGGGGGCGGCCTCCCAGAGCAATGGGAGGTCTTGTCTGGAATAATAGGTGCTGCCCTGTCGCTCGTCAGAGAAGGATCGAGCATGTTGATGAGTAAAGACTGCTCTGAGGTGATGTCTGCACCAGCCGTCCAGAAAATGGAACCTAACCAGATGGAGCAAGAAGAAGCTCCACCGACTTACACTCCGGGACCGGAGAGACCCGCCAGCCTGCTGCCAGGATCACAGCCTGAGCTATATTTTGGTTCATGGAAGGACTTTGCTAGGCCCAGTATACTCGCCAGAGAATATACTTTGAGGAGTTTGCCAAGACTGTTTATGAACGTCACGCCACTACGCAACCCCGCCTGGAAAGGAGAATGGGGGTAGTGGTGACCTTTGACAAGGACCGAGGCTTCGGTTTCATAAAGGACTATACTACTGGCAGAGACTTATTTGTGAACCGGAGGTCAGTTAAACGCAACTACCTACCTGACCATCTGCACAACCTCCGCGAAGGAGAGGAGGCGGAGTTCACCCCTGCTGAGGGCCTAAAAGGCCCCTACGCCACAGCTGTAACCCGTCTCAAGCCGGGAACCAAAGATTGGGAGGAGCCTGAAGAGCCTGATTGTCCGGAACATGAACCGGAGCGCCAACAGAACCGGCGCACAATACCTTCCAGGAACGGGGTTCCTTCATCGGCCCCAATGTATTTTGGCAGCCCACGGTATTGGAGAAGTGGGTAAGCCCGTACCCTTCACCTGAACTGCCCCGCCGGGAGAAAACCCTAAAAAAATCAAGAACCTGGAAAGGTTCCATGCAACCTTAGAAAATATCCAGAAAGGAAAGAGTGCGGACGCAGCGCCGGAACCTGCGGTGGCCGTGCCAGACCGTCCGGATCCCTTACCTGCACCTGCTGCAATTGCGAAGGATCCCTGCAGCGACACAGCGTCCGAAAGCTTGGAAGACCAGATTGTTCAACTTGAACTTCAACTTCGTGGCCTGCGCCAACTTGCCGCATCCCGAGTGGCACCTCCGTCACATGAAAGGAAGGATACAACAAAAAACTCAGACGCCACTGAGCCAGAGGTAAGGGTACCTGTCCCTGCCAGTCGGCCGACCATTGTGACTGCAGCCGCTGTCGCGGCACCAGAGAGACTCTCTTATTCCAGATGTCGGGTCCGCCGCTTACAGCCGGCGACACCGGAGATCCACAGAGCCTCCTGCCGTGATTATACCCAGACCAATGGGGCCTATACCTGTAAGAGGCCCATTTATGTTACAATTACCTGCTAACACTATTTTGTGGGCCCATCCATATATGGATCCTCGTGTCCGGCCCAGTCTGCCAGCAGAACCAGAATGTACCACCAGTGACGACCCTAGTGGATATAATAATACATACCGGTGAGTAGGCCTGCCAGGCCATGATTCTGATTGTCTTTTGCTGAGGGACCCTTACAAGTGGATTTAACCCTTACAGGACAGGAGTCCTTCGTTTTGGCACTATGGAGCTACTGCCAGTTCCCCACGGCCCAGTGGTAGCTGGAGACCACTGAGAAGTCAAATTGCTCTGCTGTTATGCTGTTCACAGGACCCCCTGCCTGCTTCAGGACTTAAGCCAAGTTGTGCCTGTTGTTATTTTTGCACCTTAACCCTTTTAACCCCCTTTTCAGGTTGAATAGGGACATTGCAGCACTATTTTATATGCCATCTTAATAATGTGGACTTTTATGTGCTGTGACTTTTATATGAAAATCTTGATTCAAGAAATGGGCCCAGAGATGATCCCAACGCCTGAGGACCTCTGAGATGCCGTTTTATTATGGACTACTGTATTTAATAATTATGGACTATCCTGGTTATCCTTGATATGCTGCACCAGGTCAGCGCCCCCTGTTCCCTATACTATCCTGAGTGAAGAGAACGACGCCCCTTTTTACCGGACTTGTTCCTTTGCCAGCGGAGCTGCTTGATATATATATATACAGTACAGACCAAAAGTTTGGACACACCTTCTCATTCAAAGTGTTTTCTTTATTTTCATGACTATGAAGGCATCAAAACTAGGAATTAACACATGTGGAATTATATACATAACAAACAAGTGTGAAACAACTGAAAATATGTCATATTCTAGGTTCTTCAAAGTAGCCACCTTTTGCTTTGATTACTGCTTTGCACACTCTTGGCATTCTCTTGATGAACTTCAAAAGGTAGCCCTTGAAATGGTCTTCCAACAGTCTTGAAGGAGTTCCCAGAGATGCTTAGCACTTGTTGGCCCTTTTGCCTTCACTCTGCAGTCCAGCTCACCCCAAACCATCTCGATTTGGTTCAGGTCCGGTGACTGTGGAGGCCAGGTCATCTGGCGCAGCACCCCATCACTCTCCTTCATGGTCAAATAGCCCTAACTTTCAAATTTTTCCCAATTTTTGGCTGACTGACTGACCTTCATTTCTTAAAGTAATGATGGCCACTCGTTTTTGCTTTACTTAGCTGCTTTTTTCTTGCCATAATACAAATTCTAACAGTCTATTCAGTAGGACTATCAGCTGTGTATCCACCTGACTTCTCCTCAACGCAACTGATGGTCCCAACCCCATTTATAAGGCAAGAAATCCCACTTATTAAACCTGACAGGGCACACCTATGAGGTGAAAACCATTTCAGGGGACTACCTCTTGAAGCTCATCAAGAGAATGCCAAGAGTGTGCAAAGCAGTAATCAAAGCAAAAGGTGGCTACTTTGAAGAACCAAGAATATGACATATTTTCAGTTGTTTCACACTTGTTTGTTATGTATATAATTCCACATGTGTTAATTCATAGTTTTGATGCCTTCAGTGTGAATCTACAATTTTCATAGTCATGAAAATAAAGAAAACTCTTTGAATGAGAAGGTGTGTCCAAACTTTTGGTCTGTACTGTATATGTATATTGCAAATGTAGATGTTTGTGCCTGCTTTGCATATTCTTTTTTGTCTTTCAGGTGACAGTTTCCAGCTGGGCAGGGCCCCTTGTGTTGCGCCAAGGACGGTCAACGTTAAAGCAACGGGGTATGTAGTGTCCCACTAGGTAAATATGGGCACTACACAAGGGTCAATTGGGCCACGTTGTTCTCCACCTCCTGTGGAGCAGGGCCATTGTGTCTTATATTTTTTTTGTAACCACGGGCGAATCTAAGTTCCCCTCGGTCACGAGGGGAATGTAGAGACAAAAAGAGAGAGGGGTGGGGGGCGCACAATAGGGTAGTACGTTCAACACAAACTAAATTGTTTGACAAATAGAGGTGCTCACCTTTAAGGGTTGTGCAAATATAGACACAACTCTATTGTAGATTTGTAGGTAGATATAGACCTTTAGGATCCGTGAATGCAGCCGCAGAAGAAATGTCTTTGGGATCGGATGCCCAATCCCCCAAAGGATGCTTGTAGTAAGAGGAAATTCTGGTCAGGCGCAAAATCACTGGTTCCAATAAGTCTCTGTGCGTTTCGGGGCTCAGACTGTCCCCTTCATCAGGTTAGCATATAGTCACCTCTAGTTAGAGGTGTGGAGAGTACCCCCAGATATGGGAAGGGAACAGGTGTGCGTCCCTTCTAAAAGTGCCTTGCCCAGGCCAGCTGGAGCACCTTCAGCTCAGCTGGATGTGGAGGCAGAAGCTGGGAGCCTCTAAAGCCAGGAGTAAAGTTCCCTGGACAAACTAGATTCAGACTACAAAGTTAAGTTGCAGCATCCAGAGAAAGCTACCGATGTAGTAGAGTTAGCACTCATGCTTTCTGAGATTTCTGAGATATGTTATCTAAACTAAGCAAACACCTTCAATTGCTTTTCAATGGCTTTTGTTTCAAGATAACACGATGATTTAAGAAATTTTAGTTAACAGTTTGAGTGCTAATGTAGTGTCCCACTAGGTAAATGTGGGCACTACACAAGGGTCAATTGGGCCACGTTGTTCTCCACCTCCTGTGGAACAGGGCCATTGTGTCTTATATGTCATTTTGATGCATAATGTCACTTTATTTATGTTATTTATGTGCATTTTCCTGTTTAAATGTGTATCAGGCCTGTTAGGGTGTAATTCCTCCTCCAAGACAGTAGAGAGAGCTAGGGAACCCCTAATATAAATAGTCAGGTCCTATATAGGGAAAGGTGTGTAGAGTCAGAAGGGAGTGTGGACTTTAGCTAGGCAGCAGCTGAAGTGAGCTTCTGACATGCAGCTAGACAGCCCAGGCTTCTAGTTGTCACCAGGGGAAGAGTTACCTCCTGAGAAACCTGCAGTTCCTACCAAATACAGTACAGAGCAGAGCAGAAGTGTTTCCAGCCAGACAAGAGAGCTGAAGGGCAGAAGGATCTATCTAATGCAAGGAGATATATACGAGAGGAAGTTTCTTTACCAAGGATAAAGCCACCAATAGGGCATACGGGCCTTGGGATCAAGTCAGACAGGAATTCTGAGGAACAGTGCACAGGATTTCTTAGGAAAAGGTGCAGCCTGATCTGTGAGTGTGTTTAACCCTCTGAGTATCTTGCAAGAACATTTTTGCCTGCCATTATTATAAAAGCCTGCTTGTGATTTGCTACTGCTATATGGAACTGAACCTAAAAGACTGTACAAAGTTAACCGTTCCAGTAAAGAAAGTTTTGGTTCACTACAAACCGTGTTCCTCACTTATTACTGCTATCAATCGGTGTGCCACTGTTACTGGCACTGGCGTCACGAATCTTAAAGGGATCTCGCCACAGGCACATTAAACCTGCAACACCCAGGGCACCTCACCTACCACCGGCCTGGTCCCTATATACAGAGAGTGCCCCAGAGGACTACTGTACCAGCCTCTCCATCACTGCTGTACACCTGCCCAGGGTCATCCTAAAAACTGTGAGTAACCAAGAGCAACCCTTGTTTGCCTAAGTAACCGTGACCTCACTATCGCAATACCCTGCAGGGCTGCGTACTGCACTAACCCTGCTACATCTGTAAGTTATTCAGCTATCCTGTAAGCACAGCAGAGCCAGAGAGCAACAGACGTAGCAGAGAGGAGTTTGCCTGCCACAATTAATGCCAAAGCCTGCTGGAACCAAGACAAACTTTGAAGACTGTTTCTGATGAACGTTTATTCAAATAAAGTTGCTGTTCCACTGTATACAAGGTCTGGACTCAATAATTTCTTCAAATCCCTCAACTATTTCCCCTACTTGCTCTGCTTCAAACAACAGCGCCTGGGGTCCAGCGTATCCAGGTAGGAGCACCGTGACATATGCAACAACATTAAGGGACATTTAGGGCACCCTACATCACTCTGGCATTCCTACACCTGGGTACCATCCAACTACCATATCACTAAAAGGGCCCTTTGCCTCATTGCTTCACTGCAACTGGTGTCACAAATAAATTACTAAAAGGGACCCCTAGCGGCTGTTGGTCCGTCGCATCTGCACTTTAAAGAGTTACTGTACAATCACACACAATTTCATTTCATTTAATAGAAAATGGTGTAAATTTCTAAATCATGTCATTTAAAAAATCTGCCTGCATCCACCTGAGAAATAGCTGTAAAGTCATGGCCACAAGGGGTTCTCACTTCCACCTAATTTGCAGTCCACTGCCTGCTGTCAGACAAGATCCGTCCCTAGTAACAAAGATACAGAAGACAGCTCCTTATTTATTCTGTGGGCTACAGAGCTAAAAAAAAGCAAGGGAAAATATGTCATAACAGTACAGTGCTGGCAGATTTCAAGGAAGACATCCCCTGCTTCTGAGTGAAATGCATCTATCTGTGCACCTGAAGAGGAGACTAATATGGATGAAAGAAACATTAGGGAAGCTCAAAAAAGACCTATTCCTTCCCAGTTATGTTTGTACAAAGAAACATAGCCATTATGCAAACTTTTTTTTTTTTGAAAGCTCAGGTACACTTTAAGACCGAATTTCGGTATTTTATTACAGTGATTGTGACTTGTGTTGTTTCAGCATTGAGGGTAAGTTCACAAAGAAGTTTTTGAGGCAGATTTCCCTGCAGGTTTTTCAGCCAAAGCCGGAAGTAGATCCAACAGGAAGGAAAAGTATAAGTTCTTTCTTTATATTTGAGATTCCTTTCAAATCCACTTCTGGCTTTGGCTGAAAAACTTTGGCTGAAAAACCTGCAGGAAAATTTGTCTCAAAACCTCCTCTAAAAAACTCATTGTGAACCTACCCTTCAAGTGGTTGTCTGCTTTACAGAATACATTTTTGTTAGAAGGGTCTACTGGCGATAACTCTGCACCAAGTGGTCAATTACCAAAAATTTACTCTGCAGGGAAATATAACATTGCATAATTCTTATTGAAATCAAAGTGTTGTCTGTATAATGCATATGAAACAACACAAGAGGATTGTATGAAGGATGGGAACAGTAGTTGTGTGTAACGGGGTGCCGAAGGCGCACTCGGTCTCCCATCAGCCGCAGACCTGATGCTTAGCTTCGGGAGCGAGTATCTGTGTTTGACCTCGTTCCCAGGGCGGCTTTGCTAGCTGGGAGGCTTCCTGCTCCTAGGTCTGCCTTGAGCGCCGAGCTGGTCACTCGCTGCTCGACTGGTCGGTCTGTCGGTCATGTGACACTGGCCACGTCACATGACCCTCACTCCCCACTATAAATACAAGCAGCCTGCTGGCCACAGGTTGCCTGTTAATTTAGGTTCCTGCCGTTTGTTGGATACCTGTATACTTACCTGATCCTGTTCCCTGACGATCCTTTGCCTGCTCCTCCTGTACTGCGCATCCCTCCTGGTATTTTGACCTCTGCTTCTACCTGACTATTCTTTGTGGACTCCTTTGGTACTTCTCGACTCTCCTGGTATTTATGACCCTAGCTTCTCATGACCATTCTTTGCTTATCCCTTTGTACTGCGTTGTCCTCTTGGTTTTGACCCAGTCCGTTCACTATCCGTTATTTGTCTTGTATGTCCTTCCCGCACGTATCCTAAGTTAGGGACTGCCGTCCAGTTGTCCCCTGTCATCAGGACTCGTGAGGAAAGTAGTTAGACCAACCTATAAATTATACTATACGGAGCCAACAAACGAAACAAACCAATAACCCCATAAAATTTTGAAAACACACATATAAAATATATGTAATTTATTGAAGCATGATCAAAATAACATAGAGTATAACACAAGACACACAGGTAGAGGAGGGTGGGACGCCCCATGTGGTGGGGTCATAAACAACCACCTTCATAGATACCCAACTGACAGGGAAAAGAGTCACAGCCCTGGGTGTAAGGCCGCATATATATGGGGAAACTGTAAGTTCACCCAAAGTAACATATGAACATATGTGTGCTGTATGCACATGAGAGGTAAGTATGGTCACACATAGCAGACTTTCCCACCCTCTGTACTGACAGGGAATGTCCCACAGGATTGGCGCATGGCAAATGTGGTGCCAATATTCAAAAAGGGTCCAAAAACAGAGCCTGGAAACTATAGGCCGGTAAGTTTAACATCTGTTGTGGGTAAACTGTTTGAAGGTTTTCTGAGAGATGCTATCTTAGAGCATCTTAACGGAAATAAGCAAATAACGCCATATCAGCATGGCTTTGTGAGGGATCGGTCATGTCAAACTAATTTAATCAGTTTCTATGAGGAGGTAAGTTCTAGACTTGACAGCGGCGAATCAATGGATGTCGTATATCTGGACTTCTCCAAAGCATTTGACACTGTACCACATAAAAGGTTAGTATATAAAATGAGAATGCTCGGACTGGGAGAAAACGTCTGTAAGTGGGTAAGTAACTGGCTCAATGATAGAAAACAGAGGGTGGTTATTAACGGTACATACTCAGATTGGGTCACTGTCACTAGTGGAGTACCTCAGGGGTCAGTATTGGGCACTATTCTCTTCAATATATTTATTAATGATCTTGTAGAAGGCTTGCATAGTAAAATATCAATTTTCGCAGATGACACTAAACTGTGTAAAGTAATTAACACTGAAGAGGACAGTATACTGCCACAGAGCGATCTGGATAGATTGGAGGCTTGGGCAGAGAAGTGGCAGATGAGGTTTAACACTGACAAATGTAAAGTTATGCACATGGGAAGGAATAATGCAAGTCACCCGTACATACTAAATGGTAAAACACTCGGTAACACTGACATGGAAAAGGATCTAGGAATTTTAATAAACAGCAAACTAAGCTGCAAAAAACTGTGTCAGGCAGCTGCTGCCAAGGCCAATAAGATAATGGGTTGCATCAAAAGGGGCATAGATGCCCGTGATGAGAACATATTCCTACTACTTTACAAATCACTGGTCAGACCACACATGGAGTACTGTGTACAGTTCTGGGCTCCAGTGAAGAAGGCAGACATAGCAGAGCTGGAGAGGGTCCAGAGGAGGGCAACTAAAGTAATAACTGGAATGGGGTAACTACAGTACCCTGAAAGATTATCAAAATTAGGGTTATTCACGTTAGAAAAAAGACGACTGAGGGGAGATCTAATTACTATGTATAAATATATCAGGGGTCAGTACAGAGATCTATCGCAACATCTATTTATCCCCAGGACTGTGACGAGGGGACATCCTCTGCGTTTGGAGGAAAGAAGGTTTGTACACAAACATAGAAAAGGATTCTTTACGGTAAGAGCAGTGAGACTATGGAACTCTCTGCCTGAGGAGGTGGTGATGGTGAGTACAATAAAGGAATTCAAGAGGGGCCTGGATGTATTTCTGGAGTGTAATAATATTACAGGCTATAGCTACTAGAGAGGGGTCGTTGATCCAGGGAGTTATTCTGATTGCCTGATTGGAGTCGGGAAGGAATTTTTTATTCCCCTAAAGTGAGGAAAATTGGCTTCTACCTCACAGAGTTTTTTTGCCTTCCTCTGGATCAACTTGCAGGATAACAGGCCGAACTGGATGGACAAATGTCTTTTTTCGGCCTTATGTACTATGTTACTATGTTACTATGTAGGATGGCTATAAGGCCGCCTGACAATGCAGGTAGCCAAATGTAAATGGGTGAGGCAGGGCAAGAGTGCTATGTGTAAGCAGTGACCCTGAGATAGCTAGCTAAACAAGCATGACAGGTGGGGAGTCTCTGTGAACGTGTTAGCAGATTTGTGGATTTCTATCTGAGGGGATGCGTGGAGACTCTGCCATGTCAGAGACACCTCTGATGTATTGAGGAAACTCAATGGGGTGTCGCTGGAGGGGGACATGTGGCTGGTTACGTGCTATGTAGAGGCCCTGTACACATCGATATGCCACGACCACGGGATCAGGGCCTGTCAATATTTCATGCGTATGGCAAATTTAGATCCGGAAATTATTGTGTTTGTGATTGAGCTTCTGGACTTTATTTTGAGACACAATTATTTTACATTCAAGGATCGTCTCTTCCTACAGCTCTGGGGAACAGCGATGGGGTAAACCTGTGCGGCCTCTTATGCTAACCTGTTCCTCGGACTGTGGGAAAGAGAGATAGTCCAGAATCTCCCGGAATATGGCTCTGTGGTCTCGTGGTCGCGGTATATCGACAATGTTCTTTTTATCTGGCAGGGCACGGAGGGCCGGCTTTTGTCTTTTCTCCAGCAACTTAATAACAACACCCTTAACATCAGGTTGACATGGCACTATAGCCAGGACAGGATGGAATTCCTGCATATACCTATTAGTAGGGAGAAGGACGGCCGGGTCTCCACTGATCTATACAGGAAGCCCACCTCCACTAATACTTTGTTACATGCCAAATCTGCACACTATCCACAGACAGTTAGGGCCATTCCAGTGGGGGACGCGTTTGCTTGAGTGATAAAAAATTTGAGATGCAGTCTGGGGAACTATCTAGGAGGTTCCGAAATAGGGCATACAATCAAGTTGACATTAATAGGGGCTATACATGTGCTAAATCTGAAAATAGGGACTCTCTCCTGACCAGCAATAGACTAAAGACTGACAATGCCAGCTGTCGATTTATTACCCCTTTCAACATGCAGTGGCGTAAAATACGTGAAATACTCACAAAATACTGGCCTATACTGCTCTCAGATAATGACTTGCGGGCGACACTTCGAGACTATCCCCAGGTGACATGGCGACGTTCAAAAAACCTTGGTGATTTGCTTACTAGTAGTCACTATGTCTCTCCCTCGCCATCGTACATCTTTGGGAGTAAGGGGCCAAAATGGGGCTCCTACCCGTGCAATAACTGCCAGGCATGTAGATACATGGCTCGGTCCTCCACATTTAGGGACTCCGAGGGCAGACGCGAGTATCACATTGTGCAACACATCACATGCAGGACTGCATCTGTGATATATTTGATTACCTGCCCTTGCGGGCTCCTGTATGTTGGGATGACCACCAGGGAGCTGCGTGTTAGGCTATTCGAACATGCTAGTAAAATCCGCCAGGCAGCTACCATTACACAGGATGAGCTGACCCAGTTTCAACCCATAGCCCTGCACTTCAGGGACCATTATAAGGGGGACCCTCGAGGGTTACAATGCATGGGTATTGATAGGGTCTCTATGGGCTGCCATGGAGGGGATATTAAGAAGCGCCTCCTGCAACTGGAGACCAAATGGATTGTTCTACTGAAGAGTGAGATCCCTAAAGGTCTCAATGAGACTGTTAGCTTCAAGTCTTTTCTATAAATCGTGCTTTTTATTTTATTACGTGTTCGTTGTTTTTATCTTGTATTCATTGTTGTTATTTGTATTTTCATAGTATATCTGATTGCTGCGATAGTGTGGTCCTTTTGGAGATTTTCGCGCTTTGACCCAGAGGAGAACACATCTCTCTATGGAGCAACGGACATCTATCGTTTACCAATATTATAATATCTATCCCATTGCATGGGAAATAGCTGTTTCTTCTTGTGCCCTTTACCCTAGTTGGTTGACCCGGGCGGCCATGTGAAGTGGGTGGCTAAAGGGTTTTACTATGCGCTTAGCATCTACTGGCTCTGTGGCTATTCTGCTCAGGGCCCCATTGCACTATGCACTTGAAGTGGTCTCACAATTTCTATTATCATCATGTATTATCACTTGCTCACATATATGTATTATTATTGTATTTTTCATTCATTAATATTTATCAATTATTATTATTTTTCACGTGCGTTTATATGAAATATTATTATGTTTGTTGTATTGATCACATGAATTTATCAAAATAGGGGTATGGGAGAGTACTTCTCTCATGATGCCGTCGCATCCATACTCCTATATCATTCAGTTATCACTTTCAATATTCATTTATGTACTCACATAATTAAGTATTATTATATTAGTATTATATATTCACTGTTTTATGTTCATTCTTCTGTATATGATTAGTGCTACTCCGCCACTCACGGTACAGGCCATTGTAATTTTTGTCATTCATATCTATCATGGGATGATTGCTTGGATTTACCTGTCAATATCCTATCATAGTATATGTATTGATATTATTTTATTTTACTACTTCCCAGGCTATATTAGTATGGGGTATATATATAGGGAATTTACATGTATTTATAATGGAGAGCGATATAATGTATTTGAAATGGGTTATGCTACCTTTGTGGCACTGTATTGCTCATCGAACACTACCCTGGTATGCTGTACCCCTGAGTAGACATTCTGCATTATTCTTTGATCCTGTTGTTCTCCATGCCTTATCTCCACTCCACCTGGCATATGCGCATCACATCGGTGCGCTGTTCGGGCGGCATCGTGGAGGCGCTCCCATACCTGGCCTTCTGGGAGCCGGCTGACGCGCGCCCGCGTGTCATGTGATCTGACTGGAGGGGGTGTGGCTGCGTGATGTTTGGTGCGGCTCCCTCCTCCCGGCCTGGTCATGTGATGCAATGGGCGTGCCTTGCCCGGCTTTGGACGCTGGCTGGCGCGCCTCTATGATGTCACGCCCTGCATCACTAGGCGTATGCGCTAATCATTTGCCGGCTGTGGACCACACTATTTAAAGACGAACTTTGTTTGTTACCTCTACCTCCTGACGAAGCCTCTCCAGGCGAAACGTGCGTCGAGGTGCAGCTCCGGTCTCGGTCTCTGGGTTCCAGCATACCATGGGTAATTTATGCTTTGCTGTCATGCTTGTTTAGCTAGCTATCTCAGTGTCACTGCTTACACATAGCACTCTTGCCCTGCCTCACCCATTTACATTTGGCTACCTACATTGTCAGGCGGCCTTATAGCCATCCTGGGTGGGCAAGTCTGCTATGTGTGACCATACTTACCTCTCATGTGCATACAGCACACATATGTTCATATGTTACTTTGGGTGAACTTACAGTTTCCCCATATTTATGCGGCCTTACACCCAGGGCTGTGACCCTTTTTCCTGTCAGTTGGGTATCTGTGAAGGTGGTTGTTTATGACCCCACCACATGGGGCGTCCCACCCTCCTCTACCTGTGTGCCTTGTGTTATACTCTATGTTATTTGGATCATGCTTCAATAAATTACATATATTTTATATGTGTGTTTTCTCAATTTTATGGGGTTATTGGTTTGCTTCGTTTGTTGGCCTCGTGAGGCAAGTAGGCAGGGCCAGGGGTGAGGGTGGAGCGCAGTGGTCACTATCCTCCCCCCTGTGTGTGTGTGTGTACGTGACCGTTTCATTGTGCCTGGCTTTTCCACCACTAATCCTACCTTGCTTCCAGGGCTGGCACAGTGATAAGGTCGCACCTGTTAGAAGTAGTAATTCCCCTGGGGCACACCCGATGCAGTGTCTTCTAGCTGGTAGAAGGTGGGGTCCCCTCGGTGTTCAGGTGCATTTGCTAGGCAAGAGAGTGAGTTGAAGGGAATCTGTCACCTTAATTTTGGACTATTATTTAAAGTAATACATGTGAAATAATGCAGATATGAAGTCTAGATCACTATTTTTTTTCCCAACTGCTCCCATTCCCCCCACTGTCAGCACTGTACTAAAATACATAGTCCAGGACTGCTATGCTTTTCTAACATAATGGAGATGACTCCTATGCTCATGCACAGCAGTCCTGACAGTGTATATTTAAATGCAGCTCTGAGTCCTGACAGCAAGAAAACAGGTGGTAGGAAAATATAAAACTGTGATCTTGACTCTGGAGTACCAGGAGTAGAAGCACTGCAGTCTGTCCCCTCTAAAACTGGTTAACCCTGTTCCTGCCAACCTTTGTTATACCTTCCTTGCTCATGGTAATAGCCAGGAAACAAAAAGTATAATACAATGCATAGTTGTTGCATGGTTAACTCCACCTGTATCCCCATCAGAGAAGTATGTGTGTGGGATATCTACAGTCATCTGAAAGGTTCCACAGTCATTGGATGCTGCCATCCTTGGTGTAATCCAAAAGAGACCTGGCTGGGGTGTCAAGCCTGGGCAGCCGCAGGTGATTGCTATATGAAGAATCACGTGGACGAGATGGTAGTACAGCTGGTCAGCAGCCTTTACCTCTGGGTATGAGTGGAGCCATGGCCCTAGTTCCTCTTGGACTGACTCGTGGGTTGAATAGAACTGGAACGAGCATAGGGCCTCAATCTATGTCCACTTCCACTCAGTAGCGCTGATGAGTCTTCCGAGTTGGGTGACCTTCCTTCCATCTTGAGCATGTGATGGACTCTCCTGCTTTCATCTGCAACACATCTGCAAGACAGCAGCTTCTGGCGATGGGCAAACTCTCCGTCCCAGGTACAAAAGACTCTTCTGGACCAAAAGACAGTTGGTCTTGGCAAAATAACAAAATGGGAGCCCGGTCGAACATATCGTAACCCCACACCAAGCGGAGTATCAGGTAGACATGTAGTCTTGTTAACACGAGGTGGCTATAGCTTTGAATTTTCTCCAGCAAGGCAATAAAGTTACTCTTAGGATCAACACAACTAGGCTAATTAAAGCATGGAGGCACAATCCTGTTTGTGACACCAAATTATGCAGCGAGCCCCATGGGAGCCAATGTAAGGGAAGGGAATGGTAATGGGCCTAATGTAGTGTTGTAGTGTCAAAGTGTCCTACCTCAGGTAATCTCTTCCGGGGGTCCATTGCAGTGAAAGTTTTAGCACTGAAGAATGAGGCCACAGATGAATGTAACAAAGTCCTTTTTACTAGGTGCGACATAGAACCTAAAATACATGAAGTAGCAGCAGGCTTAATTGCAATTCTTCTCTGGCACAGCAAGACCATGGAGGCAGGTTGGTTGTTGGCAATTCAGCACTTAGGTGATGCTGGCCTAGTGCTTTTTTGGTGTTGGGCGGCTTAGCTGTATTCTTGTATCGTCTGTAGAAGCTGAATATAGCAGTTCACTCTGCTGTCTTTATCCTTTCAAGGCTTAACAACAAAGTTGGAATGGTTCTCTCTGGAGAAATCTGTACCAGGAGTAGGAGCACTGCAGTCTGCCCCCTCTTCACCCTGTAGCTACACAGGAACTTCCCTTCCTGGCAGGAAGCAGGACCAGGCCACCCCCAGCAAGAGGGGAGGAACAGGGTGGTTAACCCTGTTCCTGCCAACCTTTGCCATACCTTCCTTGCTGATAGTAATAGCCAGGAAAAAAAGAGTGAAATACAATGCATAACAATAAACAATTTGTAGTACCCCCAGGTCTAGGCTACACACTCTTTGTGTGATGGTTGTCCTGAATGGGAGAACCACCTCTATTAGCTTGAAAATCCCTAATAAAAATACATTTTCACAACCAACAAGGTGAGCTACATAAGGAGTTAACTGTGTGAATGGTATAAATTGAACTGTAGATGATCGATATTCAAGTTGAGGAAGGAAGTATTATTTATTCAGTAATTATTGAAATTCCTCTCACTAACAGATGCCACCACACTGCAATTGAGATGCTGTGCATATCGTTGTAATCTGTGTTGCTCTTTACCTCTCTGTGCGAAATAGGCTTTCATTTCAACTTGCGCAGTGTTTAACCTCATCTGCATGTAATTTACGTTCATCAGCAATTTGCTATTAAATTTAAGTCTTCATTTCTATATATGTAAACACTGGCATTTTCATTACACTCGTGTTCTGTATGATTGAGGGAACGTATGGCCAGCTGTTCCAACTTAGAGCCCCATGTTAACAGCCTTGATGGTGCAGTGCTGCCAATAATGCTGACATAGCCTATGGGTTTCTATTTTGCTTACTGTCATGCTACAACAAATTTGGATACTATCCGCAGGGGCAGTACCAGTGGCTAACATTTGTCTCTAGGAACCTTTTATGGATGTTCTTAGTCAAAGAGGTCTGTATTAGGGACAAAAACTGTACCTTTAGGCCTGGGCACTAGAGCCATGTGCAGGAGCTGGTATGATGGCACATACCCCAATACAGCCCTATATTTTAATGTCACTGAGAACTCATGTGCTGTATCTGCAGAGATATTCCATCCCGACTTTTGTTGATTTCTGGATACCCCACCTAATAATGGGCATAGATTCAATGGAGTAGGTGTAAAAGCAGGCTACAAAAATGGAAGCATATAACATATTAGGAGAGACTTAAATTTAATATGTATGGCCTTGAGGAAAGAAGGGAAAGGGAGACATGACTGGAACCTTTAAATATATTAAACAGGTTTTCCAGGATTCTTTAACTGATGACCTATACTCTGGATAGGTCATCAGTATCTGATCGGTGGAGGTCCGACCCCTAGGACTGCTACTGATCAGAAGGCTCCGGTGCTTGCAGTAGCATTGCAGTCGGATTTCTTTGAAGCCTGAGTGAAAGTAGCCTATCTACAGTCTCTCCTCACTGCTGAACATGGAGGTGTAGATGGCCTCAATAGACTTTCCATCAAACCTGTCTTCACTTCTATGTGTAACAGGGAGGAGACTGCCTAGGCATATTATTACGCATACACTAAGTGTACTTTTGCATATGTCAGTGCATTGCCGTCTCATTATAAAGATCAAAAAGAAAAAAATAACTTTTGTAGGATTATCAGAAGAATCAAAAAATGAAAGTTTACTAAACAAGGAAAAGTAAATCAAATATGAACTAAAAATAAAAAAAACTGACTTAACAAACACCAACATGCACTGCACATGCATTTTTTTTAAGATACTGCGATTTAAAAAATAATAATAATAATTTACTCGAAAAAATGCACCTCAAGGGTGTAAAAATGCATAAATGTATATTATTTCCCATAGACCTCCTTCCAACAGTTGGGCCTGCTGTGTTTTTTTTTACTAAAAATTCTGCAAAGAAACCACCAAAAACTGCAAAATCTATCCTTCACCAATAGTTTTTTTTATTTAAAAAAGGGTGGTATAAATTGGCAAAAAATTATACATTTTTGTGCAAAATGGCACTATTTACTACTTTTTTTTTTGCCGGTTGGCATGTATTAATCATACACTACCTCCATAGTTTCAAATTTAATTGGTTCCCTTAATTATCCCTTAGTATGTCATGTGCACACACAGAGGGTTTGCAGTCTTATGTGGTATGAGATTTCCATTTGCCATGTAACCTAGAATACTAATGGTAGATAGTATAATTATCTATAAGCTGCACACAGCACTTCTTACTTCAAGCCCCCTAACTATCTCTTACTGAGAAATCAACAGGTATTTTCATGCATAATTCTGTAGCCAATTATCTTGATGAAAGGCAGGTGTTCTGCATAAGTGCCTAAGTGCCTGCCGGATGTGTTTGTGGAAGTGGGGGGGTACCCTTAAAATACCTATGGCATTCATGGATTTTGCTGCTGGCTTACTTTCGCTTATCACTCCTACACCTTCCCTTGCTTTTGAACGATACAGTCACAAAACCTGAGCAACATCACACAAATGGTCTTTTTGAGGCTATTGGGTTGTACTTATCTGAAATATCATTGTCTTGTGGTGTGTCCACAATAAAATGTATGTTAACTGTCAGTAGGAAACTTCTTTAACCTACGTGGGAACACCTGAATGGTATCTCATAGTTTGTGACTAGGCTGCACACAGTCCAGAGTTAGACTGGCCCCCGAATCAAAAGATCTTCTTATAGGTGCAGGTTGATAATAATAAATAATAGGCCCCAAAGATCCAACATAAGGGGACCTTATTTGAAACTCATTTGGAGCTCATTACTCTCTATTAGGCACAATTCTGTTGGTTGAATCCCAAATAGCTTTGTGGTAAATTAACTGATTCTATATAAGCAGTGTACACAACAGGATAATTCAAGATATCATGGAAAATAGACCTGTGCATTGTTATGTATAGACAGTCTATAATATCTCAGAACAGTTTAAGTTGGTGGGCCCCAATAGATGCAAATGATGATGAGTCAAGAGGTGGACTTAGAACAGGGGCTAGTCATTCCCCCTAGCTTCAGAAGTTTCTACTATTCTAGGAGTAGGCAGTGTGGGAAGACGGGTCTAGAAGAGATGTGGATCAGACTATAGGCGCTAATTTCCCCAGGCAGTCAGCTTTAATGCTTCCAGTCATTAACAGCTCCCTGCGTGTCCTACAGAGATAGAGAGAGAAGAATTGCAGTATTGGCTACAGTGTGAGAGTCAGCAACGTAACCAGCATAGAGCATCACAGAATTTGCTGCTGAAAAGGGGAAAGAAGTTAAGCCACCCTATGCACCCCAGATTAAGGGACACAAAGGCCACAATGTTTTAGGCAAGAAAGCAGTCAGCATATCGCATTCTCAGGCCTGGCTGTAGCGGAGGCATGGTGAGATCAGACACTCTGCACACTCCAGGTACAATTTGGCAAGTTGTATTATTGGGACTGCATGCTGCCATACGAATTGCAGACATTTTGATAGATTACACCACACGCTGGCCATTGCATAATTTTCAAGCCCTGCCTTGCACCCACATGGTCATTAATATCAAGGGCACCCCCAAAATACCATGAGGCTTGGATCCCACAACTACAGAGAGTGGCCCAAGGCAATATCGAGTGCCCCTCCTTGACTGCACCAACCATAGGGAGCAACGACCTGAGGGAGTACACCGTGACACATAACCATCAGGGCCACTACCACTCCCATCCACTGCCCTGGGTCCTCAGGGGCTCGCTGCATTTGCAGTCCAAAAAAAAGTTGTGGTTTTAGTCCGGAGTCTGAATAAATTTTTGGGATCTGGTCTGGGGTCTTATTTTAGGAGTTCAGTCTGGGGTCAGAATTTATTTAGGAGCCTTGTTCTGGATTAGTTTGGGGGTCTGTTCTGGGTTCCAGATTAATTTAAGTTTCTGGTCTAAAGTCTGAGTTAATTTAGGTTTCTGGTTTGGGGTCTTGGTGGTTACTGGGTTCTCACCTGAGGCAACAGGCTTAAAGGCTCTACAGAGAGGAGTTGGGTGAAGTGCAGTCAGGAGAGAGGAAACTTTTGCTACTTAAAGGGACTATGTAGAGTTGCAACTTTTAAAGACAGTTTCTGCCTCTTACTAAGACTGTGCCCTTATTCAGAGACTGTAGCCATTAAAGGGGTTTTCTGGGCTTTTCATATTGATGACCTATGCTCAGGATAGGTCATCAATATAAGATCGGCGGAGGTCCGACACCTGTCACCCCCGCCGATCAGCTGTATGAAGACACCTCTTCCTGCTCTGCTGCTGCTTTACCATAGACAGCAGTGGCGAGAAGGAAGAGAAAAGGGAGATGGCACGTGTGCATACAGCTGATCATGGGGGGTGACTGATCTCCGCTGATCTGATATTGATGACCTATCCTGAGGATAGGTCATCAATATCAAAAGCCCAGAAAACCCCTTTAATGGCTACATTCTCTGAATAAGGGCACATTCTTAGTAAGAGGCAGAAACTGTCTTTAAAAGTTGCAACTCTACATAGTCCCTTTAAGCAACAGAGCATTATAAGCAACAGAGTCTTTTCCCACATTGCATAAAGTTTCTTCTGCAATATTGCTCATAGGTGGCAGGCTAGCTGGTTGGTATTGGTTACAGGCCTGACTAGGTATTGGTTGCTATCAGGATGTCGGGCCAGGCAGCTATCTTCTACCTCTTGGGTCTCAACTCTTTTGTGGTGCTCAACCATGTCTCTGCCCTATCTAGGCCCTGAGGTGGCACACATTTATAGCTAGCGCCACTCACCTCCACTGCTGGCCATCTACATGTAGGAACCTGCAGCACTTCCCAGTTCATTCTTTTGGTGCTGTGTCTCATTATCTGTTTCTCTTGCTTCTCTCCATGAGATATACCTACACAAGTATACATTTCCTCTGAGGAACATGCTAACTTACACGGAGATGTTAGCGGCATGATCCTCACATTGACTCGTGACTTCAGCTCAGCCTTTTGCTTTGTTTTAGGCAGTTAACCCTTCCCACTGTCACCAATGTGCCATCCATCCCAGTGCATAACAGAGATCATACAGGGCAGTTCACAGCCCACACAGAGAGTTTCAATTGCAAAGTCCAAGGTATTTGACTCCTAAAGTGTGGGTATGTCATCACAGTCTACTTGTTGCATCCCAGTTTCACCTCCTGCCATGTCTCACTATAGGGTGTCCCACTCACATTACAGCACATAATATATGGGTACATATCAGGTGTTTAAAATCAGTTTAAACCACATTACGTGGCATAATACATAACACATTACACATGGCATATCATACATTAGTGTAATTTACTGTACATGGCAGCGGTTTTCTGAGACTATTTTACTGATGACCTATGCTCTAGTGTCATCTCAAACAGCTGATTGGTGGTGGTCCCGGGTATTGGACCCCCAACTTTCAGATACTAATGACCAGGGGCGTACATAGAAATCACTGGGCCCCATAGAAAAAAAATCGGAATTGGGCCCCTTAACCCCGCCCACTACCCACCATGGCCCCTCCCACTTCCTGACCTGGCTCCTCCCATGACACACCCCCATTAAATAAATTTATACATGACCTACTGAAACTGTTAGGGATAAACATTTTTATTTTATTATTAACCAACTTTGTTGCAGTTACGTATAAAATGTACATGTATTTGTACCCCTTTAACTCCTTAAAACGTAACTCTTTAAACTCCTTAACTCCTTGCTGCTGATGCTGAGTGTGCACATATGCGCATGTGTTTGTGTGTGTTTGTGTGTGTGTGTGTGGGGGGGTGGTTTGGCTGGTTGGTGAAATATCATTTGGTGGCTATGTGCACACTCAGCATTAGCAGCAAGGAGTTAGAGGGGTTAATATCCAACCCCTAATGCCCTCCAAAATGCCCGGGGGAGGGGGGTTGTTAGGAAGGAGTAGGTGTAGGTGTAGGAGGAAAGCACACTGTCCTCTATGAGCCCCCCCAACCCCTAATGCCCCCCAAAATTCTCAGGGCAGTGTGCTTTCTTCCTACTTCTCCCCCATAGACATTTTGGGGCTCATAGAGGACAACAGGATTGAAGCATGTCCCACCCTGTCCTGGCTTTCCCCCTCCCACCCCTCCTCTCTCTTGCTGCCTGTGCCTGGCCTGTCAGGCTGTCAGTGTCTGACAATCTCTGAGTAAAATGGCATCTGAGTCTGACATTATCATCATACCTAGTCTCTGCTGTGCTGACTGAATCTGCTCTCTGCGTTCAGGCCAGGGAGTGGGACAGTCCGACAGGGTGCTTTAAGTTCTGACTTCGTCTCCTCTGCAGCTCTGCCGACGGCGAACCGATTCTCCCGCCTCCCTTGCGCACGCCGCACACTGGCCAATCAGCAGCTGCCTCAACAGAGTTGCCTTGTGCTGATTGGCCAGCGAGCGCTACTTACAGTTGCAGGCTGGTTTGATCCTGATTCTGCAGCAGTCAGGTCAGGATCAGGTCAGGAGATCAGGTCAGACTCCGGGCGGGGGGCGGCTGGCTGGCGGTGGAGATTGCGGAAGAAGAGTTGGCTGAGCCTGAAAAGAAAAGCAGCCGCATGTCATGAGTGGGTAGGGGGGCAAATAGTGTGGGCGGGGCCTTCTCTGCGCTCCGGGCCCCCCAGTGCCGCGGGCCCCATAGCAATGGCGTTCTCTGCCTCTATGGGCGGTACGCCACTGCTAATGACCTATCCAGAGGATAGGTCATCAGTTAAAAAATCTTGGAAAACTCCTTTAAGTGTAGGGAGATTTAATAGCATGCATAAACCGTTTACAATGCTGGCGTATTCCAGCAGCAGACACTTAATGGTTCAAAAGTTCAATTTAGGTCACATTTTAATAGGACATTTCTCAGTGATGGTTAATAATGATCTGTCTGGTGGTAATGATGTTGTTGTTTTTTGTGATGTTTGAATTTGATGATAATGGACTTATTGATTTTGTTGATGGTGATATCTAGAAATCATGCTTCTGATCTTGGCTCTACCAACCCATTCACATTGTGATTATTACTTACACAATTGCTCCCTAAAGCGGTTGAGCCACTAGTAATTAAAGGGCTTCTGTCACCCCACTAAAGTCTTTTTTTTTTTTTTGGGCTAGTTAAATTCCTTATACTGCGATATATAAATATATAATGCTCTTACTCACTTTCCTTCAGCAGTTTCTTAAAAAAACGGACTTTTATAATATGTAAATGAGCTCTCTACCAGCAAATAGGGCGGCTACTTTCTGGTAGCAGCTGCATCCTCCTTTCATAATGACCCCCACTCCTCATGTTGATTGACAGGGCCAGCGAACGTGCTCGTCCTCTGGCTGGCCCTGTCTGCGTTCAAAATCTGGCGCCTGCGCCGTACCTGTCTTCAGTCGTGCAGGCGCACTGAGAGGAGGACGCTCGCTCGCCCGCTCCTTCCTCAGTGCGCCTGCGCCGGGTGTAGATGTGACGTCAATGGCGCAGGCGCATTGAGGATGACTAGATAATTGCATTAATGAGAAATAGAACAGGTGTTCCTAATAAGGTTCTTTAGGTGAGTGTATATATATATATATATATAAACATACACACACACACACATATACACTCACTTAAAGAATGATTAGGAACACCTGTTCTATTTCTCATTAATGCAATTATATTATATTATATTATTATATTATATAATTATATTATATTATATATCTAGTCAACCAATCACATGGCAGTTGCTTCAATGCATTTAGGGGTGTGGTCCTGGTCAAGACAATCTCCTGAACTCCAAACTGAATGTCAGAATGGGAAAGAAAGGTGATTTAAGCAATTTTGAGCGTGGCATGGTTGTTGGTGCCAGACGGGCCGGTCTGAGTATTTCACAATCTGCTCAGTTACTGGGATTTTCACGCATAACCATTTCTAGGGTTTACAAAGAATGGTGTGAAAAGGGAAAAAACATCCAGTATGAGGCAGTCCTGTGGGCAAAAATGCCTTGTGGATGCTAGAGGTCAGAGGAGAATGGGCCGACTGATTCAAGCTGATAGAAGAGCAACGTTGACTGAAATAACCACTCGTTACAACCGAGGTATGCAGCAAAGCATTTGTGAAGCCACAACACGCACAACCTTGAGGCGGATGGGCTACAACAGCAGAAGACCCCACCGGGTACCACTCATCTCCACTACAAATAGGAAAAAGAGGCTACAATTTGCACGAGCTCACCAAAATTGGACTGTTGAAGACTGGAAAAATGTTGCCTGGTCTGATGAGTCTCGATTTCTGTTGAGACATTCAAATGGTAGAGTCCAAACAGAATGGGAACATGTATCCATCATGCCTTGTTACCACTGTGCAGGCTGGTGGTGGTGGTGTAATGGTGTGGGGGATGTTTTCTGGGCACACTTTAGGCCCCTTAGTGCCAATTGGGCATCGTTTAAATGCCACGGGCTACCTGAGCATTGTTTCTGACCATGTCCATCCCTTCATGACCACCATGTACCCATCCTCTGATTGCTACTTCCAGCAGGATAATGCACCATGTCACAAAGCTCGAATCATTTCAAATTGGTTTCTTGAACATGACAATGAGTTCACTGTACTAAAATGGCCCCACAGTCACCAGATCTCAACCCAATAGAGCATCTTTGGGATGTGGTGGAACTGGATCTTCGTGCCCTGGATGTGCATTCCTCAAATCTCCATCAACTGCAAGATGCTATACTATCAATATGGGCCAACATTTCTAAAGAATGCTATCATCACCTTGTTGAATCAATGCCAGGTAGAATTAAGGCAGTTCTGAAGGCAAAAGGGGGTCCAACACCGTATTAGTATGGTGTTCCTAATAATTCTTTAGGTGAGTGTATATCTTTGCCACTCAGTGGTGCAGTTATCTGTTTTAAAGCCCTTTTTTGCATGTATTAGTGGAAACAGGAAAAATATCTTTGCCACTCTGCGGTGCAGTGAAATATTCTAAAGCCCTGTTTGAGGTGTATTAGTGTCGAAATAAATATATATTCGCCGTTCAGCATTGCACTTATCTGTTGTAAAGCCTTTTGTGTTGTGTAAAAGTAGAAAAAAATTAGGGCCTAATTGCCGTGCAGCGGTGCAGTGATATAGTCTAAAGCCCTTTTTGCCTTGTATTACTTACTGGCAAAATAAAAAAATTATTCGCCGTCCAGCGTTGCACTTGTCTGTTGAAAAGCCTTTTGTGTTGTGTAAAAGTAGAAAAAAATGAGGGCCTAATTGCCATTCAGCAGTGCAGTTATATGTGGTGAAGCCCTTTTTGTGGTATGGACCGAATAACGCAGTTGTGAAATTTTTTATGTGAAACAGGCTTTTTTAAAAAAAAATTATGGGTGATTGCAGACTTTCTTCTGTATGAACCAAATTCCATTATCCTTTCATTGGTGAAATTTTTTATTGCAACCATGTTTTCCTCGGGAAAATTCATGGGTGATTGTAGACCTCATTTTACTGTATGGACCGAATGACGTCGTCATAGGTCCTGCAGTAAACATAATGAAGACTCTGATGACTACACACCAGCAGACTTTGCCTTTACCATCTATTCACAATTACTAGCTTCACTAAGTTAAAAACATGTATGTGTTTTTATCTGCTCCGTCTGCATTCGATCTCCACAACACACATGACATGACAGGAGAGCCTCTGCTTTGGAGTCCAAGTCCAGTTTCTTAAGATCAGGAGTTCCATCAGAATTGTGCGTAACAATTTTGCTCCCTGTGCAAAGCCATAACAAAACTGCTACATAGGCATACACATCAGAGGAAGCTGAAGCTGGTTACCCCAATTTTAATTCATGAGCAGTAAACAGCGGGAAGCAAATAGAGGTGGCTGAACTCCGCTGCTCTGTATCTCTTGTGAAGTCAATGTCTCCAGCTATGCCCCTCTCGCGATTTACAGCACATGCATTATTTTCATGTAGAGATCCAAGAATTATGTGGGAGGCATGTATTGTATGCAAGCCATGTGCGACCCCTCTCAATTAAGGGCCTACTTGCCGTTCAGTGGTGCAGTTATATGTGGTAAAGCCCTTTTTGCGGTGACATTTTTTATGTGACACAGCCTTTTTTCGGGAAAATGTATGGGTGATTGTACACCTCCTTTTGCGGTATGGAACTACTTACTTAGTGGTGAATTTCTTTATGTGACACTGGATTTTTTCCAGAAAATGTATGTGTGAATGTGCACCTCATTTTGCGGTACGGAACAACTTACTTAGTAGTGAAATTCTTTATGAGACCAAGGCTTTTTTTTTTTTTAATTATGGATGATAGTACACCTCCTTTTGCGGTATGGAACGACTTCCTTAGTGGTGAAATTCTTTATGTGACACTGGCTTTTTTTTCCTTAAATTTAAGGGTGATTGTACACCTCCTTTTGTGGTATAGGCCGAATTGCGTAGTGGTGAAATGTGTTATGTGAAACAGGCTTTTTTTGGGAAAATGTATTGGTGATTGTACACCTCCATTTGCTGTATGGGCTGAATTACGCATTGTTGAAGTCTGTATCTCTTGTGAAGTCAATGTCTCCAAATATGCCCCTCTCACGATTTACACTAAATAGATTATTTTCATATGGAAATCCAAGAATTATGTTGGAGGCATGTAGTGTATCCAAGCCATGTGCGACCCCTCTAATCACTCTGACGCTGTTCTGCACCTGGTTTGCCAGGGCAAACTGAGTCACACAGGGGAGGAACTGCTCCGTGTCCTTCATCAAGAAATCAAATCCTGGCTTTCTCCGCAACAACTAAAAATCGGATCCAATGGTGACCAACAACGGGAAGAACATGGTGTCGGTGCTGCGTCAAGGAGGGCTGAGCCGCGCGCCCTGCATGGCACACGTGTTCAATCTGGTTGTCAAGCGGTTCCTGAAGTCTTCCACCCATCTGCAAGACATCCTAACAATGGCCAGGAAACTTTTCATGCACTTCAGCCACTCGTACACCACAAAGCAAACCCTCCTTGAGCTGCAGTGGCAGAACGGCATCCCCCAACATAGACTGATATGCGACGTTTCCAACCATTGGAATTCCACACTCCATATGTTGGACTGACTGTACGAACAGAGAAAGGCCATTAACGATTTCTTGATGATCCAAGCGGACATGAGTAGTCCCCTGTGTAACTTCAATGTCAGCCAGTGGCAGCTCATGCGTGACACCTGCCGTTTGAGGAGGTTATGTTATTTATCAGTCGCCAGGACTACGGGAGGAATGATGTAATTCCACTGCTTCAAGTCCTGGAACAGATGCTGGTAAATCTGGCTGGTCAGGGGACTGGAGACGTGGCGCCTAGAAAGATGGTGGCAGAGTTTGATGTGTTTGTCTGTCAATATCTTTGTTTACAGTCAGTGAACGGGAACATAATTTATTGCAAGGATATGCAAACAACAACCGAAGGGGTGTTAACCCCCAGAAGTAAGTCATCAGCACGAAGGAGCAGTCATTTTCACAGCTAGAGGTATCCTCCCGGAAGCTTGACCTATGCACATACACAGTCTGCATTGCGAAGCTTGTCTAAAAGAAAAATCCCTCAGTGCACCCCCTTGGAGGAAACTCTTGATTCGGCACAGGCTGTTTTGCTCCTCCAAAAACAATGGACTCTGTACAGCGTTACACCAATGTATAATTTTTCATACACCAGACTGAAAGAGTATTCCAAGCACCTGTATGCCCACATAGCTGCCGAGAAGTAGAAGGGTTTTGAGTTGACATTGAAGTGCTCAGAGCTGAACCTAAAAGCCAAATTTTCCTGTTTACCTGGACTCAAAGTAAAGGACAGAGATCCACTGGCTGTGCTCATACAGATTTCATCCAAGCATCCACTCACCAAGGCAAACACAAAAGACTGGTGTCACGGCTGTATATGAGCAACAAGAGCATGCACAGAAAATAGAGCTACTGACCGAACACAAACTAGGGAGGATAAAGGGTGACCCCTGTCAGACCCTCAAAGCTCTCCCTATGCTGCTAAGCCCATGCCCGGATCCAAATGGTGGAACGAGGCATGCCCGCGTACCTAAGACTGATGACCACTGTAACCCCTACAATAGTGGAAGGGGCACGGCCACCGGTGCCCTGCTCAGTATATGGAGGGAACCGTGGTCGCCTCGGATCCAGTCAGAAAACACACAGATACACTACAATGTCTGCACACTTAGCTGAAGGAGCTGCAGCTGCAGTGAAGATGGATCCAAAGACAGGCTGGCAATATCCGGAGTACTTGCTGCAGCAGAACACAGGTCCAGAGAAAGGATAGCATACAAGGGAAGATACTCAAGCAAGAGCTACAACTCAAATGAGAAATATAATCCACAGCCTACAAAAGGAGGAGGGGTGATTTAAAGGCAGGGAAATCAAACGCAGGAGGAACAGCTGGGAGGAAGGAAACAGAAAGTAAAGAGCTCATCACAGGGGCGGAGAAACAGAGCAGTGAGAACTCCTCCAAGCTCTAGTAGTGACATCATCACAGGGGTGGAGAAACAGAGCTGTGAGAACGGCTCAAAGCTCTGGTAGTGACAACTGGATTGTGTGGACAAGTTGGTTCTGCGGGATGTACACAGAGGACGATCTATTGGAGGTGTTACCAAAGACATTTACTTGCCACCCGCTCTTCCTGTATAATGGCTCTGAGGCGCTCACTAGGGATGAGCGAATTTTTCAAAAATTCTATTCGGAACACTGTGTTTTGTAGTAACACGCATAGGGAGTCTGTTTTGGTAGCGAAATAATACTGTGAATCCGTATGCCATGCAGATGACAGGCGTCGCTCTTAGAATCACTGCACACTTCACTTATTAAGGCAGTCACGGGGCCTAAACTGACCAAATAACTCAGGTATGAACTCTGCCTTATAGGTCGATGTTAGCGTCACTTCTTTTACACCGCCGCCAGCTGATTCCACATAGATGTTTTTAGAACCTGTTCTATTAAACACATATACAAGTAGAGCCCCCCGGACAGAGTCACTGATTAATTTGCCCTTCCTCTGATCCGTCAGAAAAATAACCCACAAAAAACGGATCCTGTCTGTGGAGCATACCCCTTCACTTGGTCAGCATTTGCTCAATAATCCATCAGCATTGCTAATGCCCAAAAAAAAAACAACAGGAGTGGATGTAAAACAGAGATGACACGTGAATGGAATATTTGCATGTCTTCTGTGTTTTCTACCCACTCCTGCTTTTGGCTACCAAATCATAAGCCAATTCTGATGGGACCATACAGGCCTTACAGCTGCTACACAGACAGGATCCATTGTGCATCTCATTTTTCCTTCCTTCTGACAGATCAGAAGAAAAGTCAAATAAATGATGATGTCAGCCAGGCCGAAAGCCAAAATAGTGGACCAGTCATGAAGTGGGGAGGGTGGGAACAGCATGAGAAGTCCACAGTGGACCTATGACATAGTGGTGAGGTGGAAGCAGCATGAGGAGACCACAGAGTGGACCAATGACAGGGTCTGGAGTTGGCAGCAGTATGAGGAGGCCACAGAGTGGCACAATGACTGAGTCTGGAAGTGGCGGCATCAGGAGAAAGCCACCAAGTGGCACAATGACCAAGTCTGGAGGTGGCGGCATCAGGAGAAAGCCACCGAGTGGCATGGATGCAGCAGCAGCATCAGAAGAAGGGTACTGAATGGCAATATGACAGAGTCTGGAGGTGGTGGATGCAGCAGCATCATGAGAAGGGTACCGAGTGGCACAATGACAGAGTCTGTAGATGGCAGCAGTATGATGAGGCCACCGAGTGGCACAATGACAGAGTCTGGAGGTGGCGGCAGCATCAGGAGGTTGTCATCATTTTATATACTTCTTTTATATTTGTTGTTTCATAATATATATTTTCCTCACACTTTCAGACGTCACATGACCTCACACAACGTCATTTAGTCCATACAGCAAAAGGAGTTTTCAGTCACCCATCAGTTTTACCGGTAAAAAAAAACACTTTGAAAGAGTGGCACAATGACAGAGTCTGTAGAAGGCAGCAGCATGAGGAGACCACAGAGGGGCAAGGTGACATAATGTGGAGATGGCAGCAGGATACGACAGTGGCAAGGTGATATAGTGTGGAAATGGCAGCAGCATGAGGAGACCACAGAGTCGCGAGGTGATATAGTGTGGAGATGGCAGCAGCATGAGGAGACCACAGAGTGGCAAGTTGACATAGTGTGGAGATGGCAACAGCAGCAGGATACCACAGAGTGGCAAGGTGACATAGTTTGGAGGTGGCGGCAGCATCAGGAGGCCACAGAGTGGCAAGGTGACATAGTGTGGATATGGCAGCAGCAGCAGGATACCACAGAGTGGCAAGGTGACAAAGTGTGGAGATGGTAGCAGCATGAGGAAACCACAGAGTGGCATGATGACATAGTGTGGAGATGGCAGCAGCAGCAACATACCACAGAGTGGCAAGGTGACATAGTGTGGAGATGGCAGCAGCATGAGGAGACCACAGAGTGGCAAGGTGACATAGTGTGGAGATGGCAGCAGCATGAGGAGGCCACAGAGTGTCAAGGTGACATAATGTGGAGATCGCAGCAGTAGCAGCAGCATCCGGAGACCACAGAGTGGAAATGTGACATAGTTTGGAGATGGCAGCAACAGCTGCATCAGGAGACCACAAATTGACCCGGTAACAGAGTGGGGCGGTGGGTGGCAATACCAGTACCCGCTGACGAAGGTGGGTGCAAGAAGGAGTACTTGGCATCAGATGTGTGGCGGGTTGCAGCATCAGAATAGTAGCTGAGGCAGGTAGTCAGAAGAAACCGGTCTCTTTTATCAAAGCGTTGTACATACATACATACATAGTGTCTCCATTCAGATCGGGAGACCTTGGGGGCCATTCAACTGGCCCACGACGACCAATCCACTTTCCAGGAAACTGTTCATCTAGGAATGCTCGGACCTGACACCCATAATGTGGTGGTGCACCATCTTGCTGGAAAAACTCAGGGAACGTGCCAGCTTCAGTGCATAAAGAGGGAAAGTGGATTGGTCGTCGATCTGACCCCCTTAGACTTTTATCTTTGGGGTCATCTGAAGGCAATTGTCTATGCTGTGAAGATACGAGATGTGCAGCACCTGAAACTACGGATACTGGAAGCCTGTGCTAGCATTTCTCCTGCAGTGTTGCTATCAGTATGTGAAGAGTGGGAGAAGAGGGTTGCATTGACAATCCAACACAATGGGAAGCACATTGAACACATTTTATAAGTGGTCAGAAACTTGTAAATAACTCATGAAAGAATAAAGTTACGTTAAAACCAAGCACAAGTTTTTCTTGTGAAATTCCCAATAAGTTTGATGTGTCACATGACCCTCTTCCTATTGAAAAAACAAAAGTTGGATTCAAAATGTCCGACTTCAAAATGGCCACCATGGTCACCACCCATCTTGAAAAGTTTTTCCCCTCACATATACTAATGTGCCACAAACAGGAAGTTAATATCACCAACCACTACCATTTTATTAAGGTGTATCCATATAAATGGCCCACCCTGTATAATACATAGTAATACCTCTAAAAATAGTTATTACTTTACATTCCCCATATGTCTACTTCATGTTTGGATCATTTTGGGAATGCCATTTAATTTTTTGGGGATGTTACAAGGCTTAGAAGTTTAGAAGCAAATCTTGACATTTTTCAGAAATTTTCAAAAACCCACTTTTTAAGGACCAGTTCAGGTCTGAAGTCACTTTGTGAGGCTTACATAATAGAAACCACCCAAAAATGACACCATTCTAGAAACGACACCCCTCACGGTATTCAAAACTGATTTTACAAACGTCGTTAACACTTTAGGTGTTCCACAAGAGTTAATGGCAAATGGAGATAAAATTATCGAATTTCGATTTTTGGGCAAATTTTCTATTTTAATCCATTTTTTCCAGTAACAAAGCAAGGGTTAACAGCCAACAAAACTCAATATTTATTGCCCTGATTCTGTAGTTTGCAGAAACACCCCATATGTGGTCGTAAACTACTGTACAGGCACATAGTAGGGCATAGAGGGAAAGGAGCGCCGTGTGGTTTTTGGAAGGCAGATTTTGCTGGACTGGTTTACTTACACCATGTCCAATTTGAAGCCCCCCTGATGCACCCCTAGAGTAGAAACTCCATACAAGTGACCCCATCTATGAAACTATACCCCTCAAGGTATTCAAAACTGATTTAACAAACGTTGTTAACCCTTTAGGTGTTCCACAAGAGTTATTGGCAAATGGAGATGAAATTTAAGAATTACATTTTTTTTGCAAATTTTCATTTTAATAAATTTTTTCCAGTAACAAAGCAAGGGTTAACAGCCAACAAAACTCAATATTTATTGCCCTGATTCTGTAGTTTGCAGAAACATACCATATGTGTGTCGTAAACTACTGTACGGGCATACGGTAGAGTGTAGAGGGAAAGGAGCGCCGTGTGGTTTTTGGAAGGCAGATTTTGCTGGACTGGTTTATTTACACCATGTCCCATTTGAAGCCCCCCTGATGCACCCCTAGAGTAGAAACTCCATAAAAGTGACCCCATTTTGGAAACTACGGGATAAGGTGGCAGTTTTATTGGGACTATTTTTAGGGTACATATGATTTTTGGTTGCTCTATATTACATTTTTGCGAGGCAAGGTTACCAAAAATAGAAATTTTGAAATTTCATCTCCATTTGCCATAAACTGTTGAGGAACACCTAAAGGGTTAATTACGTTTGTAAAATCAGTTTTGAATACCTTGAGGGGTTTAGTTTCTTGGATGGGGTCACTTTTATGGAGTTTCTACTCTAGGGTGAATCAGGGGTTCTTTAAATGGGACATGGTGCCAAAAAAAAGGCCATCAAAATCTGCCTTCCAGAAACCATATGGCGTTCCTTTCCTTCTGCGCCCTGCCGTTTGGTCATACAGCAGTTTACGACGACATATGGGGTGTTTCTGTAAACTGCAGAATCAGGGTAATAAATATTAAGTTTTGTTTGGCTGTTAACCCTTGCTTTGTTAGTGGAAAAAACGGATTAAAATGGAAAATTTGCCCAAAAATAGCTGTTTTGGCACCGTTTTTATTTTAAAAAATTTGACCGTGTTCATCTGAGGGGTTAGGTCATGGGGTATTTTTATAGAGCAGATTCTTACGGATGCGGCAATACCTAATATGTCAACTTTTTTAAAATGTATTTAGGTTTTACACTATATTATCCTTTTTTAAACCAAAAAAACATATTAGTATCTCCATAGTCTGAGTCATTTTTTTTTTTTTTTTTAGTCAATTAACTTAGGTAGGGGCTCATTTTATGTGGGATGAGAGGACGTTTTTTTTTGGCATTATTTTGGGGGGCGTATGACTTTTTGATCGCTTGCTATTACACTTTTTGTGATGTAAGGTGACAAAAAAATACTTTTATTTTGCACCGTTTTTATTTAATTTTTTTTGGACCATGTTCATCTGAGGGGCTAGCCCATGGGGGATTTTTAAAGAGCAGATTCTTACAGACGTGGCGATACCTAATATATCAACTTTTTATTTTTATTTTAGTTTTACAAAATAATATAAAAAAATATATATATTTTTGTTTTAGTGTCTGAAGTCTGAGAACCATAGTTTTTTTTCGATTGTCATTGGCTAAATGGAATTAAAATTGGGGAAGTGGATTATAAATTTAGTACTCCATGGAAGTGTGGTACTCCCTGAAGCAACCGTCAATACAGAGGCCCGGATGATCGGGGCACGTGTCAACTGAGTGGTGGTGTCCTTCCGTATTCCCCTCCTGTGACACACTCTGCACTCTTTTTGGGACCGTCCCTTCTTTCCAGTATGGGGGACCACACCTGTAAAGTGTTAGCCAGGGACGATCTGGGCACCTCCAGTTCCCGAGGTACTCCGGCCTGCTCTTTCCCATCAAAAAAGATCAGGGCCTTGAGGACTGCCTCATAGAACTGGAGGAATTTTCCTGTGTTGCCAGCACTCCGGGACAGCACAAAAGAGTTGTACAAGGCAACCTGTACCAAGTAGACCGCAACTTTTTTGTACCATGTCCGGGTTTTGAGCGTAAGTTTAAGACAGCTCCCATCCTGAACTTCCAGCACTGCTGGGGTTGCATAGTATTATATAGATTTTTTATTCTATGTAACCCTTAGAGGTCTGGAATGTTTTGGATAACACTGACATAATGCTGTCAGTGTTATTCAATACATTCCAGAACTGTATGGCATCATAAATCAATATAATGCTATGTGACCCCGGCAGTGGTGGAAGTTCAGGACAGGAAAGGTCTTATACTCACGCTCCGAGTCTGGAGTGTACAACTCACTCGTCTGAAAGTGGTCTTTCTCAAGATTTGTTTTGGTCGAATTAGTCATCAGCTTCAATTCGGTCCTACTAAATTTAACCCCAATCAAAAATGCCCTAATTGCCTTTAGAAAGTTGTGTATGACACTATAAGGTCTCCTAGGACTGTCTTCAACCCCTTTTAAGTTATTTTACACCAAGACAGTGACATATATGTTCACGGGTAAAAGAATGGCTGTCGGCATTGTCATACTGGGGTGCCTGGGGTCCAGCAGTAAAATTCATTTTAGAGACCCACTGTAAAGCTACATGCCTATTCTAAGGCTGCCATTTTGAGCGATTCATGTGGGATAAATTACATTTTCTGATTTGCCAAAATTCTAATTTTTGGGGAGATTCATAACGATACCTACAAATACTTAATAATTCAGCATTTTGGATGCTATAAGGCTACTTTAACACTTGCATCGCTGATTGAGTGATCCGGCAAAACGCATGCAAACTGATTGCATTTTAAGACTGATCAGGATACTGATGCGTCTTAAAAATGCATTGCAGAAACGGATCCGTCTGTCCGTTTGTCATACGGACAAACGGATCCGTTTTGTTTTTTTTTCACATTTTTACCCGTCCACGCATGCGCAGACCGGAGAGACAATCCGACACTAATACATTCCTATGGAAAAAAATGCCGGATACGGCATTTAGGCAAGTCTTTTTTTTTGACCAGAGATAAAACCGAAAAAACTGAAGACATAGGGATATACCTGATCAGTTCTTTTCCGGTATAGAGCCCCTAGGATGGAACTCGGTGCCGGAAAAGAAAAACGCTAGTGTGAAAGTACCCTTATTTATATTTCTTTTACATATATTGGATTAAATGTTTTCATTTTTCCGAAATACACATTTGCATTTTTGTTACATTTTCCAGCAGTAATGTTACAAGGATATAAAAGTAACTAATTGTGGAAAAACAATGTTCTAGTGACATCTAGTGGTAATCTAAAGGAATGTTTTTGCATTTCTCATGTTGCAAACTCTGCCAAATATAAAGTGAAACACCATGAAAAGCCAGCCTACTGATAATTAATTTCAAGCAACTCTAGCAAAAGGCCAGGAGATTCCCCTGCTGAGTTCAGATTGGGTCAGGTTTGCCAAATTTTTTAAAAAAGCTCGGTTCAGACCAGAATGCTTTTGGACCGAACCAAAGAAGCTCCAATTGGACTGAAAGTTGGTTTATAACACTCTCTAGTCTCTTAGGACTTTTAAGAAAACTTTTTAGGAAAACGTGTTATCTCTTTTTTTTTTTTTCTTTTGACCTTCCCCTCCCCATGCTCTTGAAAGCAATGACAGCATTAGTAAACACTGTCATACATAGCTGAAGATAAACGCACATTTGATGGCGTTAACAAACAGCATGTTTAAAAACACACCGCGCCGGCACATATGCTGGTTTTAATAAATTCAACAACACCCCAAAAACATTTGAACCGCGTGGAGATACAAGGAGGCATAATACCACGTTATCACTCACAGATAATGTTGTGCGCTACCATGTGTATTGGTGTAGTTATCATATATATGTTGGTTTTAATAAATTCAACAACCCTGTTATCAATCACGGATGTTTATTCCGCTACCCTGCGTGTTTTATACAGTTTTAAGTCAAACTTAAACAAAGAAAAATTAAACTAATTATGTGAAGAAGCCCTGACACAAAGTTCCGGCTAATATTTTAGGTGTTTTCACTGAGATTTTTAAAGGCTATATCGATGGTAGAACACGTGTTGTACAGTTTTGTGCTTACTCCACCCTCTCCCACAAAACAGATTTCTGTTTAAATGGGGAAAAAATAAATAATGTCCTTGCAGATAGCTGCTTTTCAAGTTTGTAGTAGCTGCAGATGTGCTAGGAGGCAAACCCAGCCTCAGCTTTCCCTGCTTGTCCCTATTATACACACACAATTCTTCTTTTTTATAATTCTAACCTTTTCCTTCACTGTCCCTGGCAGTAGAATACAAGCTTGATTCTGACTTTTGACTGTCGCTGACTCCCTAAGATCGTTTTTCTGTCAGACACTGCTGCACTTATTCACCCTCATTTACAGCCCAGCACAGAATGATGTTCCGCTAGGGCACCTCCCTGCATGCTGCAGCACTAATTGGCTCATGCAGACTGTGTGTTGGCCTGGAAACCAATCAGGGAAAGCCCTCCCCTGTTTCCTCTAAGGGTCATGGGTGCACCCATCTTCTTCCTCCATAGTGCATTTTCCTGCCAACATGTGCAGTAAAATGATATACCTCCCAACTAGAGTTGAGCGAACACCTGGATGTTCGGGTTCGAGAAGTTCGGCCGAACTTCCCGGAAATGTTCGGGTTCGGGATCCGAACCCGACCCGAACTTCAACCCGAACCCCATTGAAGTCAATGGGGACCCGAACTTTTCGGCACTAAAAAGCCTGTAAAACAGCGAGGAAAGGGCTAGAGGGCTGCAAAAGGCAGCAAAATGTAGTTAAATCCCCTGCAAACAAATGTGGATAGGGAAATGAATAAAAATAAAAATGAAATAAATAAAAATTAACCAATATCAATTGGAGAGAGGTCCCATAGCAGAGAATCAGGCTTCATGTCAGCAGAGAATCAGTCTTCATGTCATAGCAGAGAATCAGGCTTCACGTCACCCAAAACTGGAACAGTCCATTGTCATATATTTAGGCCCCGGCACCCAGACAGAGGAGAGAGGTCCCATAACATAGAATCTGGCTTCATGTCAGCAGAGAATCAGACCTTATGTCATAGCAGAGAATCAGGCTTCACGTCACCCACCACTGGAACAGTCCATTGTCATATATTTAGGCCCCGGCACCCAGACAGAGGAGAGAGGTCCCATAGCAGAAAATCTGGCTTCATGTCAGCCGAGAATCAGTCTTCATGTCATAGCAGAGAATCAGGCTTCACGTCACCCACCACTGGAACAGTCCATTGTCAGATATTTAGGCCCCGGCACCCAGGCAGAGGAGAGAGGTCCCATAACAGAGATTCAGGCTTCATGTCAGCAGAGAATCAGTCTTCATGTCATAGCAGAGAATAAGGCTTCACGTCACCCACCACTGGAACAGTCCATTGTTATATATTTAGGCCCCGGCACCCAGGCAGAGGAGAGAGGTCCCATAACATAGAATCTGGCTTCATATCAGCAGAGAATCAGTCTTCATGTCATAGCAGAGAATCAGGCTTCACGTCACCCAACACTGGAACAGTCCATTGTCATATATTTAGGCCCCGGCACCCAGGCAGAGGAGAGAGGTCCCATAACAGAGATTCAGGCTTCATGTCAGCAGAGAATCAGTCTTCATGTCATAGCAGAGAATCATGCTTCACGTCACCCAACATTGGAACAATCCATTGTCATATAATTTAGGCCCCGGCACCCAGACAGAGGAGAGAGGTCCCATAACAGAGATTCAGGCTTCATGTCAGCGACTCAGCAGAGAATCAGTCTTCATGTCACCCACCACTGGAACAGGCCACTGTCAGATATTTTTAGGCCCCGGCACCCAGGCAGAGAAGAGAGGTCCCATAACAGAGAATCTGGCTTCATGTCAGCAGAGAATCAGTCTTCATGTCATAGCAGAGAATCAGTCTTCATGTCATAGCAGAGAATCAGGCTTCACGTCACCCACCACTGTAACAGTCCATTGTCAGATATTTAGGCCCCGACACCCAGGCAGAGGAGAGAGGTCCCATAACATAGAATCTGGCTTCATGTCAGCAGAGAATCAGTCTTCATGTCATAGCAGAGAATCAGGCTTCATGTCACCCAACACTGGAACAGTCCATTGTCATATATTTAGGCCCCGGCAACCAGGCAGAGGAGAGAGGTCCCATAACAGAGAATCTGGCTTCATGTCAGCAGAGAATCAGTCTTCATGTCATAGCAGAGAATCAGTCTTCATGTCATAGCAGAGAATCAGGCTTCACGTCACCCACCACTGTAACAGTCCATTGTCAGATATTTAGGCCCCGGCACCCAGGCAGAGGAGAGAGGTCCCATAACATAGAATCTGGCTTCATGTCAGCAGAGAATCAGTCTTCATGTCATAGCAGAGAATCATGCTTCATGTCACCCAACATTCGAACAGTCCATTGTCATATAATTTAGGCCCCGGCACCCAGACAGAGGAGAGAGGTCCCATAACAGAGATTCAGGCTTCATGTCAGCGACTCAGCAGAGAATCAGTCTTCATTTCATAGCAGAGAATCAGGCTTCATGTCACCCACCACTGGAACAGGCCACTGTCAGATATTTTTAGGCCCCGGCACCAAGACAGAGGAGAGGTTCATTCAACTTTGGGTTGCCCTCCAATATAATGGTAAAATGAAAATAAAAATCGGATTGAATGAGGAAGTGCCCTGGAGTACAATAATATATGGTTAAGGGGAGGTAGTTAATGTCTAATCTGCACAAGGGATGGACAGGTCCTGTGGGATCCATGCCTGGTTCATTTTTATGAACGTCAGCTTGTCCACATTGTCTGTAGACAGGCGGCTGCGTTTGTCTGTAATGACGCCCCCTGCCGTGCTGAATACACGTTCAGACAAAACGCTGGCCGTCAGGCAGGCCAGCACCTCCAAGGCATAAAAGGCTAGCTCTGGCCACGTGGACAATTTGGAGACCCAGAAGTTGAATGGGGCCGAACCATCAGTCAGTACGTGGAGGGGTGTGCACACGTACTGTTCCACTATGTTAGTGAAATGTTGCCTCCTGCTAACACGTTCCGTATCAGGTGGTGGTGCAGTTAGCTGTGGCGTGGTGACAAAACTTTTCCACATCTCTGCCATGCTAACCCTGCCCTCAGAGGAGCTGGCCGTGACACAGCTGCGTTGGCGACCTCTTGTTCCCCTGTGACATTTGGGAATGCTCTCAGTAGCGCGTCTACCAACGTGCGCTTTTACTCGCGCATCTTCCTATCACGCTCCAGTGCAGGAAGTAAGGTGGGCACATTGTCTTTGTACCGTGGATCCAGCAGGGTGGCAACCCAGTAGTCCGCACACGTTAAAATGTGGGCAACTCTGCTGTCGTTGCGCAGGCACTGCAGCATGTAGTCGCTCATGTGTGCCAGGCTGCCCAGAGGTAAGGACAAGCTGTCCTCTGTGGGAGGCGTATCGTCATCGTCCTGCGTTTCCCCCAAGCCACGCACCAGTGATGGGTCCGAGCTGCGTTGGGTGCCACCCCGCTGTGAACATGCTTCATCCTCATCCTCCTCCACCTCCTCCTCATCCTCGTCCTCCAGTAGTGGGCCCTGTCTGGCCACATTTGTACCTGGCCTCTGCTGTTGCAAAAAACCTCCCTCTGAGTCACTTCGAAGAGACTGGCCTGAAAGTGCTAAAAAATGACCCCTCTTCCTCCTCCTCCTCCTCCTCCTCCTGGGCCACCTCCTCTTACATCATCACCCTAAGTGTTTTCTCAAGGAGACATAGAAGTGGTATTGTAACGCTGATAATGGCGTCATCACCACTGGCCATGTTGGTGGAGTACTCGAAACAGCGCAACAGGGCACACAGGTCTCGCATGGAGGCCCAGTCATTGGTGGTGAAGTGGTGCTGTTCCGCAGTGCGACTGACCCGTGCGTGCTGCAGCTGAAACTCCACTATGGCCTGCTGCTGCTCGCACAGTCTGTCCAGCATGTGCAAGGTGGAGTTCCACCTGGTGGGCACGTCGCATATGAGGCGGCGAGCGGGAAGGCCGAAGTTACGCTGTAGCGCAGACAGGCGAGCAGCGGCAGGATGTGAACGCCGGAAGTGCGAACAGACGGCCCGCACTTTATGCAGCAGCTCTGACATGTCGGGGTAGTTGTGAATGAACTTCTGCACCACCAAATTCAGCACATGCGCCAGGCAAGGGATGTGCGTCAAACCGGCTAGTCCCAGAGCTGCAACGAGATTTGGCCCATTATCGCACACCACCAGGCCGGGCTTGAGGCTCACCGGCAGCAACCACTCGGTCTGTTGTTCTATACCCCGCCACAACTCCTGTGCGGTGTGGGGCCTGTCCCCCAAACATATGAGTTTCAGAATGGCCTGCTGACGTTTACCCTGGGCTGTGCTGAAGTTGGTGGTGAAGGTGTGTGGCTGACTGGATGAGCAGGTGGAAGAAGAGGAGGAGGAAGCTGAGTAGGAGGAGGAGGAGACAGGAGGCAAAGAATGTTGCCCTGCGATCCTTGGCGGCGGAAGGACGTGCGCCAAACAGCTCTCCGCCTGGGGCCCAGCCGCCACTACATTTACCCAGTGTGCAGTTCGGGAGATATAGCGTCCCTGGCCGTGCTTACTGGTCCACGTATCTGTGGTTAGGTGGACCTTGCCACAGATGGCGTTGCACAGTGCACACTTGATTTTATCGGATACTTGGTTGTGCAGGGAAGGCACGGCTCTCTTGGAGAAGTAGTGCCGGCTGGGAACAACATACTGTGGGACAGCAAGCGACATGAGCTGTTTGAAGCTGTGTGTGTCCACCAGCCTAAATGACAGCATTTCATAGGCCAGTAGTTTAGAAATGCTGGTATTCAGGGCCAGGGATCGAGGGTGGCTAGGTGGGAATTTACGCTTTCTCTCAAATGTTTGTGAGATGGAGAGCTGAACTCTGCCGTGTGACATGGTTGAGATGCTTGGTGACGCAGGTGGTGGTGTTGGTGGTACATCCCATGTTTGCTGGGCGGCAGGTGCCAACGTTCCTCCAGAGGCGGAGGAAGAGGCCGAGGCGGCAGCAGGAGAAGAGGCCGAGGCAGCAGCAGCAGAAGAGGTAGCAGGGGGAGCCTGAGTGACTTCCTTGTTTTTAAGGTGTTTACTCCACTGCAGTTCATGCTTTGCATGCAGGTGCCTGGTCATGCAGGTTGTGCTAAGGTTCAGAACGTTAATGCCTCGCTTCAGGCTCTGATGGCACAGCGTGCAAACCACTTGGGTCTTGTCGTCAGCACATTGTTTGAAGAAGTGCCATGCCAGGTAATTCCTTGAAGCTGCTTTTGGGGTGCTCGGTCCCAGATGGCGGCGGTCAGTAGCAGGCGGAGTCTCTTGGCGGCGGGTGTTCTGATTTTGCCCACTGCTCCCTCTTTTGCTACGCTGTTGGCTCGGTCTCACCACTGCCTCTTCCTCCGAACTGTGAAAGTCAGTGGCACGATCTTCATTCCATGTGGGGTCTAGGACCTCATCGTCCCCTGCATCGTCTTCCACACAGTCTTGATCCCTGACCTCCTGTTCAGTCTGCACACTGCAGAAAGACGCAGCAGTTGGCACCTGTGTTTCGTCATCATCAGAGACGTGCTGGGGTGGTATTCACATGTCCTCATCATCAGGAAACATAAGTGGTTGTGCGTTAGTGCATTCTATGTCTTCCACCGCTGGAGAAGGGCTAGGTGGATGCCCTTGGGAAACCCTGCCAGCAGAGTCTTCAAACAGCATAAGAGACTGCTGCATAACTTGAGGCTCAGACAGTTTCCCTGGTATGCATGGGGGTGATGTGACAGACTGATGGGCTTGGTTTTCAGGCGCCATATGTGCGCTTTCTGCAGAAGACTGGGTGGGAGATAATGTGAACGTGCTGGATCCACTGTCGGCCACCCAATTGACTAATGCCTGTACCTGCTCAGGCCTTACCATCCTTAGAACTGCATTGGGCCCCACCAAATATCCCTGTAAATTCTGGCGGCTACTGGGACCTGAGGTAGTTGGAACACTAGGACGTGTGGCTGTGGCAGAACGGCCACGTCCTCTCCCAGCACCAGAGGGTCCACTAACACCACCACGACCATGTCCGCGTCCCTTACTAGATGTTTTCCTCATTGTTACCGTTCACCACAATAAAAAAAATATTATTTGGCCCAATGTATTGAATTCAAATTCAGGCCTTTTTTTACAGACACCTAACACTATCTGGCTATCTATTTAGGTACCGTATTACACTAATACAGGCACAGCAGTAATGACAGATTTAGCTGAATATAAATTTGAGGCCTATTATTTAGGCGCTGGGTGACAGGTATACGTTTACGGACAGAATTAGACTTGGATATGCACAGTAGCGTGTGTGTGAAGTTATTGAGAATGATCCTATCAGCACCTTGAATCTAATATACCCTTTTATGGATAGATTTAAAGTAGGCCTGATACAGCAGAAACCACTAATTTAGGAAATTGCTAGGTTGGGAATTGTATTTCAACCCAGAACAAAAACTGTGCTTTGACGGACACAAAATAACTTGACCAGCTACAGCAATAACCACAGATTTAGCTGAATATAAATTTGAGGCCTATTATTTAGGCGCTGGGTGACAGGTATACGTTTACGGACAGAATTAGACTTGGATATGCACAGTGGCGTGTGTGTGAAGTTATTGAGAATGACCCTATCAGCACCTTGAATCTAATATACCCTTTTATGGATACATTTAAAGTAGGCCTGGTACAGCAGAAACCACTAATTTAAGAAATTGCTAAGTTGGGAATTGTATTTCAACCCAGAACAAAAATATATCCTTTGCCAGACAGCAGACAGTATTACAATTGGCTGGCCACAGCTGAAACACCAGATTTAGGGTACTGCTATTTTGGCAATTGTATTTCACCCCTCAATAAAATAGCAAGCATAGCCAAGCCCCTGATGTAGGATATAGCAAAAAAATAACCACACTATTGATGGTTAAATGGACTTGGTGGCAGCTTGCCCTTGATGTAGGATATAGCAAAAAAATAACCACACTATTGATGGTTAAATGGACTTGGTGGCAGCTTGCCCCTGATGTAGGATATAGCCAAAAAATAACCACACTATTGATGGTTAAATTGACTTTGTGACAGCTTGCCCCTGATGTAGGATATAGCAAAAAAATAACCACACTATTGATGGTTAAATGGACTTGGTGGCAGCTTGCCCCTGATGTAAGATATAGCCAAAAAATAACCACACTATTGATGGTTAAATGGACTTGGTGGCAGCTTGCCCCTGATGTAGGATATAGCCAAAAAATAACCACACTATTGATGGTTAAATGGACTTGGTGGCAGCTTGCCCTTGATGTAGGATATAGCAAAAAAATAACCACACTATTGATGGTTAAATGGACTTGGTGGCAGCTTGCCCCTGATGTAGGATATAGCAAAAAAATAACCACACTATTGATGGTTAAATGGACTTGGTGACAGCTTGCCCCTGATGTAGGATATAGCAAAAAAATAACCACACTATTGATGGTTAAATGGACTTGGTGGCAGCTTGTGCTGGCGCACCACAAGCCACAAAATGGCCGCCGATCACCCCAGAAAAAAGTGACTGAAAAACGCTCTGGGCAGCCTAAAAACAGTGAGCAATTGAATAGCAGCAGTTCAATGATCCACAGCTGTAGATCGATCACTGACTTAAGTGTTTTGGAGGAGTTAATCACTGCCTAATCTCGCCCTAACGTCGCAGCTGCAACCTCTCCCTACACTAAGCACAGCAGAGTGACGTGCGGTGCTACGTGACTCCAGCTTAAATAGAGGCTGGGTCACATGCTGCACTGGCCAATCACAGCCATGCCAATAGTAGGCATGGCTGTGATGGCCTCGTGGGGCAAGTAGTATGACGCTTGTTGATTGGCTGCTTTGCAGCCTTTCAAAAAGCGCCAAGAAAACGACGAACACCGAACCCGGACTTTTACTAAAATGTCACGGACACCCCAAAATTCGGTACGAACCCGAACTATACAGTTCGGGTTCGCTCATCCCTACTCCCAACCATTCTGGATCCGGCAGGACAGTCACGGATTTCAGTGGCTGTCCTGCGGTTCTGGAACGGGTGAGGTTTGTCCCGCTCTCAGGCAGCTGTCTTAGCATCCATAGGATGCAGAAACCATTGACTGTAATGATGAAGCAGAGAGCTCCCTGCTTCACCATTCCCCAACTTCTCCTACTCCCTTTTCCCCGACACTCCACACTGCTGGTCTGTGCAGAAGGAGCAGAGCAGGTCGGGATTCAGCTGTGCTCCTCCTCCTCCTACACAGATCAGAGCTGCAATGTGTATCCTGCCTGCTGCTGGGGAGCGCAGATCGTTGGAGGAACCATGTGAGTACAGTATGTACAGTTTTTTTTTTTTTTTTTTTTACTTCCTGTGAAGGGGGCACACACCTGGGCAAAACTACTGTGAGGGGGCACATATCAGGAAAAAACTATTGTGAGGGGGCATATATCTGTGCATAACTTCTGTGAGAGGGCACATATCTGTGCTTAACTTCTGTGAGGGAGCACATATTTGACATAAATATTATGAGGGGCACATATCAGTGCATAACTACTGTGAGGGGGCACATACCTGGGCATAACTACTGTGTGGGGACACCTATCTAGGAATACATACTGTGAGGTGGCACATATGTGACATAACTACTGTGAGGGTGTACATATCTGTGCATTACTACTGTGAAGGGCATATATTTGGTCATAACTTGTCATGTTTGGGTGTGGGAGGGAAACACCACACCGAACATAGGAGGGAAAGGGGTGAAGGAATAAGGCCTGGAAACTAGGGAAAGAAGATGGACACCTCCTATAAAACCCTAATCAAAGTCCTGACTAACTACCAGTATGAACAGACCCCAGAGGTAGGGGAGTTCATACACAGAAATACCTAGTGTCCTAACTCACCCTATAGGACCCTGGTACTAATGTCAGGACTGAGACAACCTGTTACTCCAAAAGGAAGGACGAACAGGAGTCTCCCTCAGGCCTTAATACAAAAGACAGGGAAATGCAACACACACAAAATAAATATATATATATATATACAAAAGGGAAAGAAAACACTTAATTTCAAGTGGATATGGCAGCACCAGGAAATCAGCCGAGATCCACACACCAGCTATCCACAACTCAAACTGAAGCTATAAACCGCATAGCATAGTGGGATAAACAACAATAAATATAGAAGGTTAAATTACATAATAGCCAGACCTGGGGAAAGAAGGCGTGGCAAGCACCAGAAACAACACAGTCTTCATTTGATCCAAACAGAAAACATGTCAGATCAAACCACGTGTTGCAAGTCTCACCGATCTCCTGCCACCTGTCGCGGGAACGTCCGTGACATAACTACTATGAGGGGACACATATCTGTGCATAATTACTGTGAAGGGGCACATCTGGGCATAGGTACTGTGAAAGAGGCACATGTGGGCATAACTACTGTGAAGGTAGCACATATCTGGGCCTCACTACTATGAATGGGGAACATGGCATGACTATGGTGAAGGGCTCACAATGTGGGCATAAGTACTGTGAGGGGACAGAATGTTGGCATGACTTCTGTGTGGTGGAGTAAAGGGGGAATATCTACTATGTGGGGGCATTTAGGGGACTGGGTGGGATTAGGTGTGTATAGTTATGTTTTGGGCGGAGTTAGATATGTGGCTTAGTAAGAAAAAAAATTGCTGTGGTGGACTTCAGGCGCAGCACCTATTGTCCCTCCTACTTCTCTTCAAAAGTCGAGAGGTATGAAAAGGTTCAGGTTCGTTTGGCAGCCAAACATTTTTAAAGTTCATAATGAACTCAGTTCGTTATGGACAGGCGCTTTCATCTTTATGTAGATGTGTATATGTCAGTGTTGTTTGAGCACTATATGGTAGTAACTTTTTGCTGTGATGTAAATCGAAGTCACTGAACTCCAATGCTAAGTTTGTAACAGGGTTTATTACTTCAAATTCATAACACTAGTATCCTCTTATGAGGTTGAAAAATCCTTGAGTTGTATGCCTGTTCTTTTTGTGCCACAGTGATGTCATAGAATTAAACTACGAATAACATCGTGAGGGTCTTACTTTGCTTTTTTCCCTCATTTATCAAAGCACTGGCTCTGCCTAAATGATTCAAACTATTCCATAGTGTTCTTTGTCAATTGTAGGCAAAGCTACGTAATCTGCATCTCTCTGGTTGAATTGTCCATGTTTGTTTAAATCCTTAAGGACCGGGCTCATTTTCACCTTAAGGAACAGGCCATTTTTTGCAAATCTGACCAGTGTCACTTTATGTGGTGGTGATAACTCTAAAACGCTTTGACTTATCCAAGCCATTCTGAGATAGTTTTTTCGTCACATTTTACTTCATGACATTGGTAAAAAGAAGTCAAATTAATTTTTATTTGTAAAAAAAATAAAAAATTTACCAAAAATTTTAAAATTTCCAATTTCTCTACTTCTATTAAGTATGAAGTAAAAAATACCAAATTTACCAATTTTTTTTTAAAAAATTAAAATTTCCAAGTTCCAATTTCTCTACTTCTATAATACATAGTAATACCTCCAAAAATAGTTATTAATTTACATTCCCCATATGTCTACTTTATGTTTGGATCATTTTGGGAATTACATTTTATATTTTGGGGATGTTACAAGGCTTAGAAGTTTAGAAGTAAATCTTGAAATTTTTCAGAAATTTTCAAAAACACACTTTTTAAGGACCAGTTCAGGTCTGAAGTCACTCTGTGAGGCTTACATAATAGAAATTACCCAAAAAACTACACCCCTCAAGGTATTCAATAATGAATTTACAAACGTCGTTAACCCTTTAGGTGTTCCACAAGAGTTAATGGCAAATGGAGATAAAATGTCTGCAAATTTTCCATTTTAATCAATTTTTTCCAGTAACAAAGCAAGGGTTAACAGCCAAACAAAACTCAACATTTATTACTCTGATTCTGCAGTTTACAGAAACACCCCATATGTGGTCGTAAACTGCTGTATGACCAAACGGCAGGGCACAGAAGGAAAGGTACGCCATATGGTTTCTGGAAGGCAGATTTTGATGGCCTTTTTTTGACACATGTCCCATTTGAAGAACCACTGATGCACCCCTAGAGTAGAAATTCCATAAAAATGACCACATATAAGAAACTAAACCCCTCAAGGTATTCAAAACTGATTTTACAAGCTTTATTATCCTTTTAGGCCTTCCATAAGATTTAATGGAAAATGGAGATGAAAATTTCAGAATTTCACTTTTTTGGAACATTTTCCATTTTAATATTTTTTTCCCAGTAACAAAGCAAGGGTTAACAGCCAAACAAAACTCAACATTTATTACTCTGATTCTGAAGTTTACAGAAACACCCCATATGTGGTCGTAAAATGCTGTACGGGCACACAGCAGGGCGCAGAAGGAAAGGAACACAATTTGGTTTTTGGAAGGCAGATTTCGCTGGATTGGTTTTTAGATACCATGTCCCATTTGAAGCCCCCTGATGCACCCCTAGAGTAGAATTTCCATAAAAGTGACCCCATTTTGGAAACTACGGTATAAGGTGTCAGTTTTATTGATACCATTTTAGGGTACATCTGATTTTTGGTTGCTCTATATTACACTTTTTGTGAGGCAAAGTAACAAAAAATAGAAATACTGAAATTTCATCTCTATTTGCCATTAACACTTGTGGAACACTTAAAGGGTTAACAAGTTTGTAAAATCAGTTTTGAATACCTTGAGGGGTGTAGTTTCTTAAATGGGGTAACTTTTTGGAGTTTCTACTCTAGGGGTGCATCAGGGGGGCTTCAAATGGGACATGGTGTCAAAAAACTAGTCCAGCAAAAACTGCCTTCCAAAAACCATATGGCATTCCTTTCCTTCTGCACCTTGCTGTGTGGCCATACAGCAGTTTACGACCACATATGGGGCATTTCTGTAAACTACAGAATCAGGGCAATAAATATTGAGATTTTTTTGACTGTTAACGCTTGCTTTGCTACGGGAATTTATTAAAATTGAATATTTGCCAAAAAATAGTTGTTTTGGCACCCTTTTTATTGTTTATTATTTACAATGTTCTTCTGACAGGTTAGATCATGTGCTATTTTTATAGAGCAGGTTCTTATGGACGAGCTGATACCTAATATGTATACCTTTTTTATGTATTTAGGTTTTACACAATAATATCACTTTTGAAATAAAAAAAATCATGTTTTAGTGTCTCCATAATCTGAGAGACATAGATTTTTCAGTTTTTAGGTGATTGTCTTAGGTAGGGTATAATTTTTGTGGGATGAGATGACGGTTAGATTGGCACTATTTTGGGGGGCATACGACTTTTTGATCGCTTGCTATTACACTTTTTGTGATTGCTTTTTTGACACTGTTTTTATTTTTTTATTTTTACAGTGTTTACCTCAGGGTTTAGGTAATGTAGGGTATTTAATAGAGCACGTTCTTACGGACGCGGCGATACCTAATATGTCAACTTTTTTTTTTTTTTTACGTTTAACATAAAAAATCATGTTTTCGTATGAGAGCCATAGTTTTTTTATTTTTTGGGCCATTGTCTCATTTAGGGGCTCATTTTTTGTGGGATGAAGTGACGGTTTGATTGGTATTATTTTGGCGTACATACGACTTTTTGATCACTTTTATTGCCTTTTTTGGGAAGTAAGGTGGGCAAAATTTCAATTTCATCATAGTTTTATTTTTTTTATGGCGTTTACCGTGCGGGGAAAGTAACATGACCGTTTTATAGATCAGGTCGTTACGGACGCGTGATATCAAACATGTGTAGGGAATTTTATTTAATTTTTAATCAGTGATAAATGTGTTTTTTTATTTTATCTTTTTTTTTTACCCAGATCCACATGGTTCTTGAAGATCCAGTGGGTCTGATGTCTGTATAATACAGTACAGTACACTATATAGTGTACTGTACTGTATTTTCGCTTTACAAAGTCTGATCAGACTTCTGCCTTTAGCAGCGGGTGATGGGGAGGGAGGGGGGCCACCTCCCTCTGTGATCCTGTCAAGAATCGGGGGCTGAAAAGGCACAGCAGCCCCCGATGGGAGAGGGAGGGAGCTCCCTCCCTGTTAACCTCTTCCATACAGAGGTCCCTACGGATCGCGGCATGTAAAGGGTTAAACGGCTGACATCTGTGTGATGCTTTACAATGTCGGCCATCCTGAGAGAGGGGACGGGCAGTTGATCGCGCACCTGCCGGCACCGCCTGCACCTCTTCCCCCGCACAGCCCACCTGCACATCACAAAGAGGGCTGCAGGGGGGAACTGGTATAACATAAAAAAAAAAAAAGCATTTTGAAGTTTCTGATCGGGGATCAGAAACTTCCGAAAGCGCTGCAAACCGCAGGTCTGAATTGATCTGAGGTTTGCAGCGACCGCCGATACCGGGGGGGTTACAGGACCCCCCTTGGCATTGACCCAGGGTGCCTGCTGATTGATTTCAGCAGTCACCCAGTTCCGATCACCGCCCGCGGTGATTGGAACTACACAGAACATGTACACCCTTTGTCCATAACAGGTTAAGTGGGAGTTCACACGACTGTATCTGTTTTGCAGTCCACAAATTGTGAATCTGCAAAACACGGATACCGGTCATGTTAATTCTGCATTTTGTGGATCAGCACATAATGCCCTCTGTTAGAAATGCTTGCTCTTGTCCGCAAAATGGATGCAAACATATGGATGTGGACAGCACACTGTGCTCTCTGCATCTTTTGTGGTGCCATTGAAATGAATAAGTCCGCATCTGATCTGCCAAAAATGCGTATCAGATGCGGTCCAAAAATATGGTCGTGTAACTGGATCCTAAGGCATAGGCGTGCGCATGGGGTGTGCCGGGTGTGCCTGGGCACACCCTAATCACACCCCTGTGCTCCGCCTCCTGCACTGCCGCAGTGCCGCTTGAGCCCCGGCTGCCATCCCCACACTGTCCGCACAGCTTCAACATACATCGACTTCACTGCTCCTGCCTCCTGTGCTCCGTGACTCCGTCTCCCGGCATCCGGCCGCGTAACGTCACTCACTCCGACGTCACGCGCCTGCTCCGCCTGCTTCATTAATAAAGTGGGAGGAGCAGGCGCGTGCGGTGTGACGGAGTGAGTGACGTCACGTTATGCTGCCGCCGGCAGCCTAGTTTGAATGTTTGAAGAGCCTGCCTGCCCGCCCGCCCAGTGCCGATGCCCAGGCCAGTGAATTGTGTTTGTGTGCACTGCCACTGTGAAAAAGAAAAACTGAATGTGAATACTAGCTGGAGTCCTGACTGTCCCAGTAAGTTAGTAATAGATTAGATAGTAGTACAACTTGGCACAAGTTAAATTACAACACTTACATAAGGAACGGCGGGGTCTTACAATAGTTGCCGGCCTCCACCCCCTGTTGGGGGTCAGTCACTGTCAGAGACACTGTTATGGGGGGGGGGGGATATCTGTGGATGATGACACATATATAGCACAAGATGCTACTGTTGAGGCCCCCCATAACAGTGTCAACCACAGATCCCCCCCACATCTGTGTCAGATTCCACACAGATGCCCCCATAACAGTGCCATCCACAGATATCCCCTTAGTCTATTAAAGGGATATCTGTGGATGACACTGTTATGGGGGCATCTGTGGAATATGACACTGTTATGGGGGATCTGTGGTTGACACTGTTATGGGGGGGAACTGTGGATGATACTGTTATGGGGGCATCTGTGTGGAATATGTCACCTTTTATGGGGATCTGTGGATGACACTGTTATGGGGGGATCTGTGGATGATACTGTTATGGGGGATCTGTGGATGACGCACTGTTAATAACAGTGCATCATCCACAGATGACCCCATAACAGTGCCATCCACAGATATCCCCTTAATAGTGCATCATCCACAGATGCCCCATAACAGTGTTATCCACAGATGCCTCATAACAGTGTGTCATCCACTGATGCCCATAACAGTGTCATCCACAGATCCCCCATAACAGTGTGTCATCCACAGATCTCCCATAACACTGTGTCATCCACAGATCCCCCATAACAGTGTGTCATCCACAGATCCCCCATAACAGTGTGTCATCCACAGATCCCCCATAACAATGTGTCATCCACAGATCCCCCATAACAGTGCATCTGCGCACTGAGGAGAGACTGAAAGGAGGGGAAGATCCGCGGAAGCAAGCAGAGGACAGCACAGCAAATATTTTATTATAGTGCTGAAACTGCTTTAAACTCTATAGAAAAGTTTTGGAGAGTGTTTCTCTCTTTCTCGGGTCTGAAGCAAGGAAGAAAGGAAAACTCTTGAAAGCTTGTCTTTTAAGTATTAGGATAGTACAATAAAAAGGTATCCCTGCATACCGCAATACTCTCGTATTTTGTAATCTTATTTATATATACTTATTTAGTTTTTTTCAGTAGTATGATTAAGTGGTGAAAATTATTAGTGCCCCCCCCATTTTTGACTGTGATATCTTATGTGCCCCCCCTATATATTGTTCCTAGAGTCGCCACTGCGCAGAGGCGGAGTCACGGCAACGCTAGGGTGAGGCCCGGCCTGTGTGTGTATGTATATAATATATATATATATATATATATACATACATACACACGTGCGCGGGGCTTGTGTGTTTGTACTTTAGGGTGCACACCCTAATGCAATAGGCTGCGCACGCCTATGTCCTAAGGGCTCATTCACACGACCATATGAATGGTTCTGCATCCGTTCCGTGATTCTGCGCAAAGGGTGGGGACTAGTGCTGATCGATCATGCTCTGCCGAACACCAGTTCGTCTCGAGCAACTCAATGCTTGGCACATGTGCTTGAGCACAATGCTCGAGTCTCCTCCCCTTAGGTTTCTTGGCTACTACGCAGCCAATAAGCGTGCAGGTAAGTGCTCCCCTCACTGTAATGCAGTAGCCATGTTGGTTACTGGCATTACAGTGATTGGCTGGCCAGAACGTGTCATCGGGGGCTATATAGCACCGGCTATGTGTTCGGCTCAGTCTTAGTCAGGGAATGTTGTGCTGAGGCAGGGACAGACAGTGTAGGGAGTGATTATAGGAATATTTTTATTAGAAAAAATTTTCAGAGACCGAAAAGTCCTTTTAAGGACAATTGTGTGTGGCAGAAATATCTATTTTTAGCGCATCCTGCGCTAAATAGCATGCAATAGTTAGGTTGCTGCAGACAGCGACATTAGCTACGCTACATCGCCTGTGTAAAGTGTGCGCATCCCAAAAATATCTGTAACATCCAGTGTACTTTTTCCGTAGACGGTGTCCGCTGCGGACAGTGATATTAGCTGCGCCACATCTCCAGTGTAAAGTGTGCGCATCCCAAAAATATCTGTGGCATCCAGTGTACTTTTTCAATAGACTGTGTCCGCTGTGGACAGTGACATTAGCTGCGCCACATCTCCTGTGTAAAGTGTGACATTACTAGTCCCACACTGCAGTGTAACATGTGCACTTAAAAAATTTATCTGTGACATTCAGTGTACTTTTTCAATAGACGGTGTCTGCTTCTGACAGTGACATTACCAGTGCCACATCTGCAGTGTAACGTGTGCGCTTAACAAATTTATCTGTGACATACAGTGTACTTTTTCAATAGATGGTGTCCGCTTCTGACAGTGACATTACCAGTGCCAGATCTCCAGTGTAACGTGTGTGCATCCCAAAAATATCTGTGACATCCAGTGTACTTTTTCCGTAGATGCTGCGGACAGTGAAATTACCGGCGGTACCTCTTCTGTATAATGCTTCCTCATCCCAAATACCTGTGACATTCCCTGTAATTTTTTATTAGCTGCTGTTTGAAATTATCTGTGGGATATCTCCTGTGTGACGTTTCCACATCCCAAATACCTTTTTAAATTTGTTTGCGCATACATTTCCAAATCCTACACTACTGTATATTTGACATACTTGCAAGCATATATAACATTAAATATGAAGAAGGCGAGCAGTAAGGAATGGCGAAGTGGCCGTGATGCTAATGGTGCGCGCAGAGGACGCGGCCCTGGGCGTGTTGAAACTGTGCCTGCTGCCAAAGCACAAGAAAAACAATCATCCATGATACCTAGCTTCATGTCCCAGTTTGTAGGGCGGCGCAGGACACCCCTCTTGAAGTCAGACCAGTGCGACCAGGTGGTCGGTTGGATTGCAGCAGATAATGCTTCCAGTCATTTAAGCACCACCATGTCTTCCACAAAGTTCAGTCTCAGTAGCCAAAAGTCTGCTCAACACAATACTCACCCTGATCATCCATCCTCCCACCAGCTCTTTTCAGCGCCATTCCTTGATTTGGCCCTCTCGCCAAGCACGCTTGATGAGGGACAGATCTTGTGCCCTAATTCCCAAACCCTTGAGCATCCACAGTCACAAGAAGATGACGGTGGGGAACGGCAATTACTGTTTAATGAGATTGATGATGATGAGACACAGTTGCCAATAAGTCAACGGCAATTACTATTTCAAGAGGTTGATTAAGAGGATGAGACACAGTTGTCACTGAGGTTGTGGTTAGGTCAACAAGTCAGGAGGATGAGCAGAGTGAAGAAGTGGTAGAGGAGGTGTGGTCGATGAAGTCACTGACCCAAACTGGAATGGTGGAAAGCCGAGCGAGGACAGCAGTACAGAGGGGGAGGGATCTGCAGCACCGCAACAGGCTGGAAGAGGCAGGGGTGGTTCCACAGAGCACCCCCTTGTGAAAATCTCTCTTGCCAAGTGGTAGGCGTACCGCAGTATGGCGCTTTTTTGAGGAAAGTGCGGACGACAAAAGAATAGTAGTTTGTAACCTGTGCCGTACCAAAATGAGCCGGGGCGTGAACACTAGCAACCGCACCAGCATGATCCGCCACATGGCATCCAAGCACCGTAATAAGTGGGACGAACGCCTGGGTCCACAATCTGTGTCCGCAGGTCACACCACTGCCTCCTCTTCCCCTGTGTTACATACTGGCCAATCGAAGGTGCAGGACCGGGTGCCTCCCGCTCTGCACCTGAAGCTTCGCAAGCACTATTAGCGACCACATCCACTTCCGTGTCCCAGCGCAGCGTCCAAATGTCCTTACCCCAGGCCTTTGAACGCAAGCGCAAATACTCAGCCACCCACCCACAGGCCATGGCACTAAATGTGAAGCTTTCCAAATTACTGGCCCGGGATGTGGCAGGCGCAGCACTATGAAGTGCCTTTTACGCTGTGGCATTAGAAGAATTTTTATATCTTTGACTCTTTAGTCTAACCAGACTGTCTATTACTCTGTAATTCCTCTACCGCCGTTCTATGGAAACAGTAGGTTTAAAGAGTACACCAAATGCTTGAAATAACGTCTTTATTAATTTCAACTTTTCTTCATATAAAACATTGCCGCCTCTGCAGCAGATAGTCCATGTACTAAACATGCTTTCTGTTGTTTCTGCTGTGTCATTGAGCTTAACTTACATGATATAATAAATGTTTAAAGGCACATTATCTTTTTCTGCTTTTATGGACACAAAACATAACCATTACATGACATCCAAACATGAAGTCACTGTAAATAACTCTGCTTTTGTCTTTAACACACAAACATATTAACCGTATTAAGGTTATTGGCAGGTCTAGCTATACACTCACCTAAAGAATTATTAGGAACACCTGTTCTATTTCTCATTAATGCACTTATCTAGTCAACCAATCACATGGCAGTTGCTCAATGCATTTAGGGGGGTGGTCCTGGTCAAGACAATCTCCTGAACTCCAAACTGAATGTCAGAATGGGAAAGAAAGGTGATTTAAGCAATTTTGAGCGTGGCATGGTTGTTGGTGCCAGACGGGCCGGTCTGAGTATTTCACAATCTGCTCAGTTACTGGGATTTGCACGCACAACCATTTCTAGGGTTTACAAAGAATGGTGTGAAAAGGGAAAAACATCCAGTATGCGGCAGTCCTGTGGGCAAAAATGCCTTGTGGATGCTAGAGGTCAGAGGAGAATGGGACGACTGATTCAAGCTGATAGAAGAACAACGTTGACTGAAATAACCACTCGTTACAACCGAGGTATGCATCAAAGCATTTGTGAAGCCACAACACGCACAACCTTGAGGCGGATGGGCTACAACAGCAGAAGACCCCACCGGGGACCACCCATCTCCACTACAAATAGGAAAAAGAGGCTACAATTTGCACGAGCTCACCAAAATTGGACTGTTGAAGACTGGAAAAATGTTGCCTGGTCTGATGAGTCTCGATTTCTGTTGAGACATTCAAATGGTAGAGTCCGAATTTGGTGTAAACAGAATGAGAACATGTATCCATCCTCTGATGGCTACTTCCAGCTGGATAATGCACCATGTCACAAAGCTCGAATCATTTCAAATTGGTTTCTTGAACATGACAATGAGTTCACTGCACTAAAATGGCCCCCACAGTCACCAGATCTCAACCCAATAGAGCATCTTTGGGATGTGGTGGAACGGGAGCTTCGTGCCCTGGATGTGCATCCCTCAAATCTCCATCAACTGCAAGATGCTATCCTATCAATATGGGCCAACATTTCTACAGAATGCTATCAGCACCTTGTTGAATCAATGCCACGTAGAATTAAGGCAGTTCTGAAGGCAAAAGGGGGTCCAACACCGTATTAGTATGGTGTTCCTAATAATTCTTTAGGTGAGTGTATAAACACACAAGCTATATTAGCAACCTAGGACCGATCTTAGCTAGCCAGCTACACCCCCACCAAAATTGCCTATAATTCTATGTGCTTAGTGGTAGGACTTGAACATGAATTTTAGGAATTTTCCATCAGGTTATCATCTTCCAGTGTCTTTTATCACTCTCAAGTAAAACAACTAACCTCTGTATAGGACGTTCCAACTTAAGTGGAGTAGTGAGACGTTTTCCCTTTTTGTCAAGTTTTGAGTCTCCTATTTGTAACAACACTCTTCTTACTAGTTTGTCTTCGTCCTTTTGAACTTCTAGAACTTTGGCCAATTTCCATTGACTTCTAGGGAAATCTTCTTCTTTCACTAACACTATGTCACCAACTTGAACATTTCTTCTGGGTGGGACCCGAACTTGACCCCGAACCCCGGATTGAAGTCAATGGGGACTCGAACTTTTGAGCACTAAAATGGCTGTAAAAATGTCATGGAAAGGGCTAGAGGGTTGCAAATGCCAGCAAAATGTGGATAAGAGCATGGCAAGTGCTCTGCAAACAAAAGTGGATAGGGAAATGACTTAAAATAACATAAAATACGTTAAAAAAAAAAAAAATAATCTTGATCTAGGAGGACGAGGTCCATATGGAATAGGAGGTTGAGGAGGCGGTGGATGTTGTGGTGTAGGTGGAAGCGGCGGTGGATGAGGAGGAGGTAGCCTACACTGCTTTTTGGTTTAAAATTTTGTATATTTTTTTTAAATTAGGGTGCACCCAAAATAATTGGGAAATATAACCTGTGATAACCCCCTCCAGTCGTGCTAAACACACATTCAGACAATACACTTGCTGCAGGGCAGGCCAGCACCTCCAAGGCGTAAAGGGCAAGCTCAGGCCATGTGCCCAATTAGGAGACCCAGAAGTTGCAGGGGGCAGAACCATCAGTCAGTTCGTGCAAACATACTGCCCCACCATGTCGCACGTCTCCGTGATGTTCACGATCCAATTGGATATCTGCTCTATCAACTTTCGATGTTCTTTTCTGCGCCTACCATGTTGATCATGGTTAGCGGCGAATCAGGGTTTCACGCCGGAGAGGGAGCGTGAGAAAGAGAGACCACATCCAAGGGAGATCAATGGATGAAATTTAATTGTGATTGAAACGGAAGAATTGAAGGAAAGGAGGAGGTGCGCGACAATTACCCAGGGAGGTAATAAATAACAATACAGGACTCTTAAGATGCCCTGTTATTGGAATGATTAATAAAAAATTACAGGGAATGTCACTGCAGTATTTTGGATTCGGAAACTTTAGCCAGGAGAGGCCCTGCTGCCACTTTGTTGACTCTAGATAACTTCTGCCTGATCGCACATCCCTGTGATGTCCACTATCCATTTGGATATCTTCTCTATCAACTTTCGATGTTCTTTTCTGAGCCTACCATGTTGATCACGGTTATCGGCGAATCAGGGTTCCACGCCGGAGAGGGAGCGTGAGAAAGAGAGACCACATCTAAGTGGATGAAATTTTATTTTGATCGAGAGGAAATATGGGAAAAGTTATTAAAGCAGAAGGATTGAATGAAAGGACCAATTAAAGACTAATTTTAGAAATTTAAGTCCCTGTCACCTGTGCAGAGTAGGGTTTTTTTTATCGCCAGAAATGGGTTAATGTCACCCACCAATGGAACAGATTATATAAAAAAAATTCTGTCCCTATCACCTATGCAGAGCAGGGGTCTATTCACGTCAAAAATTGTAAAATGTCAACCCAAGAATATAACAGAAAAATGTGTGAAATTTATTAATCTGTCTACTAGGTAGAGCAGGGGTCTATCACATACAAAAATTGTTTAACCTCTTCAGGACACATGACGTACCGGTACGTCATGTTGTCCTGTAACTTAAGGACACATGACGTACCGGTACGTCATGTATGGGTCCGATCACCGCCGCCCAGCGGGCGGTGATTGGAACCCGGTGCCTGCTCAAATCATTGAGCAGGCACCTTGGCTAGATTCGCCGGGGGGTCCTGTGACCCCCCCATGTCGGCGATCGCAGCAAACCGCAGGTCAATTCAGACCTGCGGTTTGCTGCGGTTTCGGAAGTTTCTGATCCCCGCTGTCTGAGACCGCGGGGATCAGAAACTTCAAATAAGCTTTATTTTAATGTTTAACCCCCCCTGCTGCCCTCTTTGTTATCTGTCGGCGGGGCGCAGGGGGGGGTGCGGGGAGTGCGGCAGGGAGGGCGGGCGGTGGGGCGGGCGGGCAGGCAAGCGATCATCCACCCGCCCCCTCTCTCAGGATGGCCGAGCGGTTTGCAGAGTCAGATGCCATTCGTTTAACCCCTTCCATGCCGCGGTCCGTAGGGACCGCTCTATGGAAAAGGTTAAGAGAGAGGGAGCTCCCTCCCTCTCCCATCGGGGGCTGCTGTGCTTTTTCAGCCCCCGATGGGAGAGGGAGGGGTCCCCCCTCCCTCCCCATCACCCACTGATCTGCTGTGGCAGCGAGTGATGGGTACCATGGCCTTCACAGACATCCGGCTGTCTATGGTACTGGTCAGAGGCTGTCCATGGCCCTGATTAGACTTCTGCTTAAGGCAGAAGTCTAATCAGACTTTGTAAAGTGAAAATACAGTACAGTACACTATATAGACAGACATCAGACCCATTGGATCTTCAAGAACCAAGTGGGTCTGGGTCCAAAAAAAGTGAAAAAAGTAAAAATCAAAAAACTCATTTATCACTGATTAAAAATGAAAAAAAAAAAAAATTCCCTACACATATTTGATATCACCGTGTCCATAACGAACTGATCTATAAAACCGTCACGTTACTTTACCCGAACGGGGAACGCCATAAAAATTTTTTTTTAAAACTATGATGAAATTGAAATTTTGCCCACCTTACTTCCCAAAAAAGGTAATAAAAGTGATCCAAAAAGTCGTATGTACGCCAAAATAGTACCAATCAAACCATCACCTCATCCCGCAAAAAATTAGACCCTACCTAAGATAATCGCCCAAAAACTGAAAAAACTATGGCTCTCAGTATATGGAGACACTAAAACATTATTTTTTTGTTTTTGTTTCAAAAATGAAATCATTGTGTAAAACTTACATAAATAAAAAAATAGTATACATATTAGGTATCGCCGCATCCGTGACAACCTGGTCTATAAAAATATCACATGATATAACCTGTCAGATGAATGTTGTAAATAACAAAAAATAAAAACGGTGCCAAAACAGCTATTTCTTGTTACCTTGCCTCACAAAAAGTGTACTATAGAGCAACCAAAAATCATATGTACCCTAAACTAGTACCAACAATACTGCCACCCTATCCAGTAGTTTCTAAAATGGGGTCACTTTTTTGGAGTTTCTACTCTAGGGGTGCATCAGGGGGGCTTCAAATGGGACATGGTGTAAAAAAACAGGTCCAGCAAAATCTGCCTTCCAAAACCGTGTGGCATTCCTTTCCTTCTGCACCCTGCTGTGTGCCCATACAGCGGTTTACGACCACATATGGGGTGTTTCTGTAAACTACAGAATTAGAGCCATAAATATAGAGTTTTGTTTGGCTGTTAACCCTTGCTTTGTAACTGGAAAAAAAATCTTAAAATGGAAAATCTGCCAAAAAGTGAAATTTTGAAATTGTATCTCTATTTGCCATTAAATTTCATCTCCATTTGCCAATAACTCTTGTGCAACACCTAAAGGGTTAACAAAGTTTGTAAAATCAGTTTTGAATACCTTGAGGGTGTAGTTTCTTAGATGGGGTCACTTTTATGGAGTTTATACTCTAGGGTTGCATCAGGGGGGCTTCAAATGGGACATGGTGTCAAAAAAACCAGTCCAGCAAAATCTGCCTTCCAAAAACCATACGGCGCACTTTTCCCTCTATGCCCTGCTGTGTGCCCGTACAGTAGTTTACGGCCACATATGGGGTGTTTCTGCAAACTACAGAATCGGGGCAATAAATATAGCATTTTGTTTGGCTGTTAACCCTTGCTTTGTTACTGGAAAAAATGGATTAAAATTGAAAATTTGCCAAAAAATCTAAATTCTGAAATTTTATCACCATTTGCCATTAACTCTTGTGGAACACCTAAAAGGTTAACGACGTTTGTAAAATCAGTTTTGAATACCTTGAGGGGTGTAGTTTCTAGAATGGGGTCATTTTTGTGTGGTTTCTATTATGTAAGCCTCACAAAGTGACTTTAGACCTAAACTGGTCCCTAAAAAGTGGGTTTTTGCTTCTAAATTTCTAAGCCTTGTAACATCCCCCAAAAATAATATCATTCCCAAATTGATCCAAACATGAAGTAGCCATATGGGGAATGTAAAGTAATAACTATTTTTGTAGGTATTACTATGTATTATAGAAGTAGAGAAATTGAAACTTGGAAATTTGAATTTTTTTTCACATTTTTGGTAAATTTTGTATTTTTTTTATAAATAAAAAAGATTTTTTTTTATTTCATTTTACAAGTGTCATAAAGTACAATATGTGACGAAAAAACTATCTCAGAATGGCCTGGATAAGTCAAAGTGCTTTAAAGTTATCACCACTTAAAGTGACAATGGTCAGATTTGCAAAAAATGGCCTGGTTTTTAAGGTGAAATAAGGCTGTGTCCCAAAGTGGTTAATGTCACCCGAAAATGCAAAAGAAAAATTAGTGAAATTTATTAAGCTGTCAACTAGGTAGAGGAGGGGTATATTACAGCCAAAAATTTGTTAATTTCACCCTAAAATTTAACAGACAAATTAGTGTTTTTTTTTTACCTGTCTACTATGTATAGCAGTGGTATCTCACACCCAAAAATTGGTGAATTTCACCCGAAAATGTAACAGACAAATTAGTGAATTTTTTTACCTGTCTACTAGGCATAGCAGTGGTATATCACAGCCAAAAATTGGTAAATTTCACCAGAATATGTAACAGACAAATTAGTGAATTTATTTAACTGTCTACTAGGTATAGCAGTGGTATATCACACGCAAATATGGGTTAATTTCACCCAAAAATGTAACAGACAAAATTGTGTATTTTTGCACAAAATGGGTGTTTTATTAATAGCAGAATAGAACCACAGTATGTAAAGGGTGTATTTCACACGTACAGATCTAGACTAGGCCGCAATTAAAGATTTTTGCACAAAATTCGTGTTTTTCTAATAGTAGAATAGAACGACAGTATGTAAAGGGTGTATCTCACATATACAGATGCAAACTAGGCCGCAATTAAAGATTTTTGGCCAAAATGGGTGTTTTATTAATAGTAGAATAGAGCCACAGTATCTAAAGGGTGTATCTCACAATGACATATGCAGCAAAGGCTGCAAAATTAATATATTTTTTTTATAATAACCGAATATGACAGCAGTATATAACACTTGAATTTGACACGTGTTGATGTAGCAAGGGCTGTAAAATTTGGTATTTTGCACAAAAAGGGTGTTTTTTAAAACCCAGAAAATTATAGTTGTATTTCTAGCTTAAATTGCACACTGACTAATGAGGCAGGGGCCCAAAATGAAGGTTATTGCCAAAAACGTTTTTTTTTTCAAAGCCAGAAAATTATTTAAGTTTTTAAAACTTGTTTTTAACAATCACATATGCAGCAAGTATTTTGCCAAAAAAGGTGTTTTTTTACTAACAGAATATGAAAGCTGTATATAACGCTTGAATTTCACATGTGCAGATGCAGCAAGGGCTGTAAAATTGTGTATTTTGCCAAAAAAGGGTGTTTTTAACCTCTTTAGGACACAGGGCGTACCGGTACGCCCTGATGTCCTGGTACTTAAGGACACAGGGCGTATCGGTACGTCCTGAGAATTTCCGATCACTGCAGCGCCGCCTCTCAGGATCGCCTGCGATTGGTCCCCATGCGGCATGTGGGTGGAGAGCGGCAAGTTTGAATCTCTGCCGCTCCCCTCCTCCCTCATTCTGATCCGTGGAGCGGGGAGAGCAGCAGGAGATCACGCTGCCCACCATCCTGTGAGTTTTTGGTGCCATCAGGCACCTTAGGCGGCAGGGACAGGCAGGGGCAGGCAGGTAGTGGGAGGTGTAGGCAGGGGTAGTTAGGGCAAGTTTAGGGTTAGATTAGGTAAAAAAAAATAATAATAATTTTTTGGTCTGTGAGCCCCCTTGTCACGAGGGTATCAAGAGCCACGTCTGACTCCGTTATACCCGGGGTCAGGAAGTCGCAGCGGGTGGCTGCGCGCTCTATATCTAAAGATCATGGTGTTTCTTAGTTATTGTTTTCTGTGTTTGCCTTGCTATCCTTTTTGTCTCTCTCAGGGCCCGTAGCTTCTCCTCCTCAGCTGTTTCGTGTCTGCCACTCCCTACCTCCTTATATTCTCCCCTCACACTTCTCTAGTTGCCAGTTATAGAGCTTCCTGCCTGGACATCTATACTGACCCACTGGAGTGGTTTATCCTGGTTGTTGTTCCTGTGTGCTACCCTCCGGATCCCTGTTTGGCTTATTGTTGTCTACTGTTGTCGCCCACCTGGGATTATATGTTGAGTCTGTGTTGTCTGTCCTCCCCTTGGTGTTTTCCCTTAGAGTTAGTGGTGCGGACTAGTGTTCCCATCGCCCTGTTCACTACCTAGGGCTCAGCTCAGGGAAAGACAGGGCTTTAGGCACGTGATCGGCGTACGGGTGAGGAACCCGTCTAGGGACGTCAGGGCAGCCAGGTGCCAGCCGCCAGGTGAGTCAGGGGTCACCATCTTCCCTCTCACTTGGGCAGGGCCTTCCTCGTTCCCTCCCTCTGTGTCACGTATGTGATAGCCACGCCGACCGTGATACCCCTGATCGGGTGTTTGGGGTCCACAGCAGTTAGCTGTGTAACCCTAGACCCCCCCCTCCCCAGGGGTGCTGCAGCTTGCCCCCCCACACACACACTTTTTGGGTGTGCAATTTATTTATTTTTTTACTTTTATTCTTTTTTCTTTGCATGCGCTATCTGTGGCCGGCACTCTTTGCGTCCGGCCACTGTTAGCGCATCGCCCATCCCGCCCCACAGCGCATTTGTATGTTTTTTTTTTCTTTTTTACACTTTTTTTTAACTTTTATTAGTTAGGGATCTTTTTTTTTTTTTTATAGCTATAGGGTAAGTGCGTGAACACCCGTGCCCCACACACACGCACACCTAATAAAGATTTACACACACGCACATACACACGCAGACACACACTCCCCTATGGCCCGCCGGATGTTCTCGGCCAAGGAGGCATACGCCCTCCTTGCCTCCGAGTCCGAGAGCCCCAGTGAGGATGAGGATGACCCTGCGTTCCTGTTGTCATCCGCATCCTCCTCATCATCAAGCGATGATGAGCCCCCAAGGCGGCGGAGACACCGCCAGACGGATCGAGGGGACCCCCATGCTAGGGAACCTGTGGCCCAGCCTAGTACAAGCAGCTCTGGGGCTCGTACTAGTTTTCCAGCCCACCAGGTCAGTCTACCTGAGCCCCCTGCAGGTGGACTTGTCTGGTGTACCCCAGAGAACTTTGAGCCCGCAATTCCTGATTTTGTTGATGAATCAGGAATCCAGATTTACACAATGGGCTTCACTGAATACGACTTTTTCAGTCTTTTTTTCAGTGAGGAACTGGTAAATCTGATGGTGGAGCAGATGAACCTGTACGCCCAACAGTTCTTCGCTCAACACCCGGGCTCATTTTTGGCTAGGCCCGGTGGCTGGACCCCGGTCAGTGCAGCCGAGATGAGGACGTTTTGGGGCCTCGTGCTGCATATGGGCCTAGTCAAAAAGCCCAGTGTCAGGCTGTACTGGAGTGGGGACGTCCTCTACCAGACCCCAATCTACAGTATGGCCATGACACGTTTCCGATTTGAGGCCATCCTGAAATGCCTGCATTATGCAGATAATGCAGCATGTCCCCCCCCCCAAGGTGATCCTGCCTATGACCATTTGTATAAGATACGGCCGGTCATCGATCACTTTGGGGCCAAATTCATGGAGGCCTATGTACCTGGAAGGGAGGTCGCGGTTGATGAGTCTCTCATTGCAATCAAGGGGAGACTAATTTTCCGCCAGAATGTTCCCTCAAAGCGGGCGAGGTATGGCGTGAAGCTGTACAAACTTTGTGAGAGTACCTCAGGGTACACTTACAAGTTTTGTGTGTACGAGGGGTGAGATTCCCGTATTCAATCCCCAGAATGTCCCCCCACTCTGGGTGTTAGCGGGAAACTTGTGTGGGACCTTATGCACCCAATGCTAGATAAGGGTTACCACCTATACGTGGATAACTTTTATACTAGTACTGTATCCCCTTGTTCCAGTCCCTCGCCGCCAGATCCACGTTCGCTTGTGGGACCGTGCGGAAAAATCAGCGCGACCTCCCTGCCTACCCCCTCCAGATACCTATCCCTAGGGGTGAGACCCGTGCCCTTACCAGTGGAAACCTGTTGCTGGTCAGATATAAGGACAAGAGGGATGTCCTTGTACTGTCCACAATTCACGGTAACTGCATCATCCCTGTCCCTGTGCGAGGTACCGCGGCAACGGTCCTCAAGCCCGATTGTATCGTCGACTACAATCAGTATATGGGAGGAGTTGATCTCTCTGATCAAGTCCTCAAGCCATATAACGCCATGCGCAAAACCAAGGCATGGTACAAAAAAGTTGCGGTCTACTTGGTGCAGGTTGCCATGTACAACTCTTTTGTACTGTTCCAGAACGCTGGCAACACAGGGACATTCCTCCAGTTCTCTGAGGCAGTCCTCAAGACCCTGATCTTTTCTGACCGGGAAAGAGCATGTGGGAGTACCTCAGGAATTGGAGGTGCCCGGATCGTCCCTGGCCAACACTTTCCAGGTGTGGTCCCCCATACTGGAAAGAAGGGACGAACCCCCAAAAAATGCAGAGTGTGTCGCAGGAGGGGGATACGGAAGGACACCACTACTCAATATGACACGTGCCCCGATCATCCGGGCCTATGCGTTATTGGTTGCTTCAGGGAGTACCACACTTCCATGGAGTTCTAAATTTATAATCCCCTTCACCAACTTAGCCACTGACTATTCAAAAAAACTATGGTTCTCAGACTTGAGACACCAAAAAAAGAAATTTTGTAGAACAAAAAAAAGAAAAAGTAGATTTACTAGGTAGCGCAGCGTCGGTTATAATCTCCTCCGTAAATATACCCCTAACCCCCCAGATTAACACGGTAAAAAAAAAAAAAAATTTTTTTTTGTCACCTTACATAAAAAAAGTGTAATAGCAAGCGATCAAAAAGTCATATAGCTCCCAAAATAGTGCCAATAAAACCGTCCCCTCATCCCGCAAAAAATGAGCCCCTACCTAATCCAATCAGCTAAAAAAAAATAAAAAATGACTGAGACTATAGAGATACAAAAAATATCTTTTTTTGTATCTAAAAAGATAATATAGTCTAAAACCTAAATAATTGTAAAAAAATAGACTTATTAGGTATCGCCGCGTCCGTAATAATCTCCTCTGTAAAAATACCCCATGACCCAACCCCCCAGATTAACACTGTCCAAAAAAAAAATATATTAGCTATTTTTGGCACTTTTCCATTTCAATCCGTCGTTTCCGGTAAAAACCAACGGTTAACAGCAGAACAAAACTTAATATTTATTACCCTGATACTGCAGTTTACAGAAACGCCACATTTGTGGTTGTAAACTGCTGTATCAGTAAAAGGGAGGCGCAAAAGGAAAGGACCGACATGGTGTCAGGAAGGCCGATTTTAATGGCCTTTTTTATTGACACCATGTCCCTTTAGAAGCCCGCTGATGCCCCCCTAGAGTGGAAACTCCCTAAAAGTGACCCCATGTAAGAAACTACACCCTTTACGGTATTCAAAACTGATTTTACAACTTTTATTAACCCTTTAGGTGTTCCTCAATAGTTTATGGCAAATGGGGATGAAATTTCAGAATTTCAATTTTTGGTAACCTTACCTCACAAAAATATAATATAGAGCAACCAAAAAACATATGTACCCTAAAAATAGTCCAAAAAAAAAACGCCACCTTATCCCATAGTTTCCATAATGGGGTCATTTTTAGGGAGTTTCTGTTAACCCTTGTTTTGTTACTGGAAAAAATGGGTTAAAATGGAAAAATTGGCAAAAAAATTAAATTCTCAAATTTCATCCCCATTTGCCAATAACTCTTGTGGAGCACCCAGGGAGGCTTTCTGCTAACCGTGAGTAAACTTCTGAACTGTGTGTTATTATTTGACCCCTCATCGGTCCACCGTGCACCTCACGTGTTGCCCCTGCGCTACTGGCTGGCTGCATATCTTTTATTGGCTTCACGAACAAGATATTAACCCTTGCGCCATATTTGAGAGACTGTTACATGTAAATAAGCCCCTTTATTTGATTGAGAGACTTTTGTTAATTGTGCGCTTTTTTAGGCTACAGAACTGTTCAAACTGCTTGAAAAGTATATGGAGGTGCTATACTAGTCCCCAGCATAAAAATCGCAGTGTTAAAAGTGAGAAAATCCAACATTTGTGTGTCACTATAACTGCTTTCTGTCAGTGAATCGACTGTTTCTATGCAATTAAGATGGCCACCGGAGCTTTGGTTTGAAAAATAATACTGCGCCATCACTGTGTACAAGTTAGCAACACCCCCTGAAGAGCGGGAAAATATTGTGCCGCCCATTTATGCAAAACTGTCTGGTCAAAGCCCATCCTACCTGTACTGTGTGGGTTCTATGAAGAGTTCTACCATAGAAACAAAATGGGTGGAACTATGTGTGGAATATCGATGTGTCTGTCTATTGGACGGGATGACGAAGATACAGTCCCTTATGAATATCTTGATACCCAAAATACTGCTTCAGTATTATGTGTCACCAAACAACCAAACCCAATTGAAGTACTGACCGGTATTGTGCCAAAAGTCCGACTCGCTGAGACTGTCCCCGTGTGGTGGATAATGGTTGCGCTGCTCCTGTCATTCAAACAGACCTGGGAGGCGGGCCTAGGACTTTGGAAGAGCGTGACGTGCGTGCGCACGTTAGAAGCAGAGACGGTGATTGGTGCATGGAGAGAGAAGCAAAGTCCCGGAGCAGCATGGCCGAAAAACAAGAGCGCTCTGCACCTGAAAATGAATCCGGACGGAACCCGGTCGCCGCTCCGACTTGGACCCCAACGCATATGATTTCGGAGCTACAGGTTCGTGTGCAGGAGTTGTGGGACCGTCACTGGAGAGAGTGTAGTGGAGACCGCGGCCCTGAGTCTGCAGAGAGCAATGCAGGTCAGAATACACCCGCGACGCCGCGACCCCAGTCTCTGAAAGTAAGCCGAAAGGTTTGGTCAGTCTGAAGATGTTCCCACCATAGAGTGGCCCACTATGGAACATACCGCGCTTTGGGCAAAATTGTCTGCCGAGATCAAGTCTGCTCGACTTCCGCGCACTCATGCCTGCAAACACTATAATGAGGGACTAACCTGCAAACTACTGGAGGCACCGGTATAGGATTTTCTGGTACCAGTATGCAAACTAGGCCGAGTGCTGGACTTTTGTAAGCAGCGGGGATTTGGATTCATCCGCAACCTGGCGACGGATCGTGAGTATTATGTTAACCGCCGGTCCGTAAAAAGAAAAGAACTTCCCCCAGTTTGTAAAATCTGCTTTGAATACCTTGAGGGGTGTAGTTTCTTAGATGGGGTCACTTTTTTACGGAGTTTCTACTCTAAGGGTGTATCAGGGGGGCTTCAAATGGGACATGGTGTGAATAAACCAGTCCAGCAAAATATGCCTTCCAAAAACCATATGGCGCACCTTTCCCTCTAGCCCTACTATGTGGCCGTATAGTTGTGTACGACCACATATGTGGTGTTTCTATAAACGGAAGAGTCAGGGCAATAAATATGCAGTCTTGTTTGACTGTTAACCCTTGATTTGTTAGTGGAAAAAATGAGTTAAAATTGAAAAATTGGCAAAAAAATGAAATTCTCAAATTTCATCCCCATTTGCCAATAACTCTTGTGGAGCACCTAAAGGGTTAACATAGTTTGTGAGATCAGTTTTGAATACCTTGAGGGGTGTAGTTTCTAACATGGGGCCATTTTTGGGTTGTTTCTATTATGTAAGCCTCACAAAGTGACTTCAAACCTGAACTGGTCCCTAAAAAAATGGGTTTTTGAAAATTTCTGCAAATTTCCATGATTTGCTTCTAAACTTAAAAAAAACTTCTAAAAGTAAAAGCGTTTTAAAGTTATCACCACATAAAGTGACACTGGTCAGATTTGCAAAAAATTGCCTGGTCCTTAAGGTGAAATAAGGCTGTGTCCTGAAGGGGTTAAAAACCAAAAAAGTATGGCTGTATTTCTAGCTTAAATTGCACACTGACTAATCCTGCAAAGGCACCAGATGTTGGATATTGCCAAAAAAGGGTGTTTTTTTACAACCAGATTATTATTGCAGTATTTCAAACTTGGATTTGAATGTCTCAAAAGCACAGATACAGTGCTGGTGCACTGAGCTTGCATAAAATGGCCGCCGCCGCCCACCTAACTAACAGACGGATAAAAGTTATTTTTCTGTGTCACTGGGCTCAGGGCAGGGTAAAAAGATTGTGCACTGCACCCACACAACTAAATCTATGTAGATCGCTGAGTTCAATTGGAGTTCTGATAACAGATTCTGTACTATTCTCTCCCTCACAGCAGCAGCATCCTCTCCCTACACTAAGCACAGCAGAGTGACGTGCAGCGCTACGTGACTCCAGCTTATATAGAGGCTGGGTCACATGCTGCACTGGCCAATCACAGCCATGCTATTAGTAGGCATGGCTGTGATGGCTTCTAAGGTCAGACAGTTAAACCCTTGTTGATTGGCTGCTCTGCAGCCTTTCAAAAAGCAACAAGAAATCGCCGAACACCGAACCCGAACTTTTACTGAAATGGTCGGGTTCGGGTCTGGGGTACAAAAATCCTAAAGTTCGGTATGAACCTAAACTTTACAGTTCGGGTTCGCTCAACCCTAGTTAAGTACTCTTTTCTCCATCTATTCCAAAACTGTTCTGATACATATTAAACTCTTCGCCATCTCCTTTTAGCATATAAATCCTCTTTGGTGAACTTGCCAGGTGGTGGCTGTATGTAATCAGACTTAAGGTGAAGTAGATGGTTGCGAGTTAAAGGTTCCAAACATATTGGATCGTTGATATTTTCAACTGTAAGTGGACGACTGTTAACTAGAGTTGAGCTAACACCTAGATGTTCGGGGAGTTCGGCCGAACTTTAAAAAAAAGTTCGGGTTCGGGACCCAAACTTGATCCAAACTTGGACCCGAACCCCATTGAAGTCAATGGGGACCCGAACTTCACTTTATTATTTTCCGTTATAACATGGTTATAATGGAAAATAATAGTATTAGCTTTTTCAGATCTGAGTTTTCATGATCGTGAAAACTCAGATCCGACAGTATATTCTAACACAGAGGCGTTCCCATGGTGATGGGGACGCTTCAAGTTAGAATATACTAAGAACTGTGTACATAACTGCCCCCTGCTGCCTGGCAGCACCCAATCTCTTACAGGGGGCTGTGATCCGCGCAATTAACCCCTCAGGTGCCGCACAGGCAGCAAAGGCCAGACCCCCCTCCCTCCCCAGTATTAAAATCATTGGTGTCCAGTGCGGCCTCCCCTCTCCCCCCCACCCCTAATTAAAATCATTGGTGGCCGTGGCCACAAGTTAACAACCCCCCTCGCCCCCATTATTGGTGGCAGCGGAGCAGCAGTTCCGATCGGAGTCCCAGTTTGATCGCTGGGGCTCCGATCGGTTACCATGGCAGCCAGGACGCTACTGCAGTCCTGGCTGCCATGGTTACTTAGGACTTTTAGCAGCAATATACTTATGTGCGCTGTCTGTGGCCGGCTAGCGCTCCTCCTACTGGTAAGTGACAGGTCTGTGCTATAAGCAATGCGCCGCACAGACCTTTCACTTACCAGTAGGAGGAGCGCCAGCCGGCCACAGACAGCGCATGTAAGTATAATGCTGCTAAAAGTGCTAAGTAACCATGGCAGCCAGGACTGCAGTAGCGTCCTGACTGCCATGGTAACCGATCAGAGCCCCAGCGATTAAACTGGGACTCCGATCGGAACTGCCGCTCCGCTGCCACCAATGATGGGGGGGGTTGTTAACCAATGATTTTAATTAGGGGGGGGAGAGGGGAGGCCGCACTGGACACCAATGATTTTAATAGGCGGTGGGTGGGGGGTCAGCACTAGCCACCAATGATTTTAATACTGAGGAGGGAGGGGGTCTGCCCCCCTGCTGCCTGGCAGCACCTGATCTCTTACAGGGGGCTGAGATCCGCACAATTAACCCTTCAGGTGCGGCACCTGAGGGGTTAATTGTGCGGATCACAGCCCCCTGTAAGAGATCAGGTGCTGCTAGGCAGCAGGGGGCCGTTATGTCCACAGTTCTCAGTATATTCTAACTTGAAGCATCCCCATCACTATGGGAACGCCTCTCTGTTAGAATATACTGTCGGATCTGAGTTTTCACGATCAAACTCAAATCCGATGGTATTTTCTAACAAAGAGGCGTTCCCATGGTGATGGGGACGCTTCAAGTTAAAATATACCATCGGATTGGAGAAAACTTCGATCCGATGGTATATTAATATTACCCGAATACCGAACCCGAACTTTTACTGAAATGTTCGGGTTCGAGTGCCGAACACCGTAAAGTTCGGTACGAACCCGAACTTTACAGTTCGGGTTCGCTCAACCCTACTGTTAACCATAGATATTAAATATAAAATGGTTGTACCTGCGCTGTCAGTGGGTCACTTTCCTATCTCTGTAAACAAATGGTGTACAGAGCCGCTGCTAAGTACCTAAAGGATATTACATAAAGGTTCGGACCGCGCGTATCATAAATATTCGGTATAAAACAGATTCTTTTTTCTTCCTCCCTTCAAAAAGTAACCAAGGTCTGCAGATCTCCTACTGATGGCTATCCTGCAACTTACAAAGAAAAAAAATAGGGTAGATCCGTAGGTTTAAACTGCCCTGTGGTGCACAGATTGTACTTACACGGCACTCCACCAATATCAAGCGTATCGCAGATATCCTCTGTTAGCTGGTTGGTTCTCCGCGGGGAAGATGCGCGCTCACACGCTGTTAAACAGGGCTCAACCACGGATTTAGTGACAGCATACTCCTGGTGAGTCTACTGGGATTCCCAACTTCTATGGTTCAAGATTTTCTGGGCCGTATGGGCAATACCAGGAGCGAGTGGGCAAATTACAGGAGCGCAAGGTCCGACTCACAGCAATCTCCCAGTAACCTCCAGCATGTGACAATACATACAGTGGGAGGAGGGAGAGACTCTCCCTCCTCCCACTGTATGCATTGTTGGCGTGTGAGCGCGCATCTTCCCCGCGGAGAACCAACCAGCTTACAGAGGATATCTGCGATACACTTGATATTGGTGGAGTGCCGTGTAAGTACAATCTGTGCACCACAGGGCAGTTTAAACCTACGGAACTACCCTATTGTTTTTCTTTGTAAGTTGCAGGATAGCCATCAGTAGAAGATCTGCAGACCTTGGTTACTTTTTGAAGGGAGGAAGAAAAAAGAATCTGTTTTATACCGAATATTTATGATACGCACGGTCCGAACCTTTATGTACATTCCTTAACAGTGTAATCTACCCCACAACACTTCTCGGACCTGCAGCAGTTTCTTGCGGACTGGTGATTTAGTATATCTATATATATTTTTTTATTGTACCTAAAGGATATTGGCTGCCCCGATCCAATTAAACATGCATATATGTGTGAGATTAGTTGTGGTACTAGCGCTGGGATAAAGGAAAAGTATTAGGCGAAGAGTAATCAAAAGTACCTGTCCCGATGGATGTTTTTTTAATGCTGCTATGGTGTAAAAGAATTATTCAGTTCATCGATGATGCAGGGTAAGTAGCAGTGCTTCTTGCTCGACTTCGAAAAGCGCGCGCTGCTCCGGCCGGTAGCTGGCGTGCGTGCGAAGGAGCCTGTTGGTATAGGATTCCGGGGCGTGGAGTGTGACGTCACAACGATCCTACGGCAAGTTCCAAGGACCAAAAAAACAATCCTACGCGTTATGGGCTTCTTCGTCAGGGATGGCTGCTGTACTTTTTCCCCTAGAATAAATAGGTATCCGGTTCCCATGGCTACTGCTGTAACCTTCGTTCACAGTGTCTCCGCATATATTCCTAGATGGATTGATAATATAATGCAATAGTCCGCAGGTTGGACGAAGGGGTTTTAAATCTTGTTAGCCTTCGGAAGCTTGATATTAAAATGCAAACAGTTCCATTTCCTGATTTAAGCCCTTCGGTGCTAGGCTGTTTTGTATGAAAATCCATTTGCTTTCGCAGCGTGACATCTGATGGATAAAATCTCCGCCTCTTGCATTTAATTTAACTTTTTCGATACCCCCAAATATGGAGCCAAAGAAAGTGCCTTCATGGTATTGGGCATAGTGGCGGGACAAAGGATGGCGTTCATACTTTTTCTTTATGTTATTTAGGTGTTCCCCAATTCTGATCTTCAATTCCCGTTTTGTTCTACCCACGTATATTTTATGGCAGGGGCATCTGATGAAATATTTTACTCCTCAAGTGTGACATGAAATATAGTGATTGATTTTATACATGTGGTGAGTGTCTCCTATTTCTATAGTAGGGTATTTTATTATGCCATACTTGATGTTTTTGCAATTCTTGCATAATTTGCATGGAAAAAAGCCTTTATGTCCTATGTGGGTAGATGTATTATTTTTGATGTTGAGGACTGGTTTAAAAGAGGGTGCTACCATGGTAGTCAAATTGGATGCCTTCCTGAATTAGGATGTGTGGGAATTAGGGTTGAGCGAACCCGAACTGTAAAGTTCGGGTTCGTACCGAACTTTAGTATTTTGGGACCCCGAACCCGAACATTTCAGTAAAAGTTCGGGTTCGGTGTTCAGCGCTTTCTTGGTGCTTTTTGAAAGGCTGCACAGCAGCCAATCAACAAGCGTCATACTACTTGCCCCAAGAGGCCATCACAGACATGCCTACTAATGGCATGGCTGTGATTGGCCAGGGCAGCATGTAACCCAGGCTCTATATAAGCTTGAATCACGTAGCCCTGCACGTCACTCTGCTGTTACAAGTGTAGGGAGAGGATGCTGCTGGACTTGTGATTTCAGGGAGAGAATAGGAGAGAATCTAACTCAGCGATCTACCTAGAAATAGTTGTGTGGGTGCAGGACACAATCGTTTTACCCTGCCATGAGCTCATTGACCAAAAAATACAAACTTTTAGAATTCTGTTAGTTAGGTGGGTGGCGGCGGAGGCCATTTTATGCATGCTCAGTGCACCAGCACTGCATCTGAGCTTTTGGGACATTGCAAATCACCATTTTTGGGGGGCAAACTACAACATCTGTATTAGTCAGTGTGCAATTTAAGGTAGAAATACACCCATCATTTTCTAGGAATTGAAAAACACACTTTTTTTTTCTTCAAAAAACAGTATTTTCCAGATCTGCAAGTGTTAAATTCAAGTTTAATATATACAGTTTTCATATTCTGTTAGCAAAAAAAGACTTTTTTGGCAATCTACAACATCTGTATTAGTCAGTGTGCAATTTAAGGTAGAATGGTGGGTTACATTCAGAGATTTTAAATACCGCCATTTGGTGCACCAATATTGAATTCAGCCCTACACTGGTTCAGGCCCTGTGAGATACCCCCTATACATACAGGAGTTTGAATTAGGCATTTGAAATACAGCCATTTCAAATACAGCCATTTTATGCAAAGAAATCTTTAATTGAGGCCTAGTCTGGTTCAGGCCGTGTAAGATACACCCTTTACATACTGTCGTTCTTTTCTACTATTAATTAAACACCCATTTAGGGCAAGATCCTAAATGAAAAAAATATGAGGAGAGCGTCAAATAAGAGACGTGGCCCAGGTCGTGGTGCTGCTGGTGGAGCTCCTGTTGCAAGGGGAGGACGTGGTCGATCTGTGCCAGCTACACGCACAAGTGAAACACCTCCCTCAGGTGCGAGTAGGCGACAAAACCTTGGTCGGGCCTAATGCTGCTCTACGAATGGTGAGGCCTGAACAAGTACAGGCGATAGTAGATTGGGTTGCTGACAGTGGATCCAATTCCTTCACATTGTCTCCCACCCAGTCTCCTGCTGAAAGACCACAGTTGGCACCTGCAGCCGATGTCCATCAGTCTTTCACCTCACCACCTTGCAAATCAGCCAAGCAGTCTGAGCCCCAAGTCATGCAGCAGTCTCTTCTGCTTTTTGATGACTCTGTTAGCAGGGTTTCCCAGGGCCATCCACCTAGCCCTGCCTCAGAAGTGGAAGAGATTGAGTGCACCGATGCCCAACCACTTATTTTTCAAGATGAGTACATGGGAGGACCATCGCAGCACGTCTCGGATGATGACGAAACACAGGTGCCAACTGCTGGGGCTTTCGAAAGTGTGCAGACCGACAAGGAGGGCAGGGGTGAAGACTGGGTGGAAGATGATGTTCTGCTGTCCACTTGCAGCACGCCAGACCTGCAGGGTATTGCGATTGTGAGGTCACGGTTAACGGCAAGCGAGGGTTACTCACAGTTCTATAGGGAAACCCTGGGCAGGCATACAGCAGTGAAGGAGAGGCTGGCACAGGAGTCCTCTGGGGCACACTCTGTATTTAGGGACCAGGCCTGTTGGTGGATGAGGTGCCCTGGATGTTGCAGGTGTTTTATGTGCCTGGGGCAAGATCCCTTTAAGGTTCGTGACGCCAGTGCCTGTAACGGTGGCACACCGATTGGTAGTATTAATAAGTGAGGTAAACAGATGGTATGGTGAACCAAACTTTGCTTTACTGTAATCAGTTCAACTTTATACAGTTGGATGTCAACTCAGTTCCACATATCAGATACACTTCACAAGCAGGCTTTCACAATTATGGCAGGTATACTGTTTCCTTGCAAGATACTCAGAGGGTAAACAACAACACACTCAGAATCAGGCTGTACCTTCTCCTCAGAGATAGTGTACACTGTTCCTTAGAACTCCTGTCTGGTTTTTATCCCAAGGCCCGGATACCTCAATGCTGGCTTTTATCCTTGGTAACAATCTTCCTCAGGTACTCATCCTTGCTTTACATTACTACTCCTTCTGCCCTTCAGCTTACTTGTACTAGCTGGAAACACTGGCTCTGCTTGACTTGGTGGGAACTGCAGGTTTTCTCCCGGGAGGCAAACTCTTCCCCTGGGGTGAATCTTCTGAGCTAACTGAGGCTCACTTGATCCGCAGGTAGGCTAGGATCCCTCTACTAGCCTCCTGGTAACAACTAGAAGCCTGGGCTGTCTAGCTGCATGTCAGGAGGAGGCCCTCAGCATATCACTGGCTGGTGCCTTCTAACTTGTCTCTGCAGACTCCTGACTCTGAACTCCCTCTCCCTGTGTAACGCACCTAGTTGATCAGTTAGGATCTCAGCTGCGGAAGCAATGGACATGCACTATTATCCCACTGCCCTTGTTCTTGGCTGTGGGATTCGCGGTTACTCAGTATGTACCCCAGGCGTCTCTCTCAGTCTTGGGCGGAGAGTTTGGGGTAACAAAATCATTTACCGCTATCCATCTATTTAGTATTACTGCTGGAGAGGAAGGTCTCCCAGTATTACAGGAGTCACAAGTTAGTATAAGCTTGTGCACAGTTCAGAGTTAGTATCTAGTATGCAATAGGTTCAGGGTTAGTATATAGCATGTCCTCAGTTTAGTATATAGTATGCAGTAGGTTCAGAGTTAGTATAGCATGTCCACAGTTTAGTATATAGTATGCAGTAGGTTCAGAGCATGTCCACAGTTTAGTATATAGTATGCAGTAGGTTCAGAGTTGGTTTGGGAGTATCGTCTCACACCAGTCAGGAACCACCCCACTCAGAGTTCCAGGACATTAATCAGAGCAGGTAACAGGCATATACTTGCGGTTAGTTGGTCCTGGCTAGGAAGCCAGCAGTGGGGAAGCCAGTGGCAAGAAGGTAGACAGTCCTTCACGCTGTTGTTAGGGATCCAGGTCTGGATATGTGGACAGAGTCCTCAGATGCAGTGGAGCTAGCAGGGTGCGCACTCCATTAGTGGAACACCCTGCTTAGCACCTGTCTTCTATTTAAGGGCCGGACGGTAAGTGGGCGGAGTCACAGGAGGGCCCAGCAGCCACTGCGTTCCACGCTGGAGCGCAAGCCAGCGTAACAACACAGGGAGCCGCTGTGATCCAGGCTGTACTGTTACACCCTGTCTGGGCCTGGATATTTATACTAGGGGTTCTCTAACTCCCTCTAGTGTCTGGGATGTCTAACTGCACCCAACTAGGCCTGCTATTGCATATTACAGGGGAACATTGCATATAAAAAACACATTAGAAAATACATTGATTGCACAATTACATATGACATTTCTGTCCCTTGTGAGTAGGAGGAACGCGCACACCAATTGACCCTTGTGTAGTGCCCACGCCTATCTAGTGGGACACTACATACCACCACGCTATAACGTTGCCCGACCTCGGTGCAACATGGAGGGGCCCTGCCCAGCTGGATACTGCACCTGAAAAAGAGAAAATAACGCAAAGCAGGAAAATTTTCATCTACATTTGCAGAAGCACATTATATGCATAAATCAGGCAGTTCCACTGGCTTAGGAACAAGTAACGGTGAAAAGGGGCGTCGTTCTATTCTCTCAGGATAATGTGAGGGAACAGGGGCGCTGACCTGGCACAGCGTATCATTATAACCAGGATAGTCCATATGTGAAAATTGTCCATAATATGACAGTAGACAAATATAAAACAATTTAAAGTTCTTGGAGGCTCAAGGAACAAATATGAGTCCGTACCCAGGTTTCTTTCTTATTTAGAGTGAGTGTCTTTCACCAGCAAGGCAAGGTAGCAAATCACAGAGGCTCGCTTACAGTGGAGTCCATCTCTGGGCACATTTCTTTAAAAGAGCAATATCTCAGAGGCTCAGGTACTTTTGAGTCTATCACTGGGCACGTTTCCTTGACATTTAATGTTGCACAATAAAAATACAGCACATAAAAGATAGCCCACCCTTTCAAATGGCATAATATAAAAACAAGTGCTGTAATACCCTTAATCAACCTGAAAAGGGGGTTAAAGGGTTAAAGGTGCAACAAAAATAGGCACAACTTGGTGTGAGATCGTAGAAGCAGGCAGGAGGTCCTGTAAACAAGATGGTTTTGCTGACATTTTTATTTCAGTGGGTGACCACTCCCACTGAGCCGTGGGTAACTGGCAGCAGCAACAAAGGACCAAAACAAAGGACTCCTGACCTGGAAGGGTTAAATTCTCAGTAATGAGGTCCCTTGATGAAAGCAATAAATCAACGGCCTAGCAGGCCAATTCACAGGGGCATGTCATAATCACCTGGTACTTCAGTGGTGCTCCCTGGCCCTGCTGGCAAATGAGGCCTGAAATAATCTTCCACAGGCGGATGTGCCCACAACACGGTATTAGGGGGCAGATGCAGCATGAAGGGACCCCTAATAGGTATTGGCCCCATAAGCCTAGGGGTGATGACAGCTGCTGACCGCACCGGTGCAGGGATAACAGTCGCAGGTTGTGCTTGCCTAGATACCGCCGCCGCAAGCGGTCCGGTGGGCTCTGCGCAGCAAGTCACAGGGTGAGAGGGCCTTCTTGGGGGCCTCAACGCAGCTGCGGTAGCAGAAGGTGGCTGGCGGGTAGGGACAGGCACCCTTACCTCTTCCTTCTTAGGCGGCGTCTGGATCCTGGCGGTGGCAATCTTGCGTAACTCCCGCAACTTCTCCTCCAGACGGACGATCTGGACGTCAAGGCTCTCGGTCTCAGGATCGCTGTCCTCCGCTGTCGCCGCCGGCACAGATACAGTAGATGGTGCATCGGACGCAGCCGCTGCAGGCTTCGGTGGCGCATCAGGTCTCTTACCCTTCCGGATATTCTCCAGGGTAACGCGGAGTCCTTTCAGATTCTCCATTTCTTGAATTGTTTTCTCCCGGCGAGGCAGCTCGGGGGATGGATAGGGACTCACCCATTTCTCCAATACGGTTGGCTGCCAGAATACGTTAGGGCCAATGAAAGAGCCCCGCTCTTGGAATGCGTGATGGGCCGGTTCTGGAGAGCGCGCTGGTTTGCACTCGCAGCCAGAGTAGTCCTCATCTGCCTCCCAGTCCTCCGGTTCTTTCTTGGGACGGGTCACGGCAGTAGCATATGGGCCATGCAGGCCCTCGGCAGGGGTGAATTCCACTTCTTCTCCCTCGCAGAGGTTATGCATATGCTCGGGAAGGTAACCCCGCTTGACGGATCTCCGGTTTACATATAAGTCTCTGCCGGTGGTATAGTTTTGTATGAAACCGTAGCCACGGTTCTTGTCGAAGGCCACAACCAACCCCTTTCTCCTTTCCAGGCGGGGTTGGGTGTCAGTGTGGCGCTCTTGAACGGTCTTTGCCAGTTCTTCGTAGAATATCTTTGACTTTGTATTTTTCTTTATGGCAGCCTCCTGGATCTCTGCCATTAACACTGACCACTTGAACGAGGGCTGGAAGAAGTCCCTCCAGGAGCCATAGTAGTTCTCCGGTTGCGTCCTCAGTGGCGGGCAGGCGGGCTTCTCCGGTCCCGGAGAGTAGGCCGGTGGAGCGTCCTCTGGCTCTACACCAACATCATCCATTTCCAGCAAATCAGGCGCAGACATCCCAGCAGAGCAGTTTTCACTCTGCAACATGCTCGATCCTTCTCTGGAGAGCGACAGGGTGGCGCCAATAAGTTCAGACAGGTCCTCCCATTGCACTGGGAGGCCGCCCCCCAGGTACTCCAGTATGGGGGAGGCAGAGTCCATTTCTGCAGACATGCAAATGTCCAGACAGGGCGGTGGCGCCGACATTGAGCCTTTTCCCGCTCTTTTCAGCAAAAAGGCGCCAACTTTTACCGCCAATTCAGGGTGAAGATGACGCAGCAGTAAATTCAAGCAAGCTCAGCGGCCATCTTTAGCAAAAACGCTGTCTATTCACTGACAGCAAGCGGTGGCTTAAACAAGCAGCAAATAGTCCAGAAAACACTATTTTCACACCGCTACTTAGGACAGTCCTTTGGGCCCAGCAATTTTCAATAAAACAATTAGGGCTTGTCACTTTAAGGCAGTCTTTAGCACACAGTTTTATATCCGCAATGGCGCAGGAATGTTCCGTAAATCCTGTTTGTGACGCCAATTTATGCAGCACGCCAGACCTGCAGGGTATTGCGATTGTGAGGTCACGGTTAACGGCAAGCGTTGACTTGGTGGGAACTGCAGGTTTTCTCCCGGGAGGCAAACTCTTCCCCTGGGGTGAATCTTCTGAGCTAACTGAGGCTCACTTGATCCGCAGGTAGGCTAGGATCCCTCTACTAGCCTCCTGGTAACAACTAGAAGCCTGGGCTGTCTAGCTGCATGTCAGGAGGAGGCCCTCAGCATATCACTGGCTGGTGCCTTCTAACTTGTCTCTGCAGACTCCTGACTCTGAACTCCCTCTCCCTGTCTGGGCCTGGATATTTATACTAGGGGTTCTCTAACTCCCTCTAGTGTCTGGGATGTCTAAATGCACCCAACTAGGCCTGCTATTGCATATTACAGGGGAACATTGCATATAAAAAACACATTAGAAAATACATTGATTGCACAATTACATATGACATTTCTGTCCCTTGTGAGTAGGAGGAACGCGCACACCAATTGACCCTTGTGTAGTGCCCAAGCCTATCTAGTGGGACACTACACACTGCTCCGTTCCAGTTCCCTGACCACCTGCCTTTTTACACTGGTCTTACAGTTCTAGTCCTGTTAACTTCCGGATGGACAGGGTTACATGTGCCCATTAAACCATGTCATTGCTGAGGCCAGTCATTGGCTGCAGTGACGCACATGCCCCCATCTGTCCAGAAGTTTATCACCTTCACTGCAGCTAGGGGGTTATAAGTCTATTATTGCCGATCACAGGCTATGCCACCAGGTGTCTGCTGTCTAAAACAGCAGGCAACCAGAGGCTATGGCTGGCCACTCAGCTTGTGAGAGGGCACCATTTTCAAAAACCCGACATTTGCAGTAAATGCTAATATGTCAGTAAGCAAAGGGCACACAGTTACCAGATGTTGGCCGCTGCGTTGATGCTCTTTATGCATATCATTCTCCCCTTCTTTTGGAGGTATATGTCAGCAGTAGTGTTGAGCAAATCGAGCTTTGGATCCAAGATCCGAAGCCCATTCATTCAAAACTTCATTTTAATGCTGTACAGAGATCCGTCTCCGTCCAGCATTAAAAGGTATGGGCTCCGGCAAGGTGATATTCATTATCACCAAAGTCTCGCGGAACTTCGGTAAATAACTTCGGCCATCGTTTTTTTAAACTTAAAAACCATTTTCAAACTTGGTTCCCAAGTCGGCTTCGATACCAGCAGGTACCTCGGTACCGAAGCCGACTTCGGATCCAAGTTTTAAGTTGGTTTTCAAGTTTAAAAATCAAAGTCCGAAGTTATTTACAGAAGTCCCGCGAGACTTTGGGGATAATGAATTTCCCTCGCCGGAGCCCATACATTTGAATGGTGTACAGAGGCGAATCTCCGTACAGCATTTAAACAAAGTTTTGAACGAATAGACTTCGGATCTTAGATCTGAAGCTCGATTCTCCTAACACTAGTCAGTAGTACTGGTGTATACGTACCTCTGATGTTAGCCTGCCAGTCATGGCCACACAGTTAAATATGTCATCCACTGACATCTGATGCAATGGACCCTGTGGACACATTAGACATATGTGCAAGAACCCAAAAGTGTTTAAATACTGTAGCTGATATGAACAGAGTCTAATATCTGATTTGGTACTTTATGGTTAAAATATTTGTCATAGATTTTATATCAGTAGTAAGTAGGCTGAATTTTTTGTGAAATAACTGCAAACTTTGATACATACCAGCAGTAGTTCTGCAAGTGGCATTGTCTGCTTTGTAATCCTTTGGCCCCTTGTTGTCAGAGTGCCCCATTATTGTGTCAGAGCGGGGTTTGTCTTCTACTGGTCAACCAGTCATTCCTTTATAATATTGGAAAGTGAATGGAAAGCTTTGACAGTTGGTCCTCATGCTCATGGGATGGGAGCTTTATGAAGGCACATGGAGACCCTGGAGCCATAAGCAAACATTGGGGAGATTTAACAAAACAGGTGCCAAAGGAAACTGGCTTAGTTGCCCATAGCAACCAATCAGCTCCCACCTTTCATTTTCTAAAGGAGCTCTGAAAAATGACAGGTGGAATCTGGTTGGTTGCTATGAACAACTACATAACTTTGGCGCTTGGTGCTGCCGGCCGTGCGACATACTTTAAACTATGCCAGCTCCCTTGCACCTTTGAGACAAAATCTGCAACATAAATATGCCAAAAGTGGCGTAAAAACAAAAATAAATGACCCCCTATGTGTGACAGAAAACTAACACCGCACATCACTCTGAACACATGAAACATGGTGGTGGCAGCATCATGCTGTGGAGATGCTTTTCTTCAGCAGGGACAGGGAAGCTGGTCAGAGTTAATGGGAAGATGGATGGAGCTAAATACAGGGCAATCCTGGAGGAAAACCTGGTAGAGGCTGCAAAAGACTTGGAGACTGGGGAGGAGGTTCACCTTCCAGCAGGACAACGACCCTAAACATACAGCCGATCTACAATGGAATGGTTTAGATCAAAGCATATTCATGTGTTAGAATGGCCCAGTCACAGTCCAGACCTAAATTGAGAATCTGTGGCAAGACATGAAAATTGCTGTTCACAGACGCTCTCCATCCAATCTGACTCAGCCTGAGCTATTTTGCAAAGAAGAATGGGCAAAAATTTCAGCCTCTAGATGTGCAAAGCTGGTAGAGACATACCTCAAGAGACTTGTGTAGTGTCCCACTAGGTAAAGGTGGGCACTGCACAAAAGGGGTTAATGTGTTTTGATTGCATTTAATGTCATGTGTATGCATTTCCCTGTGTTAACTGGGTGTCAGGCCTGTCAGGGTGCAGTTTAGCCTCCCAGACGTTAGAGGGAGCCAGAGAGCCCTGGTTATATATAGGTAGGCCCAGACAGGGGAGTGTTAGTTCATTCCAGGGAGGAGTTACTTCGTCCACCTGAAGCTCCTGAGGCTAGGATTAGCTCAGTAGAGACACCCCAGTTGCAGGACAGAACCTCCTGGGAGAAACCCACAGTCCTTCATCATTCAAGCAAGGATATTACAAGCAAAGATAAGTAACGCTGATAGGCAGATGCTTTAGGAAGCAAAGCAAGGATTTAATACGAGAGGAAGACCTATATATACCAAGGATTTAAGCCACCATTTAGGCATCCGGAGCTTGGGATTGAAACCAGACAGGAGTTCTAGAAAGGACAGCGTACGCTATTTCTGAGGAAAGGTACAACCTGATTCTGAGTGTGTTGTGGATTTACCCTCTGAGTATCTTGCATAATCAATACCTGCTATCTTGTGGAATAAGCCTGCTTGTGAAGCACTTGATCTAAAAGACTGTATTACCATCTGTATGTACAAAGTTGGACTATTAAGTAAAGCAACGTTTGGTTCACTATACCACTTGTGTACCTCACTTATTCCAACTATAAATCGGTGTGCCACCGTTGCAGGCACTGGCGTCACAAATCCAAAAGGGACCTTGCCCCAGGCACTTAAAATACCTGTAACATTCAGGGCACCTCATCCACCATCAGGCCTGGTCCCTACATACAGAGTGTGCCCCAGAGGAACTGTGTCTACCTCTTCTTCACTGCCGCATGCCTGCCCAGGGTTCTCCAATACAGTGAGCAACCCTCGATTGCCCATAACCGTGACCTCGCTTCGCTATACCCTGCAGGTCTGGCGTGCTGCATAAATTGGATTTACGGAACATTCCTGCGCCATTGCGGATATACAACTGTGTGCTGAAAATCGCCTTAAAGTGACTAAGCCCTATTGTTTGATTAAAAAGTGCTGGGCCAAAGAGAACTGTGATAATCTGCGGTGTGAAGATTATATTTTCTGGACTGTTTGCTGCTTATTTGAGCCACCGCTTGCTGTCAGTGAATAGACAGCGATTTTGCCACTTAAACCTGAGGTCGATTGCAAGTGCGCCTGGTGAACCGTTTGGCGCGAAAAAGAGGACTTAGGCGCGAAAAGAACGAGGCGGAGTCATCGCCCGGCCAGCAAGGAGGAAGAACGCCGCCCTGTCTGGAGGAAAAGGTGCCGCCTACCTGAGTCCCGGAGCTACGAGAAGCCGCGCCCACCTGCTGACGCTGTACGCAGGACGCTCAACGCCCGTAGCCACGCATCTCGCGAGACCTGGAGCGAGCATCACCGGAGTAAGTACAGACTTTGAACTGTTGCCGGCTCTTCTGTTTACCTTACCGGAACATTCCCGACCCCTGCCAGGGCACCGGAGGGAGCCCCGTTAGTGACAAAAGACTTTTCTGTGGAAAAAAAAAAGTTATTATCATTGCCGCTCCGGTCCACTCTGCTACATTTAAAGGGCCATACCCACCTAGCAACGCCATGTCCACACCTGAGGAAATCGGACAGGTGGCCCCAGTCGTGCCTTCTGAAGTATCCACAGCCGACCCTAGGGCCCCTGCCGCCGCAGCACCGCCAAGCCTGATGCCGCTAACTATGCCGTACTATTTTGGGGCCCCCTGGTTCCCACGTTATTCAGGGGAAGCCCACAAGTTAAAGGACTTTAGGGAACAGATACTGGCCTTGTTCCGGCTTTATCCCATAACTGCCGAACAGCAAATGGAGATCCTTTTAGCTCAGTTAGAAGGGGCCGCCCGCAGGGAAGTCATGTCGTGGCCCCGCTCTGAGAAAAGTAGCCTGGAACAGATCTTTGATCGCTTAGGCACCACATTTGAGGCCAGAACGGTGTCAGAAGTTAAAATGCGTTTCTTCAGCAGAAAACAGCAGCCTGGAGAGTCGCTCCGCGATTTTGCCCTGTCCTTACAAGAGACACTGAGAGCTGTAGTCCAAGTGGATCCCAAAGAAGCTAAGATTCAGGACCGGACTCTTAGAGAGCAATTCATTGCGGGCATAAGTACTGAGCATTTAAAGGGCAAGCTACGGATGTTGTCAGCTCAACACCCCCATTGTACATTTTTGGATTTTAAGGAATTGGCCATCAGTATACTAGGCCAGAACCCTGCTCCAGGGCCAGCAGCCTTCCCTGAACCTCAGGCTTGTCAGCCAAAGACTGTTAATGTGGGGCCTGCAGAAGTCAGTCAGGCCACCCAGGCTCCAGTCACAGATGTAGTGGCAGCACTAATGGAGCAAGTGAACCATCTTACTCTCAGCTTAGAGAAGGTGTGTAAGAAGATAGCGGAGTGGGAGAGACCACTGTTACTAGAGGGTGAAGGCCCTTTTCCTCCAAGGCTCCCACCTGCCTATAGGGATGTATATCCAAAAGAACCTGATGGGCGACCGAGTTACCGGTCCAGAAGTAGAAAGCAGCCTGTCTGCCATCATTGTAAAAAATATGGACATACTGAATCAATGTGCTGGCAGTTAAACCGGGCAACCCCTGAGGCAGAGGCCCGCCCCTCGGGAGGTAGAACAGTAGGTCCAAAGGATCCAAGCTGGATGCCTAAGTATGTAGGATCCCGTCCGAAAATTAATATATGTATCAACGGGATATCCTTTGAAGCCCTGTTGGACACTGGGTCACAGGTCACCACCATTCAACGGCCTGCCTTTGACAAATTCTGGGATCCAAGTCTCCTCACCCAGCCACCAGAGTCCTGGCTTGATATCATTGCCAGCAACGGTAAGCCTGTGAAAGTGCATGGGTATTGGGAACCTACCCTGCAGGTGGGAGATGCCACCCTGCCACAGCAAGGCGTGATTGTGGTACAAGCAGGAGATAAAGGAGGACACCCTGTGATCTTAGGGACTAACGTTCTAAAAAATTGTTACCCCGAAGTGCTTGAAGCATTGAATCAAACTATATCTTCAGCCTCACCTGCTTCCAGAAGGGTTATTCAAAAGACTATTAGTGTGCTGTGTGCTCAGCAAAGGTTCGCCAACAAGAAAGGAGAAATTTGCACTGTCCGGATCCGGGATAACCGGCCGGTAATTCTGCCTCCAAATTCCTGTGGTGCCGTGCTGTGTTGGGGATCCAGGGCCAGGACTATCAAGCCCTAGTGGAATCTATTCCCTTTGAAAATCATCTCAAGGTAAAGTGCCTGTCCGCTTAATTAATTTTGGTGATCACCCCGTTACTCTTTTTAAGCACTGCCCCGTTGCTCAGCTTTTTCAAGTGTCTTTCCAGGATGTGATCCATCTGCCTGCCACAGAGGCGTTCCAGACCACACAGAGCAGCAGCACCCCTAAGACATCCTGGTGGGAATAACTACATGTGGGGAACGAATCCACCCCAAAAGAGCAAATAGAGGGAGTCCTGAAGCTGGTGAAGGAGCACCACCAGGCTTTCAGCAAGCACTCCACGGACTATGGAGAGGTCAGTGTAATCAAACACACCATACCCACTGGCTCTCATCCTCCTATTAAGGAGAGGCACAGACCCATACCGCCTACTACCTATCAGTCTGTGAAAGAGATGATACAGGAGATGAAAGACTCTAACATAATCCGGGACAGTCATAGTCCCTGGGCTGTGCCCCTAGTACTTGTCCGGAAAAAAGATGGCAGCATAAGGTTCTGCGTGGATTACAGAAAAATTTATCAAATCACCCACAAAGATGCATATCCATTGCCACGCATTGAAGAGTCCTTGACTGCCCTGGGGTCATCAGCCTATTTCTCCACCTTGGACTTAACCAGCGGGTACTGGCAAGTACCCATGGCCCCAGAAGATCGAGAAAAGACTGCTTTCACTACACCTATGGGCCTGTTCGAATTCAATTATATGCCGTTTGGACTGTGTAACGCTCCAGGAACGTTCCAGAGGCTGATGGAACGTTGTTTAGGCCATAGGAATTTTGAGACTGTACTCTTACATCTGGATGATGTCATTGTATACTCCAAGACGTATGAGGACCATTTAAAGCACCTGGGTGAGGTGTTTCAAGTTCTTGCTAAATATGGCCTCAAAATCAAGCCATCCAAGTGCCACCTACTGAAACCAGCGGTCAAATACCTTGGGCACGTTGTCAGTGCCGAAGGTATACAGCCTGATCCTGATAAACTTGCTGCTGTCCGCAACTGGCCTACTCCAACGACCGTGAAAGAGGTGAGAAGCTTTCTCAGTTTTGCAGGGTACTACAGGCGTTTCATCCCGCATTTCGCACAAATTGCGGATCCCATCCAGGAACTGTTGAGGGGGCATCCAAAGAAGAGCTCGAAAACTCCTATTCCTGTTGAATGGAACCAAGAACGAGAAATTGCCTTTCAACTCCTAAAGAAGAAGTTGACTGAACCCCCTGTTCTGGGTTACCCAGATTATCAGAAGCCATTCCTCCTCTACACGGATGCCAGTAAAAGAGGCCTGGGGGCCGTGTTGGCTCAAGTGCAAGACAACAAAGAAAGGGTAATTGCCTACGCCAGCAGATCCCTGAAGGGAGCTGAAAAGAATGACCATAATTACAGTTCTTTCAAGCTGGAGTTTCTTGCCTTAGTGTGGGCTGTGACTGAAAAGTTCAAAGACTATCTCGCTGCCACACCATTTGTTGCCTTCACGGACAATAATCCCCTGGCGCATCTGAACACGGCCAAGTTAGGGGCACTGGAGCAAAGATGGGCCTCCCGCCTAGCCAACTATGACTTTACTGTGAAGTACCGGGCAGGCCGCTCCAATGATAATGCTGATGCCCTGTCGCGGCTTCCCACTACAGAGGCCCCAGATGAGCTAAAAGATGCCTGGGTAGAAGTGGAAATGCCCGCATTCTACAAAAAATTTGCCCAGCAGGATAATATCCGTGCTGAAAATCTCCCTGCTGCTGATCCTCCCTCCTCGGATGATCCTGAGTCCAGAGGCGATCAAGAGAGATGGATTAAGCTCCAGTCCGAAAGTAGAGTCCTCGGTGAACTGCTCGACTTCCTTACCAGTGGGAAAATCCCTGAGAGAATCCGCAGGAAGAGTGCAGACCCAGAACTAGTGAGAGTGTGGAGACATCGCCACCAATTATTCCTTCAAAGAGGCCTGTTACTCAGAAGGAGTCTGGATCCAGTGTCCTGTGATAGAGTTTACCAAATTCTCCTGCCATGTCGGGATGCCAGCCTGGTACTGGACATGTACCACAACCAGTCCGGACACTTCAGTGTGCAAAAGACTGAGGCCACCATACGGAGAAGATTCTATTGGATTGGGATGAGAGAGGATATCGAAAAATGGTGCCGAGAATGCACTGCCTGTGATGTGGGGCGGACTGAACGCCATGACCAGAGGGCGCCTCTCCATCCTATTGTAAGTACAGCTCCTTTAGAACTTGTCGCGATTGATCATGTGAAATTGGAGCCGAGTCGCTCTGGGTATACTTATGCCATGACTATAATTGATCACTTCACCAAGTTTGTCGAAGCAGTGCCTGTGAAAGACCTGACAGCCAAGACCACAGCTGAGGCGTTCTGGAAGCATTTCTTGTTGCCCTACGGCTGCCCAGAAAGGATCCTCACCGACCAAGGGTCTGTGTTTGAGTCACAGCTGTTCCATGAGATGTGTCTGCTGCACAACTGCCAGAAAGTCCGGACCACCGCCTATCATCCGCAAGGTAACGGACTCTGCAAAAAAATGAATAAGACTCTCATTGAAATGTTGAGAGCAGTACCCCCTGAGACGAGGGGTGATTGGCCTACTCTGTTGCCGCAGCTCATGTACACTTACAACAACACCATCCATTGTTCCACCGGTTACACCCCGTTCTATTTGATGTTTGGCCGACAAGGGAGATTGCCTGCGGATCACTCCCTGGGTGTACAAGTACCGGATGTAATCAACCCTCTGCCCAGGACAGATTGGGTAGTGGAACATCAAAGGCGTCTCCTCAATGCTAAGGAGATTGTCCAGGAACGGATGGAGATTGTTCGAGAAAGGCAGCAGAAGGACTATGACCAGACTGCCCATGCGGGACCCCTGGCTCTGGGAGACAAGGTATGGTTGAAAAACAACCACCGGACCAGCAAGTTGGACAGCAAATGGGAAAGGATTCCCTACATTATTACTGCCATACCCAATGCTGCAGCCCACATTTACCAGGTCTCCAGAGAAGGAAAAGGTCCCCAAGTCGTTCACAGGAACCGCCTCAAGCCCTGTATAGAAGGAGAACCAGCGGCGGAGGAGATGGAGCCTGAGCCTTCTGAGGAAGAATTGCCGGCTCCACTTATGGACCCTATGCAGGCTGTGGAGAACTTGATCCATGATAAAGAGCCGCTCCACTGGGCCCTCACGCCTTGGTTGAATTTACTGGTTCCTGCTCCTGTTCGTGTTAGTCCTCCGTCTCAAGACATTTTACCCCAGAGAGCTCCTGAAGAAGTTCCAGAGGCGGTGAGCTCCCCTGACCTTCCTGAGTCCAGGCAGGAGGAATCCCTGCCACTAAGGAGGTCCACTCGTTCTACCAGGGGACACCCACCTGTGAGGTTTGAGGACTACATCATGGGCCCAGGTAGCCCCTCACGGGAAACCCCTGTTTAACCTTTGCAAGCCTAGGTACGGACTCATGTGATCCTTTGAGCCTCCAAGGACTTATGTTTGTTTGCATTTTTATGGACTATCCTGGTTTATTGATACGCGACACCAGGTCAGCGCCCCTGTTCCCTTCCATTATCCTGAGAGAAGAGAACGACGCCCCTTTTCACCATTCCTTCGGTTACAATGTTTGTTAATGTTTGTATTGTTGCTGTGATAATTGCCATGTATGCCGGTTCTCATTTTGTCTCTCAGGCTGCAGTATCCAGCCGGGCAGGGCCCCTCCATGTTGCGCCGAGGACGGGCAACGTTATAGCGTGGTTGTATGTAGTGTCCCACTAGGTAAAGGTGGGCACTGCACAAAAGGGGTTAATGTGTTTTGATTGCATTTAATGTAATGTATGCATTTCCCTGTGTTAACTGGGTGTCAGGCCTGTCAGGGTGCAGTTTAGCCTCCCAGACGTTAGAGGGAGCCAGAGAGCCCTGGTTATATATAGGTAGGCCTAGACAGGGGAGTGTTAGTTCATTCCAGGGGAGTTACTTCGTCCACCTGAAGCTCCTGAGGCTAGGATTAGCTCAGTAGAGACACCCCAGTTGCAGGACAGAACCTCCTGGGAGAAACCCACAGTCCTTCATCATTCAAGCAAGGATATTACAAGCAAAGATAAGTAACGCTGATAGGCAGATGCTTTAGGAAGCAAAGCAAGGATTTAATACGAGAGGAAGATATATATATACCATGGATTTAAGCCACCATTTAGGCATCCGGGCCTTGGGATTGAAACCAGACAAGAGTTCTAGAAAGGACAGTGTACGCTATTTCTGAGGAAAGGTACAACCTGATTCTGAGTGTGTTGTGGATTTACCCTCTGAGTATCTTGCATAATCAATACCTGCTATCGTGTGGAATAAAGCCTGCTTGTGAAGCACTTGATCTAAAGGACTGTATTACCATCTGTATGTACAAAGTTGGACTGTTAAGTAAAGCAACGTTTGGTTCACTATACCACCTGTGTACCTCAATTATTCCAACTATAAATCGGTGTGCCACCGTTACAGGCACTGGCGTCACGAATCCAAAAGGGACCTTGCCCCAGGCACTTAAAATACCTGTAACATCCAGGGCACCTCATCCACCATCAGGCCTGGTCCCTACATACCGAGTGTGCCCCAGAGGAACTGTGTCTACCTCTTCTTCACTGCCGCATGCCTGCCCAGGGTTCTCCAATACAGTGAGCAACCCTCGATTGCCCATAACCGTGACCTCGCTTTGCTATACCCTGCAGGTCTGGCGTGCTGCACTTGCAGCTGTAATCACAGTGAAAGGTGGGTCCTACAAAGTATTGACTCGGGGTGGGGGTGGGGGGGCTGAATACAAATTCAACACTCTAGATTTTTATCTTTTGAAGACCACATATCATTTTATTTTCAGTTCACACATACCTGCTACTTGGTGTTGGTCTATCACATAAAATCCCAATAAAATACATTTAGGTTTGTGAGTGTAATATGAACAAATGTGGAAAAGTTCAAGAGGTATGAATACTTTTTCAAGGCACTGTATGTAAATCAGTATGAATTGGTTAAAGGGTTTCTACCACCACATTTTGACCTATTTAGCTGTCAGACACTAGCGATCTGCTAGTGTCTGCTGTACCTAACCATGCTATTGTAATTCCTTTCTCTGCAGCGGTTACCCTAAAAAACGTAGTTTTATTGGCATGGAAATGAGCCTCTAGGTGCTATGGGGGCGTCTTTTCAGCACCTAGAGGCTCCGTCCACTCACCATTTCTGCTGCCCAGTGCGCTCCAGCCCGCCCCTCTGCTCTAGATTGACAGCCTACTTCTCTCCATCTCGGCCGAATTCTCGCGCCGTGTGCTTCTGTATTCGGTGCAGGCGCAGTGACTGTCTCCCTGCGCCGGCATCTTCACTGCGCCTGCGCCGATTACAGAAGCACACGGCGCAGGCGCGAGTAGGCTGTCAATATAGAGCAGAGGGGCGGGCTGGAGCGCACTGGGCGGCAGAAATGGTGAGTGGACGGAGCCTCTAGGTGCTGAAAAGACGCCCCCATAGCACCTAGAGGCTCATTTGCATACCAATAAAACTACGTTTTTTAGGGTAACCGCTGCAGAGAAAGGAATTACAATAGCATGGTTAGGTAGAGCAGACACTAGCAGATCGCTAGTGTCTGACAGCTAAATAGGTCAAAATGTGGTGGTAGAAACCCTTTAAAGGGGTTGTCTGGGTTCAGAGCTGAACCCGGACATAATCACTTCTTCCCTCATTCAGCCCGTATAAGTGGAGTATCTGATCTGTATTTCAAGGGCAATGGCTTTTTCTTTAGATCTGGTGACGTAACGGGTCTCTGTATGGGAATGCTAGGCAGAGGCTTTCGCCTAGCAGTGAGCCCAGTGATGTCACTGGCACTAATGGGCAGGCTTTAGTGCTGTCCTAGCCTGTAAAATAGCCTAGGGTAGCGCTATAGATGTGACGTCATTAAGAACATTGCTAGGCAGAAACCTCCACCTCCATTAGTAAAAATATAAACAAAACAGCCCTTGCCCTGCGAGATGCAGCACAGGGCAAGGGGGAGCATCGGAGCATGAAATGCTCTGAAGCTCCACTCATACGGGCTGAATGGGTGAAGAAGGGGTTATGTCTGCGTTCAGCTTTGAAAATGGACAACCCCTTTAATGCCACACTTAGGTCTTATTCAGACATCAGTGAATTACGGACATGTGCTGTACGGATATTTTCCATGGACAGCACACATACCCATTAATTTAATGTGTGCATACACACATCTGTGATTTACCATGGTCTGGGGGTCTGCAGTTACACCATGGAAACATGCCCTATTTTTGCCCTTGTTTATACAGTAGATCCATCATGTCCATTATAGTCTGAGTACGTGAAAAAAACACGGACATAACATAGAAGTAATCCGTGTTTCATCCATGTATCATGAATCTTTGCTAGATTTTCTTGAAGTAAATTTTTAGCTGAGCAGCGTCCATAGAATATGGCTGACATGGAGGGCGAAAAACGGACACACGGACAAAACATAGATTCTTCAGGGACATCTTTAAACATGAACCACTGACCATGTTGTCAATGATGTCATCATGAACACGGGCATGTGAATGAGGCCTAAGGCTGAGCCAAATGCACTTCAATAAAGGGGTGAACCTGGAGTTTCATATTGTTTAAATTCGAATATATTTTGTGTTCATTTGCACGCTGACCACTAGGTGGTGCTGTTTGCTAAAGCAAAACAAAGGCCTGACTGCAATGCTAATGTTCCTTTGAGAGAGGGGGCAAAGCAATTCACACAAAATATAGATGCTGAAATGCTCCAGCCTCTTAGTATTCTAGTCAGCGGCACTATTTTTTGTTGTGTTCACAGTATATTAAATACATCCAGTTTAATTTAAAAAATTACAAAGACTGAAGTGGGATTAAGGTGATCTGGCAATGGCATAATTACACTAAGCTGTTGGTACTGAAAGACTCCCTCTCCTGATTGATGATATTTAAGGTGTTGTTGAATTAATGGGTGGACTGAAGACCTCCATCAGTCAACTGAGGACCCAGCCCATTGATGCATAACACGGATGAACACCAATTCCTAAAGGGGTTGTCCAGGATTAAAAAAAAACATGTCGGCTTTCTTCCAGAAATAGCACCAAACCTGTCCATAGGAGAGAGGAGCAGAGGATAGGAGGAGAGGTAGTGGTTAAGATGGTGCTAATAGTACTCACCATTCACAGTGGTTAGCTCCACCATGGCACTCCCTAGGACTGTGCAGGGACTAGAGGGCACACCCTTTCTTCCCTCAGAATCACCCTCGTGTTGGAGCTCCTGCTTGTGGTACTTGGGGTGTCCTTGATGAACAGTTTGGCTGGTTTCAAGGCAGGAGTGCAGAGGCAGAGGCCAATGGATTGATGGTGATGTCAATAACCAGGCTCGTTGGTTGCATTAAATAATGCATATTTTTACTGAATTGATGAAAGGAGTAGTAGTAATATAGCAGCAAAAGGCACAGTTCTAAAGTAGATCTGCTGCGGCCTACTACCAAGGCATCTGGGGTATCCCTTGCCCCTTAGGAGGTTTCTACTAAATATGTCCTTCTTATAGAGCAAGTAAACGTGACGCCAGCTGTGTTTAAGCAGCGGAAGCACAAGACTCCCTTTTGTAGATAATGTTGGTACCCCGGGTAGGATTGCCAGAGTGGTGCTGGGTGGCCTACAGTCTCTGTAGATGTTATATACATGTGTCACGGTGTTCCTACCTGGATATCCGTGGATCCCAGATGTGGTATAGTCCGAAACAAGTGCAAAAAGGGGTAGGTGAACTTGGATGGTGAATAAGTAGAATAAATGGAGTCCAGACTTTGTAGTAACGTTGAACACAGCTTTACTTGGCATAAATGGTAATCCAAACAATTTCCAAACGGTATCTTGGTCATCAGCAGGTACTTTCTGTATCCGTATGTCAGTTCCACAAAAGGTAGGACATGTCCAACATTAACTTAACTCTTTTGGCATTAGTTAACCCTTGGCTAGGGGTTAGCACAGACTCGCAGCTTTTGTTGGTTCCCTAGGTTGTTGGATGGGATCCCTTTATCATCTCATGGAAATACTGTTCTGATTGGTAAAAGCTTCTGATTAAAAAGGAAGACTTCCTTACCTCACAATCATTTGCCACTGTTTTTTGATGCTGTCTTGATCAACGCTTATCTCCGTTTCATGCTCCAAGCTCAATACACTGGAGATGCCTTCTATGCATATCACTGAGACTGGTCACAGCTGCAGCCAGTGATTGACTAAGGGGACATCTTGAGCCATTTCCTGTGTCTCAATCTGGGAACAGGAAGTGGAGACCAGCAGGGATCGGGCAGTGTTGGAGTAGCAGCAACAGGGATCATTGAGGGGAGCATGGCTTCTGTTTTCTTAACCCTTTCTGCCCCTATCTTTTAAGTCAGCTGCTGAAAGTAATACAGTGCTAAGATAGTCAGAGCTACAGTCCAATCATAACAATATCTGACAGCTTGAGGTCCTGCCGCTGTGACCTCTGCCAATCATTATAATTAGCGTTGAGCAAAGCGAGCTTCGGATGTTTCATCTGAAGTCGCTTTGTTCAAAACTTCGAAATAATACTGTATGGAGATCTGTCTCTGGATAGTAACAGAATGTATGGGCTCCGATGAGCCGAAGTTAGTTAAAAGTTGAAACAGAACTCGGCTTTGGTTCCGACAAGTACCTTGGAACAGAAGTCGAGTTTGGTTTCAAGTTTTAAAGTGGTTTTCCACTTTAAAAATCAACTACCAAAGTTATTCAACAAAGTCACGCGTGACTTCCCAAATAACTAACTTCAGCTCATGGGAGCCCCTACATTCTAATACTGTACGGAGACGAATCTCCGTACAGTATTATTCCGAAGTTTTGAACAAAGCAACTTCGGATGAAGCATCCGAAGCCTGATTCGCTCAACGCTAATTATAATGACAGATGAGTCTTGCCAGGTAAGCTCCCTGTTTCTTTCTTTATTGGCAGTTCTATTTGGCCTCCAAAAATACGAAAGAAACTCACAGGAAATGAAGTTCCAGCTTGCTTTCCTAGAACCCCTACTACTTTGTTCTGGTGATTAATGGGATCCTAGGTTGGACATTGATGTCATATCCTTTCAAAATGATTCTGTACTGTAACAGCTTCTTTAAAGTGGCTTTCCAGGACTTAGATATTGATGACCTATCCTTAGGCTCCTGCACCCCCACCGATCAGCTGTTTTGGGTAACCACCAGCAGCAGAAACTATACAATGTACAGAGCTGGAAGCAGAGAGCCCCATACACTGTATAGTGGCCGTAACAGGGTACTGCAACTCAGCTGAGCTGCAGTATGCAGGTGCCGCAAACTACACAGTGTACAGAGCTTTCTGTCTACTTTATAGTTTCTGGCACTGACAGCTGGCTGAAATAGCTGATCAGTGGGGGTGCTGATTGTCGGCCTCTCACCAATCTCATATACACTGATATATGAGCTACCTTGGAGTTTTAGATTAGTTGTACACCGTGTCACTGATGATATTTCATCTTCTTTGTATCCAAGGTTTTTGTGAAAGGTAAGATGCATTTTTTCTCATTTACAAAATGTTTTTTTTTTTTTACTCACTTATGTGAAATGACGTTTAAAAGATAGAGCCGAGTGCAATTGGAAATTTGATTGCATTTACATAATCTAAGGGTTGTTAAAGGGTAACTTTTCATGGGTCCAAAATTGCTGCAGATTTTACCTGTGGAAGTTTATTTTTCTAGCTTGATTTGGCAAAAAAAAAAAAAAGCATATGTAAGAAATCATAAGTCAGTATCATGTCGATGTATGGGTGTTCCTTTTTAAGTCTGTAAATTAAGACAGTTGGTATGTCTTTCATGTATGTTCAGACAACTAAACTGTCGGGTTTAAAGAACATCTGTCAGCAGATTTGTACCTATGACACTGGCTCACCTGTTAGGGTACTTTCACACTTGCGGCAGAGGATTCCAGCAGGCAGTTCCGTCACCGTATGCAAACTGATGGCATTTGTCAGATGGATCAGGATCCTGATCCGTATGACAAATGCATTGAAATGCCAGATCCGTCTCTCCGGTGTCATCCGGAAAAACGGATCCGGCATTTTTTTTTAACATTTTTTGCGGTCTGAGCATGCGCAGACCCCAATGCTGGATCCGTTTTGCCGGAACACTCTGGGCCAGATCCGGCATTAACGCATTTCAATGAGAAAAAATGGCAAGTGTTCCTGAATTTTGGACGGAGATAAAACCACAGCATGCTGCGGTATTATCTCCGTCCTGAAAAGCAAAAATACTGAACTGAAGACATCCTGATGCATCCTGAACGGATTGCTCTCCATTCAGAATGAATTAGGATAAAATTGTTCAGTTCTTTTCCGATATTGAGCTCCTAGGACGGAACTCAATGCCGGAAAAGAATAACGCTATTGTGAAAGTACCCTTACATGTGCGCTTGGCAGCTGAAGGCATCTGTGTTGGTCCTATGTTCGGAAATGCAGAACAGACACAGCTGGTATCTGTGTTTTTGTGGATCTGCAATTTTCAGACCGCAAAAACAGCAACGGCCATGTGCATGAGTCCTGACTGTATCAGAAGGCTTAGAATAAAAAAGACCATTCTCATTTTAAAGCCCATTGTGGTGAAATAATTAAGGCAATCCCTTAGAAGTGAAACTCCGTCCCTCACGGTATTAAGAGGTGAAGTGGGCATTTTGATGCCACGGGTATTTTGCAGAAATTAATGAGCAGGGGATGGTGCAAAACGAAAATGTTTTTCACAAATATAGCATTTCAGTGCCCAAAATGCTGTGCCCAGCTTTTGCCATCTGAGACTCACACAAAACCCCTTAAATTATTAAGCAGGTTCTACTGGATACGGAAATGCCATAAAAGTGGATGTAAATCGCTGCTTGGGTACACTACAAGGTTCAGAAGGCAAAGGCCAACTTTTTGCTGCTATTGGAATGGCTTTAAGGCACCATGTCACTTTGGAACAGCCTCTTGCGCAAATAAAGCCATTTTCTGAGAATACTTTTTTTTTTCTAATCAGATGGAGCGGTGTGAGGGCTTATTGTTTGTGGGATGAGTTGCCATTATTATTGGGTACAATTTTGGGTACATACAACTTTTTGATCCCTTTATTCATTTTGAAAAGTAAGATAAAGAAAGGGCAGCTATTCTGTCATTGCTTTTTAGGCTTTGTTATTGCGACGTACACTGTGAGGGAAAAAAGACATGTTATCTCCAGGTCAGTGTGATTACAGAGATCACATTTATATAATATCTATATAATTTTTACTGCTTACACAATTAAAGAATTTTTGAAAAAGTTTTAGTGTCTGTTTTCTGAGATGCATATTTTGTTTTTCTTACAATGGTCTTGTGTCAGTGCTAATTTTTTTACATTTTCATTTTTAATTAATAGCTTCTATTTATTTTTATTTTTTTACAGCATTCACCTTATGGAGTAGATCATGTGATAGTCGTTACAAATGCGGCAATACCAAATATGTTTTCTTTTCTTTTCTGTTTTACACAAAAAAAGCATTTAAAAAAAAGTCATGTCGCCATTTTCTGAGAGCCATAATTTATTTTTATTTTTATGCCGATGGTCTTTATGCCGAAGGTGACATTTTCATTTATCATATGTTAGGATACATAAAACTTTTTGATTGCTTGATATTATGATTTTTGGAAGGCAAAGTGACCAAAAATAGTTCTTCATGTATTGTTTTTACTTATTGATTTTTTTTATTTTTTTTTACGGTGATGACCTGACTGAATAGATCAGGTGATATTTTTATAGATCTTTTTTTAGAAGCAGTTCTAGTTACAAGAAGAGAGCTGCAGCATACAGGACATAAACCCTTAGAAAGAAAACGCCCCCTGAAGGTTTTTAGGAACATGTTCCTGATTACCCAATTCAAAAGATTGTATTAATTACTAGCTATCAATCTTTCATGGACAGTTTAAATGGAAATTGTGTGAGTGTGGAGTGATACACCCCAACTGGTAACACCCATTTGGCAATTTATACATAAATGAATAGTAAGAATAACAGGAACAGCGCAACAAAGAAATGACGACCCAGAATTACTACATAACGAAGTTACTAACCCAGACATGTTAGGAGAGGTGACTGGTCTTTTTGAAAGGGGTTGTCCAAGATCAATTTTTTTTGGCACAGACTGTAGAAAGGATGTTAAATTAATAAAAAAAAATAATCTGAAACTCACCTTCCTGAGCCTCCTCCAATGAAGTGCCACTGCTCCGTCCTCGAGCTGTAACCAATATAAAGTTTTGGTTGTACCCATATACTCCATATGACCACTGCAGCCAGTCACTGACCTCAGCAGTGTACAACATACATGTTTTTCTAATATGATGAACTTTAATGTCAGCTGTTCATAAAATTGATTCCAATATTTTTTTGCATTTTATGTTGTATTTTATCAACCCATCACTCTTCTGTATATAATAGCACATCTTGTATAGTGCATTTACATAATCATACACAATTTATATTTACCTAGTCATTTGCTGTGCATTTTGTCCTTTTAATACAGAATGCAGTAACAATTTGTTCATGCATTGTGTATGACTATAAATATGCAGTGAATAGGATCTCCGCAAAGTGCATTTTTAGCACCGCAAAATGTTAACACAAAAGCATTAGGAAAATGAAAAAAATGTTATTATATGGGGTATAGAAACATAGAATGTGTCGGCAGATAAGAACCATTTGGCCTATCTAGTCTGCCCAATATACTGAATACTATGGATAGCCCCTGGCCCTATCCTATATGAAGTATGGCCTTATGCCTATCCCATGCATGCTTAAACTCCTTCACTGTATTTGCAGCTACCACTTCTGCAGGAAGGCTATTCCATGCATCCACTACTCTCTCAGTAAAGTAATACTTCCTGATATTACTTTTAAACCTTTGCCCCTCTAATTTAAAACTATGTCCTCTTGTAGCAGTTTTTCTTCTTTTAAATATTCTCTCCTCTTTTACCTTGTTGATTCCCTATGTATTTAAAAGTTTCTATCAGATCCCCTCAGTCTCGTCTTTCTTCCAAGCTATACATGTTAAGGTCCTTTAATCTTTCCTGGTAAGTTTTATCCTGCAATCCATGTACCAGTTTAGTAGCTCTTCTCTGAACTCTCTCCAAAGTATCAATATCCTTCTGGAGATATGGTCTCCAGTACTGAGCACAATACTCCAAATGAGATCTCACTAGTGCTCTGTAGAGCGGCATGAGCGCCTCCCTCTTTCTACTGGTAATTCCTCTCCCTATACACCCAAGCATTCTGCTAGCATTTCCTGCTGCTCTATGACATTGTCTGCCTACCTTTAAGTCTTCTGAAATAATGACCCCCTAAATCCCTTTCCTCAGATACTGAGGTTAGGACTGTATCACTGATTTTATATTCTGCTCTTGGGTTTTTACGCCCCAGGTGCATTATCTTGCACTTATCAGCATTAAATTTTAGTTGCCAGATTTTTGACCATTCCTCTAGTATTCCAAAATCCTTTTCCATTTGGTGTATCCCTCCAGGAACATCAACCCTGTTACAAATCTTTGTGTCATCAGCAAAAAGACACACCTTACCATCGAGGCCTTCTGCAATTTCGCTGATAAAGTTATTAAACAATATGGGTCCCAGAACATATCCCTGAGGTACCCCACTGGTAACAAGACCTTGGTCTGAATATACTCCATTGACTACAACCCTCTGTTGCCTGTCCCTCAGCCACTGCCTAATCCATTCAACAATATGGGAGTCCAAGCCCAAAGATTGCAATTTATTGATAAGCCTTCTATGTGGGACAGTATCAAAAGCCTTACTAAAGTCTAGATAAGCGATGTCTACTGCACCTCCTCCATCTATTATTTTAGTCACCCAATCCAAAAAATCAATAAGATTAGTTTGACATGATCTCCCTGAAGTAAACCCATGCTGTTTTACATCTTTCAATCCATGGGATTTTAGATGTTCCACAATCCTCTCCTTAAGTATGGTTTCCATTAATTTTCCCACTATTGATGTCAGGCTTACTGGCCTATAGTTGCCCGATTCCTCCCTACTACCTTTCTTGTGAATGGGCACAACATTTGCTAATTTCCAATCTTCTGGGACGACTCCTGTTGCCAGTGATTGGTTAAATAAATCTGTTAATGGTTTTACTAGTTCACCGCTGAGCTCTTTTAATAGCTTTGGGTGTATCCCATCAGGCCCCTGTGACTTATTTGTATTAATTTTAGACAGCTGACTTAGAACCTCTTCCTCTGTAAAGACACATGCATCAAAAGATTCATTAGTCTTTTTTCCTAACTGAGGTCCTTTTCCTTCATTTTCCTTTGTAAAAACTGAACAGAAGTATTCATTGAGGCAGTCAGCTAGTTCTTTATCTTCTTCCATATACCTTCCTTCTTTTGTTTTTAATTTGGTAATTCCTTGTTTTAGTTTTCTTTTTTCATTTATGTATCTGAAGAATGCCTTATCGCCTTTTTTCCCTGACTGAGCTAACTTCTCTTCTGCCTGTGCTTTAGAAGCTCTTATAACTTGTTTGGCCTCTGTCTGCCTAATCTTATAAATTTGCCTGTCACCCTCGTTTTTTTTTTTTTATAATTCCTAAATGCTATCTTTTTGTTTTTAATGATTTTGGCCACTTCTGCTGAGTACCACAGTGGTCTCTTCCTTTTTTTGCTTTTACTGACAAGCCTAATGCAATTTTATGTTGCCGTCAATAGTGCCACTTTTAAGTAGTCCCATTTCTCCTGGACTCCAATGAAACTGTTCCAATCTGATAGGGACTCGTATACCACTAATCTAATTTTAGAAAAGTCAGTTTTTCTAAAATCTAAAACTTTTGCTTTTGTGTGGTGTGACTCAGTCACTGTAGTGTAAACCACACTGACTGGTGATCACTAGATCCCAAGCTTTCTCCTACAGTAATATCATATACCAAATTCCCATTTGTGAATACTAAATCTAAAATGGCCTCCTTCCGGGTTGGCTCCTCAACTACTTACTGTAGAGATAATCCCAGTAGGGAATTTAGAATATCTGTACTCCTGGCAGAACTAGCTATTTTGGTTTTCCAGTTTACATCAGGAAGATTGAAGTTTCCCATAATGATAACTTCCCCCTTCAATGCCATTTTAGCTATTTCCTCAACTAGTAGATCATCTAATTCTTTGACTTGGCTAGGTGATCTGTATATCACACCTACACGAGTTACCTTATGATTATCAAGCTGCAAGGTAACCCAAACTGACTCTACATTGTTCTCGCTAACTTGTATCATATTAGATTTTATGCTATCTTTCACATACAGGGCCACCCCTCCCCCTTCTTGCCTTCTCTGTCTTTCCTGTATAGAGAGAACCCTGGTATTGTTATATCCCAGTCATTAGTCCCCTTGAACCACGTCTCAGTAACAGCCACTACATCTATATTCTTAGATGCCATTATAGCCTCAAGTTCATTGATCTTATTCCCTAAACTGCGAGCATTTGTAGACAAGAATCTGAGCTTTTCATTTCTTAACCTTTGTGCTACTGGCATCTTCTGGCATTGTTCCGGGGGGCAGTTGGACTGCTGGATTATCACTCTTTTGCCCCCCTTTCCTAGTTTAAATGCCCCTTAGCAAATACTTGGAACTGTTAACTGAGGACATTCGTTCCCTTGAGAGAAAGATGCAAACAATTTTTCTTGTACAGTTCTTTTCCATTCCAACAAGAGCTAACATGAGACACCAAGCCAAACCCTTGGTTCAGAGACCATTCACCAAGCCATACATTGAATTCCTTAATGCGCATCTTCCTGTCATGCTGAAGGTTATGCACAGGCAAAACTGCAGAGAATGAAACAGTTGATGCAACCTCCCTTATAGCCTTTCCAAGTGTGTGAAAAGCTTCTTTCACCTTTGAAACCTCATTGCAAGCCAGATCGTTTGTCCCAAGATGGACAATAACATCCACTTCCCTTTCCTGCTTTGCTTGCCTAACAATATTAAGGATTCGTCATCTATCCCTGCTAGCGCTAGCACCAGGGAGACATCTCACAACACCGTTCTCCTCAAACTTCACACCTCTTATGATGGAATCGCCCACCAACAGCTGCTTACTATCAATCCTCACCTTCTCCTTTTTGTCTTTGGCTGCAGTCTTGCATACTTTAGGCATGGGAGATGATTGTTTCTCACCCACTGTGCTTGAGCCATCCTCCATGTTGCTCTTGCACTCTGAAAGTGCTGCAAATGAATTATGGAGAGCCACAGACTGTGGGACATGTCTTCTATCCACAACTCTCAGTCTACCAGAACCTACAGTAACCCATCTTCCATTTCTAGGGGGCCTCTGTGGCAGTGGCATTGCAATGTTCCTGCTGCATTAAGGAGAGCTGTCTACAGATCAGACAATATCCAAACCTCTGAAGAGTGGAACCTGAAATAAAAGCACAACAATTCCTGCACAGAACCAGGTCTGCCATTGTAAAGAGGGGAAAGATTTTAAACAAACAAATCTTACTTGTTTAGATTGTATCCACCTCCAGATTACCCTGAGTATCTCCTGAATATCTCCAATGCACTTGTAAATCAGCACTTGGAATACAGTAATAGATTAATTTCGGCACCAGGGGATTTAAATGCAGTAGTATTTATGTGATCATTCAGCTGGGTAGAACAAAGCACATCATTTTCACGCTTTATGTGCAGAATTGTGTCTTATTTTATTGCTTATAAACAAATTCTTGGGAATAAAGAAGATTGGAATCCATCTTAAAAAACAGCTCAATGTAACCGTGTCTCTAGAGCCAGCTAGACACCCGGTGTAATAATGAGTTTGACACAGAAATGTACTGGCAGTGTAATTTGACCATCAATCAATGTCAGTCGAGGAAAATACAACATTTCTACAGCTGGAAAACCAGATGTAACCTGAATATATTGTCTGTCCCATCACTCCATATACTTAGAATTCATGTCAATGGCCCTTTAAGAATGATTCTGCATATTCAAATAGTAATTTGCCAGTTAAGTTCACTCCAACAATAATATCTGATTTAGACATTTTGTATGGAGCTGCTTTTGGCAAAAAGAACATGGTGTTGGATGGGATTCAGTTTCATAAATACTTCCCCTTTCTATCTTAAGACACAAATTGAATATACCCAGCAGATGTGTCTAATTCCTCATCCTCTCCTTTGTGGTACATTTTATCCAGTATAAAAATAAATCTATTTCCTAATACTTGTTATTCGTCATTCAAGTTGCTCTTTTGAGCCTTTTGGTGCTTCCAGTTATAGTAAGGAAGAATCTTAATGCATAGAATCAAATTTGAATTTAAAATTTAGCAACAGACGGTCCATTTCTGAGCATTAACCTTTATTTAAAATACAGGAGCAATTTTTAGAAATAAAGTTGCATCCTGGAGTACATTTTTTAAAGTCAAGAATATAAGAGACCAGCTGTGCAATAAATAGCAGCATTCAGAATATATTTCCCACACATGCTTTAGACTCGTGTGCTTGATAGGGGTGTAGCAATAGTGGGTGCAGAGGTACCCTAAAAGCTCCTCTGCTCATATGGAGACACCAGAATTCCGAATGGAAAATACAGAACTGTCCATTCCTGGCCAAAGATGGTTCCAAAAAAGTGTCAACTATCCCAGATGAATGCCATGAATATCGTGAATGAGATTGTTTGAATAATTGGTTGGATGAGATGCTCATATTCTGATACTACACTGCGTGCAGAATTATTAGGCAAATGAGTATTTTGACCAAATCATCCTCTTTATGCATGTTGTCTTACTCCAAGCTGTATATGCTCGAAAGCCTACTACCAATTAAGCATATTAGGTGATGTGCATCTCTGTAATGAGAAGGGGTGTGGTCTAATGACATCAACACCCTATATTAGGTGTGCATAATTATTAGGCAACTTCCTTTCCTTTGGCAAAATGGGTCAAAAGAAGGACTTGACAGGCTCAGAAAAGTCAAAAATAGTGAGATATCTTGCAGAGGGATGCAGCACTCTTAAAATTGCAAAGCTTCTGAAGCGTGATCATCGAACAATCAAGCGTTTCATTCAAAATAGTCAACAGGGTCGCAAGAAGCGTGTGGAAAAACCAAGGCGCAAAATAACTGCCCATGAACTGAGAAAAGTCAAGCGTGCAGCTGCCAAGATGCCACTTGCCACCAGTTTGGCCATATTTCAGAGCTGCAACATCACTGGAGTGCCCAAAAGCACAAGGTGTGCAATACTCAGAGACATGGCCAAGGTAAGAAAGGCTGAAAGACGACCACCACTGAACAAGACACACAAGCTGAAACGTCAAGACTGGGCCAAGAAATATCTTAAGACTGATTTTTCTAAGTTTTATGGACTGATGAAATGAGAGTGAGTCTCGATGGGCCAGATGGATGGGCCCGTGGCTGGATTGGTAAAGGGCAGAGAGCTCCAGTCCGACTCAGACGCCAGCAAGGTGGAGGTGGAGTACTGGTTTGGGCTGGTATCATCAAAGATGAGCTTGTGGGGCATTTTCGGGTTGAGGATGGAGTCAAGATCAACTCCCAGTCCTACTGCCAGTTTCTGTAAAACACCTTCTTCAAGCAGTGGTACAGGAAGAAGTCTGCATCCTTCAAGTAAAACATGATTTTCATGCAGGACAATGCTCCATCACACGCGTCCAAGTACTCCACAGCGTGGCTGGCAAGAAAGGGTATAAAGGAAGAAAATCTAATGACATGGCCTCCTTGTTCACCTGATCTGAACCCCATTGAGAACCTGTGGTCCATCATCAAATGTGAGATTTACAAGGAGGGAAAACAGTACACCTCTCTGAACAGTGTCTGGGAGGCTGTGGTTGCTGCTGCACGCAATGTTGATGGTAAACAGATCAAAACACAGACAGAATCAATGGATGGCAGGCTTTTGAGTGTCCTTGCAAAGAAAGGTGGCTATATTGGTCACTGATTTGTTTTTGTTTTGTTTTTGAATGTCAGAAATGTATATTTGTGAATGTTGAGATGTTATATTGGTTTCACTGGTAAAAATAAATAATTGAAATGGGTATATATTTGTTTTTTGTTAAGTTGCCTAATAAGTATGCACAGTAATAGTCACCTGCACACACAGATATCCCCCTAAAATAGCTAAAACTAAAAACAAACTAAAAACTACTTCCAAAAATATTCAGCTTTGATATTAATGAGTTTTTTGGGTTCATTGAGAACATGGTTGTTGTTCAATAATAAAATTAATCCTCAAAAATACAACTTGCCTAATAATTCTGCACTCCCTGTATGAACATCCCTTCAGACTTTTGATCATGTAAGTGATTTTTATGGTGATTTCAATAATATAATATAATATATATATATATATATATATATATATATATATATATAAACATACACACACACACACATATATATAAATACACACACACACACACACATATATACACTCACCTAAAGAATTATTAGGAACACCTGTTCTATTTCTCATTAATGCAATTATCTAGTCAACCAATCATATGGCAGTTGCTTCAATGCATTTAGGGGTGTGGTCCTGGTCAAGACAATCTCCTGAACTCCAAACTGAATGTCAGAATGGGAAAGAAAGGTGGTTTAAGCAATTTTGAGCATGGCGTGGTTGTTGGTGCCAGACGGGCTGGTCTGAGTATTTCACAATCTGCTCAGTTACTGGGATTTTCACGCACAACCATTTCTAGGGTTTACAAAGAATGGTGTGAAAAGGGAAAAACATCTAGTATGCGGCAGTCCTGTGGGCAAAAATGCCTTGTGGATGCTAGAGGTCAGAGGAGAATGGGCCGACTGATTCAAGCTGATAGAAGAGCAACGTTGACTGAAATAACCACTCGTTACAACCGAGGTATGCAGCAAAGCATTTGTGAAGCCACAACACGCACAACCTTGAGGGGGATGGGCTACAATAGCAGAAGACCCCACCGGGTACCACTCATCTCCACTACAAATAGAAAAAAGAGGCTACAATTTACACGAGCACACCAAAATTGTACTGTTGAAGACTGGAAAAATGTTGCCTGGTCTGATGAGTCTCGATTTCTGTGGGGACATTCAAATGGTAGAGTCCGAATTTGGCGTAAACAGAATGAGAACATGTATCCATCCTCTGATGGCTACTTCCAGCAGGATAATGCACCATGTCACAAAGCTCGAATCATTTCAAATTGGTTTCTTGAACATGACAATGAGTTCACTGTACTAAAATGGCCCCCACAGTCACCAGATCTCAACCCAATAGAGCATCTTTGGGATGTGGTGGAACGGGAGCTTCGTGCACTGGATGTGCATCCCTCAAATCTCCATCAACTGCAAGATGCTATACTATCAATATGGGCCAACATTTCTAAAGAATGCTATCAGCACCTTGTTGAATCAATGCCACGTAGAATTAAGGCAGTTCTGAAGGTAAAAGGGGGTCCAACACCGTATTAGTATGGTGTGCCTAATAATTCTTTAGGTGAGTGTGTATATATATATATATATATATATATATATACACACACTGTAATTTTCAGACTTTTTCCCCCAAAAGCAATGGGAAAATAGCAGTGTGTCTTTTGGTGCGAATGCTAATGACAGATTCCATTATGGAAGCGATCATTAGTATGTAGGAGGCACGGTGAGTGAGTTAAGCTGTGTGTTGGCTGTACTCACCTCTCCTTGGTCTTCTTTCAGGAGTCGCACTGCACATGTCCTGACTGTGTACAATGTCAGTACATAGCTTACGTAGGCACGCACTATGACTATAGCACTGTGCGACATCAGGTCACAGTGCAGTGCTGGCCGAAAGAAGACCAGGGAGCAGTGAGTGTCAATGCAGTCTGGAGCAGGAAAGGTAAGTTCATTTATTTTGATCTGAGGTTTGAGGAGGAATGGGGACCTGATATGGGTTTGATCTGAGAGAGGCCTAAAGAGGAATGGGGGCATGATAGGAGTCTGATACAGAGATCTGAGGTCTGATGAAAAAAATGTTTTCTTACTTTCCAGCTCTATTTCATATCAGCTTATAGTCCATTGCATCTTATGGAGCAACAAATACAGTGTGTGTATATATATATATATATATATATATATATATATACAGTACAGACCAAAAGTTTGGACACACCTTCTCATTCAAAGAGTTTTCTTTATTTTCATGACTATGAAGGCATCAAAACTATGAATTAACACATGTGGAATTATATACATAACAAACAAGTGTGAAACAACTGAAAATATGTCATATTCTAGGTTCTTCAAAGTAGCCACCTTTTGCTTTGATTACTGCTTGGCACACTCTTGGCATTCTCTTGATGAGCTTCAAGAGGTAGTCCCCTGAAATAGTCTTCCAACAGTCTTGAAGGAGTTCCCAGAGATGCTTAGCACTTGTTGGCCCTTTTACCTTCACTCTGCGGTCCAGCTCACCCCAAACCATCTTGATTAGGTTCAGCAAGTTGCCCAGCACCGCTCAGGCTGCTTAGCTGACAATGCTGAACACAACTAGTTGCCCGCGGCAACCACAAGTGAGACCACAAACAGCGACCCTCACCTGTGGTTGAACACACAAACTAAAACCGCAGGCAACCCCATGCGGTAAGGAGTCACGAACATAGCCATGGCCGTGACACTCCAGCAGGCCTCTGTTGCACAATGAATCTCTGATAACAAACACTCTCCTGACTGACACACTGGGAGGCGCTGCCTGATTAGAGCAGGCCTCAACTGCGATCACCTCAGGTGAAAGGGAATACTCGTGCCGGAAGAGTGTGGTCTGGCAGCTCCCTCTACCAAGCCTAACTGCCAGTCCAAGTAAAATCCAGCCCAGCGCACTCTCTGGATTTTATCTGTCTCATCCATCTGAGGTACCCCAGTGGGACAACATGCCTTCCAGCACCGTACACCTTACCATACTATATACAGATGTAGCTGAACAAATCTTGATGGTTAACGTGTTAATGGCAAGAAAATGTTAATTGGCTTGTTCAATGGATTTCAATGACTTTTTTCATGAGCTACCACTGTGACTTGTTATCAGAGTCAGTTTTAATGTGTCTACATCTGTACTTATATGAATTTAGAAGTAGGGATGAATTAATAAAAGATACCTGTAACACCTGCTTCTCCATGAGATTACTATGAACGTAAGAGAAGGTGGACCAGATTTTTTGCCACAGAAGAAATAGTAAAGAGTGCTAGCAGAGACAAACATATGATGCCATTTTTATTGCATGCATATTGCAATAATACTTCATTTGAGTTGACCAATTCATTAAATAGTAATACTTTTCTTCTGATGACCCCTATAAATATCTAAGAAATGACAACACATAGACCCCAGTTTCAGATTTTACAATGAAGAATAGTTGTGTTTTAATGTGTCACAGATGAATGTGATTTATGTTTGCACAAGTTGCTAATGTCATTCGAGTCAAGAAAGCCATCTATGGTGATTAGAAAACTCTACCCAATTCTCATGAGTCCTTTGGGGCTAACAAGCATAAAACAGCCTGTGTGCAAGATGGGTCGAATCAGCAGAAATTCATGACATGTTTCTAAAAATCTCATTAGGCAATGCCCTGACTCAAAGGGACATAACACTTAGAAGAAAGGTGGAAAATGTGCACTTTTCATTTTGTATAAAATAAATAGGGGAGAAAAATGTGACTAATAAACCATGACCCCTGGTACTGCACTACTTATTTTATATTTAGTGCCTTCCTTCCTTACTTTTGTTTGGCTTGGTGTAGAAGATTAGAGTTTAGCTCGGTATAGAAAATAAGAGCCTGTTTTAAAAGCTAAGACAAGTGAAACTTACAGTGTGAAGCAGAGTCCTTTATAATTCTTTATAATTCATCTATATAATTCTATACAAAAGATAGGACATTGTGGGAAAATTCCATTCATTATTTAAAGTGTTTTCATTTTATTTTTAATATAGTATAGGGGTAAGCATATTAAGCATTTTTAACTTTTTTGTAATATACTTTATCAGGGAAAGATGTTTCTTTGTACTAGAAAACTGAGTTTAAAGAGTCTCTTTAGCAATGCTCTAATTAAGCATTGATAAGGAGAGCCCATCTTTAGTCTTCAACATTCAAAGCGCTGCAGATGCCTGTGTGTAATATACAGTCACTACCCCAGTCCCTGACTATGTACATTTGTCCTGTCATTGTCCACTAATTGTTGATAGTCCTGCTAGTTTAGCTGTCTTGTCTCTTAGTTGCTCGATGCATAGAAAAAAAGCGGAGATCAGGGATTCCAGAATTTAGCAATAACAGTAAGTGTACAGTAACATAACACACTTATTATTAGCGGAAAGTGCTGCAACCCCACTCCTTTCTCTACTATCCGAGCGTTTAGAGACACATTGGGGTAGGGAGAGGAGGAAGGCTACAGTGTTGTGCACTGATATTAAGTGTGATATGTTACTGTACACTTACTGTCATCACTAAACTCCCCAATCCCTGCTGCCTTCCTTACTCTGAATAAGGGCTCATTCAGATGGCCCTATGCTGTCCACAAAAATGCAGATCCATTTTTTTGCGGATTAGATGTTGTCCTATTCATTTCTATGGGGCCCTTTTCTTCCATTGCACAGCTCAGCAAAAAAATTTAACATGTCCTATACTTGTCAGTGAAAATTAGGACATGGCACTATTGAAGTCTATGGATCAGCAAAAAAATGGAATGCAATCAGTTTTTTTGCAGACATGCTGAACTGTACACAAAAAACTGGATCCGCATTTTTGCGGACAGCATACGGCCGCCTGAATAAGCCCTAACTGAGAGAAAAGCAGAAGAAAGAGATTTAAATTAGCAGAGATGCCAACTGGTGGGGCTGTATTTATCAGAAAAGCAAGTAACTTGTTCTGAACAAGCATTCCAAAAATGATGCCTTAATGGGGCGGATGCCTGCCCTGTTTATAAACACATACTCTAGTGTTGGAAGAAACAGTTGCTTGTTCTCTTCTGGACAAGCATCCAAAAATTTGTCCTCAACAGAGGCAGGTGTCTGCCCCTCTTTATATACACACAAATGTTAATGTCATAAGAAACAGTGACTTGTTCTGAGCATGTCTGTAAAAATTCTCCCTTTTTTGGGAGCAGCAGCAGTACAGTGTGGATGTGGAAGGGATAAGCTGTGTAGAGTTAATAGTGGCAGCAACAGTATCGGAAGCAGTAGAAGCACAGTATATAACAGACAAGGCAATAGATGTGTGCCTGTGTAGGGGTATTGACGGCAGCAGGGGGAGTAGCAGAATCTGCTAAGGCAGCAGTCATACAGTACAGAATATGATAGTAGGGAGGCAGACAGTGGCAGTGGCATGATCGGGCCAGCAATAAATAGATGCCATCAGCAATGGCAGATCTATTCATCAGTTGGAGATATGTGAAAACCCACGTCTCATTCAATTTGAAAAATATGCTGTTTTGTATACTTGTAGATGAAAACTTTGATGTGACATCTCTACCTACCATGCTAAAAAGCGAAAACCGAAAGCTGTAGCAAGCTGTGTACTTAGTGTAGCCTGGTAATACATTTTATTTCCCGTTCGACAACAGTAAAACATTCCCCCATTTTTGTTTAATAGCTAGGGTCTAAAAACATGGCTATCCAGTATATCCAGTAATCATCAGATTGCTTGATACTAACAATACGCTTGTCAGTAAGTAAGCAAGAAAGCATAAAGCTTGCCATGCTTGCCAGCATGCCCAAGGACTCAGTTCTTTCTGGCTCCACCCCTCACTGCAATGATTGGTCATCATGGCCACTGTTGTCACTATCATTACTATCACCCCTGCACCATCAACAACTCCTCCTACAGTAGTAGATCCTCCTCCTATACTTGCTCCTCCATGGGAATTCCATGGGAATTTATCCGTCTGGGTCCCCAACAGCTACAGGGCAGCTATCAATATCCGAAAGCCGTTCTTCTTCCACCATCTCTTGTTGCATCGGTGTGAGCGTTTGCCTTAATTATATATATATATATATACAGTACAGACCAAAAGTTTGGACACACCTTCTCTTTCAAAGAGTTTTGTTTATTTTCATGACTATGAAAATTGTAGATTCACACTGAAGGCATCAAAACTATGAATTAACACATGTGGAATTATATTCATAACAAACAAGTGTGAAACAACTGAAAATATGTCATATTCTAGGTTCTTCAAAGTAGCCACCTTTTGCTTTGATTACTGCTTTGCACACTCTTGGCATTCTCTTGATGAGCTTCAAGAGGTAGTCCCCTAAAATGGTTTTCACTTCACAGGTGTGCCCTGTCAGGTTTAATTAGTGGGATTTCTTGCCTTATAAATGGGGCTGGGACCATCAGTTGCGTTGAGGAGAAGTCAGGTGGATACACAGCTGATAGTCCTACTGAATAGACTGTTAGAATTTGTATTATGGCAAGAAAAAAGTAGCTAAGTAAAGAAAAACGAGTGGCCATCATTACTTTAAGAAATGAAGGTCAGTCAGTCAGCTGAAAAATTGGGAAAACTTTGAAAGTAAGGGCTATTTGACTATGAAGGAGAGTGATGGGGTGCTGCGTCAGATGACTTGGCCTCCACAGTCACCGGACCTGAACCCAATCGAGATGGTTTGGGGTGAGCTGGACCGCAGAGTGAAGGCAAAAGGGCCAACAAGTGCTAAGCATCTCTGGGAACTCCTTCAAGACTGTTGGAACACCATTTCAGGGGACTACCTCTTGAAGCTCATCAAGAGAATGCAAAGAGTGTGCAAAGCAGTAATCAAAGCAAAAGGTGGCTACTTTGAAGAACCTAGAATATGACATATTTTCAGTTGTTTCACACTTGTTTGTTATGTATATAATTCCACATGTGTTAATTCATAGTTTTGATGCCTTCATAGTCATGAAAATAAAGAAAACTCTTTGAATGAGAAGGTGTGTCTGTACTGTATATATATATATATATATATATATATATATATAAAAAAAACAGACGTTGGATCTTCAACCAAGATGGCCGCGGCGGCCTCTTTGTGCTCAAATGGATAAGGTAAGTATGATTTTTTAAATTTTTACCACCATTTCAGGGAAAATCTAATAGTTTCCACAAAGAATGAGGCAATTCGGCTTTGCAGTGAATAAAATTTTATGTCCTTCGACACAGTAAAATGCATTAAATTACGCTGGACATTATATTAATACAGTAAAATTAGTTGAATTACACTGGTATATCAATACAACAATATGCGTTGAATTACTCTGGATGGTATGTTAATGCAGTAAAATGCATTGAATTAAACTGGATGGTATTGATGCAGTACAATGCGTTAAATAACTGGTATACTAATGCATTGAAATGCACAATTACAAATTGTAGTTAAATTGAAACAGTTTTTAATTTGGTAGTTAACAGTAGCTGAATTAATTGTGTCCTGCTACGAACAGGACAAATGTAAACTGAAACAAAATTACATCTTCTGGTTTTCGTAAGAAAAAGCTGCAATTGTGCAGCATTTTTGGCAAAATGTATGCTTCTGGTGCTGTAGGTGCTGAGCCTGGGAATAAGCCTATGAAACTCTTATGAATTGTAGAAGCTTCTTTCCACTTGCAGCAGCTTCCCTCAGTATAAAACACACACATTCTGAAGCTATGCTTTCCCTGTCTGATAAAACCCTGACTTTTCTACCTATTGATTTAATCTGCCTAATTAAATATATCCCTAAAGTACCCCTACAACACCCTAAGCTTGCTAGCTTTTCTCTGTAATTGCTGTTTACCAGTTAACATGATTCAGGAATTCATGACACTCCAAAGATCTTTAAGCTGACCACATCTTGGCCAAAGATTGTACAATTGAGTAAGGTGTATATGGGGCTGGTTTCGATATATTCAGTGGCTTTTCTATAATCAATAAGATATTACACATACCTAAATCACTACTTGGATGTATAGTCACTTAGAATAAAATATCAATTAATTACTGTAAAGGGGGAATATTAATTACCAATATTTATGTAAATATCAATAATTAATATTCATAAATTGGTGAACCGTCTATTGATGACTCCGCCTATTTATGCCTTTATAATAATAACACACTATTCCTTTGCTTTACACTACCCGTTAAACTAGCTGCATGTGCCTTACTGAACTAACTACCGCACGTTACACAGTAGGTACAAATAACACACAATATTTATTAACACCTACAGTACACAACGCACGCAATGCACTAACAATACAGTACTAAAAATACAGTACTAAACTACACTACACTACACAATCCTAAATTCCACCCACAAACTCTAACTAATACACACATACACATTAGCAGCCCACCCAACCTGGCTCTAAACTATCCCTATGAATGAAGGGTTAACAGTAGCACTGCAGGAGTTAATGCAGGCCATAGACACAGGGTTACAGGGGTACAGCAGGGGTAAAAGGGGTAATGCAAGAAAGGGGAGCAGGGATGCTCCTGCAGAAATAGGGCAGGGGACTGGTGTTACAGGGGTTAATAGGGGTAGGTAGAGGCTAGTATATGGACAGGTCGTTGGTGGGATAGGGCAAATAGGGGTTAATCAGAGGGGTACGTTGGTGGGATAGGGTAGGTAAGGGTTAATATATATGGAATCGTTGGTGGGATATTCGTTGGTGGGATAGGGTAGGTATGGGTTAACTAGAGGGGTAAGTTGGTGGGATAGGGTAGGTAAGGGTTAATATATTGTTGGTGGGATAGTGGGGATGATACTCAGCCCTCCAGGGATGCTCGTTTCCAGGAGTCTTCTTTGGGGGGTGGCTCGGCTCTTCTCTCTTTAGTGCAGGGCCTGCCGGACATTTATTTAGAGATGATGTCACTGGGGCCGCGCCACTTGCTGACAGGAGGGAGAAGCCTTTGATCTCCCGCCTGTAGCACCTTGCATTCCGGGCAGCGCGATGGTAATTGCGCTGCCGAAATGTGCATAATAGAAGGAGGGGAGGTTTCTCCCTTCCTTCTATCATGCATAATTATCTAACAAAGGATAATTAAATAATTAGATAATTTAGATAATTAAAACAAAGGACTCAGATTCTGTTGAATCTGAGTTCTTTGTAGGCATCAGGATGACCGGACCCTTGTCCGGTCATTCTGATGCATTCAACCAGATTGCATCAGTGTGAATGCTTGGGGCACCTGGTTTCAGGTATATAAAGTGGCCTATGGATATGGGGGGGGGGGGGTATATGATTTACTATAAGGGGACACACTAAAAGGGGACACATATGGGGGCACATGTATAAGGGGGCACATATTCCCCACAGGGACCACAATGAGCCCCTGTGGAATATTAGGGGCATATGTGCACAGATGCTGGGCACATCTGCGCACATCATCCTATAATGCACCCATTTATGTATGCGTATATATTATACATGCATGCACGTGTTTGCATGCATATATATTATATATATATATATATATATATATATACATATGTCTCAACCCTTCCTCAACAATTACATTATAACTTTGGAGTGCTGTAAATTCCTGAATCAAATTGATGGACAAGTCCTTCATAAGCACCAACATTCAAACAAGTGGGCAGACCTCACCTCATCAAGAATTGCTGTTTGCCAGACACATTCAACACATATCACAAAGCAAGAGCTAGACCAGGGACTAAAGAACCTGCCAAAAGCCCCATGATTAGCTCACATGCTGTATATCAGCCTTTGAGCCAATGAGGGCAAGCTGTCCTCCCTCTCATGGTCATGTGATACTCCATCCTCATCCTCCCTGCCCTGTTTCCCACTCATTTTCACAGTAAAATGGGGAGGACACTGTTTTGCGTTGTTCGTCTGAAGTGAATCTCTAAAAGTTTGGATTTATTTAAAAGCTGAATTTTTGTGAAATTTGTAACAAATCCAATTTATTTTAGAATCAATTTGCTCATATCTAGTTCTTGTCTATATTTTCTTTTAGTGTTACATCTCTCTTCCTTCACAAGCATCATCTTATTTTAGGAATTCGTAGCGTGGGGAAATTGACTTTTATGATTAACATTTCATTGCCAATTCCTCAGAAAAATTTAAGAGGAAACATCTAGCAGCAATGATCAGTTCTATGCTGGATATGATTAAAGCTTCAAAAGTGTTTTTTTTTCAGCTGAAATCACTTCACATGCTGCACTGATAGCCAAGAACCATTTTATTTGTGCAATCATATTTCCCTTGATTAGAGCATCTCCTGATTGCTGTTGTCTGTGCTGATGACGGAAGCTGTTAAAAATATTCATGTACTAAATAAGGTTCACCTTATATGTTACTAAAAAACCTGTGCAGACAATCATTTATTTAATTGAATATCATCTATTGAACAAAAATCAAACAAAAATTATATATATATAAAAAAAAAGAGAGAGATGTGATCTGCAGGTGGTGCATCTTATATACAATTATTTTGTCTGTTAGATTCCAAAGTTATTTCAGCATTTATGAGCTATTGTCTGGCTTGGCCATCAATATAAGATTGATAGGAGGCCTACTCTCGCCAATCATGTATTTGAAGGGAACACGGCACTTCAGTAAGTGTTGTGGCCTTTTCATTATTTACATAGGGACATCTACCTAAATGCTGTTTACCTGGTAGCTGTGGAGATGACTGCAGCTACAGGTTCACTGCTACTAAGTAAGGAGCCCCAATGAAGAAACCTGAACGTTTTCACATAAGTTCCACGGCTCCTTCAAACAGATGATCGGTGGTTGAGTGGGTCCCTCACTAATACTAAGGATAGGCCATCAATATGATGCAAAATGGAAAACCTGGCTTGCTTACATTTTGTATGTAACACTTCCCTTTGTATCCAACCAAACCCATGATGCACTTCTCCTTTCTCTGTCACAGCCCTTAATAATGCCCAGCTAATTTATTGCTCCTCCCACCCAGGTAGTTACATACACACTCCCCTATCACTTCCTCTAAAAACACCCAGCTACTTTATTGCCGCTACCACCCAGGTAGTTGCATAGATACTCCTCTATCACTGCCCCTAACACCCAGCTAGTTTATAACCCCTCCCACCCAGGTAGTTACATAAACAGTCTTCTATCACTTCCCCTAACAACACCCAGCAAGTTTATAGCTCCTCCCACCCAGATAGTTACATAAACACTCCTCTATCACTGCCCCTAACACCTATCTAGTTTATAACTCCTCCCACCCAGCTAGTTACATAGACACTCCCGATCACTTCCCCTAACAACACCCAGCTAGTTTATAGCTCCTCCCACCCAGATAGTTACATAGACATCCTCTATCACTTCGACTAACAATGCCCAGCTAGCTTATAGCCCCTCCCACCAGCTAGTTACATAGACACTCCCCTATTATTGCCCCTAACAACACCCAGCTAGTTTATAGCTCCACCCACCCAGAAAGTTACATAGACACTCCCCTATCACTTCCACTAACAATGCCCAGCTAGTTTATAGCCCCTCCCACCCAGCTAGTTACATAGACACTCCCCTATTACTGACTCATCCATGAACATAACATTACAATAAATAAGAAAGAGCTACATGGAAATGGTCATGTGACCAAAGCCTAGAACGGACAATAGAAGCAATAAAGGTAAAAGAAATACATTACAAAATGACAGCTACCTTCATAAATGGTTATTTTAAAGCATGTTGATGCAAACCAGAATACCCCTTTAAGGAAGATTTGTAGGTATGACAGTTAAACTTAAAGGAGTTGTTCCATGATATCAACTTATGTACTATCCACAGGCTAGGGGATAAGCATTGGATCAGGGGGTCTAATCGCTGGAACACTCACCTATCACAAGAAAGCGTAATAGCTGAGCTCTGCATTCTTCGCCATCCCTGACACTCCAATAGAGAATGTATGAAGGTGTAGTGGGCATGCGCTAACCTGCTGCTCAGTGTCACATAGGATCATGATTGGTGGGGTTCCCATCTATTTGACCCTCCTGATCAGATGCTTATTTCTTATAGATTAAATAGAGGATAATTTTAAATCATGGCCCATCTTATGAGTTTTTTTGAAGAACCAAATAACCAAAAATGTTGTGATTCATCCCACAAATTGCTCAAAATATGGTGGCTGCCATATTACAGATCAGAAGAAGGCACCTACCACCAAAAATGGATAATTTTTGGACCATATTTAATTAAAAAAAATGCAACAGTGCAGTGTGTTATTAAACCGGTTGATTGTTAGCATCAGCAAGCCATCCGACATGTTGCTGTCACTTTGGTATTACTAATGCTGTCTTGGCATTAAAAAAGCTTGAAAGTGGTTTTATATAGGGATGAGTGAATTGACTTTGGATGCTTCATACAAAGTCGATTTGCATAAAACTTTGTTTTAATACTGTAGGGAGCGAGAGTATTAAAATGTATTGGCTCCGATAAGCCAAAGTTATTACTTCACAAAGTCTTGCGAGACTTCGTGTAATAACTTTGGGAATTCATTTTTACTGTAAAAAACCTTGATAAAGAAATCAGTTTCGGTTCCAAGGTACCACTTACGGTTTGGTTCCAAGATACGACAAAACGTTATGACTCTCGTTGCAGTAGATTACAAATGCAATACATTTATACACATGACACATTCGCAATAGTTCTTTTATACATTGTTTTGTTTGCATTCCATATCCATTAAAATACAGATGCAGAGGGCTGCAGGATATATTGCCATCCCAGGAATAAATAATGCAGATATTAGTAGATGTTTAGATATTTGGATGTCTGTAAGATCAGTGAACGGTGCGAGAGTGTTCACAAATGAGTGTACTGCGACCCTCAGAACACATTTTATTAGTAGCAGCACATGGCTCACACACTTGGGTAGCTTAGACTTATCCTCCAAAGAGAATCTCAAGTGTCTCTAACTGAGTTTAGATATGTGACATTTTTATTAAGTGATTTAAAATCTCTGAAGATATAAAATACAAAATACAGACATCGCAGTTCTGATATTTACGGTAACACTAGCCTTGGTCTTATCTTAGGTATTTTACTATACATTTGTTTTGCTATTAAGAATGTATATAATCTGCCTTACCTGAAGGTTCACAATTTTACCTGACGCTGTATATGCTGGCATGCCCTGTGCAGTTTTTGATCATGAAAAATGAAATGAGGAGAAAAAATGGAGGATGGTAAGGCTATGATCATGGGAAAGAGCATCAGAGGTCCAGGTGAAACTCAAATTTTAAATAGTGTCTAGTGTTGATCGAGCACCATAGTGCTTGGGTGCTCGGGGGTTCGGGCCAAACACATCTTCCATGGAAGTCAATGGGAGAACCCGAGCATTAAACCAGGCACCACCTGCTCTGAAGAGGGGAGGGTGCCTGGTTCATAGGAAAAGTTCCGAAATTGATTGAAACACCACCAAAATGGTTCGGGAACAGCATGGGGAGGATTCCTGGATGCATCTTGGACTCCCAGGTCGCTGCTGGGAACGATGTTGTCCGAGTAGTACGCAACTTTTACAGACTGACAATAATACACGCAAAACCAAAGATAAAATCGATTTTAGAGGAAAAATTGTTAGGAAACATTCTTTCCTGTATATTTACTTGTATATAAAGTGCAAGTGCTGCAAAAAATTACAATAAAGAGGCACCCCGATACAACCTATATATTACATAAAGGAGGGCCTTATTCACCCTGTGGTACAATTTTTCAAGTAGTGGGACTCCTACACTCATAAAGCCTATGCACTAAGTATAAGGGCTGCCAAAAATTACAAGGAACCGGCACTCCAATACACCCTTTGTTACACATGAAGGAGGGCATCATACACAGCCTTGAATAATTATGATTGATGGCCTGCTGGTGACCCTCAAAAACATTTGGTGCAAGGGCCTGCTGATCTGACCATCTAAAACATTATGGGCAAGGGCCTGCTGCCGCTTTGGTGATTCTAGATAACCTGGGGCCGATTGCACGTCCCCATGACGGCAATGATCCATTCGGATGTTTGCCCTATCAACTTTCAATGTTATTTTCAGCCCAAACCATGTAGACCATGGGTAACGGGGGAATCATGGTTCAATTTCGGAGAGGGAGCCTGAGAAACAACTACGGTTACACACTTCCAAGCAAGGCAGCATGTGCGCAAATTACCTATTAGGTATAATTAGGTGAGGGCCTACAGGTGAGCTGACCCTCTAAAAGATTATAGGTGAGGGCCTGTAGGTGAACTGACCCTGTAAAAGTTTTTAGGTGAGGGCCTGCTAGTGAGCTGACCCTCTAAAAGATTATATGCGAGGGCCTGCAGGTGATCTGACCCTCTAAAAAATTATATGCGAGGGCCTGCTGCTGAGCTAACTCTCTAAAACATTATGGTTGAGGGCCTGCTGCTGAGCTGACCATTTAAAAAATTATGGGAGAGTGCCTGCTGCTTAGTTGACCATTGAAAACATTTACAGTGTTCAATGCAGGCCGGGTTGCCTGAATACTTCAGCTAGGAATAATGGAATAGGACTCCGGTTCTATTTTGTTGGTTGATTAAGAGGGACAGCCGGGGGAATCTGTATTGCGCCGCTAGAGGTGAAATTCTTGGACCGGCACAAGACGACCCAAAGCGAAAGCATTTGCCAAGAATGTTTTCATTAATCAAAAATGAAAGTTGGAGGTTCGAAGACGATCATATACCGTCGTAGTTCCAACCATAAGTGATGACGACTGGCAATCCGGCGGCGTTATTCCCATGACCCGCCGAGCAGCTTCCGGGAAACCAAAGTCTTTGGGTCCCGGGGGGAGTATGGTTGCAGAGTTGAAACTTAAAGGAATTGACTAAAGGCACCACCACGAGTGGAGCCTGCGGCTTAATTTGATTCAACACGGGAAACCTCACCCGGCCCAGACACGGAAAAGATTAACAGATTGATAGCTCTTTTTCGATTCTGTGGGTGGTTGTGCATGGACGTTCTTAGTTGGTGGAGCGATTTATCTGGTCAATTCCGATAACGAACGAGACTCCTCCGTGATAACTAGTTACGTGGCCACCGGTGGTGAGGATTGTGTTGACCAGACTCTTGGATATTGAGACTGTACTTGTAGGTGAGGAGGTCATGCTGGTGAGCTGACCCTCTAAAAACTTATATGCGAGGGCCTGCAGGTGAGCTGACCCTGTAAAAGATTGTAGATGAGGGCCTGCTGGTGAGCTAACCCTGTAAAAGATTTTAGGTATAGGCCTGCTGGTGAGCTGACCCTGTAAAACATTATATGTGAGGGCCTGCTGGTGATCTGACCCTGTAAAAGATTTTAGGTGTGGGTTTGCTGGCGAGCTGACCCTGTAAAACATTATATGCGAGGGCCTGCTGGTGAGCTGACCCTGTAAAACATTATATGCGAGGGCCTGCTGATGAGCTGACCCTGTAAAACATTATATGTGAGGGCCTGCTGGTGAGCTGACCCTGTAAAACAGGCATGGCCAACCTGCGGCTCTCCCGCTGTTGTAAAACTACATCTCTCATCATGCCCTGCTGTAGACTGATAGCTGTAGGTAGTTAAGGCATGCTGGGAGTTGTAGTTTTGCAACAGCTGGAGAGCCTGAGGTTGGCCATACCTGCTGTAAAACATTTTAAATGCGGGCCTGCTGGTGAGCTGACCCTGTAAAAGATTTTAGGTGCGGGCTTGCTGGTGAGCTGACCCTGTAAAACATTATATGCGAGGGCCTGCTGGTGAGCTGACCCTGTAAAACATTATATGCGAGGGACTGCTGGTGAGCTAACCCTGTAAAACATTATATGCGAGGGCCTGCTGGTGAGCTGACCCTGTAAAACATTATATGCGAGGGACTGCTGGTGAGCTAACCCTGTAAAACATTATATGCAAGGGCCTGCTGGTGAGCTGACCCTGTAAAAGATTTTAGGTGCGGGCCTGCTCATGAGCTGACCCTGTAAAACATTATATGCGGGGGCCTGCTGGTAAGCTGATCCTGTAAAACATATGCGAGGGCATGCTGGTAAGCTGACCCTGTAAAAGATTTTAGGTGTAGGCCTACTGGTGAGCTGACCCTGTAAAACATTATATGTGAAGGCCTGCTGGTGAGCTGACCCTGTAAAACATTATATGCGAGAGCCTGCTGGTGAGCTGACCCTGTAAAAGATTTTAGGTGCGGGCCTGCTAGTCAGCTGACCCTGTAAAATATTTTAGGTGTAGACCTACTGGTGAGCTGACCCTGTAAAATATTATTTGTGAGGGCCTGCTGGTGAGCTGACCCTGTAAAATATTATATGCGAGGGCCTGCTGGTGAGCTGACCCTTTAAAAGATTTTAGGTGCGGCCCTGCTGGTGAGCTGACCCTGTAACACATTATATGCGAGGACCTGCTGGTGAACTGATCCTGTAAATCATTATATGCAAAGGGGATATATGCAAGGGCATTATATGAGATGGATAATCATGTTGATATGATGGAAGAGGAGGAGGAGGATGAGAAAACGAAGATTCAACCATATACTCTTGTTTGTGGTGGAAGGGGTGCATGGGAATACAGTGTATTCAGTACATTGTAAACAACACATTTAAAGTGCCTTTATGTTCATCAGCTTTCCTCTGGTGGAGTCGAGAAGTCATGGTCAATCCAGGCCTTGTTCATTTTTATAAGAGTCAACCTGTCAGCATTTTCAGTGTAGAGTCCCTGGTCAAATGCACTTGTCCATGTGTCCGTGGTCCTTCCCAGTAACAGCGTTGGTCATGGCAAGTGTGATGTTATGAGACACATGTTGGTGTAAGGCGGGCATGGCACACCTTGAAAAATAGTGGCGGCTGGGGACTGCGTAACATGGGATGGCCACCGACATGAGGGTGCGTAAGGCCTCAGTGTCCACAAGCCTAAATGGCAACATTTCCAGGGCCAGTAATTTGGAAAGCTGCACATTTAGAGCTATGGCCTGTGGGTGGGTGGCTGAGTATTTGCGCTTGCGTTCAAATGCCTGGAGTAAGGACATTTGTACCCTGCGCTGGGACACAGAAGTGTATGTGGTCGCTGATGGTGCTTGCGAAGGTCCAAGTGCAGGGCAGGAGGCATCCGGGCCTGCGCCTTCGACAGGCAATTGGCTAGCACTTAACACAGGGGAAGAGGAGGCAGTGGTGTGACCTGCAGACACAGATTGTAGACCCAGGCATTCAGCCCACCTATTATGGGGCTTTGGTGCAATGTGGCGGATCATGCTGGTGGTGGTGAGGTTGCTAGTGTTCACGCCGCTGCTCATTTTTGTATGGCACAGGTTGCAAATTACAATTATTATGTCGTTTACACTTTCCTCAAAAAAGCGCTAGACTGGGGAACACCTACCTGTCACACCCTGCCCTGTGGGTTTTCTGAGGAGATCTGTCAGAGTTGATGCACGTGACTCGATCTGACAGTTTGTTTTGTTGTGAGTTTGAACTGAATCCCACGTCCTCCCGGGTGTTGTTCTTTGGGTAATTGGTGAGGCTATTTATTCCTTTCTCTTCCTATAACCTTTGCTGGTTATAGTTCCGCCTTGTGTGAGCTCTGGAAGTTTGGTGAATCGTCTGCTCCAACACATCTCTAGATAAGTCATTTTCCCTTTTTCCTTCTGTATCTGTTTTTACTAGGCCTCTAGGGTGACGCTAGTTCTTTTGGTTGTTTAAGGAGCTGGGTGTCTCTTTCCCTCTTCCCTATAGCTGAGGTTTTGGTTCAGTGTGTTATAGTCTTAGTACGTGGGCATGTGCATATCTACCATCTAGATATGCACGTGGGCACAGCAGCTTAGGGAAAAGGTTTTAGGGATTGCTAGGAGGTGACCCCTTTGTTCCCTAGCATTTGGGGCCTAGTCAGTTGTTTTGTTTGCCTTGTCGTGTTCTGTTTCTTACCTTATCTTACCTACCGTGACACTACCCCTTGGCAAGGGAGATTTCCGCAAGGGTGTTCTCCGGTGAAAAACTGTGGGCCTGTTTGGTCTGGTCCGCCTTCTCCCTTTTGCCACCTCACTGCCTCTTCCAGCCTGTTGCGGTGCAGCAGATCCCTCCCCCTCTGTACTGCTGTTCTCGCTTGGCTTTCCACCTTCCCAGATTGGGTCAGTGACTTCATCGTCCATCACCTCCTCTTCCACTTCCTTACTCTGCTCATCCTCCTGACTTGTTGACCTTACCACTACCTCAGTGATTGACAACTGTGTCTCATCCTCTTCCTCTACCTCTTGAGACAGTAATTGCTGTTGAGTTATTGGCAACTGTGTCTCATCATCATCCACCTCATTAAACAGTAATTGCCATTCCTCACCGTCATCTTCTTGTGATTGTGGATGTTCTAAAGTTTGGGAATCAGGGCACAAGATCTGTCCCTCTCCAAACGTGCTTGGCAAGAGGGCCAAATCAAGGAATGGCGCTGAAAAGAGCTCCTCGGAATATCCGAGTGTGGGATCACTTGTTTGCCAATACTCTCCATGGTGGAAGGAAGGAGGATCAGGGTGAGGATTGGGTTGAGCAGACTCTTGGCTACTGAGACTGGACTTGGTGGAAGACAGGGTGGTGCTTAAGCGACTGAAAGCATTATCTGCTGCAATCCAACCGACCACCTGGTCGCACTGGTATGACTTCAAGAGTGGTGTCCTGCGCCGCCCTGCAAACTGGGACATGAAGCTAGGTATCGTGGATAATTGTTTTTCTTGTGCTCTGGCAGCAGGCACAGTTTCACCGCGCCCAGGGCCACGGCCTCTGCGTGCACCATCAGCATCACGGCCACTGGCCCGTCCCTTATTGCTCGCCTTCCTCATATTAAATGTTATATATGATTGAAAGTCTGTCACACATACAGTAGCGTAGGATTTTGAAGTGTATGTGCAAACAAAGGTACAGTATTTTGGATGTGGAAACGTCACACAAGAGATATCCCGCAGATAATGTCAATGCTGTCACTAGCGACTAATGAAAAAATACAGGAAATTTCGCAGGTGTTTGGGATGAGGAAACGTTATGCAGGACAGGTACCACCGGTAATGTCACTGTCCGCAGCGTCTACGCAAAAAAGTACACTGTATGTCACAGAAATTTTTTTGAAGCACACACCGTCTATTGACAAAGTACACGGTATGTTACAGATACATTTTTGAAGCGCACACCTTACACTGCAGATGTGGCCCTGGTAAGGTAACTAACCGTCTGCCGAAAAAGTACACTGTATGTCACAGAATTTTTTTTGAAGCTTTCATGTTACATTGCAGATGTGGCCCTGGTAATGTCACTGTCAGATGCGGACACCATCTATTGACAAAGTACACTGTATGTCACAGATACATTTTTAAAGTGCACACGTTACATTGTAGATGTGGCCCTGGTAAGGTCACTGTCAGAAGCGGACACAGTCTACGGAAAAAGTACACTGTATGTCACCGAAAATTTTTTGAAGCGCACATGTTACACTGCAGATGTGGCACTGGTAATGTCACTGTCAGAAGCGGACACCGTCTATTGAAAAAGTACAATATTTTTGGGATGCGCACACTTTACACTGGAGATCTGGCGCAGCTTATGTCACTGTCCGCAGCGGACATCGTCTACGGAAAAAGTACACTGGATGTCACAGATATTTTTTGGATGCGCACACTTTACACAGGAGATATGGCGCGGATAATTTAACTGAGATGCTCGAGCTGAACTGGTGTTCGGCAGAGCATGCTCGATCAGCACTAATAGTGTCCAAAACATTCCTCAAGTGCAGCAAGCCCCTTCAGGACCCTGCAATTTTTCACCTTAAGGACCAGGCCATTTTTTGCAAATCTGACATGTGTCACTTTATGTGGTGATAACTTTACTTATCCAGGCCATTCTGAGATTGTTTTTTCGTCATATATTGTACTTCATGACAGTGGTAAAATTTAGTAAAAAAATAATCTTTGTATTTATAAAAAAAAAATCCAAATTGACAAACAAAATTAGCAAATTTTCAAATTTCTATTTCTCTACTTTTATAATAGATAGTAATACCTCCAAAATAGGTATTACTTTACATTTCCCATATGTCTACTACATGTTTAGATCATTTTGTGAAAGCCATTTTATTTTTTGGGGACGTTAGAAGTCTTAGAAGTTTGGAAGCAAATCTTGAAATTTTCAGAAAATTTCCAAAACCCACTTTTTAAGGACCAGTTCAGATCTGAAGTCACTTTGTGAGGCTTACATAATAGAAACCACCCACAAATGACACCCTTTTAGAAACTACACCCCTCAAGGTATTCAAACAGATTTTAAAAGCTTTCTTAACCCGTTCCACAAGATTTTATGGAAAATGGAGATTAAATTTCAGAATTTCCCTTTTTTGGCCGATTTTCTTTTTGAATAATTTTTTTTCCACTAACAAAGCAAGGGTTAACAGCCAAACAAAACTCAATATTTATTGCCCTTATTCTGTAGTTTACAGAAACACCCTATATGTGGTCGTAAACTGCTGTACGGGCACACTGCATTGCACAGAAGGAAAGGAACGCCATGTGGTTTTTGGAAAGCAGATTTAACTGGGATAATTTTAAGCTGCCATGTCACATTTGAAGACCCCCTGATGCACCCCTATAGTAGAAACTCCAAAAAAGTTACCCCATTTTAGAAATTACAGCCCTCAATGTATACAAAACTGATTTTACAAACTTTGTTAACCCTTTAGGTGTTCCACAAGAATTAATGGAAAATAGAGATGAACTTTCAGAATTTCACTTTTTTTGCAGATTTTCCATTTTAATGCATTTTTTCCAGTTACAAATCAAGGGTTAACAGACAAACAAAACTCAATATTTATGGCCCTGATTCTATAGTTTACAGAAACACCCCATATGTGGTCGTAAACTGCTGTATGGGCACATGGCATTGCGCAGAAGGAAAGGAACGCCATACAGTTTTTGGGAGGCAGATTTTGCTGGACTGGTTTTTTGACACCATGTCCCATTTGAAGCCCCCCTGATGCACCCCTAGAGCATAAACTCCAAAAAAGTTACCCCATTTTGGAAACTACGGGATAAGGTGGAAGTTTTGTTGGTACTATTTTAGGGTACATATGATTTTTGGTTGCTCTATATTATACTTATTGTGAGGCAAGGAACAAGAAATAGCTGTTTTGGCACCGTTTTTATTTTTTGTTATTTACAACATTCATCTGACGTTTGATCATGTGGTACTTTTATAGAGCAGGCTGTTATGGACGCAACAATACCAAATATGACTACTTATTTTGGTTGTTTGTTTCAGTTTTACATAACAAAGCATTTTTGAAAACAAAAAATTATTTTTTTGTGTCTCCACATTTTGAAAGCCATAGTTTTATTTATTTTCTGGGAGACTGTTTTGTGTAGAGGCTAATTTTTTGGGGGATGAGATGACAGTTTGATTGGTACTATTATTGAGTGCATATGACTTTTTGATCGCTTGCTATTACACTTTTTGTGATGTAAGGTGACAAAAAATGGCTTTTTTGACACCGTTTTTTTTTTTTTGACGGTATTCACTTGAGGGGTTAGGTCATGTGATATTTTTATAGAGCATGTTATTACAGACGTGCCGATACCTAATATGTCTACGATGTCTACTTTTTTAATTTATGTAAGTTTTAAACAATAATTTCATTTTTGAAACAAAAAAATCATGTTTTAGTGTCTCAATAGTCTCTTCAAGTCTAAGTCGGTGCGCAAGCGCAAAGAAGATACGAGCGATCCTATCTGTGGGGCGCAGGCACATAGCAGACTCGGGACATAGCGCAGTTAGCACCAACAAGTGAGGGCTGAGTATAAGTATTTGGGCATGCGCAGTAGAGACCGCTGGCAGCGGCACATACCGGAGCATTGGCGCATGCGCAAATACAACAGATACGGAAGAGGCCATTGGAGGAAACAAGGGGGAGGAGATTTTAATGATATACAAGCTTATCCCTGATAGGCCGAATAGCATCCAAGTAACAAAATGTAACCACAGTGGCTACAGACACCATGACATCATCAAAGGAAGGTCTTATAAGCCCTGGTCATGCCCCTCTCGGTAGCAGACTGGCCGGACCCCTGAAGACGCCAAGTTAATTTGGCGAAACATGTTGGGGGGCAGAGTGCTGTAGAGCATGTGTTTTAGACAGTGTATGCCTGCGCTTTACAATCGACAACTGTTAAGATAGTGGCAGCCAGATAGGCTGATCGTGTGGAGTGAGTGCTCATCAGCTGCCGTGTGAGACCCAGCACTGTGGAGTAACAGAGTCGGTATTAGAAGCCACCTGCATTGGCTGCTAAATATAAAGCAGCCCAGCAGAATAGGAGAGCAGGGCGGATAGCAGCACCTCCATACCTATCTAAAGGCTCCACTATTATCTCACAAGTTTCAACAACACTTATGATCTATATAGCAGGCATAGCTGAAAATTTTTAGTGTTAGTCCAGTGCAGTGTTTTATTTATATACATCAATAAATGTTACGTTTTAGCTTAGAAATATCACACGTGTCAACCCAGAGACAACTATTGGTCTCACTGACCATTTGAAAATAATAATAAAACATGGCTTTTTGACACCGTTTTTTTTTTTTTACGGTATTCACCTGAGGTGTTAGGTCATGTGATATTTTTATAGAGCAGGTTATTACGGACCGGCGATACCTAATATGTATCCTTTTTTTATCTACCTAAGTTTTACACAATAACAGCATTTTTGAAACAAAAAAAATGATGTTTTAGTGTCTCCATATTCTGTGCCATATTTTTTTTTGTTTTTTGGGCGATTGTCTTATATAGAGGCTCATTTTTTGCAGGATGAGGTGACGGTTAGATTAGTACTATTTTGGGGTGTGTAAGCCTTTTTGATCGCTTGATGAAATTGTTTATTTAGCACAGTTTTTTTTTGACGGTGTTCACTTGAGGGGTTAGGTCATGTGATAGTTTTATAGATAGTTTTATAGAGCCAGATACGGATGCGGCGATACCTAATATGTGTACTTTCCTTTTTCCCCCTATATTTTACAATTTATTTTCCCTTTATTTTGGCAAAAGGATATAAATTTTTTTTTTTACTTGAAACTTTTTTTTTGGGGGGTAAACGTAATTTTTTTAAATCTTTTTTTTTTACTTTTTTTTTGTTCCACTCTGGGACTTCAACTTTTGGGGGTCTGATCCCCTTTACAATGCATGACAATACTTTAGTATTGTCATGCATTGGCTGTAAGTGTATTACACACTGTAATACACTTACAGCCTTCCTGCCTGTGAGATCCAGGGGGCTGGATCTCACAGGCTCTCCCGGAAAGCAACCACGATGCCTAAGGAAGTCATTGGGCTGCCTTCCCTGCCATCGGGTCCCCGTCACAGCAGCACGGGGACCCGATGGCAGCTTCGATACCCGCATGGACATCGCATGTGCCGCGGTCAGCGCTGACCGTGGCACATCAAGGGTTAATGCGCTGGCATCGGTGATTTCACCGATGCCAGCGCATACAGCAGGGGTCTGTCTATCAGTGACTGCCGGACCCCTGCCACGGATCGGTCGGGCGCACATCCTGCACCCGCCCAATCACAGCGCCGTTCATGTACGGCGCTGGTCCTTAAGTCACGGACATCTGCGCCGTACATGTATGGCACAGGTCCTCTACGGGTTAAAACTTGCCAAAACACCATGCTCCGTCTCCACCCTAAGTTCTGCATGTAATGCACAAAATGATATCCCATCACAAGGACACTAAACACAGTGATGTCGCAGTACAGGGATAATACACACACTGATGTCACAGTATGTAGATAATAAACGCAATGATATCCCATAACAAGGACACTAAACACAGTGATGTCGCAGTACAGGGATAATACACACACTGATGTCACAGTATGTAGATAATAAACGCAATGATATCCCATAACAAGGACACTAAACACAGTGATGTCCCAGCACAGGGATAATAAACACATTGATTAGAGATGACCGAAGTTTTGAAAAATTTGATTCAGACAATTTGCCAAAGTTTTTCAAGAAATTTGATTCATTACGAATTAATTTGTCACAAATCACGATAATTCTGGTATACACAGGCCACCCTGCCAATCATATGCATCCCACTTGGTGGCCCAATCTCAGTGTAAAGGCTTGGAACGTAAAATGCAGGGAGAGTGCTGGGAGAGTGTATCACTTTGTGCATTACGTTCTAGTGCACCCATATTAATAGCTAATCCATTTTGTAGGTATTGGTATACTATATATTTATATGTATTATAGATGATATTCACACATGGCACATTGAGTACTGTACCATCAGTATTACAGGCAGTTGTAATTTATTGCCATCCACGTCACGGTGCAATGCACCAAGATTCATAGCTAATCCCTTCTGTTAGCTGTGGAATTACTGTGCGTCAGTATTACAAGTCAATAAAAGCGTCAGGTCTTATTTATTACCATGGACTTAACCATGCCGTGCCCCAAGATTCAAGCATTGGCCCCATGACAGAGTTGGGACTGTGGCGGCATCAACAGCAGTATCAGCAACCGTGACAATAGTGACCCCATGACAGAATGAGGACTGTGGCAGAAGCAGTAACAGTGGCAGCAACCGTGACAAAAGTGGCCCCATGACAGAGTGGGGAGGGGGCAGCAGCAGTGGCAGTAAGGTTGTGTTAACATCACTGTTTATGTTTCCATTCTTTTGATCCATCAGTAGAACATAAAAAAACAAAAAATCCTGTATTTTGAACATCCATAAAGCCTCTTCAGACAGTATTATATTGTCAGTATTGTGTCAGTGTTTTGCATCAGTATTTGATCAGTAATCATAAGCCAAAAACAGGAGTAGGTCCAAAACAGAGAAAAAATGCAATGGAATTATTTGCATCTCATCTGTGTTTTTGACCGACTCCTGCTTTGCTTTTGGCTTATAAATTATGATCAATTACTGCAAAACACTGACCAAACACTGACTAACAGACTGTATGATGAATTTGGGTTGTACTGATTGAGTGATTTGTATGGTTCATTCCAAAAACCAAGGACACTCCTCCCATATAGCAATAATTATTGTCAGGAAACGTGATGTCCTATGACAAAATGGAGGTCACCAAAAGACATAAAGATTACGTGGAATAACCAAAACAGCTCTTGAAATTATTTTTTTTGCAGACCTGTGTAATCAGCTGCCATGTTTGATCCATCCAGCAAGTTCGGCCCATCTGGTTTTATTAATTTTTGCATATGTTACTGCTACAGCAGCATTATGCATAAAGCAATCTTTTGTTTCTTCACATACCACTGTTTTCCTTGAGTTTTTCCGTTAGTTACGGCTGTTTAATCAATTACAATATGAGGACCTTCTCAAGATGGCTCCTCTGCCAGTTCTCTGAGGCCAAAACTGCTTTCCCTCAGTTCCCATACGCACTTGCTGTAGCCAGTAGCTCCCTGCCAGCCAAACTGATTACTGAGAGACGTGCCTCCTCACTCTGAAGCCTAATGCAGGCATGCAGTATGAAGGACCGCCCTTCCGTCTTCCTGTCTTCCAGAGACAGACAAGCCCTAGCAACTGTCTTTTAAGGGAGCAGTGGAATGGGCCAGAGGACATTAATGAAAGCTGTTATTATAAGGTAAGTACAGATCTTTTGACAATCATTGACAGACTAATGCTGGGTTCACATCTGCGTTCTGCATTCTGTTATGGCTTTCTGTTATAACATGGTTATAACGGAAAATAACGGAATCCATAAGACGGAAGGACGGATCAGTTATACTGCCCATAGACTTGTATTATGATGGAATGCAAAACGGAAGCCTTTAAAAGGCATTCCGTCTTAATGGAAGTCTATGGGAATCATAACGGATCCGTCCCATTTCCGTTATGCAGAAAGGAGAAAAAAGTCCTGTCGACAGGATTTTGTTTTCCGTCTTGCATAATAGGAACCAGACGGATCCGTTATGATTCTCATAGACTTCTATGAAGACAGATCAAAACGGAATGCCTCTTAAAGGCTTCCGTTTTTACTTCCGTCTTATGGATTCCGTTATTTTCCGTTATAACTAGTGTTGATCGCGAATATTCTAATCGCAAATTTCTATCGTAAATATCGTCACTTTGAGAATTCGCGAAGATGTAGAATATAGTGCTATATATTCGTAATCATGAATATTCTAGATTTTTTTTCATCAGTAATCTCCCTTCTTGCTTGTGGGCCAATGAAAAGGCTGCAATATCTTTGCCAGAGCTTAGCAACATCCCTAGCAACCAATAGGAAAGTTGTTTACCCCTTACTACATAAGAACCTCCCCAGCAGCCATTTTTTTGCTGTTTTTTGCAGTGCTGAGAGAGAGAGAGAGAAAGCAGTGGCATTGCTGTGCTCTGTGCTTTCATCTGGATCCTATTCCTTATCCAATTCAATTAGATAGTTAGTTAGCTGATATATATAATACAGATAGTTAGTGGGAGATAGTCAGTAAAGGTTAGATAGTGATATAGTGTAGCTGATAGGTTCCAGTGCAGGGTGTTAGGTAGTGTGATAGGAATTACTGTTTCTCATAATACATACATGCTACAGACATAGTGCTGTGATGTCACAACAATACTTAGTGCACCAATCCGTAATATCTACTCAGACCTGATAAAATGTGAAGTTGCATGTATTACGCAAATAATATACGCATCATTAGTGCCAATTTGCGCAATTGCGAAAATAATGACTGGAGATTTCGAATTCACATATATATTAGACCGCCTGTTGAGTCTGAGTGTGCTACACAATAAGTCTATGTATCACAAAACAGATTAAGTATGAATGGCCCAGCAGATGAACTAGATAAACGCGCCTATATATTAGGCCGCCTGTTGCCAATTAGTCTGATGCACAGTAAGAATACGTTTTTCAAGTTGCCATTTGCCAAGATGTTATTGAACATACCGGTCAGCCAATTCAGGCGATAAAAAGCGTAACTGTACCGATCAACCACAATTTGAGGAAGAAGCGAAATCATTGAGTCAACAGTTTGTGGACAGAGAATATCCAGTACAGACCATAGATGTGGCGTAATATTTTTGATGGGGGCCAACCTTGGACTCGATATTCATGCTCCTCAGGTGCTGTCTGGGGAATTGCAATGGAAAAGGCATTGGAAACGCAGTGAAAACGCATCTATACCGCATGTGCGTTTTCTGTGCGTTTTTTATGTTTTAGATGTTCTGATGCTTTTATATAGAGTTATATATTGTATAGGTTTTTTTTATATGTTTTTATATACATTATGATAGATATTCATTCATGGAGATTGATTTTTATGGGATGATTATCTAACCCAAGTATTGAATATAAATATGTGAGGCATAATTTTAGTTTTTTCCGATGTGGATCAGAATGAGAGCAGGATTCTGGATCGGACTTTCCAAGGTTTCAAGTAGCCCAGTCCCACCCACAGTTTGCCTCTGGAGAGGTATAAAAGGCTGTCAAGTGCTTACTGTTACCACCACTGAGGAAGGGGTGTATACCCTGAAACGCGTCTGGTTCTGTTGGCACAGTGAGCCTTTTTCCATTTTCCCGGATTTATTTATTGACAGGATTTGCCTATGTTGGAGACGATTATTCCCACATGGACTATCTAAATTGTCTTGAATTGTGTCCGATACTCTGAGAGGGGGCAGGACCGCAGGGAGCGTCTGACATCACACCGCTGTGAAGCCGAGGAGTCACGTGAGACGTCACGTTAGAGACTCCATACCACGTGGGACGCCGCGTTGGGTAAGAACGGCAGGAGAACAGAGCTGAGGATGCAGCGTGTGACGGAAGGTGGTAAGGTATATCCTTCACTACTATTACTACCTGGTCATTCTGCTGGGGAAGCGGGACATATCCTGGAGACTTGGGATATTGTGCAGTGCCGACATAACATTGCCAGCAAGAGTTTGTCCTTTCATCTGGTTCTATTGAAGCCCATTGTTGAGCTATAGACAAGGACTGCCATCTATATATTGCCGATATCCCTTGCGATTGTTTGGGATCAGAGGTGTATTGGGACTTAAGGTCCAGATTCATCTGACACATTGTTGTATTGTTTGTACATTGTTTTACTGCATGTATATTTTTATTGTTGGTATTAACTGGCTCACTATATTAAATATTTGATTTATATAGCGCTGGCTGTCATTTCCCAAATTTTGGAGTGCCCCTCATTATTTACTGCTACTTACTATTTTTTCCAGACGGTCTGGGTGGACCAGGAGGTGAGCACCCTGATCCATTCGGCCTATAGGAAGAGTCGCTGTTTTCCACTTTTGCTATGTATAACAGAACAGATTAAGTATAAATGGCTCTTCAGATGAACTACATAAACATACCTATATAGTAGACCGCCTGTTGACAATGAGTCTGAGTTGGAGATAGTTAGTGTAGGTTAGATAGCGATATACCGTATTTATCGGCGTATAACACGCACAGGCATATAACATGCACCTTCATTTTAAGAGGGAAATTTCAGGAAAAAAATTAAAATGCTGTATGGGGGCAGGGGCCACAGGGAGACGTTATATTGTATGGGGGCGGGGGCCACAGGGAGACGTTATATTGTATGGGGGCGGGGGCCACAGGGTGACGTTATACTGTATGGGGGCAGGGGCCACAGGGTGACATTATACTGTGCGGGGGCAGCCGCTTGGTGACGTTATACTGTATGGGGCACTAGGGCAGCCCCAAGGTGACGTTATACTGTATGGGGGCAAGAGGGAGACGTTAGTATAGGGAAGTCCCCGTCCACCCCCTATTCATGGAGGGTGAGTGGCTGGAAGTTGGAACCTGGCAGCACTCCTATTGACACTTCAATGCCAGGGAGAAGAAGCAGAGCGGCAGCCTGACAGCAGAGCATAGCTGACCCAGAGCAGTCACCACACACACTACCTGCTGGGCTATCTATCACGGCACAGGCTGCCACCATGTCAGGAGCTCCTACTACAGCCGCTGACTAACTTGTGCCTCCGCTGGGAGCTGACTTCCGGCCCGCGGCGCCCGACTTCCGGCCTGCACAGGAGCGCTGATAACACTGCGGTAAGCAGCCCGGACTTGCTGCACCGGGCTGCGTATTAGAGGAAAACCCGGCGCAACCCTAGCCCTGCTACCTGCCCGCAGGGCTAAGCTGCCTGCACAAACTACCTGCCCGGCGCACGGAACTGCATGTCCCGGGCGTCGGGCGATAGGAATTCCACACCCCTGTAACATTATATCGGCATTATATCGGCGTATAACACGCATACATCATTTGCCCCCTATTTTCAGGGGGAAAAAGTGCGTGTTATACGCCGATAAATACGGTAGTTTAGCTGATAGGTTCCAGTGCAGGGTGTTAGGTAGTGTGATAGGAATTACTGTTTGAAAAATAAAGGAATATTCTCCAGCATCCGTCAGTATTGGTCGTCTTTATTGTAGATTGGCATAACAGTACATGCTTCAATCTTCACCACCCTCCACCACAGGTTAACATGTTTCAAACTTGGAAGTTCTTAATCATAACCTAGTATGAAATACTAGTAGATAGGAATTACTGTTTCTTTGCTGTCCATACATACATGCTACAGACATAGTGCTGTGATGTCACAACAATACTTAGTGCACCAATCAGTAATATCTACTCAGACCTGATAAAATGTGAAGTTGCATGTATTGCGCAAAAAATATACGCATCATTAGTGCCGATTTGCGCAATCGCGAAAATAATGACTGGAGATTTTGAATTCACGTATATATTAGACCGCCTGTTGAGACTGAGTGTGCTACACAATAAGTCTATGTATCACAGAACAGATTAAGTATAAATGGCTCTTCAGATGAACTACATAAACATACCTGTATAATAGACTGCCTTTTGACAATTAGTCTGTTGCACAGTAAGTCTATGTATAATAGAACAGATTAAGAAGGAATGGCGCAGCAGGTGAATTCTCCCTTCAATCTCCCTACACTGTCCCTGCACTGTCCCTATCCAATATTCAACAATTAAAATCTTTCCAACACACTGACCCTAGCGCTTGCTGGGTCTCTCCCCATGCTCAGTGCACAGTTAAATGGCGTCAACCATGTACGATGAGGCTTTTATAGGGCTGTGACATCATAGAGGATGCCTATCTGCCGATTGGCTGGCTGAACAGCATTATGGTTTATATCATGTTCCCTGGCTTCTGACTTTCACTTTGTAACATGTGTAGCTACCATTTTAGGTTTAGTCCAAGGATAATAAACACAGCGATGTCACAGCACAGAGATAATAAACACAGTGATGTCACAGCACAGAGATAATAAACACAGTGATGCTACAGTGCAGAGATAATAAACACAGTTATGTCAGAATACAGAGATAATATACATAGTGATGTCAGAATACAGAGATAATATACATAGTGAAGTCACAGCACAGAGATAACACAGAGATGTCACAGTGTAGAGATAATAAACACAGTGATGTCACAATACAAAGATAATAAACAAAGTGATGTCACAAGCCTCATAAACATCATAATACAAGGATAATGTATGCAGTGGTGTCACAGCAAAAAGATATTACACACTTGCATTTAGTTATGTGGCAGATTGGCTAATGGGCCCAGGGACCCAGGTGCATCTATTGCACACCATATAGTAATAATCCTACCCCTATAATAGATAATGAAGTATTATTATTAACAATTAATTAAATATATATGTAAACATGAAAACATAATAATATGTTGCACATGTGTATGTTTCATCCCTAAAAAACATGTTGCTGATTCAATAAACAGCACAGTAAAAAGTCAATACACCAGCCTGAAATACCATCCACTATATCGAGTCAATACATTTCTCTGGGCTTCTGAGAATACACCTGAATCCTGCAGAACAGTGATAAGAGGATTGAAGTCTTGTATCTGCTAATCCTGTGTTGCTCTGTTAGGTTTTCACTGGTGACTGTGACATTGCCATGAATGTTATATTTGCTGACTGCATTCAATGTCTGTGTTTTTTAATTGAATAAAAAAATATGCAAAGATCTTACATGAAAAAAGAGCAAATAAATCACCAAAACGAAATTGACATCCTAATCACCGCCATCAGACAACACCACAAAATAAATATTTTATTAGACAGGACTATAGACAGGACTATTTGATCTGCTGAAGATGAATACTATGGTATTTTCTCGTAACCTTGAGAAGCTTTGTTTAAATCTCAAAATTGTTGCAGGAAGATTAAAGATTATTATAGGAATGGATTGTGCTAAAATCATTCTGCTTGCACCTTAGTGAATTACTCCAAATATAGAGTAAGCAGGATTTCCAGAGGTATGTTCTTGACGATGAGATGTTTGGCTCATAATTTGTGATTTTCTGCCAGTGACCAAAGTACTTTATTAGTATTCACTACCACATTCACATTTCCTGCACAGATGGAAGGAAAGGACTATTAAAGTGTTGGCACATCATATTGTCACAGTTGTTTCCCTTTGAATCTAGGTATTTAATTACTATGGTATAACACTTTGCTTACAGAAAGCATCCTTGGTTGCAGGCTGTTTGGTGCAAGCAAAAATGCTCATTTTAGGTGAATGCCTTTTCAATGTTATAGAAAGTCATGCCAGGGGGATATAGATGAGGAAAGGCTTGCAGAATCTGTTTTACCATACAGACTTTAAAGGGGTTTTCAATGATTTTCATATTGATGGCCTCTCCTCCAGATAAGTCATCAAAATGAGATCTGCAGGGGTCCTGGCACCTGCACCGATTAGCAAGTTATTAGGCCTCTGCCTAGGTCATAGGAGCAGCTGAGTCCCATTCAAGTGAATAGGGCTGGGTTGCGATACCAAGCACAGCTGCTTTCAAATGGACAGTGCTGTGCTTGATCAGCTGCTCATTGGAGCTCCAGTGAGCGCCATGGTTTGCTCAAACAGCTGATGTATGAGAGTTTTAGGAGTCTGACCCTTGCCCATCTCGTACTAATGACCTATCTTGAGAACAAGCCATCAATATGAAAATCCCAGAAAACCCCTTTAATGAGATGAAAGACGATTTGGTAATGTGCCAATGGGGTCTACCTTCTGCTGGATTAATTCCATCCATTCCCTGAGATTGTTATCAGGTGTATAACTAAAACTCATAGGGTCATCAATAAGACCAGTGTTGGACCTGCAACAACTTTGAGGAGGTCTCTGAGAAAAGAGGCTACTGGCTGGCTGCCATGTCTGTATTTTTTAGTAGAGATGAGCGAAGTTTTGAACAATTTGATTTGGCAACTTCGCCAAAGTTTGCCAAGAAATTTGATTTGTTATTATCTAATTCATCATAAATCGCTATATACCAGGCCACTCTGCATTAGGGTATGGCCACACAGAGTGTCCATGCTGCGGATATGCATATTTTTCCAGTTCTGGTCTGCAATCTCCTACAGGTTATTTAACAGTAAACACAGAATATTATTCAGCTCTGGCATACCGACTTCTCAACCCCAGTGCTGTCCTGCCCTACAGGTTGGAGCCCTTCTTCTGCCATCTGCTTTTCCTCCTTTTCCACATCATCTAATATCGATGAGAATATGTCATAAGGAACATTCAGCTCCTCCTCTCTCTGCATCTTGCAGACTTTTCTAGGACATGGAGACCAAGAAGGATGATTTGGAAGAAGTAAAGCCAGCAAAAGATGAGGATATGCAGGGGTACAGACTGGATGGTATTTTTTGGCACGCTGGCAACAGAATAATAAAGGTTTCCATCTTATTGATATTGAATTACATATCTTAGTTTTATGGCTGATGTAGGACTAAGTAACTGTAGGAATAAATTACGCAGAATAAGTCTCTCTGCACTCTCCCTCTCCAATATTCTTCTATTTATCATTTTCAGCAACACTGTCCCTAGCACATGAGCGCTTGTCACGTCTCTTCCTATGCTTAGCTCACAGGACAATGGCGAAGACCGCATTGGATGAGGGTTTATGGGGCTGTGACAGTACAGCGGATGGCTATCTGCAGATTAGCTGGCTGCACAGCATTATGGATGATCTTGTGTTCCAGAGCTTGTCACCTTTACACTTAGTTTTACTTTATGACACGTGCAGCCGCCATTTTAGGAAAACCTAATTCGTTACCACGAAGTGCGAGAAAAATTGGATTAGTATAGAATCAAAATTTTCCTAAACTTCAGACCAAATTCAGCTTCAAATGCTTCGCTTTGCTCAACACTACTTAGAAGTCATTTCAGCCATCTCATCACATCTAAAATAATAAACTAGGTAGTTTCTTAAATAATCTACTCAGTTTTTTTTATACTGTATGATCATAGGCTGGTTGAGGTGCTGTACATGCCTATTTACATGTAGTGCAGTAAGTCTACTGTGTCATGTACCACTTGTGCAGGGGGTTTGGAGACTAGGGACTGACCTTGCTTATGGCCCCACCTTTACCCCTGTTGCCCAGTCAAAGCCTGTGTAAGACCTCCAACACATTCAAGAGCCCACATATTAAATTTACAAATCAGAAAGGTGTGCACCTTGTCATAAATTGAGTGCACTCTCTGGTGGTACAGGGGGATATCAAGATTGACGTAGCTAATGTCGCTCTTGATAAATAATCCCCAATATATTTGGAAACAAATGTGGGATTTCATAGCTATGGTCAAAGGGACAAAGCGTAATGGACTAGCAAGTGCTAATTCTGTGTACTGCTTCAGAGCTCATAGAATAATTATTATCTATCTATTTTATTCATGGGATAACTCATTTAACCTCTGGACCCTTGACATGGTTGAGCAACGGACTTTCTCCTCAACATGTCCATTAGCAAAGGCATTGCCTGCTGTTATGTTAAGAACGCCACAATTTGAAATGAAAAGTAAACCTGTAAACGCAGGTTGTATTTGAAATAAATTCAGAACTTGCATATGGAACATAGTGTGAACGAAATATCAATGTTATTGGAACCTACCAAGACTAGTTAGAAAAGAATTTCTAGATTATATAATCCCAAATTAAAGAACTTTAAAAATAAAGTTAGATTTTCACACAGGCCTGTGAATATTGGGGATGGTGATCATCACCTAACACCAAATTAGTCCACTAGATTGCACTATTGAACTATTTGGTCTGTGGGTCTAATTGGTGAACTGCAAAAATTAAACATAATGATTTTTTTTTTAAGTACAATGGACAGTACAGTGAATAATTGTTATTGATTTGCAATATACCTTCAACCTCCTATGATGCAGTCAAAGCAAAACAGCTGCAATTTGTATTGGATACTTTTATTAATGGTTTTTCACGGGTCTCTAAGTTAATCTCTGATAATATACAAAATTTCTATCTTACCTATTACTTTTATCCTTGAGGGTCATTCATGGGTCATGAGTTCTAGAAGTACTTGGTCTCATAAAGGGTCTACAAGATTAATGTACAGTATCTGCTGAAGATAATGCATTGATGGCAACCTGCTATAAATTATAGGTCTAGATCAGAAAATAATGAAATGAAAGGAGAAAGTCTTATTGCTCTCAGTAAGAGAAAGGGAAGGAAATATTATAATGCATAGTATTGGCACAACCGAGTAACATCATAAGTATTATGTTAAAGGATTGAGTGGTTTTGGGTATAGACTTTTAAATACCTTGTTAGGTAATTCTGAGGAGGGTCCTTCATTCATGCCAGACATCAATTAGCAGAGGGAAAGGGCAAATACTATACTACATTACATACACAGACCATTGATTTAAATGGGGTGGCTCTATGGGATGATGGAACTCTCATCGGCAAGTTCCCTGCAGATTGTAGCTGATTCCTGGAGGTCTTAGCAGCAGGACTCCCTGTTATCAGCTTATAATCAGGGGTGATGACCCTTGTTTAAAAAAAAAAGTAATTGTCAAAAGCAGAGAGCACCTTCAGCCAGGTAAATATTCATGGAAAAAAATTATATTTAACCCCTTAGGGACCGGGCTAATTTTCACCTTAAGGACCAGGCCACTTTTTGCAAATCTGACCAGTGTCACTTTAAGTGCTCATAACTTTAAAACACTTTGACTTACCCAGGCCGTTCTGAGATAGTTTTTTCGTCACATATTGTACTTCATGACACTGCTAAAATTGGGTCAAAAAAGTAATTTTTTTTGCATAAAAAAATACCATATTTACCAAAAATGTTGAAAAATTTGCAAATTTCAAAGTTTCAGTTTCTCTACTTCTGTAATACATAGTAATACCCCCAAAAATTGTGATGACTTTACATTCCCCATATGTCTACTTCATGTTTGTAGCATTTTGGGAATGATATTTTATTTTTTGGGGATGTTACAAGGCTTAGAAGTTTAGAAGCAAATCTTGAAATTTTTCAGAAATTTACAAAAAACATATTCCCTTACATCCTCAACAGCAGCACAGATGGGGTTAACTGCCCCTGTGGACTGGTAGGACCGGCGGAATTTTAATGAGCCCAAGAACCAATAAACGATCTTCAGCTCCCTGAAAGGGAGGAGATCACCCCCCAGCCCACCGTGTTTTTTTCTGTCCTCTGGACAGGTGGACTGGCATGTCGCTCCCTCTCTGGGAGCTGAAGATTGCTTAGGGGTTATTTTCCCCTCCTTAAGCTTATCTCGCTTTCTATGGATCTCAGTGCCTTTATTTTAGGCCTGATCATGGCGATTTCGGTCTGGGGTACCGTCGGGGAGGGGGGCGTCCCCTCCCCTCTTCTCTCATCATCTGTAGACGGTGCTCCGTCCCTCCGTTACCGCATGTGTGCAGCGCTATGGGCGCCGCCATTTTCCGGAAGTGACGCGCCCTAGGTGCGCTACGTCACTTCCGGTTTTCCGAAGCGTTTCGGTGATGTATAAAACTCACCTTTCTTTTAAACTGGCTCCCTAGAAGGACTTAGGATTAGTCTGGGGAGACAATTTTCGTATAGGTAGAGCCAGTATAGGCTCTGGTTTTTCTACAAGAAAAAAAAAGGGAGTGGTGCTGATCTCGTTTCAGGAACCCGCCCATTGGGCGGGGCTTCCTCCTTTTAAGCGCCCAGAGCCCATCAGTCAGTGCTCTGGTTGCGTTGCTTTCACAAGTTAGCTCCAGAGCTCTCCTGTGCTTTGTGATATTCCTGCAGTATTGCTTTGCTTGGGTTTTGTACTTCCTCTTCTTTCAGCTCTATTTCTTCTAGTGCTGCTGGACCCCCTTAAGGTCTGGTTTTCTCCACCTCCTGATATTGTAGGTGTTATGACCTGTTTTGTTTCTTCCATTACAGACTATGGCTTCCCCTAAGGAGCAGGATCAGCGGAAGGCTGGGGCCAAGAGGAAGCATTTGGCATGTTACGAATGTAACACACCCCTAGATGACAGCTGTCCTTACTCCAGATGTGAGAGTTGTCGCACGGCATCCACGGAACCCACGATGCAGGAGATGTTCCAATGGACCAAGACATACGTGGATGATTCCATCAAGGGAGTAGTTCAGCTGCTTAATGAGAGGCTACCAGGTCCCTCTCAGACTCCCATGGAGGTGGTCGCACCGGTCGAAAGACCTACCCCCTGTTCAGTGGGGTCTTCTTCTTCTGAGGAAGAAGAATCTACTTCTTGCTTTTTCCCTCCAGAAAAGACGCAGAAATTACTCAAGTCCATCAGGTCGGGGGACCAGGATGTTGACATGGGGGAGTCCTCCGATCCCGCCGGTCGGACACAGCGTGTCTTTAGAGCGGATGAGACCCTCCTCTCTGTGATGCGCACAGAGTGGAAAAAGCCTGAGAAGGGTCCAGTGCTTACCAGAAAATTCAGACTCATGTACCCGATGGCTAAACCCTTGGTGGAATCGTGGGGTTCCGTTCCCAAGGTGGACATGGCTATAGCCAAGTTGTCCCGGCGCACTCTAGTCCCTGCAGACGATTGGTCTAGCCTGCAGGACCCTCTAGACCGGAGGGCAGAGTGCACCCTTAGGAGGGGTTACGCGGCGGCCGCTGCCTCCGCAACTACTTCCATTGCGGCCACTGAGGTAGCCACCTATCTACGCTCTAGGCTTAATCAAATCCAGACGGATGTGGACCAGAGCGTATCAAGAGACGACATCCTGGCAGCCTTCAAGTCAGCCAACCTGGCTATGGACTTTTTAGTTGATTCCTCCCAGATGCAGCTGAAGCTGGCCGTCAAAACTATGGCCCTAGTTTCAGCTGCTCGCAGACCACTCTGGCTGAAACCGTGGATCGCGGATAACGCATCCAAGTTTAACCTTTGTGGGCTCCCCTTCGAACCAGATAGGTTATTCGGGTCCGAATTGGACAAAATAATGGAGGGGCTCTCCGATAAAAAAGGAAGAGCCTCCCCCAGCAGCCCTTTCGGGGACGCCCCAGACAGGAAAAGAAGGGCGGAGGTCGTCCTGGGCAGCAGTCTAGGCGCAGAGATGGGGGGGGGGGGGCTGTCTCGTAAATATCCGAGACGCCCCCGCAAACCCACCAGGGAGGCAAAACCCTCCTTACTATGGGCCTCCTCGAGGCTCTTGGATAAGCCCTGCTGCCCCTGCAGTGTCTCCTCTAGATTTTCCCGTACCCCTCCCCCAGATTCCCGTGGGGGGCCGTCTTACCCATTTCAAAGACTCTTGGAGCCGGTTGATTGCAGACCCCTGGGTCCAGGACATAGTTTCCGCCGGGTACCGGGTAGATCTTATCTCTCTCCCCCCAGAGAGATTCATCGCCACACGAAACTTTGGGTCTGCCAAACAGGTGGTCCTAGAATCTTACATTCAGGACTATATTTCCAAGGGAGCCCTAGAGGAGGTACCGGCAGGGGAGAGGGGCCTAGGGATTTATTCACCAGTGTTCCTGGTTCCCAAGAAGACAGGAGATCTCCGGATGATCATCGATTTGAGATTCCTCAATCGATTTATAAGGAAAACAAGGTTTCGCATGGAAACCATAAGGTCAGTCAGCCATATCCTCAATCCTGGGGACGTCATGGCTACTCTGGACCTCAAGGATGCGTACCTTCACATTCCGATCCATTCCGCTTCCCGGAAACTCCTCAGGATCGCGGTCCAGATTTCAGGGGTTTGCAGGCACTTTCAGTTCGCCGTGCTTCCCTTCGGAATCTCTTCTGCCCCCCTTATCTTCACCAAGGTGGTGGTTTCGGTGGTGGCAGCTTTGAGACTCCAAGGACTGACTATTATTCCTTATCTGGACGATTGGCTTTTCATAGCCTCTTCAGTTCCGATCCTTACCCACCATCTTCAGGTCGCAATCTCTTTTCTCTTCCGCCTAGGCTGGATTATCAACTGGCAGAAGTCGAATGTGAGCCCATCGACTTCAATCCATTACTTAGGATTCGTGGTCGACTCTGTGGAGATGTCCCTCCGGTTGACTCCAGAAAGGAGAGCGCGGATTCAGGACCTGGCAAAGGTCATTTATGTCCCTCGTCGAGTCTCTATCCGGACTCTCATGAAGATGCTGGGGCTCATGTCAGCGGCTGCGGATGCGGTCCCTTGGGCGCTATGGCACCTCCGTCCTCTTCAGTCGGAGGTCTTACACCTATGGAACGGCAGCCCTGCGGGGCTAGATTCCCTGTGCTCCCTGTCCGGTCAAACCCGAAATTCCCTCAGATGGTGGTTTCAGCTACCAGCAGGGAAGTCTATGACCCAACCAGCTTGGGTCATATTGACTACAGACGCGTCCCTTGTAGGCTGGGGCGCTCACCTGGACGGATCCCCAATTCAGGGATCTTGGTCTCCTCTGGAGCGGTATCTTTCCTCCAATCTTCGCGAGATGCGAGCTATCCGGCTAGCCCTCCTTCACTTTGCGCCTCAGATCCGGGGCAAAGCAGTGAAAGTCCAGTCAGTCAATATGACTGCAGTTCTCTATATAAACAAACAGGGAGGCACAAGATCATTGCCCCTTCTGTCAGAGATCAGGGTAATTCTTCGGTGGGCAGAGCTGAACCTTTCCCATCTATCTGCCGTTCATATTCGAGGCTCCCTCAATATGATAGCGGACCGCTTAAGTCGAGGATTACCGACCATGGAGTGGTCTCTGCATCCGGAGATCTTCAGGCAGCTAGTTCACAGATGGGGTATGCCAGAAGTGGATCTCATGGCAACCAGGTTCAACGCCAAGGTGATGAGGTTCTGTTCCCTCTACAGGGAAGACAACCCCCTGGCGATAGATGCTCTGTCAATACCGTGGAGGTTCAGGCTGGCTTACATCTTCCCTCCCTTTTCCATGATACCGAGGGTATTAATGAAAATCCGTCAGGATCAGGCCTCGGTAATAGCCATCATACCGTTTTGGCGCAGAAGATCCTGGTTTACCCAGCTCATTCAGATGAGTCGGGGACAATACTGGAGACTCCCCCCGGAGCAGACCCTGGTGTCGTGGGACACTCACCTCTGCCTAGATCTGCACAGGTTCAACCTGACAGCCTGGAGGTTGATCAGTCCCTTCCCAACATAGAAGGGCTTTCCGAGTCGGTCCTGAGAACTTTGTCGCATTCCCGAGCAGAGTCTACAAAGAAGGCCTACTCCAGGATCATGAGAATCTTCGAGGCATGGTGTGATTCCAGACAGGTGGCGTCTGCAGATCCGCCCCTTCCTGCGATACTTCAATTTCTTCAGGATGGATTAGATAGAGGCCTATCTCCAGCTACCTTGAAGGTACAGGTTTATGCCATCTCGGCCTGTCTCAACAGGCCACATTCTCGGGACCCACTCATCAAACGCTTCCTGAAGGGAGCTGAAAGACTAAAGCCTACTATACTGAAATCTATCCCCCAGTGGGATCTTTCAGTAGTGCTCAGGGGGCTAGCATCTCCCCCCTTCGAGCCCTTGGAGGAGGTAAATTTTAAATTTTTGACTTTAAAGATGGTCTTTCTTCTGGCTATAGCTTCAGCCAAAAGAGTTTCTGAATTGCAGGCTTTCTCCGCAATTCACCCGTACATTATTTTTCTACAGGATAGAGTACTCCTGAAGTTTTTACCTTACTTCAGGCCTAAGGTGCCTACTTTCCAGAACATCAATCAGGTAATATCCTTACCAGTTTTGTTTACAACCTCCTCCTCTGATACTCCAGCTAGAGACCCGCTGGATATTTCAAGATGCCTCCAGATCTATGTGGATAGATCTAGTGAGTTCAGGATAGATGAGAATCTTCTTATCCTGTTTGCCGGTAAGTCTAAAGGCCGTAAAGCGTCTAAAGCCACCATTAGTCGCTGGATCAAGGAGGCCATTATGGAAGCTTTCGTCTCCCAATCCTTAGATCCTCCTGAGTTTGTGAGGGCCCATTCTACTAGGGCGGTCTCCACCTCGGTTGCGGAGAGAAGACTCCTCCCCTTAGAGTTGATCTGTAAGGCGGCCTCCTGGAGCTCTGAGTCAACCTTCATCTCCCATTATAGGATAAATGCTAGGATGGCAGAGTTTCCGGCTTTTGGGCAGACTGTTCTTAGTTCTGCCAGGCATGAGGACCCTCCCTAGGGGATTCTTCTTGCTATCTCCCCATCTGTGCTGCTGTTGAGGACGTAAGGGAATCGTTAATTTCTAACGATAATTTGTTTTCCCTTAGTCCTAACAGCAGCACACAAATATCCCACCCTAAATACATTATGCTTGTTAAAAATACGGTGGGCTGGGGGGTGATCTCCTCCCTTTCAGGGAGCTGAAGATCGTTTATTGGTTCTTGGGCTCATTAAAATTCCGCCGGTCCTACCAGTCCACAGGGGCAGTTAACCCCATCTGTGCTGCTGTTAGGACTAAGGGAAAACAAATTATCGTTAGAAATTAACGATTTTTAGGGACCACTACAGGTCTGAAGTCACTTTGCGAGGCTTACATAATAGACACTGCCCAAAAATGACCCCATTCTATAAAACACACCACTCAAGTTATTCAAAACTGATTTTACAAACTTTGTTAACCCTTTAGGTGTTGCACAAGAGTTATTGGCAAATGGGGATGAAATTTGAGAATTTCATTTTTTTGCCTAATTTTCCATTTTAACCCATTTTTTCCACTAGCAAAGCAAGGGTTAACAGCCAAACAAGACTGTATCTTTATTGCCCTGACTCTGCCGTTTACAGAAACACCCCTAATGTGGCCGTAAACTGCTGTACGGCCGCACAACAGGGCGTAGAGTGAAATGTGCGCTGTTTGGTTTTTGGAAGCCAGATTTAGCTGGATTGTTTTTTTTACACTATGTCCCATTTGAAGCCCCCCTGATGCACCCCTAGAGTAGAAACTTAATAAAAGTGACCCCATCTAAGAAACTACACCCCTCAAGGTATTCAAAACTGATTTTACAAACTTTGTTAACCCTTTAGGTGTTGCACAAGATTTAATGGAAAATAGAGATACAATTTCAAAATTTCAAATTTTTGGCAGATTTTCCATTTTAATATATTTTTTTCCAGTTACAAAGCAAGGGTTAACAGCCAAACAAAACACAATATTTATGGCCCTAATTCTTTAGTTTACAGAAACACCCCATATGTGGTCGTAAACCGCTGTACGGGCACACGGCAGGGCGCAGAAGGAAAGGAATGCCATACGGTTTTTGAAAGGCAGATTTTGCTGGACTGGTTTTTTTGACACCATTTCCCATTTAAAGCCCCCCTGATGCACCCCTAGAGTAGAAACTCCAAAAAAGTGACCCCATTTTAGAAACTACGGGATAGGGTGGCAGTTTTTTTGGTACTAGTTTAGGGTACATATGATTTTTGGTTGCTCTATATTACACTTTTTTGTGCGGCAAGGTAACAAGAAATAGATTTTTTGGCACTTTTTTTTTTGTTATTTACAACATTCATCTGACAGGTTAGATCATGTGGTCATTTTATAGAGCAGGTTGTCACGGACGCGGCGATACCTAATATGTATACAATTTTTTTTATTTATGTAAGTTTTACACAATGATTTCATTTTTAAAACAAAAAAATGTTTTAGTGTCTCCATAGTCTAAGAGTAATAGTTTTTCCAGTTTTTGGGTGATTATCATAAGTAGGGTCTCATTTTTTGCGGGATGAGATGACGGTTTGATTGGCAATATTTTGGGGTGCATATGACTTTTTGATCGCTTGCTATTACACTTTTTGTGATGTAAGATGACAAAAAATAGCTTTTTTTACATTTTTTTTTTTTTTTACGGTGGTCCCCTGAGGGGTTAGGTCATGTGATATTTTTATAGAGCCAGTCGATACAGACACGGCGATACCTAATATGTATACTTTTTTTTATTTATTTAAGTTTTACACAATGATTTTATTTTTGAAACAAAAAAAAATCATGTTTTAGTGTTTCCATAGTCTAAGAGCCATAGTTTTTTCAGTTTTTGGGCGATTATCTTGGGTAGGGTATGATTTTTGCGGGATGAGATGACGGTTTGATTGGTACTATTTTGGCGTACATGCGACTTTTTTGATCACTTTTATTACCTTTTTTGGGAAGTAAGGTGGGCAAAAGTTCAATTTTCTCATAGTTTTTATTTTTATGGTGTTCACCGTGCGGGGAAAGTAACATGACCGTTTTATAGATCAGGTCGTTACGGACGCGGCGATACCTAATATGTGTAGTGTATTTTTTATTTATTTTTTTATTCAGTGATAAATGTGTTTTTTTTAATCTTAACTTTTTTCACTTTTTTTTTACCCAGACCCACTTGGTTCGTGAAGATCCAATGGATCTGATGTCTGTATAATACAGTACAGTACAATATATATTGTACTGTACTGTATTTTACTTACACTTTGTCTGAACAGATCTCTGCCTTTAGCACAGATCTGTTCAGCACCATGGACAGCAGGATGCCTGAGACGGCGTCCTGTTGCCATGGGAACCTTCCCCATCTGCTCAGTACTGGTCAGAACTTCGCAGACGGGGAAGGGTAAGGACGGGGCTGTCGGGGGGCTGTCTGGGGGCTCTCTCCCTCTCCATCGGGGGGGCTGCAAAGGCACTGCAGCCCCCCGATGGGAGAGGGAGGGAGCTCCCTCTTACTGTTAACTTTTTCCATACAGCGGTCCGTACGGACCGCTGTATGGAAAGGGTTAAACGGCTGACATCGCATCACCGATGTCAGCCGTTTATACCAGGGTGCCAGCAATGTGCTGGCACCCTGGTATACCCACTAACCACCAACGAATTTTCAAGGGGAGGCGGGCGGGGGATCGCCTCCCGCACCGCCCGCACCGCCCGCAACCCTGACCGCGGGGATCAGAAACTTTATAATGCCCAAAATATATATATTTCACCTCCCCCTGCACCCCTGCATGATTTTAGCCAGGTTGGAGGTGCAGGGGGAGGTGAAATATATATATTTTGGGCATTATAAAGTTTCTGATCCCCGCGGTCAGGGACCGCGGGGATCAGTAACTGCAAAAAGCGCATCAAACCGCAGGTCTGAATTGACCCCCCCTGGCGTTGTGACAGGATGCCGGCTGAATTATTTCAGCCGGCATCCCGTTGCGATTAACCCCCGCGGCGCCGGAATCCCGATTTTAAGTTAGGACGTACCGGTACGTCCTGTGTCCTTAAGGACTCGGGAAATAGGGCGTACCGGTACGTCCTGTGTCCTTAAGGGGTTAAAATGTTTTAAAATAATAAATTAAATTACTCATCCCTCATCTCCAGGGGTGGATTGGCCATAAACTCTACAGGGAAACTTCCTGGTGGGCCTATGCCCATGGGGCCTTTTGGCCAACCAGTGTGAGTCTTTAGGGATGTATTTTGTGCTGCTGGGAAGTATATTGAGAGGCACTGTGGTATTTGGCTCTGCTGGGGAGGTATAAAAGCTGCCATATGGTATTGTTGGCCCTGCTTTCTGTCAATTTGGACCGGACTACTAAATTGGGCCACTTTTAGTTTTTTTTCCAGAGCCACTTTACGTTCCCAGTCCGCCCTTGCCCATCTCTACTGTTCCAAAGCTTTCCAGTCCCTGAAACTCTGTGCATCCAGCTGCAATGATGATGTCCTAACATGGACATGTGATCATTGCAACCAGTTACTGGCTATAGCAGTGACCTGCCCACTGAGGTCACACGTGCACGTCAGGATGTCATCACTAGACCAAAAAGTACATAGACTGGCTGGGAAATGGAAGCAATGGGGGATCGGTAAAGTAAGTGCTTCTTTTATTATTTTATAACAATCTAATATTTTTTTTTTTTATGAGTTACATTACTGGACAACTCCTTTCAGTTAGTTAGTTTTACGTACAATTTTATTTGGTTGGCTTTCTCATACACATGACAAATGTGCTGTATGTTCCACTGCTACTGATTCTTAATGTCCTTTAATATAATTTTCTTGACTCTTGAGTCCCAGAGGCTCCTGGGTCTGATTTCATTGCACAATAATTTACTGTAGAATCTCTAGGTTACAGGATTTCAGCAGTCTGGGTGTTTTATTTACTCCTAATATGAAGCATTGATGTTCCCCATTGACCTTTCTTCTGCATATTTCACAATCCCTGAAGCTTTTTCTTGCTTGAAATAGCTGAAATCTGACATGTTTGATCTGTAAGTTTGAAGGAAACTGCAAATTTATAGGTCATTTCTTGTCCAATTCGATGTGTCATTTGTCTGAACGGCAGGGGATGTGATAAAGTGTATTTTTTATTAAATATATAAGAATACTTACAGGTTGGATTTGTCTAGATTGCAAAATCCATCTATCAGTTTTGGCAATGGAAACAGTAGCAGTTGCCAACTTGGTTGATGGGTGGTCAGGGCTTCATATTCCAGCTATAAATAATACATGGGTTTTTATATAACATCTATTTTTCTATAGTAAAGCCTCATTCACAGAGTTGAAGCGATGTAATCTCGCACATGTGCGAGTATGCCGCATGTGAGTGCTGGAATGGTGTTCCTTCCCTGTGCTGGCATCAGCCTTAGGGAACAAACTGCACATGTGCTAGCTGGCATGCGCGAGATTACGGCGCTTCAACTATGTGACATCAGGGGAGCAAGGATCAGATTAGGAGGGTGAGGGGGGTCCTGGGCCCCACCACATTGGGCGTATCTGGGCTCCTGAAACGTTGGTAACAGCCCCTTGGGCTCCTTACTAGCCTGATTTGCATATTTTTTATTTTTTTTAAATTACAGGATAAAATCACTCACAGCTATGGGAAATGTATATTATAGACGTGCTAGCGGCGATCTAGCAGCACATGTCCTCAGCTCTATAGGCTCAAACTAGCTGACAGAATCCCTTTAAGATGTATCATCTATATACACAACTAGTGATGAGCGAAGTTTTGGAAAATTCGATTTGGCTTCTTCACCGAATTAGTTTGTCACAAAGCTCATTTCTTTGTAAGTAGTGGATGCAATGACGAGGAACGGCCATTGTGCCTCCCCCGTCATTAAAACTTCTCTTCATCACTGATCACGGCATCTGTGATTAAAGATGAAAAAATACTTGCCTTATCCATTTGAGAGATTGAATTCCCCGCCCAAAAATCTCGCGTGCTGCATGATGCATGATTGTCACGGATGGTGTTGCAGAAAGCTGGTACTTATAAATAAACATCCGACTGGCTTGATCCCAAACTAAGGAGCATATGGGTAAGCCCTATAAAACCCCTAGAGCTCTCCCTGACTGCTATGCCCATGCAAAGATCTTTATGGTAGACGATTGCATGCCCTCGTACCTTATACTGACACCTGAAAACCCTATAATAGTGAGGGGACACGACCACCGGCTCCCTGCACTTAATACGGACGGAGTCAGGGTCACCTACAATCAAGCCAGCAAGAAACACAAATAAAGGAAACAGACTTATCTGAGAAATCAGGAGAAGCAGCCTCCAGCAGTGAACACAATCCAGGAAGAAGTATAAACCGCAAAGTGAGGCAGTATGGGAGGGAATATAAAGGGAGACAATCAGTGCAAATAGATGACAGCTGAGAGAAGGAAAGGAGATGAGAAAGTGAAACCAAAACAAAGAACATCATACAACAGGTAGAGAACCCCTCCCTCTACGGGTGGACTCCGGACACTCAGAGCCCACCTTCTCAGGATGAGACCTATGGAAAGCCCTGATGAGACGAGTGGCCTTAATGTCCGCCACTGGGACCCACATCCTCTCCTCAGGACCATAACCCTCCCAATGAACGAGGTACTGGAGAGAACCGCGGATAATGCGAGAATCCACAATCCTAGAGACCTGAAATTCAAGATTACCATCAACAACAATCGGAGGAGAAGGCAAAGAGGAGGGTTCAGTGGGTTGGACATAAGGTTTTAATAGGGACCTGTGAAAAACATTATGGATCTTCTAAGTCTGAGGAAGATCAAGACGGAAGGCAACGGGATTGATGACGGACAAGATCTTGTAAGGCCCAATAAACCCTAGGACCCAACTTCCAGGAGGGAACCTTCAGTTTGATATTCTTTGTAGACAACCACACCATATCCCCCACATTCAGGTCCGTACCAGGCACACGTCTCTTATCCGCCACACGCTTATATCTCTCACTCATCCTCTTCAGATGACCCTGAATCTTTTGCCAAATAAATGACAAAGACGAGGAAAATCTCTCCTCATCAGGTAAACCAGAAGACCCCTCTCCAGAGAATGTCCCAAACTGCGGATAAAACCCATATGCACCAAAAAATTTAGACTTATCAGAGGACTCCTGGTGACGGTTATTTAAAGCAAACTCAGCAAGGGACAAAAAAGAACACCAATCCTCCTGATTCTCCGCCACAAAACAGCGCAGATATGTCTCCAGATTCTGATTGACGCGTTCGGTCTGACCATTCGACTGCGGGTGAAAAGCAGAAGAGAACGACAACCGAACCCCCAAGCGAGAACAAAAGGCCTTCTAGAATCTGGAAACAAATTGTGTGCCCCTATCAGAAATGATGTCTGAAGGAATGCCATTCAATTTAACAATGTGATTAACAAACGCTTGCGCCAGCGTCTTAGCATTGGGTAACCCAGGAAAGGGAATGAAATGCGCCATTTTTCTAAAACGGTCCACTACTACCAGAATCACAGTCTTCCCCGAGGAACGGGGCAGGTCCATAATGAAGTCCATGGACAGATGCGTCCAAGGACGGGAAGGAATGGGTAACGGGAGGAGAGAACCCAATGGCCGTGAATGAGGGACCTTGGCCCGAGCACAGGTCTCGCAGGCTGCCACAAAACCCTCCACCGTCTTACGAAGAGCCGGCCACCAGAATCTCTGAGCAATGAGATCCACTGTGGCTCTGCTCCCCGGGTGCCCAGCAAGGACAGTATTGTGGTGCTCCTTAAAAACCTTGTGTCGTAAAGCGAGAGGCACAAACAACCTCCCAGGGGGACAAAGATCAGGAGCCTCTGCCTGGGCTGCCTGAACCTCTGCCTCCAAATCAGGATAAAGAGCAGAGACGACCACCCCTTCAGCCAAAATGGGACCCGGGTCTTCAAAGTTCCCCCCTCCCGGAAAACAACGTGACAGGGCATCTGCCTTCACATTTTTAACTCCAGGGCGGAACGTAACAACAAAATTAAACCTAGAAAAGAACAAAGACCATCTGGCCTGTCTCGGGTTCAGACGCTTGTCCGATTCCAAGTAGGCCAGATTCTTATGGTCTGTAAAAACGGAAATAGGGTGTCTGGCTCCCTCTAACCAATGGCGCCATTCCTCAAAAGCTAATTTGATGGCCAACAACTCCCTATCTCCCACATCGTAATTTCTCTCTGCAAAGGAGAGTTTCCTTGAGAAAAAGGCACACGGTCGCCATTTGGCAGGAGAGGGACCCTGAGATAAGATTGCACCCACACCCACCTCAGAAGCGTCCACCTCAACAATAAAAGGTAGAGAGACATCAGGTTGTACCAAAATGGGAGTGGAAGCAAAACTCTCTTTGATACTAGAAAAGGCTTTAAGCGCATCTACCGACCACGAAGAAAAATCTACCCCCTTTTTAGTCATACCAGTGAGTGGCTTAACAACAGAGGAATAATTCAAAATTAACTTTCTGTAATAATTGGCAAAACCCAAAAACCGCATCAGCGCCTTCTGATTCTCAGGAAGCTCCCAATCAAGCACAGCGCGGACCTTCTCAGGGTCCATGCGAAAACCAGAAGCGGAGAGAAGAAAACCAAGAAATTGAATCTCCGGAGCCGCAAACACACATTTTTCCATTTTAACGTACAATTTATTATCCCGCAGAATCAGCAAGACCTGACAAAGGTGGTCTCGATGAGTCTTGAAATCAGGAGAAAAAATCGAAAAGTCATCCAGATACACCAGTACAAATTTCCCCATTAAATTATGAAAAATGCTGTTCACAAAATGTTGGAAGACGGCCGGAGCATTCATCAAACCAAAGGGCATAACCAAATTCTCGAAATGACCCTCAGGGGTATTGAAGGCCGTCTTCCATTCGTCCCCTTCCCTGACCCTGACTAGGTTGTATGCCCCTCTTAAATCCAACTTAGAAAAAACCTTAGCCCCAAAAATCTGGTTAAACAGATCCGGGATCAGAGGAAGCGGATATGGGTCACGAACCGTGATACGGTTCAGCTCCCTGAAATCCAGACAAGGTCTTAAAGAACCATCTTTTTTCTTAACAAAAAAAAAAACAGCGGCAACAGGTGACTTCGAGGGTCGGATGTGTCCCTTTCTCAGGCTCTCAGAGATATACAGTTGCAAGAAAAAGTATGTGAACCCTTTGGAATGATATGGATTTCTGCACAAATTGGTGATAAAATGTGATCTGATCTTCATCTAAGTCACAACAATAGACAATCACAGTCTGCTTAAACTAATAACACACAAAGAATTAAATGTTACTATGTTTTTATTGAACACACCATGTAAACATTCACAGTGCAGGTGGAAAAAGTATGTGAACCCCTAGACTAAGGACATCTCCAAGAGCTAATTGGAGTGAGGTGTCAGCCAACTGGAGTCCAATCAATTAGATGAGCTTGGAGGTGTTAGTTACAGCTGCCCTGCTCTATAAAAAACACACACCAATTCTGGGTTTGCTTTTCACAAGAAGCATTGCCTGATATGAATGATGCCTTGCACAAAAGAGCTCTCAGAAGACCTACAATTAAGAATTGTTGAGTTGCATAAAGCTGGAAAGGGTTATAAAAGTATCTCCAAAAGCCTTGCTGTTCATCAGTCCACGATAAGACAAATTGTCTATGAATGGAGAAAGTTCAGCACTGCTGCTACTCTCACTAGGAGTGGCCGTCCTGTAAAGAGGACTGCAAGAGCACAGCGCAGACTGCTCAATGAGGTGAAGAAGAATCCTAGAGTGTCAGCTAAAGACTTACAAAAGTCTCTGGCATATGCTAACATCCCTGTTAGCAAATCTACGATACGTAAAACACTAAACAAGAATGGATTTCATTGGAGGATACCACAGAGGAAACCACTGCTGTCCAAAAAAACATTGCTGCAGGTTTACAGTTTGCACAAGAGAACCTGGATGTTCCACAGCAGTACTGGCAAAATATTCTGTGGACAGATGAAACCAAAGTTGAGTTGTTTGGAAGAAACACAAAACACTATGTGTGGAGAAAAAGAGGCACAGCACACCAACATCAAAACCTCATCCCAACTGTGAAGTATGGTGGTGGGGGCATCATGGTTTGGGGCTTCTTTGCTGCGTCAGGGCCTGGACAAATTGCTATCATCGAAGGAAAAATGTATTCCCAAGTTTATCAAGACATTTTGCAGGAGAACTTAAGGCCATCTGTCCACCAGCTGAAGCTCAACTGAAGATGGGTGTTGCAACAGGACAACGACGCAAAGCATAGAAGTAAATCAACAACAGAATGGCTTAAACAGAAGAAAATACGCCTTCTGGAGTGGCCCAGTCAGAGTCCTGAACTCAACCCGATTGAGATGCTGTGGCATGACCTCAAGAAAGCGATTCACACCAGACATCCCAAGAATATTGCTGAACTGAAACAGTTCTGTAAACAGGAATGGTCAAGAATTACTCCTGACCTTTGTGCACGTCTGATCTGCAACTACAGAAAACGTTTGGTTGAAGTTATTGCTGCCAAAGGAGGTTTAACCAGTTATTAAATCCAAGGGTTCACATACTTTTTCCACCTGCACTGTGAATGTTTATATGGTGTGTTCAATAAAAACATAGTAACATTTCATTCTTTGTGTGTTATTAGTTTAAGCAGACTATGATTGTCTATTGTTGTGACTTAGATGAAGATCAGATCACATTTTATGACTGATTTGTGCAGAAATCCATATCATTCCAAAGGGTTCACATACTTTTTCTTGCAACTGTAAGTACGCATAGCGACTCTTTCAGGTTGGGAGAGATTGTATAATCGTGATTTTGGCAGTTTGGCGCCTGGGATGAGATTAATAGGGCAGTCGTACTTCCGGTGCGGGGGCAACTCCTGGACACCACTCTCGGAAAACACATCCGAAAATTCAGAGAGAAAAGATGGCACAATCTTGGTAGAAATCTCTGAAAGAGACGCCGTGAGGCAATTCTCTCTGCAAAACTCACTCCAACCATTTATTTGCCTTGCTTGCCAATGAATGGTGGGGTTATGTTTAGTGAGCCAGGGTAGCCCCAACACTAGAGGAGTAGGTAATCCGCTTAAGACGAAACATGACATATCCTCAACATGAGCGTCACCCACAGTCAAACGGATATTGTGAACTATGCCCTTTTACGATCTTTGAGAAAGTGAAGCGGAATCTATAGCAAAAACAGGTATATCCTTTTCCAAAGTGCATACCTGGAAACCATGCGTTATTGCAAATTGATTATCAATGAGATTGACAGCTGCTCCACTATCTACAAAAATCTCACAAACAATGTTCTTGCTGTCTAGCGCCACCCTGGCAGGTAGGAGAAAACGGGAACTTCAAGTAAATGGCAAACCTTCAATTTCCGCATCAACCTTGCCAATAGTAGCAAATGGAAAGGTTTTAGAGGGGTTTTTTCTTTTTGTTTTCCTTTTATTACCCTCAGAAAACTCCATGAATCTACTAGAGGGGCAAACATTAGCCAAATGATTTATACCCCCACAACAGAAACAAACCCTCCTCTGAGAGCTGAATCCTCTACTATCAGAGGCAAGCAAACCCAGCTGCATGGCCTCCTCCTCAGAGGGGATTGAGAGAGACTGAGACCCCTGCACACTGAATGAGACAGCCCCACTGTCCTTGGACTGAATATGACAGGAAGGAGTAGTCTCCTCTCTCTCTCTAAGACGCCTGTTAATGCAAACAGCTAGAGACATGGCTGACTCTAACGATGCTGGTCTCTCATGAAAAGCAAATGCATCTTTCAATCTTTCCGAAAGACCATGGCAAAATTGACTTCGGAGTGCAGCATCATTCCAACCAGTATCAGCTGCCCATCTCCAAAATTCTGAACAATATATCTCTGCGGACTGTTTACCCTGGCATATAAGACGCAGCTTAGATTCAGCCAGAGCAATACGATCTGGGTCATCATATATCTGTCCCAGGGCTACAAAAAATTCATCCACCGATCGGAGGGGCCGTGCCCCGGCCGGCAGCGAAAAGGCCCACGACTGAGCGTTATCCCTGAGCAGCGAGATGATGATCCCCACCCTCTGCTCCTCATCACCAGAGGAATGGGGAAGTAGGCGAAAATGGAGTTTGCAAGCCTCTCTAAATTGAACAAAATTCTCACTACCCCCGGAGAACGTATCCGGAAGCGAGATCTTGGGCTCGGAACAAACTCCATGAACGCAAGCAGAACCGGTCACCTGAAACTGAGACACAGTTTTACGGAGATCTGCAAACTCCAGTGAAAGACCTTGCATGCGGTCAATCAAGGCTGAAACTGGATCCATGCTTAAGACAGTTATGGCGGTTTATAGTGTCACGGATGGTGTTTCAGAAAGCTGGAACTTATAAATAAGCATCCGACTGGCTTGATCCCAAACTAAGGAGCATATGGGTGAGCCCTATAAAACTGCTAGAGCTCTCCCTGACTGCTATGCCCATGCAATGATCTTTATGGTAGACGATTGCATGCCCTTGTACCTTATACTATGTGACACCTGAAAACCCTATAATAGTGAGGGGACACGACCACCGGCTCCCTGCACTTAATACTGACGGAGTCAGGGTCACCTACAATCAAGCCAGCAAGAAACACAAATAAAGGAAACAGACTTATCTCAGGAATCAGGAGAAGCAGCCTCCAGCAGTGAACACAATCCAGGAAGAAGTATAAACCGCAAAGTGAGGCAGTATGGGAGGGAATATAAAGGGAGACAATCAGTGCAAATAAATGACACCTGGGAGAAGTAAAGGAGATGAGAAAGTGAAACCAAAACAAAGAACATCATACAACAGGTAGAGAAGAACATCTGCCAGATCTTCTCACAGAGCTGGCGGTGACAATGATACGTCGGACAGCGTGATGACGTCATAGGTTACCTCGCATGTGATTTTGCCTAGGATCTTCAATGTTCCTGCTCAAATAGATGAGGTATGTTTTTTTAACACCTTTTCCTGGAAAATGTATTCATTACCACGGAGCACAAGGAAATTCGGCTTCCCAACTAATATAATTTTCTCTGAAATTTGGATCAAAGTCCACTTCTGATACTTAGATTTGCTCAACCCTATACACAACATACCAATATAGTCAGTCATGCATTACATTAGCAAATTGTGCCATGCACAATCCTCTCTACTTTTACTGTCATCTGTTTGAAGTCTTCTGAATGTAAGTAGTGCCTCTTAACAGTGGCATGTGCCAATGTGACTTTGGCCTCCTTGATCTGTAGATTTTATTTTTCATGATAAATCTTTTGGAAGCCATGATGTCTGGATGACATGATCTATAAAACACCAGCTTAAAGGGGTTATCCAAGACAAAAAACAAAAAAAGTCATACAACGTGAATCAACCAGATTTTCTGGCCAACCACAAATTGCACTGGACGCATGCGCAGAATTGTGCATTCGCAGTGCATGTGCAGCCTGGTGTTGATGGGGAAGAGACATAAGCAGAGCGTGATAGTAGTGCTGATGAAGTTACCTCTACATCAGCGCAGGAGAACATGGGAGCCAATGACATTACATCAGCGAAAGTGTACAAAAAAGAAGGAAGCACATCATGTGACCAAAGTTGGCGATCAGGTGAATCAATATGCAGTATAGCACCCTATAGTATACAGCACCCCACAGTATGCAGTATAACACCCTATAGTATAGTAGCAAAAATTATAAATGCAAATCCATCAGTGGTGGTCGTGCTTGCACACTATAGAAAAAAGCACCAGCCTATATGAGCTCCCATGGTCCTGGCCACCAGAGAGGACGGCACTTTTTCCTATAGTGTGCAAGCACGGCCACCGCTGATGGATTTTAGGGTGGTCATAACCATGGAAACGAGCAGTGTTTAATGGGATGGAAAAAATGACTCAGGCCAGCAAAGGAAGCTATATGGATAATAACAATACATTAGTAAGTGCTTTGTATTAACTTTCTGTACATGATAAATGCCATTTACTATTTTTTTTGTGCCTTTTTTTTACTTAACGCATTAACTATCAGGTTTAGTTCGGCTGCATCTGCACAATGTATATTATTTTACAATGGGTGACAATAGAAGTCATTTTTGCTATACAATCAGACCCTAGCTCTGCTTTTAGGCTTCATGCACACAACCGAAGTTCGGGTCCGCATCCGAGCCGTAATTTTTGCGGCTCAGGTGCGGACCCATTCACTTCAATGGGGCCGCAAAAGATGCGGACAGCACTCCGTGTGCTTCTCCACATCCTTTTCTCCGTTCCGTGGCCCCGTAAAAAAAATATAGCATGTCCTAATTTTGTCCATTTTGCGGACAAGAATAGGCATTTCTACAATGGCCCGCCCGTTCCATTCCGCAAATTGCGGAAGGCACACGGGCGGCTTCCGTTTTATGTGGATCTGCGGTTTGCATGTAGCCTTAGAATGTCACTTTTGCTGCCTCTTAAAAGGGTAGTCTCACTTCACCAAATTACATTCATCATGTAGAGAAAGTTAATAAAAGGCACTTCCTAATGTATTGTGATTGTTCATATTGCTTCCTTTGCTGGCTGAATACATTTTTTCATTACATTATACATGGCCACTTTCCATGGTTACGACCACCCTGAAATCCAGTAGTGGTGGTCGTGGCTTGCACACTATAGAAAAAAAGCTCCTGCTTCACTGTTAGCCATTACCATGGCTCTGCACATAGGCCAGTGCTTTGTCCTATAGTGTGCAAGCACGGCCACCACTGCTAGATTGCAGGGTGGTCATAACCATGGAAACGAGCTGCATATAATGTGATGGAAAAATTCATCAAGCCAGCGAAGGAGGCAATATGGATAATAACAATACATTAGTAACTGCCTTGTATTCACCTTCTCTACATGATAAATACCATTTGCTGAAGTGAGACAACCACTTTAAAAGCGTCTTCTTTTAAAAGAAATATCATTACATTTAAAGTTCAAACACCAAACTTTTTTGTTGCTTCAAGCGGTTTATGTAACCAGCGAATTTACTAGATACCATCTAGATCATTTAAGTCTGTTATCTAGTAAATGAAATCAAAGGGATTTTAAATGCTTCTGTCAAGCACTGATCATGGTAACATGATAGAACCGAGTATGGGGTTGAGAGGACACTTTATAAATCATATTTTAAACATTTTAGGTTTATTTAATACTGTGAAGTATATGCAAGAGCAGATCACTTGTTAATTGGGCTCACAGTGCACATAGTGGAAACAAAAAAAGTTCTTTGGGGTTTCCCCCCAGAATCCATGTCTGTTTCTCACAGGAGGCTACCGGACATGTGTCTAAAACAACAGTTCAGCCAACTCTACTGCGTATGGGGCTCCAAAGCAGATAGATGGTCACTGCACCTGCAGAAAGACTTTATGGTCTGGAGAATGTTTCTGTGGCCACTCATCCATGTGGAAGGCACTCTCAAATGATTTGGGGATGAATCCAAGTTGCAGATCACGTATACCCATACATGCTGACTCTCAACTCTGGGGCGGATGAAATCTTTTAGCAAGACAATGCGAAACACAACAAAAAATGTTAGAAGAGCATACTAAGACTTCCAAGTATTACCCTGGCCCCCTAATTCCCCTACCTTGAACCAAATTGAGCATGTGTGGGACCATCTTGATCCTCTTGTCCACTCTATGAATCCTCCCCCATACCCTCAAGGAACTGTGGGATGCACTGCAGTCCTCATGACTCCAAATACCTGTGACAGACAACCTATCAGGACCTTATTGAGTAACTCCAACTGGCAATGGCAGTTACTCTTGATATTACCACTATCTATCTATCTATCTATCTATCTATCTATCTACAGAATACACCATTCCCAATAGGTGATGATCACAGCTTATGTACTTCCTTTCCTGCACAATGATCTCTGTACAGGTCACAGAGTATGCTTAGAAAACTCCCTTAGAAGTTTATGAGGTCAGCTTCTGCCCATTGTGTCTATGGTCTATGTGGCTGCTGTAAAGTATACAGGTATGGTACTGTACTACTACCGATACTGTTTGTAAAAAAGACATGGTGCTGAGAAAATGGTGATTTGTCTGTATACACGTATAATTAACCTTCGTTTTTTTATATATAAGATAATCAATAGGACATATGTATTGTTATATATTGTTGAATATTATGAAGGATGTCAATACATCTATTATCTTATATATTTCTTATTAGGAACGCATACACTCCTAAAACATGATGAGAAGAATGTTAAGCATAGACTTTGTTAATGAGTCCCCGTTTGTGGAAGGCGGTGTTATTTTAACTAACAATCACCCGTTGAAGTGACAGAGGAGACACACATGTCTGTGATAGTACAAGGTCTATTATATTCTTATCGGTACCATAAATTTGATAGTTTGGGAGATGTCTAAACTGGTACCTTAATGTCTATGCTTTAATTTGTATATGTGTCAAAGTTAATCCCTTTAGCTCTGGTTTAGGATTCCATATATTATGTGTATGGAATGTAAGATGAAGTCAGACCTGGTAATTTAACCCTTACTAATAATGATGCTAGCAGCTTATGAAATAGTGCCACCTAGGGATGAATAAGTAACCTTACACCAACAGCTGAAATGCATTCTGAGTAATACAGTGACATCACAGTCATTATCATATTTACACGCCTAACCGACAATGATTGGAAAACTCCAAGTTGGGAATGTGTGTCTAACTGATAAGTTTTTGATAATAAACCACACACAAGATGAAAAAAAGGAAAGAGAAGAAAGGATGGACACCCCAGGAAAAAAATCCCAAAGATCAGAACAGACTTTAGAGCTGACTTCCTATAGACTCTGCATATCATTTGCATTCTCGGGTAACGTATAATGTGTAGTATTTATTGAATTAATTGGCTTGATATTTAGTAACTTCCCGCTTTAGTGCGGATGTATAATATTAAAAGTGCTACATCAATATTATCACTAATCAGTAAAAATGCATATTATTGAATAAAAGATCTAATATTGATATCGGAGAAACTCTCTGATTGGAATAGTCACGTTCCATAGTCAATATCAGGCCTGATAATTTATAAGTTGTGTCGCAATACTACCCGATATCCAAGATTGGTCATAGTTTGAGCAGAGCAAGGGTTCGTATCTACACTAATCACTATTGGGTTTACTGTGTATAATCAACTGATAGTATATCTCATAATTGTGATCGGGAGGTTTGTATTACATTTTATGATTGAGAGGTAATATGGAATGTTGGTATTCGTGTTAGAGCCATCCAGTGGTGAGTTTACGGCACTGAATATCACTGAGTGTTATTGTATATTATTGAGTTTTATATTGATTAGGCTTTGATTGTATTTTGAGGTATTGTTTAATAAATCATTTATATTTGTACATAGACGCTTGCACTATGTTTTACTGATTGCACAATATAATTAAATTAATGACAAACTCTTTTTGAGGTGTTTTATATGTCCACCTATAGGATCAATTCCCCTTGAAAATTTTCCTTTGATCCTTTCTTTTATATAAAGCATTTGCTTTATATCTTTGACATAAATTGGAGGCACTGCTGAGATCAAGTTCATTTATGAATTATTTGTGCAAATAGTAAAACATTCCATAATTTTCTTTGGCTAACCAGATTGTTCATATATCTGTGTACTAATTATTGGTAGGGAAAATGAGCACAGCCAGTAGTAAAGCAGGTTCTGGTGAAGCTACAGGAGGTAGTCCATCTATCCCGGAACAGTTAATCCATAACATTGTTGAATATGTAAATTCACGGTTGGGTTTGCATCAGGATGTAACTGCATGGTTAAGTGAGCTGCAGGCTGAAGCCAAGAGAGAATGTGTGGATGTATGGACATCATTTGGTACAGTCTGGAGACATCTAACCAATTTTTATGTCCTTAAAAGTAACACCAGTAAAGACCAATAGAGATGGCCCGAACTATCCGACGGCGAACAGTTCCCGGCGAACATAGCTTGTTCGCGTTCGCCTCTGCCGGGCGAACACATGCGATGTTCGGTCCGCCCCCTATACATCATCATTGAGCAAACTTTGACCCTGTACCTCACAGTCAGCAGACACATTCCAGCCAATCAGCAGTAGTGATGTCGCGAACATAAAATTTTCAGTTCGCGAACAGCGAACGCGAACTTCCGCAAATGTTCGCGAACTGGCGAACCGGGCGAACCGCCATAGACTTCAATAGACAGGCGAATTTTAAAACCCACAGGGACTCTTTCTGGCCACAATAGTGATGAGAAAGTTGTTTCAAGGGGTCTAACACCTGGACTGTGGCATGCCGGAGGGGGATCTATGGCAAAACTCCCATGGAAAATTACGTAGTGGACGCAGAGTCGGGTTTTAATCCATAAAGGGCATAAATCAACTAACATTCCTAAATTGTTTGGAATAACGTGCTTTAAAACATCCAGTGTGTGTATACGATCAGGTATGATGTTGTATCGATCAGGTAGTGTAAGGGTTACGCCCGCATCACAGACATTGACAGACCAAACTCCCCTTTTAATGCACCGCAAACAGTTCATTTGCACAACCGCAAACTCCCCATTTGCACAAGGTTGGATACCAAGCTAGCCACGTCCCGGTGATGTCATTGAAGGTTTCTTCCTCCACCCAGCCACGTACAACACCAAGGGTCCCCGAAAGGTCAATTGAATTGATTTTTCGAACGGGGAGATGGTTAAAAAAACGCTGGCTCCCTCCCCTTTGTTTTTATCCACGGTGACTGCGTCTGCGCCGTGCAATTTACTGTCACACCCGATATGAGTGGTATTTTCTGTAGTACTATTCTCATCAGTTTAATCCCTCTAACGTCCCCGACTCCCCAATCTGGGGGCCATTTATTAAACAGATTTTTCGGACGGGGAGATGGTTAAAAAAACGCTGGCTCCCTCCACTCTGTTTTAATCCACGGTGACTGCGTCTGCGCCGTGCAATTTACTGTCACACCCGATATGAGTGGTATTTTCTGTAGTACTATTCTCATCAGTTTAATCCCTCTAACGTCCCCAATCTGGGTGCCATTTATTGAATAGATTTTTCGAACGGGGAGATGGTTAAAAAAAACCTGGCTCCCTCCACTCTGTTTTAAACCACGGTGACTGCGTCTGCGCCGTGCAATTTACTGTCACACCCGATATGAGTGGTATTTTCTGTAGTACTATTCTCATCAGTTTAATCCCTCTAACGTCCCCAATCTGGGTGCCATTTATTGAATAGATTTTTCGAACGGGGAGATGGTTAAAAAAACGCTGGCTCCCTCCACTCTGTTTTAAACCACGGTGACTGCATCTGCGCCGTGCAATTTACTGTCACACCCGATATGAGTGGTATTTTCTGTAGTACTATTCTCATCAGTTTAATCCCTCTAACATCCCCAATCTGGGGGCCATTTATTAAATAGATTTTTTGAACGGGGAGATGGTTAAAAAAACGCTGGCTCCCTCCACCGATATGAGTGGTATTTTCTGTAGTATTATTCTCATCAGTTTAATCCCTGTTACGTCCCATATCAGGAATTGCCTTTTATGAAAAAAAATTTAGGCCGGGTACCTTCGACTGCCTTCACAGTGACAGACCAAACTCTCATACACTAAACTGAATTGATTTCAGGAACCGGGAGATGGAAAAAGCAGCTTGGTCGGTCCTCTTACTCCCAAATTGGGGCACTGCGCGTGCACAGAGCAATGTGCTGTGACACCCTATATGAGTGGTGTCTTAACTAGTACTATTGCTATCAGTTTAATCCCTGTTACGGACCCTATCCGGTCGAATTGATTAACCATTGTCGAATCCCCCATTGACATCCCCCTTATAAGCTGTGTAAAGCATATTTTTTAGTTTGGTTTTGAACTGCTGCATCCTTTCCGACTTTTGGTAATTTGGTAACATTTCTGCCACTTTCTGCTTATACCGGGGGTCTAGTAGCGTGGCCACCCGATCGCTTTTGGTCTGACCATAATGAAGCAACGGCCTTATCATCTGGGGTGTGGCAACATTGCCAACACACTTTTATAGAGGTGATGATGATTGCTTCATTGTGATACGCAAGCCCCTTCACCACAACAAGGTAACGATCACGAAGGGGAATTGACACTTGTATGTGCCTTTTTTTTTTGGTTTGTTTTTGCAGCCACAGTGCTGCACCATAGGACAGAAAAATTAGGCATGTACACATGCCTGAAAAATAATGGCACTGTTGCAGACGCTATTGTAGCAGCGGCCGGAAAAATTTATGTTTTCCAGGCAGAAAAGTGACTAAAACATTACGGCTTGAACCCTAGTTGGTGGTGGAGAATTCACGAAAGTCATCCGGTATGCAGACATTAAATACAGCAGCGTGGGGACCATTTTGAGGCCAAGGCATGTAATCAGGCCTTTTGTTAGTCAAACGTATCCCCCACTGTCAGTCCCTTCGGGATCCATGCCTCATTCATCTTTATGAAGGTGAGGTAATCAACACTTTTTTGACCGAGGCGACTTCTCTTGTCAGTGACAATGCCTCCTGCTGCACTGAAGCTCCTTTCTGACAGGACACTTGAAGCAGGGCAGGCCAGAAGTTCTATCGCAAACTGGGATAGCTCAGGCCACAGGTCAAGCCTGCACACCCAGTAGTGAAGGGGTTCATTGCTCCTCAGAGTGTCGATATCTGCTGTTAAGGCGAGGTAGTCTGCTACCTGTCGGTCGAGTCGTTCTCTAAGGCTGGATCCCGAAGGGCTGTGGCGATGAGTAGGACTGAAAAAGCTCCGCATGTCCTCCATCAACAACACATCTGTAAATCGTCCAGTCCTTGCCGCCGTGGTAGGAGGAGGATTACACTCACCTCTTCCCCTGTTAGATTCCCGTTGTGCTGTGACATCTCCCTTATAAGCTGTGTAAAGCATATTTTTTAGTTTGGTTTTGAACTGCTGCATCCTTTCCGACTTTCAGTAATTTGGTAACATTTCTGCCACTTTCTGCTTATACCGGGGGTCTAGTAGCGTGGTCACCCAGTACAGATCGTTCTCCTTTATCCTTTTTATACGTGGGTCCCTCAACAGACATGACAGCATGAAAGACCCCATTTGAACAAGGTTGGATGCAGAGCTTCTCATTTCCCGTTCCTCGTCCTCACTGATGTCATTGACGGTCTGTTCTTCCCCCCAGCCACGTACAACACCATGGGTCCCAGATAGGTGACAACAACGAGCACCCTGGGGTGCCTGCTGTGGTTGGTCTTCCTCCTCCTCAAAGCCGCCACATTCCTCCTCTGACTCCTCTTCCTCATACTCCTCTTCCAGCGTTGCTGCAGGTCCGGCAAGCGATGATGACAAGGCTGTTTCTGGTGGTGATGGTGACCACAACTCTTCCTCTTCCTCTTCACGCTCATCTACAGCCTGATCCAGAACTCTTCGCAGGGCACGCTCCAGGAAGAAAACAAATGGGATGAGGTCGCTGATGGTGCCTTCGGTGCGACTGACTAGGTTTGTCACCTCCTCAAAAGGACGCATAAGCCTACAGGCATTGCGCATGAGTGTCCAGTAACGTGGCAAAAAGATTCCCAGCTCCGCAGAGGCTGTCCTAGCACCCCGGTCATACAAATACTCGTTGACGGCTTTTTCTTGTTGGAGCAGGCGGTCGAACATTAGGAGTGTTGAATTCCAACGTGTCGGGCTGTCGCATATCAAGCGCCTCACTGGCATGTTGTTTCGCCGCTGAATATCGGAAAAGTGCGCCATGGCCGTGTAGGAACGCCTGAAATGGCCACACACCTTCCTGGCCTGCTTGAGGACGTCCTGTAAGCCTGGGTACTTAGACACAAAACGTTGTACGATGAGATTCAACACATGTGCCATGCACGGCACATGTGACAACTTGCCCAAATTTAATGCCGCCAACAGATTGCTTCCATTGTCACACACCACTTTGCCGATCTCCAGTTGGTGCGGGGTCAGCCACTGATCCACCTGTGCGTTCAGGGCGGACAGGAGTGCTGGTCCTGTGTGGCTCTCTGCTTTCAGGCAAGTCAACCCCAAGATAGCGTTACACTGTCGTATCCGGGATGTGGAATAGCCCCTGGGGAGCTGGGGGGAATCAGTTGATGTGCAGCCAGACGCCGCAGCAGAAGAGGACTCAGCCGAGGAGGAAATTAAAGAGGATGGAGTAGGAGTAGAGGAGGTGGCAGTAGGTCTGCCTGCAAGTCGTGGTGGTGTCACCAACTCCGCTGCAGAGCCACGCATTCCATGCTTGTCAGCCGTCAGCAGGTTGACCCAATGCGCAGTATACGTGATATACCTGCCCTGACCGTGCTTTGCAGACCAGGTATCAGTGGTCAGATGGACCCTTGCCCCAACACTGTATGCCAGAGATGCCATGACTTCCTTTTCAATGACATGGTAGAGGTTTTGGATTGCCTTTTTAGAAAAAAAATTTCGTCCGGGTACCTTCCACTGTGGTGTCCCAATAGCGACAAATTTTTTGAAGGCCTCAGACTCTACCAGCTGGTATGGTAAAAGCTGGCGGGCTAAGAGTTCCGTCAAGCCAGCTGTCAGTCGCCGGGCAAGGGGGTGACTTTGTGACATTGGCTTCTTATGCTCAAACATGTCCTTGACAGACACCTGACTGTGGGCAGATGAGCAGGAACTGCTGAAGGTGAGAGATGGAGTGGCGGGTGGTTGAGAGGGGGCAGGGAGGACAGCAGTGGTTGACGTGGCTGAAGATGCAGGACCAGGAGGAGCATGGTGGCTTTGAGTTTGTGTGCTGCTTGTACTCATGTGTTGATCCCATAGGCGTTTGTGATGTGAGATCATGTGCCTTCGCAAAGCAGTTGTACCAAGGTGGGTGTTGGACTTCCCACGACTCAGTTTCTTTTGGCACAGGTTGCAAATGGCATTGCTTTTATCAGAGGCAGACACACAAAAAAAATGCCACACTGCTGAGCTTTGCAATGACGGCATTCTAGTGGTGGCAACAGCATGCGTTGACTGGCGTGCTGTCTGGCTGACCCCAGGTGCCGATACATGCTGTCTGACTGTGCCACTAACTCCTTGCGACGACCTCCCCCTGCTTCCAACTCGTCTCCTCATTCTCTCTGTCTCCCCTTCAGAACTTTCCCCCTCTTCTTCTCTTCGAGCAGGCACCCACGTGGCATCCGTGGACACATCGTCATCATCAACCGCTTCACTTGTATCTGACACCTCAGCAAAGGAAGCAGCAGCGGGTACAACATCATCATCATCACACTGTACGTCCATGTGTGTAATCCTGCCTGACTGAGACATATCCCCGTAATCTACATCATCTGGCAATAATGGTTGCGCATCACTAATTGCATCCAACTGATGTGTAAATAACTCCTCTGACGGATCAAGTGAAGCGGCTGTGGTGGCTGTGGTGGTAGTGGCGACGGGCGGGTGCGTGGTAACTTGAGAGCAGGTGACCGAAGCTGAGTTGGAGGAGGATGGTGCGTCAAGGTTCTTAGCGGAAGCTGTTGAAGATTGGGTGTCCTGTCTAAGCCAGTCAACTACGTCCTCTGAATTTTTCGGGTTCAGGGTACGTGGCCTCTGAAAACTGGGCATTATTCCAGGGACAGTGGAAATCACAGCACCACGACCACGACGGCCCCTGCGGGGTGGCCTGCCTCTGCCTGTCATTTTTTTTTTAGATAAGTGGTACTACGCGTGCTAGGTACTGTGCCACCCGGTATGAGTGGTTGGCACTGGCAGTGGGCACACTACAGTCTGTGGAAGTGGGCCTGACACACACTGGCAGCAGGCAAGCAACTGAATTTAGACTACTGTCTAAAAATTAAATGCCTTATTTATCGGCAAGCTACTGTGCCACCCGGTATCAGTGGTTGGCACTGGCAGTGGGCACACTACAGTCAGTGGAAGAGGGCCTGACACACACTGGCAGCAGGCAAGCAACTGAAATTACACTAAAGTGTAAAAATTAAATGCCTTATTTATCGGCAAGCTACTGTGCCACCCGGTATGAATGGTTGGCACTGGCAGTGGGCACACTACAGTCAGTGGAAGAGGGCCTGACACACACTGGCAGCAGGCAAGCAACTGAATTTAGACTACTGTCTAAAAATTAAATGCCTTATTTATCGGCAAGCTACTGTGCCACCCGGTATCAGTGGTTGGCACTGGCAGTGGGCACACTACAGTCAGTGGAAGCGGGCCTGACACACACTGGCAGCAGGCAAGCAACTGAAATTACACTAAAGTGTAAAAATTAAATGCCTTATTTATCGACAAGCTACTGTGCCACCCGGTATCAGTGGTTGGCACTGGCAGTGGGCACACTACAGTCAGTGGAAGCGGGCCTGACACACACTGGCAGCAGGCAAGCAACTGAATTTAGACTACTGTCTAAAAATTAAATGCCTTATTTATCGGCAAGCTACTGTGCCACCCGGTATCAGTGGTTGGCACTGGCAGTGGGCACACTACAGTCAGTAGAAGCGGGCCTGACACACACTGGCAGCAGGCAAGCAACTGAAATTACACTAAAGTGTAAAAATTAAATGCCTTATTTATCGACAAGCTACTGTGCCACCCGGTATCAGTGGTTGGCACTGGCAGTGGGCACACTACAGTCAGTGGAAGCGGGCCTGACACACACTGGCAGCAGGCAAGCAACTGAATTTAGACTACTGTCTAAAAATTAAATGCCTTATTTATCGGCAAGCTACTGTGCCACCCGGTATCAGTGGTTGGCACTGGCAGTGGGCACACTACAGTCAGTAGAAGCGGGCCTGACACACACTGGCAGCAGGCAAGCAACTGAAATTACACTAAAGTGTAAAAATTAAATGCCTTATTTATCGGCAAGCTACTGTGCCACCCGGTATGAGTGGTTGGCACTGGCAGTGGGCACACTACAGTCAGTGGAAGAGGGCCTGACACACACTGGCAGCAGGCAAGCAACTGAATTTAGACTACTGTCTAAAAATTAAATGCCTTATTTATCGGCAAGCTACTGTGCCACCCGGTATCAGTGGTTGGCACTGGCAGTGGGCACACTACAGTCAGTGGAAGCGGGCCTGACACACACTGGCAGCAGGCAAGCAACTGAATTTAGACTACTGTCTAAAAATTAAATGCCTTATTTATCGGCAAGCTACTGTGCCACCCGGTATCAGTGGTTGGCACTGGCAGTGGGCACACTACAGTCAGTAGAAGCGGGCCTGACACACACTGGCAGCAGGCAAGCAACTGAAATTACACTAAAGTGTAAAAATTAAATGCCTTATTTATCGGCAAGCTACTGTGCCACCCGGTATGAGTGGTTGGCACTGGCAGTGGGCACACTACAGTCAGTGGAAGAGGGCCTGACACACTGACTGGCAGAAGGCAAGCAACTGAATTTAGACTACTGTCTAAAAATTAAATGCCTTATTTATCGGCAAGCTACTGTGCCACCCGGTATCAGTGGTTGGCACTGGCAGTGGGCACACTACAGTCAGTGGAAGCGGGCCTGACACACACTGGCAGCAGGCAAGCAACTGAAATTACACTAAAGTGTAAAAATTAAATGCCTTATTTATCGGCAAGCTACTGTGCCACCCGGTATCAGTGGTTGGCACTGGCAGTGGGCACACTACAGTCAGTAGAAGCGGGCCTGACACACACTGGCAGCAGGCAAGCAACTGAAATTACACTAAAGTGTAAAAATTAAATGCCTTATTTATCGGCAAGCTACTGTGCCACCCGGTATGAGTGGTTGGCACTGGCAGTGGGCACACTACAGTCAGTGGAAGAGGGCCTGACACACACTGGCAGCAGGCAAGCAACTGAATTTAGACTACTGTCTAAAAATTAAATGCCTTATTTATCGGCAAGCTACTGTGCCACCCGGTATCAGTGGTTGGCACTGGCAGTGGGCACACTACAGTCAGTGGAAGCGGGCCTGACACACACTGGCAGCAGGCAAGCAACTGAATTTAGACTACTGTCTAAAAATTAAATGCCTTATTTATCGGCAAGCTACTGTGCCACCCGGTATCAGTGGTTGGCACTGGCAGTGGGCACACTACAGTCAGTTGAAGTCGGCCTGACACACACTAGCAGCAGGCAAGCAGCTGAAATTACATTAAAGTGTAAAAATTAAATGCCTTTTTTAAGCAAAGTCCTGTGCCAGCCGGTATGAGTGGTGGGCACTGGCAGTGGGCACACTACAGTCAGTGGAAGTCAGCCTGACACACACTGGCAGGCAACTAACCTTAGATTAAAGTGTAAAAATTAAGTGCCTATTTTTTAAGCAAAGTCCTGTGCCACTCGGTATGACAGGGGTGGGCACTGGCAGTGGGCACACTACAGTCAGTTGAAGTCGGCCTGACACACACTAGCAGCAGGCAAGCAGCTGAAATTACACTAAAGTGTAAAAATTAAATGCCTTTTTTATGCAAAGTCCTGTGCCAGCCGGTATGAGTGGTGGGCACTGGCAGTGGGCACACTACAGTCAGTGGAAGTCAGCCTGACACACACTGGCAGGCAACTAACCTTAGATTAAAGTGTAAAAATTAAGTGCCTATTTTTTAAGCAAAGTCCTGTGCCACTCGGTATGACAGGGGTGGGCACTGGCAGTGGGCACACTACAGTCAGTTGAAGTCGGCCTGACACACACTAGCAGCAGGCAAGCAGCTGAAATTACATTAAAGTGTAAAAATTAAATGCCTTTTTTAAGCAAAGTCCTGTGCCAGCCGGTATGAGTGGTGGGCACTGGCAGTGGGCACACTACAGTCAGTGGAAGTCAGCCTGACACACACTGGCAGGCAACTAACCTTAGATTAAAGTGTAAAAATTAAGTGCCTATTTTTTAAGCAAAGTCCTGTGCCACTCGGTATGACAGGGGTGGGCACTGGCAGTGGGCACACTACAGTCAGTTGAAGTCGGCCTGACACACACTAGCAGCAGGCAAGCAGCTGAAATTACATTAAAGTGTAAAAATTAAATGCCTTTTTTAAGCAAAGTCCTGTGCCAGCCGGTATGAGTGGTGGGCACTGGCAGTGGGCACACTACAGTCAGTGGAAGTCAGCCTGACACACACTGGCAGGCAACTAACCTTAGATTAAAGTGTAAAAATTAAGTGCCTATTTTTTAAGCAAAGTCCTGTGCCACTCGGTATGACAGGGGTGGGCACTGGCAGTGGGCACACTACAGTCAGTTGAAGTCGGCCTGACACACACTAGCAGCAGGCAAGCAGCTGAAATTACATTAAAGTGTAAAAATTAAATGCCTTTTTTAAGCAAAGTCCTGTGCCAGCCGGTATGAGTGGTGGGCACTGGCAGTGGGCACACTACAGTCAGTGGAAGTCAGCCTGACACACACTGGCAGGCAACTAACCTTAGATTAAAGTGTAAAAATTAAGTGCCTATTTTTTAAGCAAAGTCCTGTGCCACTCGGGATGACAGGGGTGGGCACTGGCAGTGGGCACACTACAGTCAGTTGAAGTCGGCAGCAGTTACAGTCTCCCTCCTCTCACTAAGACTGCAGCTTCAGAATGAATCTAAAATGGATGCTGTGCAGGAGGTGGGAGGGTCTGGGAGGGAGGGTATGCTGCTGATTGGCTGGAATGTGTCTGCTGACTGTGAGGTACAGGGTCAAAGTTTGCTCAATGATGATGTATAGGGGGCGGACCGAACATCGCATGTGTTCGCCCGGCAGAGGCGAACGCGAACAAGCTATGTTCGCCGGGAACTGTTCGCCGTCGGATAGTTCGGGCCATCTCTAATCAGCAGCATACCCTCCCTCCCAGACCCTCCCACCTCCTGCACAGTATCCATTTTAGATTCATTCTGAAGCTGCAGTCTTAGTGAGAGGAGGGAGACTGTAACTGCTGCTGATTTAATTGGGAAATCGATAGCTAGGCTAGTGAATTCAGTGTCCACTCCAGTCCTGAAAGACTCATCTGATCTCTGCTGTAAGGACAGCGTCCTGACAGCACCCCAAAAAGCCCTTTTTAGGGCTGCAACATTAGTCTGCTTTTTTTTTTTCCTTTATATACATATTGCAGTTGCCTGGCCTGCCTGTGTGTGAGGAGCTGCAGGCCCACAGACTGTAGTGTGCCCACTGCCAGTGCTCACCCCTGTCATTCCGTGTGGCACAGGACTTTGCTTAAAAAAGGCATTTAATTTTTACACTTTAATGTAATTTCAGCTGCTTGCCTGCTGCTAGTGTGTGTCAGGCCGACTTCAACTGACTGTAGTGTGCCCACTGCCAGTGCCCACCCCTGTCATACCGAGTGGCACAGGACTTTGCTTAAAAAATAGGCACTTAATTTTTACACTTTAATCTAAGGTTAGTTGCCTGCCAGTGTGTGTCAGGCTGACTTCCACTGACTGTAGTGTGCCCACTGCCAGTGCCCACCACTCATACCGGCTGGCACAGGACTTTGCATAAAAAAGGCATTTAATTTTTACACTTTAGTGTAATTTCAGCTGCTTGCCTGCTGCTAGTGTGTGTCAGGCCGACTTCAACTGACTGTAGTGTGCCCACTGCCAGTGCCAACCACTGATACCGGGTGGCACAGTAGCTTGCCGATAAATAAGGCATTTAATTTTTAGACAGTAGTCTAAATTCAGTTGCTTGCCTGCTGCCAGTGTGTGTCAGGCCCTCTTCCACTGACTGTAGTGTGCCCACTGCCAGTGCCAACCACTCATACCGGGTGGCACAGTAGCTTGCCGATAAATAAGGCATTTAATTTTTACACTTTAGTGTAATTTCAGTTGCTTGCCTGCTGCCAGTGTGTGTCAGGCCCGCTTCTACTGACTGTAGTGTGCCCACTGCCAGTGCCAACCACTGATACCATCTCCCCGTTCGAAAAATCTATTCAATAAATGGCACCCAGATTGGGGACGTTAGAGGGATTAAACTGATGAGAATAGTACTACAGAAAATACCACTCATATCGGGTGTGACAGTAAATTGCACGGCGCAGACGCAGTCACCGTGGATAAAAACAAAGGGGAGGGAGCCAGCGTTTTTTTAACCATCTCCCCGTTCGAAAAATCAATTCAATTGACCTTTCGGGGACCCTTGGTGTTGTACGTGGCTGGGTGGAGGAAGAAACCTTCAATGACATCACCGGGACGTGGCTAGCTTGGTATCCAACCTTGTGCAAATGGGGAGTTTGCGGTTGTGCAAATGAACTGTTTGCGGTGCATTAAAAGGGGAGTTTGGTCTGTCAATGTCTGTGATGCGGGCGTAACCCTTACACTACCTGATCGATACAACATCATACCTGATCGTATACACACACTGGATAATTTAAAGCACGTTATTCCAAACAATTTAGGAATGTTAGTTGATTTATGCCCTTTATGGATTAAAACCCGACTCTGCGTCCACTACGTAATTTTCCATGGGAGTTTTGCCATAGATCCCCCTCCGGCATGCCACAGTCCAGGTGTTAGACCCCTTGAAACAACTTTCTCATCACTATTGTGGCCAGAAAGAGTCCCTGTGGGTTTTAAAATTCGCCTGTCTATTGAAGTCTATGGCGGTTCGCCCGGTTCGCCAGTTCGCGAACATTTGCGGAAGTTCTCGTTCGCTGTTCGCGAACTGAAAATTTTATGTTCGCGACATCACTAAAGACCAACACCTCTTAAAGATGTTGCCACCAGTCCTGTATGCAATATTAGAAGTCAGTACCCTCTTAAAGAGTAGAAATATGCATATAACAGACATACAGGCCTATATATCCCCTATAAAAACAGAATTATAATCTGCAAAAGCATCGATTGAGAACTTAAAGCGTGAGCTCGACCTCAGCCATGTTGCCTTTCATCAACTAAAAAGGGAGGTAGATGAGCTGAACCTTCGTTATTGCAGACTTCAGCAAACAGACAGACCAAGCCATACTATAGTCAATGTTGAAAGTGATCTGTCTGATACTGAGAGATTTTTTGGTCCTCCAGCTCTCACACCCAAAAATTCAGACATGTCAACATCACGTGCTCTTAAAGCGGAATCCATCTGAGATCCTAAGCCACCCGAGGGTGATGGCATGATTATACAGGAGGCATTAACCCAATTAAGTCAGGGATTTCAAGCTGTAACCGCCTTACTAGGTTCTAGCGACACAAAAGGCCACAGAAGTGTCCCTCCACACCTTCCCCTAGAGAGGAATGTTAGGGTTAAGTCGGAGTGTGAGTGATTATGACAGTGATGTGGAAAAGCGTGTGGCTTATTTCATACCGCGCAGGCATGAGTTTGCCCACAAGGGGGATGAGAGTACCAGACGATCGTCATATGCTGAGGTAGTCTCTAGAAAGAAAAATGCTCAGTGTTCAGAAGAGGATCAGAGTTCCTCGAGTTTCATTAAATTTCTAAATGCCACTGTACCTAAATTCTCTAAGAGAGGTTCTCACAAAATTGCTGATCACTTAGAACTGTACCAGTCCACCATGGATTCTTTTAAAATGTTTTCTGATGTGGACAGGATCAGATTCCTACCATGGGCATTTGAGAATAAATATCGCCACTACTTTATTTCCTTCAGAGACAGGGGGATCCGGGATTGGCAGGATGTTTTGCGCAAGGTGAAATTAGAATTCGGCCCTTACCAGACTATTACTGCTGCAAAACGTGATATTTATAAACTCACATGTAGACCCAATCAAAGTCCCCTGGAATTCCTCTCTATCCTTAAAAATGCCTATGGGTTAGCGTATAGGTCCCTAAATTGGGAATCTGGGGAATTCAAAGAACTGTTTTATGATGCAATGCCTATGCAAATTAAATGCAGCCTAGCTAGAGATCTTGATCTTAAAGCTCCCTTGGACAGATTGGTGATGGCTGCCACTTCACTGTATAATATCAGTGAGTGCCATGCTACGGGTGAGATAAGATGCAAAAGGTCCCCAGAACAAAATGTGGCAGAAGCTAAAATAAACCCTAACCTTGGATTTGAAATGCAGTAACGCAAGTACCTTCCGTCTACAGGACCTTTCCAACAAACCCAGCGACAACAGGTAGGACCCAAGCATTCAAAACCTCATAGCCCCAATGGGTCAGAGGGAAATAATAATGGTGATAAGAGGTGTAACTACCATCCCAAATATTACAATAAGGGTACCCTGGGATACAGGCGCTGGAATAACAGGCCCAGACAACTCTACTTCACCTAGAACTCGGTCACCCTAGAGGCACAGTAGTAAGGGTACGCCACAAGACCCAACTGTGCACAAATCAAATGATCGGTTTGATAAATTGATAGGCAGATTAAGTGGCTAAATTAATGAAATAGTTAATAAGATGTCCCAGGTGTCCATGGAAAAACAACCTGAGCCTTTTTTAGGGGCAGCTGCAGGTCCCAGCTCAGCCCTATAAAGCAGGCAGGGTGGGGTTAGAGACCAGGCTAATTCGAGGCTATCGAGCTGGTTGTAGAAGAATCTGATGTGATTCCTAATCCTATATTGCCTGGCAAAGATCTTCACCCAAAAATTGAGGCCAAAGAGGCGGTGTCTAGTGTGTTGTCTATCTTGCAGTCTAACCATGTAAATTCGGGCACTAATGTGTCTTCTCCAATAAGTGATCCCATCATCTCAGCGTCAATCTGTGATCTGCCGTCTGTAAGCTATGATGTAATCCTGTCTTCCCCAAAGGTGGGGGCTTCCGCGTGCAGTAGGAATGTCTGGGTTTCTCAAGAAGTCGCATCGCTGCAAAAGGATCAAATCCTCAAAAAGCGTCAGATGAGTGAACATCCTAATTTCTTATGTGATTTGTTTCAGGTTGAAGGCCGATAATTTGTTGATTCTTATCTCCAAGATGAATTTTATAGGGCCAATTAGGGGTTTACTTGACATGGGATCACAAGCCACTATATTGTCATATAGTTATTTCCAACAGGTTATGGATTTGACAGCAAAGAGGCCGAAATTGAAATCGTTTGTTGGCTCTTTGATAAGTATAGGCGGAGATGCTTTGCAGTTAAGGGGCATGGCATGGTTAAAATTTAAAATAGGCAAGAAAGTAATTAGACATCCCACACTGATTGTGGACCTTCCCTACGATCAAATGATCATAGGAATTGACCTCCTGAAAAAGATTAAGTTCCATAGTAGACTTCATTAATGAAGCAATCTGCACCCAGGAAAAGGCACCTAATGCTTATGAATATACTTGCAATGCACAACTACAACGTAGTTGTCATGTGATTGAAAAGAGGCTTAACTCTGTTGAAGTTTGTTTTAGGAAAAATCGGATGCCGGATGTCACGATCCTGAAAGATGGTAAGCCTGTGGAAGCTGTCAAGGGTACCGCTCATACCATAACCATCCAGAAGGACATAAGGCTATGGAACATTTATTATTCGTGTTGAATGAACCACGGTACTAGATATATCTAGGTAATGACCTTCTACACTGATTTGCAATGCAGATTGATCTGGTCAACAATACTCTATGGTCCGGATTACCTTTAAACCCGGGGGGGTTCAAGGATGAAGAGCAAACCTTGAGATGGGGACAACAGATGCCCTATGTCGTAAGTATCATGGTTGCTGAAGAGGTTAAAATCCCTGAAGGGTGCAAGATAGTTCTTCTTCCCATTCAAGTAAAGAAGGGGCAAAAACGGAAGAATGCAGATGCTTTGATCTGTTTGTCTAACCGGATACAGCAACTCTGCCTGAAGGTAAGGCCCACTTCTATGATAAACATCCATCAGAATCCATTGCATAAGGTGATTCATAATATGGCTCCCCATAGCATTTCCTTACAAAAGGGCACCATAATTGGTCTAGGCATGGATTCGGAGTATTATACTTTTGGATTCTAGAATGACATCATTGGACTTATTCTGGATGAATACTTGACAGAAGAACATGTAGTCGAACAACATTTTTCCTCAACAGCGGAGGGGTTATTCAATATCCACTCTGTTTATCCTATCAGTTCTGAAGAAGGTACATGCCACATTGAGGAATCATCTTTGGTTTTCAACCATGAGATCGATGAGAAGGATTGCAAATCATGCCAACAAGGAAAGGAGAAGGAACGCGAGACTCAAAGTGATTTAACTAGTGAGCTTGAAGAAGCTTATGAGTTAAGTCAACCTGAAATCTTTGCAGAATTTCAGGAACGGGTGGAAGAGCAAGTTGAAGCGTTTATAGTTAAAGGGGCTCTTCACAGAATTCCAGGACATGTTTGCTAAGGATTTTTATGACTGTGGGGTAACTGACCAACACGTTACAAGAATCCATACAGATCCCAATGCACCCCCTATATATGTCAAACAATACCGACTTTCGCTGGCAGCTTACGAGTCGCTATCGGAAATCGTCAAGAACTTGGAGAGGCGGGGGCGTCATCCGTCCGGTGAATAGCTCGTTCAACCATCCTATACTTGTGATTCTCAAACCCAATGGTCAATTTCACCTTCATTTGGACCTAAGGTAGTTAAATAAACAGGAATATATGTCCAGGTGGGCCGTGCCATATATTGACCAGTGTTTGGCGCAGATACAGGGGTCCAAAATTTTCACTGCTCTTGACTGTGCACAGGGTTATTGGACGATTAAGGTGGATGAGAAGGATCAATACAAATTGGTCTTCACATTTAGAAAGCAGCAATATGCCTGGACCCGATCTCCTTTCGGATACATAAATGCAGGCCATGAGTTTGCTGTGTTCATGCATAAGGCGATGCTTGAAGCCACTGATCGAGATACCTTATCCTATGTGGATGACATCCTAATCAAGAGCACAACTTTTGAGGGACACATTGCAGAACTGAGGCATGTACTAACCCAACTGAGGAAAGCTGGTGTGAAACTTTCTTTGTCAATTTCCTAGGTCACGAAATCACTGCTGATGGAATCAACCCATAGAAACAGAAGGTGGAAGCAGTGACCAATACGAAGTCACCTACAAATCTCAAGGAGTTGAGATCCTTCCTGGGTATGATGAACTTTTCACGTAAGCTCATAGACAACTATACCGAGATTACAAAACAGTAAGAAAGGGGTGAGTAAGAAAGGGCTGAAGAAAGGGGTGAGATGGGAATGGAGAGAACGTCACAAGCAAAGCCAGACTCACCCAGGCTCCATGCCTAGCTTACCCAGAAGGTGGGAAACCTTTCTTCATGGAAGCAGGCTTCACCGACAAAAGTGTGAGTGCAGTCCTCTTCCAGAAACAGGGAAACCTGAATAAGATCATCGCCTATGCCAGCAAGTCCTTATCACCGATTGAGGTAAAATTCAATGGCTGTGAAAAAGCATTAATGTCAACGGTGTGGGCTTTGCAATATTTCAGAAGTTTTATCCAAGGCGAAAAGATCATTGTGGAAACTGCACACCAACCACTGCAATATTTGCAAAGTGAAAGAATAAAGAATGGAAATCTGTCAAACAGCAGGATAACCGCCTGGACAATGTCCTTAATGGGATGGCCATTGGAAATCAGATACAAACAAAATAATAAGAATCCAGTTGCTCAAAGATTAGCTTAACTTCACAATTGTACCAATGCAGGACATAAAGATGAATCAACAGGAAATTATTTCCTGTAAAAACAATCTTTATCTCCATACAAGTCTTATGAAAAAGAGTATTGCAAATCCTTACCATTAGTGATGGACAAACATCGGCCGGGACATTTCGCGAATGCACGTTCGCGTTCAAATTTTCGCGAACAGCGCGTTCGCAGCGGGCCCCATTCACTTTAATGGCAGGTGAACCTGAAAAAACCTTCATGTCATATTTGCAGTCACCAAATACTTACTAGAAGTGCACAAATAGTCCCACAACATTGACAGTGGCATACCAGAATGGGATCAATGGCAAAAATTCCCACAAAAAATATGTATTTTAATCAGGAGCCATTTTTATGCGTCTTAAAGAGAAACTCTTAAAAATGTGCCCTGCTGGAGCCTAGAAAAATGTTATTTTAGGCCATGGGAGTACTTGCTCCAAAAATTAGGCATTCACCTGATAGAAAAGAACTTGTGATTATGTGGCTGGAGGTACATTAGGCGTTCAGTGGATAACAATTTTACTGCAGGCCAGTGGAGTACAGGCCCCAAAAATTATGCATACACCTGACAGAAAAGAACAAGTGATTTTGTGGCTGGAGGTATGTCAGATTTTCAGTGGATAGCAATTTTATTGTAGGCCAGTACAGTCCCCAAACATTATGTATTCACCTGACAGAAAAGAACTTGTGATGATGTGGCTGGAGGTACAATAGGCGGTCACCGGCTAAAAATTTTGCTGTAGGTGTGAGGGATGAGAATCCATTTTCTATAAACATGTCCTCCATCTTGTGTATATGGGAGATTTAGGTCAGGTCCTAAATGGAGCTTAAAGGGTTAAATAGACAGATAATAATAATGTCTAAAAACAAGGTCAAAAAGTCAGTTTATGTGTGTGATAGAACCCACCCCCACCCCACAGTTTCCTCTCTAGCAGATAGTATAGTCTGAGCCTGAGGAAGTGCCGGGGTGGGGGGGAGGGGGGGGGGGGAGAAGAGAGGAATGGAAACATAGCATGTGTGGTCTTATGATTCATATCTTGTAACCGCAAATGTCATGTCTGTCATGTGATGGTTACTTTTTCTGTTTGAAGCATATATTATTGTGAGCTTGTCTTTGAATAAAGGAGCATATATTATTGTGAGCTTGTCTTTGATTAAAGGAGGTGTTTTTATCCGATGTATTACATCTAATATTTTATGACAATTATTCAATAAAGTATGTCTATATTTTGCTACAAAGACCTGTTTAGTCTCAGTTTATCTTTGGTTCGTGTTAGTCAGAACAGGGTAGAGTATTACAGGTCTGTGGGGTTGGAGGGCAACGTAGTGAGTGACGTAGTGAGTGACGTGCCGCACGCCCGTCCTCCCGGCCTGCCTCCTCCCTCCTCTCTGCTACGGAACTTAATGTTGTAATGTAATGTAATACAGATGGATTATTATATCTTAACAATGCAGGTTAGCTCATAAGATTATACTAAAGTGAGTGGGGCCGGTGCATTAGAATACAGGGACTGCAGCGGTCACCGCTTTCATGAATTTGTCGGATTCGAATTAAGTAAATGAGGTCGGGATTCGAGTCCACGAATACCTCGAATCCAAAAAGATTTGAGGGATTCGTGGATTTGCCGGATTCGTTGTCCCACCTCTACTTTTCAGGATGGCCTGAAGCCTTCCCAGTAGCAAAGGCAAATGCAAAGAATACCGCCAAGAAATTGGTCAGTGAACTAATATGCAGGTACAGTGTTCCTGAGGTCATTGAGTCAGATAGGGGGTCCCATTTCACAGGAGAAGTAATGAGGGAGGTCATGCAGGCACTAGGGGTCACTCAAGCATTTCACACAGCCTACCATTCCCAAAGCAGCAGCTGAGTTGAATGCCTCAACAGCACATTGAAGTTAAAGATCCAGAAAGTCATGCAGGAAACCCAAAGACCTTGGCCAGAATGCCTGTCCCTCGCCCTATATTCTGTTAGGACCACTCCCAACCGAAAAACAGGACTGTCTCTTTTTGAGATTTTGTTTGGGTGCGCTACCAAGCTTGGGTTGTACTTCCCCCAGCAGTTACAGATGAACAATGACAATCTCGCTGGGTATGTCCAGGCCCTCACAAAACAGCTTGTTTGCTTCACTTGCAGATCCTGACTCAGTAGAAGTACCTCACAGCTTGCAGCCCGGAGACTGGGTGGTGATAAAGAGGCATGCGAGAAAAGGACTAGACCCAAGATTTGATGGTCCCTTTCAAGTACTGTTGACCATTCACACCACTGTAAAGGTTGATGGAAAACCCAACTGGATACACGCTTCTCACTGCAAGAAAGTCTTGGAACCACAGGATTAAGATCCTCCTGCTAACAGCGGCTCTGACGCTGAGCGTGTCAGCACTGTTTCGTCCACTGAATGATGAATGGGACAATGCTTTGATACAGCACCATCAGTTGCTGTTTAAAGGACTGAATGACATTGAAAAATTGAGGGACTGTTGGATCTGTACTCACAGTCCTGTGAGTTCAGCCAGTATGCCCTATTTCGCCGTGCCCCTCAATTTATCTGAATTGTCTGAACTGGCCAACTCCACTATCTTTTTGTCAGGCATGAAGCAGGTTAAGTCTAAAACTAGAGACAGGGAAGCACCCTTACCCGTTGCAGGATGGGCTGAGCCCCCCTAGCTCATGGTAAACAGATCAGGGCCACCAGTTGATTATAGCTCTACCCCCTGGAACGAGAAAATGTGGTGCAATGTGTCATGCTTTTTCCAAGTTGGACACACTGTTATTGTTTGTAAATACAGTCGAAAGGTATGTCTTTTAGTCCTCTTAACAAATTTGGCTGCAAATGACTCTAACCCGAACAGCCTGGTGCAGTGTGTTGGTATAGATCCTGTAAAGGGTAAGAATCTGTCCTACAACAACCGTCTTAGTTGATTTAATTGCTGAAATAACCTCTAACTCCTCAGAGGGTCAGGAAAAGGGACAAAAACTGGCAGAAGGTGTCCGACTGGCTAAATTGATAACTCAGTTGTTTAATAGTATGGTGCTTGTAGTCCCAGAAGATATATTTCTGGTCTGTGGGCATAAGACATACAAGTGGTTACCCAGATGTCACTGGTTTATTTACAATTGCCCGGCTTACTCCTGCAACCTTTATAATACCCCATTCCGACATAGATATAAACTCTGTACCTAAACATACTCTGTATCGAAGGGCCAAGGACAATACACCCAGACCAAATGGTAAACCTCATGTAGTAGAGATGAGCATCTCCAATAAGATTTACAGTACATTGTTCTTGTACCCCATGGTAATGCAGATGTGGGACAAGCAAGTGGTGGCAACTGATTATTTGGATGATCAGATATGGGAGGTGTTAAGACTCATGAACACCTCTAACATTGTCCAGAACCAAATAATCATTGTCACCAATCAACACACCTTGGTTTTAGACTACCTGACAGCAAAGGAAGGGGGTATGTGTCAGGTTGTAAGACCTGCTTGTTGGCATTATATAGATCCCCAAGGTAACCTACAGGTAGAAGCTGGAATAGAAAAAGTGAAAGCCATGAGAGACAAATGGTTGCAGGAAAATAGTGCAGACAAAGACTCATGGTGGGGAGGCACCTTACCCTTCCTCAACCCTGCCAACTGGTTCAAAACTTTGGGAGGGTAGTTCACGGGAATTCTTCAAATGATTGTCCAAGTCGCCATAGTTATCCTCATTACATACAGGTTAGTGATGAGCGGCAGGGGCAATATTCGAATTCGCGATATTTTGCGAATATTTGGGTGAATATTCGCCATATATTCGAGAATTCGCGAATTCATGATCTCCAGGCATTATTTTCTTGATTGAGAAAATTTGCATAAAAATTCGCATGAACTGGTATTTTTTTCTTAAAAATCGAATAATCGCGATTACGAATATATTTTGCAATATTCTAAATATTCGCGAATTCTAGAAGTGCCGATATTCACGATTAAAATTCGCAATTCGAATATTCGTGATCAACACTAATACAGGTATGTGTTGCTTAGGCTTCTGTTTATGCGCACAAACAAAGTATGTACCAAGAGAAGAGATTATAGAGACCATTGATAAAATTTTCTGTCCTGCGCCAGCTGCAGAACTGAAGATATCTCAAAATGGGGGATTTGTGAGGGATGAGAATCCATTTTCTATAAACATGTCCTGCATCTTGTGTATATGGGAGATTTAGGACAGGTCCTAAATAGAGCTTACAGGGTTAAAGATAATATTAATGTTTAAAAACAAGGTCAAAAAGTCAGTTTACAGTGCCTTGCAAAAGTATTCAACCCCCTTAACTTTTTTTCTTATTTTGTTACATTACAGCCTTAAGTTCAATGTTTTTTTAATCTGAATTTTATGTGATGGATCAGAACACAATAGTCTAAGTTGGTGAAGTGAAATAAGAAAAATATATAAATAAAACTATTGTTTAGAAATAGAAAACATGAAATTGGCATGTACGTATATATTCACCCCCTTTGTTAGGAAGACCATACAAAGCTCTGGTGCAACCAATTACCTTCAGAAGTCACATAATTTGTGAAATGATGTCCACCTATGTGCAATCTAAGTGTTACATGTTCTGTCATTACATATACACACCTTTTTTGAAAGGCACCAGAGGCTGCAACACCTAAGCAAGAGGCATCACTAACTAAACACTGCCATGAAGACCAAGGAAGTTTCCAAACAAGTAAGGGACAATGTTGTTGAGAAGTACAAGTCAGGGTTAGGTTATAAGAAAATATCCAAATCTTTGATGATCCCCAGGAGCACCATCAAATCTATCAAAACCAAATGGAAAGAACATGGCACAACAGCAAACCTGCCAAGAGATTTCTGCCCACCAAAACTCACGGACCGGGCAAGGAGGGCATTAATCAGAGAGGAAGCACAGAGACCTAAGGTATCCCTGGAGGAGCAGCAGAGTTCCACAGCAGAGACTGGAGTATCTGTACATAGGACAACAATAATCTGTACGCTCCATAGAGTTGGGCTTTATGGCAGAGTGGCCAGAAGCAAGCCATTACTTTCAGCAAAAAACAAAAAGGCATGTTGTGAGTTTGTGAATAGGCATGTGGGAGACTCCCAAAATGTATGGAGGAAGGTGCTCTGATCTGATGAGACTAAAATTGAACTTTTCATCCATCAAAGAAAACGCTATGTCTGGAGCAAACCCAACACATCACCCAAAGAACACCATCCCCACAGTGAAACATGGTGGTGGATGTTTTTTAGCAGCTGGGTTGGGGGATGTTTTTTAGCAGCTGGGGACAAGGAAACTGGTCAGAGTTAAAGGAAAGATGGATTGTGCTAAATACAGGGATATTCTTGAGCAAAACCTGTACCACTCTGTGCGTGATTTGAGGCTAGGATGGAGGTTCACCTTCCAGCAGGACAATGACCCCAAATACACTGCTAAAGCAACACTTGAGTGGTTTAAAGGGAAACATGTAAATGTGTTGGAATGGCCTAGTCAAAGCCCAGATCTCAATCCAATAGAAAATATGTGGTCAGACTTAAAGCTTGCTGTTCACAAGCTCAACCCATCCAACTTGAAGGAGATGGAACAGTTTTGCAAGGAGGAATGGGCAAAAATCCTAGTGGCAAGATGTGGCAAGCTCATAGAGACTTGGAGCTGTGATTGCTGCAAAAGGTGGCTCTACAAAGTATTGACTTTAGGGGGGTGAATAGTTATGCACATTGACTTTTTCTGTTATTTTGTCCTATTTGTTGCTTGCTTTAAAATAAAAAATATAAAAAAAATCTTCAAAGTTGTGGGTATGTTCTCTAAATTAAATGATGCAAATCCTCAAACAATCCATGTTAGATCCAGGTTGTGAGGCACCAAAATACAAAAAAAGTAAAGGGGGGTGAAATACTTTTGCAAGGCACCCCCACCCCAGAGTTTCCTCTCTAGCAGATAGTATAGTCTGAGCCTCAGGAAGTGCAGGGAAGGGGGGGTATGGAGAGAGGAATGGAAACATGGCATGTATGGTCTTATGATTTATATCTTGTAACCGCAAATGTCATGTTTGTCATGTGATGGTTTGAAGCATATATTATTGTGAGCTTGTCTTTGAATAAAGGAGAAATCAGATACAACTATATCCAATGCTCTTAGTTTTCAGAGCGCTCATATCGAATCCTTTTAATTTGAATTCCAACAAACATAGGTGAAGAGATATTTCACTAACAGTAGGCCAGTACAGGCCCCAGAAATTTGGCGTTCACCTGACAGAAAAGAACTAGTGATTATGTCTGGAGGTACATTAGGTGGTCACTGGATAAAATTTTTACTGTAGGCCACTGGAGTAGAGGCCCCAAAAATATGGCATTTACCTGACAGAAAAGGCCTTTAATGTCGTTGTATATACAGTCGTGGCCAAAAGTTTTGAGAATTACATAAATATTGGAAATTGGAAAAGTTGCTGCTTAAGTTTTTATAATAGCAATTTGCATATACTCCAGAATGTTATGAAGAGTGATCAGATGAATTGCATAGTCCTTCTTTGCCATGAAAATTAACTTAATCCCAAAAAAACCTTTCCACTGCATTTCACTGCTGTCATTAAAGGACCTGCTGAGATCATTTCAGTAATCGTCTTGTTAACTCAGGTGAGAATGTTGATGAGCACAAGGCTGGAGATCATTATGTTAGGCTGATTAGGTTAAAATGGCAGACTTGACATGTTAAAAGGAGGGTGATGCTTGAAATCATTGTTCTTACATTGTCAACCATGGTGACCTGCAAAGAAACGCGTGCAGCCATCATTGCGTTGCATAAAAATGGCTTCACAGGCAAGGATATTGTGGCTACTAAGATTGAACCTCAATCAACAATTTATAGGATCATCAAGAACTTCAAGGAAAGAGGTTAAATTCTTGTTAAGAAGGCTTCAGGGCGTCCAAGAAAGTCCAGCAATCACCAGGATCGTCTCCTAAAGAGGATTCAGCTGCGGGATCGGAGTGCCACCAGTGCAGAGCTTGCTCAGGAATGGCAGCAGGCAGGTGTGAGCGCATCTGCACGCACAGTGAGGCGAAGACTTTTGGAAGATGGCGTGGTGTCAAGAAGGGCAGCAAAGAAGCCACTTCTCTCCAAAAAAAACATCAGGGACAGATTGCTCTTCTGCAGAAAGTTTGGTGAATGGACTGCTGAGGACTGGGGCAAAGTCATATTCTCAGATGAAGCCTCTTTCCGATTGTTTGGGGCATCTGGAAAAAGGCTTGTCCGGAGAAGAAAAGGTGAGTGCTACCATCTGTCCTGTGTCATGCCAACAGTAAAGCATCCTGAGACCATTCATGTGTGGGGTTGCTTCTCATCCAAGGGAGTGGGCTCACTCACAATTTTGCCCAAAAACACAGCCATGAATAAAGAATGGTACCAAAACACCCTCCAACAGCAACTTCTTCCAACAATCCAACAACAGTTTGGTGAAGAACAATGCATTTTCCAGCACGATGGAGCACCGTGCCATAAGGCAAAAGTGATAACTAAGTGGCTCGGGGACCAAAACGTTGACATTTTGGGTCCATGACCTGGAAACTCCCCAGATCTTAATCCCATTGAGAACTTGTGGTCAATCCTCAAGAGGCGGGTGGACAAACAAAAACCCACTAATTCTGACAAACTCCAAGATGTGATTATGAAAGAATGGGTTGCTATCAGTCAGGAATTGGCCCAGAAGTTGATTGAGAGCATGCCCAGTCGAATTGCAGAGGTCCTGAAAAAGAAGGGCCAACACTGCAAATACTGACTCTTTGCATAAATGTCATGTAATTGTCAATAAAAGCCTTTGAAACGTATGAAGTGCGTGTAATTATATTTCACTACATCACAGAAACAACTGAAACAAAGATCTAAAAGCAGTTTAGCAGCAAACTTTGTGAAAACTAATATTTGTGTCATTCTCAAAACTTTTGGCCACGACTGTACATAAGACAAAGACCATTCTTTGTTCTGGGTGGTGGCTGATATGTGTGGGCTGGCATGAGGAAATTCAATTACACGTGGTCATCACAGGTGTTAAATTCCTCCTAGATCCATGTCTCATTCATTTTTAGAAATGTGAGCTAGACGAGTGCGCTTATCGGTCATGATCCACCCTGCTGCGCTGAACGTCCTTTCGGACAGGACACTAGACGAGGGGCAAGCCAAGAGTTCCATGGCAAATTGTGCCAGCTCTGGCCACAGGTAAAGCCTTCACACCCAGTAGTCCAGGGGTTCCTCGCTTCTCAGAGCGTCTACATCGGCCGTTAACCCGATGTATTTGGACACCTGTCAGTCTAGGCGTTCCCTGAGGCTGGATCCGGATGGCAGCTCTCGATGGGTTGGTTGCAAGAATGATCTCATATCCGAAGTGACCAACACATCTTCAAACCGCCCTCTTCTTGCAGGCGCGGTAGGATTGATTACCTGCACTGTAGGTGGAAATTCCTCTACCAGCGCCCACAACAGCAGAATGCAGCATCTTTCGCAGTAAGGCCTGGAAATGCTGCATTCTGACAGCCCTCTGTGATGCTGGTAACATGTCCGCCATTTTGTGTTTGTACCGGGCGTCTAAGTGCGTTGCCACCCAGTACTGGTCTTTGCCGTTTATGTTTTTATACGGGGGTCCCTCTTCAAAAACTGGAGCATAAAGGCCCCCATTTGCACTAAATTGGAAGTGGTGGAGTGCCCTGGCTCCTGCTCATCGCCTAGGAGAATGTCATCCTTGCTCTCCTCCCCCCAGCCACGGACAACACCAGGGATCCCCAAAAAGTTTAAAGTTCCCCTCAAGGCCTGCTCTTCTTGCTACTCCTCCTCCCCCCAGCCACCTTCTTCCTCTGACTCCTCTTCAGACTCCTGCTGACTTGTCTCAGATGGAGTAGCCCCCCCTTGGGAATTCATTCAGCATTGCGATTTCCTCATCTTCCAGCTCCTGCTCCTCGTCGGCTTGATCAATGACACGACTCAATGCACACTCCAGAAAGAAGGCGTAAGGTAGAATGTCACTGATTGAGACCCTGCTGTGACTGACCAGTTTGTTGATCTTATCAAAGGACCGCAAAAGTCTGCATGTGTCGCGCATGAGCAGCCACTGGCGCGGTCAAAAGAAACCAAGCTCCCCAGAATATGTCCTGCTGCAGAGCTCGTACAGGTAGTCGTTAACGGGCTGCTGGTGTCGCCGCTGAACGTCAGAAAGGCGAGCCTTGGCCTTGTAAGATCTTCTAAAATTGCAAGAGATTTTCCTGGCCTGACGCCCTGGACCCCGGGGTATTTGGCAACGAATCACTGCATGACTTAGTTCAGCACGTGTGCTATGCATGGCACATATGTCATTTTGCCCTGTTTCAGTGCGCTTAGCAGATTGGCACCGTTGTCGCACACCACTTTACCAACTGTCAAATTGAGCAGGGTTAGCCACTGATCGGCCTGTGACCGCAGAGCAGTGGAGGACCTGTGTGGCTTTTGGCTTCCAGGCACAACAGCCGCAGCACAGCATGGCAACGTCTCACATGGCACATCAAATAGGTTCTGGGGATCTTGTGGGGTGCAACGAAAGAGGCGGTGGCAGTGGAAAAGGAGGAGTCAGCCAAGGAGGAGACAGAGAATGGAGTAGGAGGAGAAGAAGAGGTAGGCCTACATGCAATCCGTGGCGGTAACACCAAATCCACACGAGTGCCACGGGTTACATGCTTGACGGCCATCAGAAGGTTCACCCACTGGGGAGTATACTGATTGTTTGCTAGACCACGTGCCTGTGGTCAGATGTATCTTGGCACCGACACTGTGTGCCAGAGATATATTAAATTGTCGCTGAACGTGGCCATATAGCTCTAGGATGCCCTTCTGGGATAAAAATTTCCTTCCGGGGACCTTCCATTGCGGTGTGCCAATGGGCACAAATTTTCTAAAGGCCTTTGAGTCCACCAGTTTATATGGCAGTAGTTGGCGGGCTAGCAGTTCCAACAAGCCAGCAGTCAGCCGTTGGGCAAGAGGGTTTTCCGGCGGCATCAACTTTTTACGCTCAAACATTTGGGCCATGGAAGCCTGCCTTCTTCCAGATCACTGTGACGATGGCACGGTGGAAGGGGGAGTGGAGGACAAATAGGAGGAGATAGGAGAAGATGTAGGACGTGGAGCGTCGGGAGTGTGGCTTTGTGGGTTCTGATGGCATTGCTCCCACTGGGCTTGGTGATGGAAGGCCAGGTGCCTGCTTAAGTGAGTTTTGGGCTTACCGCGACTTATACGTTGACAGAACAGACTGCAGATGGCAACAATATTATCAGCAGCTGACACGTTAAAAAAAGCCCACACTGCAGAGCAATGTGCTGGCGTCCTGGGAGCACAAGATGTGACCATGCATGGTGGATGGCTCGCTCCAGATTCATTTGCAGTGTGCTTTTTGCCTCCTGTGCACTGCGAATTCTGCCTGGTTCTCTTCCTTCTCCTCCATATCTGCTGCTCCGTCTCTCCGCCTAAACTCCCCTCCTCTTCCTCACTTGTGGACACCCACGTGACGTCCATCAACACGTCATCATTGTCACCTTCACCACCACTGACATTAGAGATCTCGGAGTAGGCAGCTACAGCGGGGACCACCCTCCTTGGGCTGATCTGGGTACTGTCGGCAGTTGCTACTTCCTCTTCCTCATCCGATGCCAAGAATGGCTGCTCATCGTTAAGGTCTGAGAATGGATGGGAAAATAATTCCTCTGACTCGAGTTGAGAGGCTATGGTGGTGGTGTCTTTGGGGGTGCACACAGCAGAGAGTGAGGAGGGTGCTGATACAGAGGATGAGGAGGGTGCAGAAGCGGAAGGCTAAGTGAGCCACTCAACCAACTCTGGTGCGTCCTTTGACGTAATCGCACTCACCTTCTCCAACTTCCCACTTAGTCTCCGGCCTGGTGCACCTGCCCGACCTCTACCACTCCTGTGGAACGGCCTGCCTCTTCCTCTGCCTGTCATTTTCAAAATGACCCTGTGCCAAAATCCCTAGAGAAGAGCAGTATTTTTGGAAGCAGCAGGCCTCAATTAGTATTTGATGGAAGCCATTATATTGCACCACTCAATCAGTATTTTGTGGAAGCAGGTATATTGAACACCTTAATCAGTATTTTGTAGAAGCAGGTATATCGCACCCCTCAATTAATATTTTGTGTAAACAGGCATATAGAACTCCTGAATCAATATTTGGTGGAAGCAGGTATATTGCACCCCTCAATCAGTATTTTGTGGAAGCAGGTATATCAATTCCCTTTAATCAGTATTTTGTGGAAGCAGGTATATCGCACCTCTCAATCTCTATTTTTTGGAAGCAGGTATATCAAACCCCTGTAAGGGATCATCTCTTTTCAGGGGGTTACACTCAACGGATTTTCATGTCCAAACTGTGCATTTATTTTGGCACTCTTCTCATACAGGATAGTCCAGTTATACATCACTGGGTGGGGTGAGGTTCCCACACCGCCAACACTTGGAATAAAAATAAACTCCTGCCTGTCTAGGCACTACCTAAACAAAAAACTTCCCTACGTCACTAGTAGAGCATAGTTCACACATGGACATCACATGTGGCTTTCCTCAGTCAACATCAATCCAGCAGCCTCCAGGCTGCAACTATACGAGTATCTTTTGGGGAACTAGGGTCCAGAAGTCCATCTGACTCTGACCATGCAACCCTCTCACTGCAGGCGTCACGTGGTCCCCCAAGCTTCAGGCTATTCAAAGCCTTCTGGCCTCTCAGTCCTCCTGACTGAGACCACACACAGAGCCTCGGCAGGTCTCTATATCCCAAGTTCACTCTCTCTCTCCCTCCCAGACTGACACACTGGGAGGTGCCTTATGTCAGACTGATTAAATAAGTCCTTACCTGCAATCACCTTAGGTGAAAGGAAAACATGCCCTGGAATGAGGGGGTGGATTTGGAGGTCCCACTGCTAAACCTACTATCCCAATCCAATAAAATCCAGCCCTGAATAAATAAATAAAATAGCTTCACCAACTAGATTTGCTGAAGCCAGCGCCATCTTCCTGGACTTTACTTATCTCACCTAGGTGAGATAAACACCCCTTCCAGGGCTTCACCATACACATCACTGTTCACATTGCCACATATCCCACCCTCTTCTTCTGACCGGAGGTCTGGGGATTTTCCCACATTGTACCATTCCCTTTGGAAGATGCTAGCCAGTGTCACCTCTTTTCCTTTATTCTGCCACACTCAGGCCAGCAGAGCTTTATTTATCACCAACACTGATTCTTTACCCAGCAGACTGCTGGCTTTCTAGAAGACATTGGCGGCAGAGGAAATGTCTTTCATGACCAGGTCCTGGCTACTTGCTACCACGAGTCTCTTGGATTCAGCATCCATATCAGCCACATTACCTGGTTCCGCAGAACCATCTTCCATCTACTCTGCCTCGGCCGGCACCACCATCTCCAGACCCATTCTTAACAGGCTCTGGCTTTGACTTCTTGGCATCTTTCAGAGGACTCTTCAGGTTTCTCATTTTCCTTTGATTGAGCCAACCTGTCATCTCGAGAAGCTCTTGCCTCTAACTCTTCAAGTTTAGTCCTCATTTCCTCCACCTGCTGCTCAATAGCCTGCTTAGACTTCTCCAGCTCATAGATGTTCTTCCCAACGTCATGCTTTGAGCTCATGAGATCTTCCATCTCTGCTCTGAGTTGCCTGTTCAGCCTCTCAAATTCATCTCGCTCCTCAAGCGCTTCTTCAAGGGCTCTAGCCAAGGAGAGGGCCTTGGTCTGCTTCTCCCGAGCATCAGTCTCCACTCGGTCACATTTTTCGGCATACCAGGCCGAAGTGTTTTTCTCTTCAGCCAGGAGCTGGTCAAACTTCTTCTGTTTCTTCTCCAATTTAGACACAATTTGTCTCTGTTGGTCCAGGTCCACCATCCGAACACGCAACTCTTGATCAAGTTGAACAATCCTGGCTTCCAAATGTCTTTTCTCCTCCAAGAGAACAGATTTTCCTGAGATGCTGTTTGAGACCTCATCAGCTAGCTCATCTCTTTCCTGCTCTGCATGACATCTGGATCGCTCAGAAGCTGTAAGTTCCTCTTGAAGTTGGAGAATTTCCGCTTCTATTTGTGACTCTGGATCCTTTTAGTTCATTCATCTCTTTCTGAGTCTCCTCCTTTGACTCTTATGGACCTTTCTCCAGTTGCTCTGCGAGAACAGCTAGTCCCTTCTCTAGTGTATCTAGGGACTGTGCATAGTGGGCGAAAACATCTTCAAGTTTGCCGCCGTAATGATCTGCCAGGCCCAGCTGGTAGTGAGCCTCTGCCAGCAGTCGGTCATGCTCTTCTACTCGCTCTTTTTGGTTGGTAAGACCTGACAGGAAGTCTTCCACTGCCTGGGTATAATTATCAGACCCTATGCTGACGTCTCCCCACTTATCTCTCGTCACGTCAGGTATAACTGTAGTCTGGTCGCTACTAGTAACTGCCTTAATTTTACAAGACCTTGACACGGTAGCTTCCCTCTCTGAGTTGCTATCACAGCACATACGTCATATATACCGCTCCGGTCATTATCAATCCCGACCACTAGGGGCACCGAAGAACCAATACCCACATTGGACACGTCCCCAGCGACCATAGGACCCCATGGAGACTGCATATCCACCTCTGGTATGTGTGGTACACCTTCTAGTACTACCACACTTTCCTGCATGTTTACCACAGTAGGTTCACTCCAATCTGTGCTCACAACATCATCACATATTTCTTCATCATACACATTTTTACCAACAGGAGGAACTTCTCCCCTGAGCACAACCTGCAAGAGAAAAGGCATGTCATCATCAAATCTTTCACAAAAATCCACATTGTAATTATGCCTTTCAAGTAACTTAACACTTTCACTTTGCACCTTTTGTGCACCATTGTTTTCAATGTGCAGCTCCCTCATATTATTATTTAAAGGGACAGGTACAGGTTCTGCAGGAGTTACGTCACTGGCTGCAGAAGTGTCTCTACTACCCCACAACTTCCAAAGCAAGGGGAAATCACGGTCCAAAACTATATTATGCACAAGCGTATTTGCAACCCCAAGCTTATAAGTCCCAGTTCCCAATGGAGTCTCACCCTCAGTGAGAGCCACTGGATAGTCCTTACTATCCGCATAATTGTCCCGCACATAGTCCCCAACTACCAAGCTGACATGTACCAGGCTCACCTGGCACCTTGCGTCCAACAACGCCTGGACTGAACTGCCATTCACATTTCGGGTCGAGCAACACTATGTTCGGCACATGGCGGTACTCATCCGTGTACCTCATGTGCTCGAGCGCAATGCTCGAGTCTCCTTCCCGCATGTTTTACGGCTGCTAAGCAGTCAAAAAACGCGCAAGTAAGTACTGCCCTCACGATGTCGCAATTAATTGTTACTATATTGTTTGTCCCTTTGTATAGCTGCGGTATCTCAGCAGAACCGCACACAAATGCTGTACAATACAAATGCACTATATAGAAATTATATTATAGGTATATCACACCCCTGCCTCAATCAGATTTTTTGGCGGGCAACTGGTATAGCACACCAGTTGCAAATAGTTGTTTCCATAGTGTTTGTCCCTCTGTATAGTTGCAGTATTGCAGCAGAGCCGCACACAACTGCTGCACAATACAAATGCACTATAATATACTTTCTATGTTAGAAAGAATATTATAAGTATATTACACCCCTCAGTATGTCATACCTATTGATAGCACACCTATACCAGTCCTTAAATTGACTTTTGTGGCCCTATTAACTAGCGTTTGGTGTCTCTATACTCTCTAACAGTCTGTCCTTGCTCCACACAGCAACCTCTCCCTACACTGGCAAAAAACAGAATGTAAAATGGTGGCCAGATTGGGTTTATTTATAAGGGTAGGTTGTGTGTCCATGTGCTGAAACGTCTCAATTGGCTGTCCTGTCCCACCTGATGGATGTGTCATGAGTCAAAGTTCTGCACAATGCAAAGAATATGGCGCCGGCGGACATCGCCACATGTTCGCCTGTTCGGCGAACAGCGAACAAGCAAAGTTCGCCGCAAAATGACTGCTGGGCTAACCGTAAGGCCATCTCTAGTTACAGCACGCCCATGATGCCCCAATGGCTGGTCATAGAGGTGAGAAGTTAACGTATGAATTATTACAGGATTACAAAATTGTTGTGGATAGCTCACCCCCTTCCTCTGTATGGCCAAGGTGCTCTAGCCAGAAAACTGATCACCCAATCAGTCAAGAGCAAGAAAAAATGAATAAAAAAGTGGCTGGCACTCACTATATGGTTCACATCAACAGCAATTTATTAGCCTCTCACTCAATATTGGAGTGTGGACAGCATAGATAAAACAATATAAAATCAACACAATACAATTGCAATAATAAAAATATAAAATGTACAGTACACTGATAATAGGTAGAGAAGTGGTCCTCTTAATATCTCAAGCCACCTGGTAATTAATCTGATGCTTAAATACAGTGGGATGCGAAAGTTTGGGCAACCTTGTTAATCATCATGATTTTCCTGTATAAATCGTTGGTTGTTACGATAAAAAATGTCAGTTAAATATATCATATAGGAGACACACACAGTGATATTTGAGAAGTGAAATGAAGTTTATTGGATTTACAGAAAGTGTGCTATAATTGTTTAAACAAAATTAGGCAGGTGCATAAATTTAGGCACTGTTGTCATTTTATTGATTGCAAAACCTTTAGAACTAATTATTGGAACTTAAATTGGCTTGGTAAGCTCAGTGACCCCTGACCTATATACACAGGTGAATCCAATTATGAGAAAGAGTATTTAAGGGGGTCAATTGTAAGTTTCCCTCCTCTTTTAATTTTCTCTGAAGAGTAGCAACATGGGGGTCTCAAAACAACTCTCAAATGACCTGAAGACAAAGATTGTTCACCATCATGGTTTAGGGGAAGGATACAGAAAGCTGTCTCAGAGATTTCAGCTGTCTGTTTCCACAGTTAGGAACATATTGAGGAAATGGAAGACCACAGGCTCAGTTCAAGTTAAGGCTCGAAGTGGCAGACCAAGAAAAATCTCGGATAGACATAAGCGACGAATGGTAAGAACAGTCAGAGTCAACCCACAGACCAGCACCAAATACCTACAACATCATCTTGCTGCAGATGGAGTCATTGTGCATCGTTCAACCATTCGGCGCACTTTGCACAAGGAGATGCTGTATGCGAGAGTGATGCAGAGGAAGCCTTTTCTCCGCCCACAGCACAAAAAGTGCCGCTTGAGGTGGGCTAAAGCACATTTGGACAAACCAGCTTCATTTTGGAATAAGGTGCTGTGGACTGATGAAACTAAAATTTAGTTATTTGGCGATAACAAGGGGAGTTATGCATGGAGGAAAAAGAGCACAGCATTCCAAGAAAAACACCTGCTACCTACAGTAAAATATGGTGGTGGTTCCATCATGCTGTGGGGCTGTGTGGCCAGTGCAGGGACTGGGAATCTTGTCAAAGTTGAGGGACGCATGGATTCCACTCAGTATCAGCAGATTCTGGAGACCAATGTCCAGGAATCAGTGACAAAGCTGAAGCTGCGCCGGGGCTGGATCTTTCAACAAGACAACGACCCTAAACACTGCTCAAAATCCACTAAGGCATTTATGCAGAGGAACAAGTACAACGTTCTGGAATGGCCATCTCAGTCCCCAGACCTGAATATAATTGAAAATCTGTGGTGTGACTTAAAGAGAGCTGTCCATGCTCTGAAGCCATCAAACCTGAATGAACTAAAGATGTTTTGTAAAGAGGAATGGTCCAAAATACCTTCAACCAGAATCCAGACTCTCATTGGAACCTACAGGAAGCGTTTAGAGGCTGTAATTTCTGCAAAAGGAGGATCTACTAAATATTGATTTCATTTATTTTTTGTGGTGCCCAAATTTATGCACCTGCCTAATTTTGTTTAAACAATTATAGCACACTTTCTGTAAATCCAATAAACTTCATTTCACTTCTCAAATATCACTGTGTGTGTCTCCTATATGATATATTTAACTGACATTTTTTATCGTAACAACCAACGATTTATACAGGAAAATTATGACGATTAACAAGGTTGCCCAAACTTTCGCATCCCACTGTATAATGGCAAGAGTTCTCTCGTGCTTGAAGAAAGTGTTATAGGTATCCTCTCAACACAGCAAATGTAAATCCGGATCTCTAATTGGAAAATGCTGGCTCTTTATATAAGGCTGAATGTAAATGTAGGAACCTCTAAATTTCCACGGTGAGTGCACGGTGGACTATATGCTTGATACTGATGGTAAATGATGTAGGTATCCTATCAACACAGCGTGTAAGTCCAGATATGTTGTTGGAAGTTCTGGCTCTTTAAATGACACTCGATGTTATCATAGAAGCCTCTAGCTGCCCATAAATATGGACAGTAGATCTTTTACTTATGCTGGAAAGTCACCGGTCCCTCCGGTATTCAGTGCTGTGGGGAATGGATATGCTTAACGGTAAAGTTGAAAGTCCCCGGCTGTCCCGTCTCCCAGCTTACCGCACCACTCCAAAATGCTTCCGGCGTCCGCGCTGCTTGGTATCTGTCACGTGTTTGGTCCAAGGTATCGCGGGACTTGGTTGCTTGGTTCCGGGTTCCTGTGAGAGGTACTCACGTTGAATTGGAAGAAGTGGAGCGCTCCAATTTTTAAAACTTCTTACAAGATCTTGATCATGTCAATATCCTTATGGTGAGCAGAGGTATGACGCCAGATGCGTTTCGAGGATTTCTCTCCTCTGCCTCAGTGGCCATAACTCTGCTGCTACAACACCTCCTTTTATGTCTCCATGGGTACTCTGCAAAATCTGGAATGGAACCGCTTTTCAACATGTTGCGGTTTTGATGCGTTTTGTATGCGGTTTTTTTTTTGTATTGTATGCGTTTTTCTTAAATTTAGCATCTTGTTATCATAATAAACACTGGTGGTGGAGGACAAATCACTAGTCCCGTTCATTACATAATAAAATATATAAAACTTTGTAAGACTGTTAAAAATTGGTAAAATTCATTAAAATAGGATATAAAAAGGGGATACATTATGATTAACTGTATTAAAAAAGGAAGTCGAATACACAAGTTGACAACATCATGATCCTCTATTCTTCATAGTTCAATATCATTTTGAAACCTTTCAGTGTAATAAAAAAAGCAAAAAACATAGTTTTGCTACGAAAGTATACAATAGAGGTCCTAATGAAATAGACAATAGGGAAAGACCAAGCTATATACCCACAGAACAACCGAGACCCACTATACCAACTAGAAATAGGTACGAAACATTGGCACAGCAGCCTTTTTTAGATGGGACCCCACCACATCATTCACCGAGAATAAAACCCAGACGTCCACGATCACCAGAACACAACAGGAGAGCACAAACCCCCCAAAGACACCAATACAACTTGAGACACCACAATCAGCATCACAGACAGGAAGAATCTTATTACTCACCTCACCAGACACGCTCTCTAGGTCAGAGAGATTATCAGAGAATTTCACCACCTCACAATTTAAGGGAGACTCAGAAACAAATAACCCACAATCACCACATAGGACCAGTAAGACACGAAGGGGAAGGCAAAAGAAGAAATCACAAATAAACACTGATAAAATAGAGAAAGGTAATATTATAAATTTGAGCAATACCCTATTAACACCAGCACAAAGTTCCTTGCTAAATAAGGGATTAAAATTTGCACCTACTGCACAGCTGAACAAATTTAGTACCTATATTGGGATCCAAAAATTCATTAGGACCATTTGCCTAAAAAAATATTTTTTAAAAAATCCGATTTTTCCAGTCCCACAGACAGAAGACGGTTTTACACATACTAATTTGAAGAAGAGATCAAAGAAATTCCCTAGAAATGAAATAGGTCCAGAATTAGGGAGCTTCCAGAAAAATGTAGAGTCAGACCTAAGGAAAATAAAAGAAAAACAATTCCATAGGAAGAATTTATCAAATGGTGAAATAGCAGCAATTAGGGAATTACAAAAAAATGACAATATTACAATTCGCCCCGCTGATAAAGGAGGGGCGATCGTAATTCTCGAGACCGACAAATATATACAGGAGTGTATTAGACAACTTTCCGATGGTACCACATACAAGAAACTTGAAACAGATCCAACGAAAATTTTTGAAGATGAGTTGGGAAAACTTTGTCGAAGAGGAGCCGAGACAGGTATCTTATCGAAACAAGAATCTGATTACATTATGGGGACGCCCGGAAGACTCCCGGTCTTTTACTGCCTTCCTAAGGTGCATAAGGACATGGGATGTCCTCCGGGCCGCCCCATAGTGTCAGGTATTGGTTCCCTCACATCTAACCTCTCAAAGTATATAGATACATGGTTACAACCAGTGGTGAAAACCACGAGATCATACTTGAGAGATACCACCCAGATCATCGAATTATTGGAAGGTTTAACCGTGGGAGAAGACTGGATCATGACCACCTTGGATATCCAGTCTCTCTACACGGTGATAGACCATGAGGAAGAGATAAGGGCTATTAAAGCACAACTGGAGAACAGCAAAGACATAAAGACACAACAATTGGAATTTATTCTAGAGGGGATCAAACACATCTTACAGCACAACTATTTTTATTTTGAAGGAAGTTTCTATTTACAAACCAGAGGAACCGCCATGGGCACCAGGTTCGCCCCCAGCTATGCGAACCTGTTTCTAGCTCAATGGGAGCAGGGGGCTATTGATTTGCATGGAGGGGGGGACCTGGTGCTCTGGCGGCGTTATATAGATGACGTCATGTTAATTTGGAAAGGAGATCAAAAGAGCCTGGAGAGATTTATATTGGAACTCAATAATAATAACCTGAACCTGGTTTTTATACAGAGTACTGGTACGGTCGAAATTGAATTTCTAGACTTGGCAGTCAGGAAAGTAGAAAACAAGTATATTTGTAAAACTTTTGAGAAACCCTCTGCCAGAAATGCATTTATCCTACACTCAAGCTGTCACTTGCCGAATTGGCTGCTGAATGTGCCCTTCGGACAATTTCGTAGACTCAAACGAAATTGCACCGAGGAGTCACAGTTTGAGGTAGAAGCAATGCATTTAAGAGACAAATTTTTAGCAAAACAATATCCGAGTAAAATACTTGAGGGTGCACTAGAAAAAGTTAGAGAACTACCAAGAAGTTCACTATTCGCAACAAAAACAACACAGAACAATGACATAGATACCCAATTTAGGATTACTCTTCCTTATATAGCACAAAGAAAAAAAGTGGAAGAAATAATCAAACGCCATTGGCACCATTTAATGCAGGATAAGATTATAGGAAGATTAATACCGCCTAAACCACTAATAACATATATGAGGGCACCAAATTTAGGTATAAAAGTGGCCCCCTCCATTAAGACAAAGCAGACCAAAACATCAGGATCTGGTAGATTGACCAATTTAAAAGGCTTTTACAAATGCGGACAGTGCATTTGCTGCAGGACAGGCAAAATTCCAAGAACGACTAAAAAGGTGGTCTCTACCCAAAACGCATTCTCATGGGAAATAGAACATTTCTTGACATGTAACTCAGTCAGTGTGATTTACCTCATACAATGTCCGTGTTCAAGACAATATATTGGACGGACAAAAAGGGCATTGAGAGTGAGGGTATCTGAACATATTTCAAATATCAAGAAGGGTTACCTTAAGCACTCACTCTCAAGACACTTTAAAGAGGCACACGGACAAGACCCAACAGGACTGATTTTTGTAGCCCTGGAAAAGATTGACAAACATTGGAGGGGGGGAAACCACATTGAACGGATGTCAAGGGCGGAATCCAAAAAAATCTATGATTTTGGAAGCATGATGCCAGCAGGCTTGAATGCAGAAATAGAGATCTTTGGCTTCCTATGATCCCTGGGGGGTGTGCCTCTCGTTCAACAGGGGATCACATGCATTGCCGTTTATCGGCGCTGTGACCCCCTCTTGTTGAAAGGCACACTTCCCTGTTCCTACACATATTACACTGAAAGGTTTCAAAATGATATTGAACTATGAAGAATAGAGGATCATGATGTTGTCAACTTGTGTATTCGACTTCCTTTTTTAATACAGTTAATCATAATGTATCCCCTTTTTATATCCTATTTTAATGAATTTTACCAATTTTTAACAGTCTTACAAAGTTTTATATATTTTATTATGTAATGAACGGGACTAGTGATTTGTCCTCCACCACCAGTGTTTATTATGATAACAAGATGCTAAATTTAAGAAAAACGCATACAATACAAAAAAAAAACCGCATACAAAACGCATCAAAACCGCAACATGTTGAAAAGCGGTTCCATTCCAGATTTTGCAGAGTACCCATGGAGACATAAAAGGAGGTGTTGTAGCAGCAGAGTTATGGCCACTGAGGAAGAGGAGAGAAATCCTCGAAACGCGTCTGGCGTCATACCTCTGCTCACCATAAGGATATTGACATGATCAAGATCTTGTAAGAAGTTTTAAAAATTGGAGCGCTCCACTTCTTCCAATTCAACGTGAGTACCTCTCACAGGAACCCGGAACCAAGCAACCAAGTCCCGCGATACCTTGGACCAAACACGTGACAGATACCAAGCAGCGCGGACGCCGGAAGCATTTTGGAGCGGTGCGGTAAGCTGGGAGACGGGACTGCCGGGGACTTTCAACTTTACCGGTAAGCATATCCATTCCCCACAGCACTGAATACTGGAGGGACCGGAGACTTTCCAGCATAAGTAAAAGATCTACTGTCCATATTTATGGGCAGCTAGAGGCTTCTATGATAACATCGAGTGTCATTTAAAGAGCCAGTACTTCCAACAACATATCTGGACTTACACGCTGTGTTGATAGGATACCTACATCATTTACCATCAGTATCAAGCATATAGTCCACCGTGCACTCACCGTGGAAATTTAGAGGTTCCTACGTTTACATTCAGCCTTATATAAAGAGCCAGCATTTTCCAATTAGAGATCCGGATTTACATTTGCTGTGTTGAGAGGATACCTATAACACTTTCTTCAAGCACGAGAGAACTCTTGCCATTATATTTAAGCATCAGATTAATTACCAGGTGGCTTGAGATATTAAGAGGACCACTTCTCTACCTATTATCAGTGTACTGTACATTTTATATTTTTATTATTGCAATTGTATTGTGTTGATTTTATATTGTTTTATCTATGCTGTCCACACTCCAATATTGAGTGAGAGGCTAATAAATTGCTGTTGATGTGAACCATATAGTGAGTGCCAGCCACTTTTTTATTCATTATTACAGGATTACGCTTATTTGCCTCATATGTTGCAAGACGTTTGCACATATTGTCAAGGATGTTTAATATGTCCTCAATTCCAGCCACAAGCACCCACTCATAGGGGCACTGCTGATGAAAAGGGAGATGTTAATGCCATGGTCAGACATCCAGATTGACTTTATTGGACCAGTAACAACTTCATAAAAAGGCAACAGATACATGTTAGGCTACTTTCACACTTGCGGCAGAGTGATCAGGCAAGTCTTAAGTTTTTTCCGCCGGGGATTAAACCGTAGCATGCTACCGTTTTCTCTTTTGCCTGATCAGTCAAAATGACTGAACGGAAGACATCCTTATGCATCCTGAACAGATTACTCTCCATTCAGAATGCATGGGGATATACCTGATCAGTTTTTTTCCGGCATTGAGCCCTTTTGACAGAACTCAGTGCCGGAAAAGAAAGTTCCCTTAACCGTGACCTGTTTATTTACAAAATGGGTGGAATGTTTGCCTTGCAGAACATGTGTTCAAGTGTGTGCGCGTCTCTAATCATTAACCATGTATTTTCCAGGTTTGGTCTTTCCCAACGCATCGAATCTAATCGCGGAAGTCATTTCACTAGTGAGGTGATGACAAAAATGTGTGAGATACTGGGGGATACTGGGGGTAAAGAGAAACCGACATATACAGTGGATCTAAAAAGTCTACACACCCCTGTTAAAATGTCAGGTTTCTGTGATGTAAAAAAATTTGACAAAGATAAATCATTTCAGAACTTTTTCCACCTTTAATGTGACCTATAAACTGTACCACTCAATTGAAAAACAAACTAAAATCTTTTAGGTGGATGGAAGAAAACAAAAAATAAATAAAATAATGTGGTTGCATAAGTATGCACACCCTCTTATAGCTGGGAATGTAGCTGTGTTGAGAATTAAGCAATCACATTCAAAATCATGTTAAATAGGAGTCAGCATACACCTGCCATCATTTAAAGTGCCTCTGATTAACCCCAAATAAAGTTCAGCTGCTCTAGTTGGTGAAATTTTCTTAGTCGCATCCCACGGCAAAAGCCATGGTCCACAATGAGCTTCCAAAGCATCAGAGGGATCTCATTGTTAAAAGGTATCCGTCAGGAGAAGGGTACAAAAGAATTTCCAAGGCATTAGATATACTATGGAACACAGTGAAGACAGTCATCAAGTGGAGAAAATATAGCACAACAGTGACATTACCAAGAACTTAACATCCCTCCAAAATTGATGAAAAGACGAGAAGAAAACTGGTCTGGGAGGCTACCAAGAGGCCTACAGCAACATTAAAGGAGCTGCAGGAATATCTGGCAAGTACTGGCTGTGTGGTACATGTGACAACAATCTCCCGCATTCTTCATATGTCTGGGCTATGGGGTAGAGTGGCAAGAGGAAAGCCTTTTCTTACAAAGAAAAACATCCAAGCCAGGCTACATTTTGCAAAAATACATCTGAAGTCTCCCAAAAGCATGTGGGAAAAGGTGTTATGGTCTGATGAAACCAAGGTTGAACTTTTTGGCCATAATTCCCAAAGATATGTTTGGCGCAAAAACAACACTGCACATCACCAAAAGAACACAATACCCACAGTAAAGCATGGTGGTGGCAGCATCATGCTTTAGGGGCTGTTTTTCTTCAGATGGAACTGGGGCCTTAGTTAAGCTAGAGGGAATTATGAACAGTTCCAAATACCAGTCAATATTGGCACAATAAAATTCAGGCTTCTGCTAGAAAGCTGAACATGAAAAGAAACTTCATCTTTCAGCATGGCAATGACCCAAAGCATATATCCGAATCAACAAAGGAATGGCTTCACGAGAAGAAGATTACAGTTTTGGAATGGCCCAGCCAGAGCCCAGACCTGAATCAAATTGAAAATCTATGGGGTGATCTGAAGAGGGCTGTACACAGGAGATGCCCTCGCAATCTGACAGATTTGGAGTGTTTTGGCAATGAAAACGGGGAAAATATTGCCAAGTCAAAATGTGCCATGCTGATAGACTCATGTCCAAAAAGTGCTGTAAAAATAACAAAAGGTTCTTTAACAAAGTATTAGTTTAAGGGTGTGCAACCATATTATTTTATTTTTATATTTTTTCTTCCCTCTAACCAAAAGATTTCTGTTTGTTGTTCAATTGAGTTGTACAGTTTATAGGTCACATTAAAGGTGGGAAAATTTCTGAAATTATTTATCTTTGTATCATTTTTTTACATCACAGAAACCTGACATTTTAACAGGGGTGTGTAGACTCTTTATATCCACTGTAGCTTATCGGCTAGCCTCTAGTGGTGGAGTAGAATGCTACAACCAAACCATTGTTAACATTCTAAAGAATTTGTCAATGAATCCGTTAAAGACTGGGATGTGAAGTTGCCTTTGGTTCTCATGGCCATCAGGGCCCCCCAAGTGCGACAACCAAACTCTCTCCCCCTCAAAATGATCACAGGCAGGAAGATGGTGTTACCCCAGCATTTACTTTACCGGACAACAGACCACAATTTGATTAATGCTTCAACAGCTCATCAATATATGGAGAATCTACGCAAGCACCTTCAGCATGCTTTTGCATTTACCCAGGACAATCTAGAGAAAGCAGCAGTAAGCGCCAAAACCTACTATTGTCTGAAGACTACTCAAAAGGAATACCAGATTTCCGATCAGGTTTATCTTTATAACTTTGCCCGGGATCAGTTGAAGGAAAGGAAATTCCTGCCTTCCTGCAAGGGACCCTATGTCGTCTGTGACAAATTGTCACCTGTGGTCTACAAGGTCAAAATTTTTAAGGGGGATGGATTTGTAGAGAAATGGGTGCATATTAATCAATTACATGTTTGTCATCCTAGTTCACAACTTCGCAAAAGGAAGGATTACCTGTCACGGAAGGTGTTACAGAAAACTAGAAGACAAAAATGAAGATCCGACTGACTTGATCCCAAAACTAAGGAACCAAAGGGTAAGCCCTGTAACAGCCCTAGCTCTCTCCCTTACTGCTCAGCCTATGCAAAAATCTCTATGGTAGATAATTGCATACCCTCGTTCCTCAACTGTATGACACCTGAACACCCTATAATAGTGAGGGGACACGACCACCTGCTCCCTACACTAAATACGGAGGGAGTCAGGGTCACCTAGGATCAAGCAAACAGGAAAACAGGAATAAAGAAACAGACTTATCTTGTGGATGCAGCAGTAACAGCTTCTAGCATCAGCACACTCCAGGAAGTTGTATAAACCGCAAAGTGATGCAGTATGGGAGGGGATTTAAAGGGATGCAATCAGTGCAACTAGATGACAGCTGAGAGAGGGAAACGAGATGACAAAACGAAAGCAAAACAAAAGAACCTCAAGCAGGAGGTTCTGAAGAACGTCTGTCAGAGCTTCACAGATGTCTGGTGGTGACAGTACCCCTCCTTCTATGAGTGGACTCCAGACACTCAGAGCCCACCTTCTCAGGATGGGACCTATGGAAAGCCCTGATGAGACGAGTGGCCTTAATGTCCGTCACTGGGACCCAAATGCTCTCCTCAGGACCATAACCCTCCCAATGAACGAGGTACTGGAGAGAACTGCGGACAACACGAGAATCCACAATCCTAGAGACCTGAAATTCAAGGTTACCATCAACCACAATCGGAGGAGGAGGCAAAGAGGAAGGTACAATGGGTTGGACATAAGGTTTTAATAGAGACTTACGAAAAACATTATGGATCTTCCAAATCTGAGGAAGATCAAGACGGTAGGCAACAGGATTGATGACGGTGACAGTCATATCTTGTGGATGCAGCAGTAACAGCTTCTAGCATCAGCACTCTCCAGGAAGTTGTATAAACAGCAAAGTGATGCAGTATGGGAGGGGATTTAAAAGGATACAATCAGTGCAACTAGATGACAGCTGAGAGAGGAAAAAGAGATGACAAAACGAAAGCAAAACAAAAGAACCTCAAGCAGGAGGTTCTGAAGAACGTCTGTCAGAGCTTCACAGATGTCTGGCGGTGACATTACCGGATGATGAGGAGTAAAGAGATATCAATGTTGCAGCAAAAGACGGGAACCTAGGATCTGTATGATATAAACAAACAAGTGTACTAACCTATCCTCATGTATTTTTCCTCTGTAACTAATTATCTCTTGAATCACTTCTGAACCAAGAACTTACTCTGTTCAAGAAAGAAAACTATGCCAAATTGAAGATGTATGGTAGTATAACTTCTTTTATTGTAGGGTTGATAAAAAGAAAAGTGGAAAGATGTATGTGCTTATATTTGTCATATAATATATTATAGGCACAAGATGGCATCAATGATTGTTGCTGTTATCTACATCGTCCTAATCTTGGGGAAGGAGTTCCACGCTGAACCGATCGCTGTACCAGGCCCTTCATCTGGGATCATGCTGCAGAATACCATGGGATTCATCTTGATGAATAAGATAATTCTAAGCCAGAAGATCTACACGTACGTCAGTTTGGATCCATGCATCTTAGTTGAAAGACAGTTCAATGTTTCCGAGATTCAGTCTCCAGAGATAAAGATGTGGTATCAAGTACACGTCGGTTATTCCCAAGAACGGATTACACAGATCCTGGAACAGACAAGAAAAACCCTGACCAGGGAATAGTTTCCCACGAGTCAATGACCAAAGCGGTTCATTTCTGAGATTGCTGCTGCCATAATCCTTGGCGTAGTAGGCGCTGTCGTTGCCACCGGAGTATCAGCTGCTAATTCGATCTCTATTAAGACATTAGAATTTGAGATCGGTTCGCTAAAGAAGAATCTGATGACTATTAATGCAGAGATAGAAAATCAGAAGCAAGATCTATCGGACTTATATTCCGTTGTGGAGGACACTATCGTTACCACCAACTTGCATTCAAAGTTATTGACCCACTCAATAAATCTTCATGAGAGTAACAAACAATTTAAACAAGAACTTATATTCATAAAGGAGCGTATTGACTTCCATACACAAGTCTATCACGATCAAATACAAAGTGGGATGCAGGACTCGAGGGAAGGACGCGTTCCCCTGTACTTTCTTTGGTATGATATAATTTGCAAAATGCTGCAAAGAGTCAGTGAAGAGTAAGTAGAGGACATCCAACTAAACTTATCATTTAACATGGGGGTTGCTATATCGTTGTATATTGGTCCCGGAAAAATGGAAGTCTGTTTTCTTCTTTCGATCCCCGTTGTTTCTACAAATAATGTATTCCAGTTGAAAAAAATTCATAATGTAGGCACCTGGAAAGACAATATGCACATTTGCATTCTCGGTTAACGTCTAACTTTATTATGTGTAGTATTGACTGAATTAATTGGCTTGATATTTATTAACTCCCTGCTTTAGTGTGGATGTATAATGTTAAAAGTGCTACATCAATATTATCACTATTCAGTAAAAATGCATATTACTGAATAAAATATCTAATATTGATATCGGAGAAACTCTTTGATTGGAATAGTCATGTTCCATAGTCAATATCAGGCCTGATAATTTATAAGTTGTGTCGCAAAACTACCCGATATCCAAGATTGGTCATAGTTTAAGCAAAGCAAGGGTTTGTATCTACCCTAATCACTATTGAGTTTACTGTGCATAATCAACTGATAGAATATCTCATAATTGTGGTTGGGAGGTTTGTATTACATTTTATGTTTGAGAGGTAATATGGAATGTTGGTATTCATGTTAGAGCCATCCAGCTGTGAATTTAGGGCACTGCAAATCACTGCGTGTTATTGCATAGTATTGAGTTTTATATTGATTAACCTGTTGGGTACACATGACATACCGGTACGTCACGATGTCCCGGTACTTAAGGACACATGACGTACCGGTACGTGAAATCAATCAGCAGGCACCTCGGTACGTGAAATCAATCAGCAGGCACCCTGGGACAATGCGGGGGGTGTCCTGTGACCCCCTCATATTGGCGATCGCTGCAAACCGCAGGTCAATTCAGACGTCTGGTTTGCTCCGTTTCCGGGTTACTCGGGTCTCTGCGACCCGATAACCTGTAACCGGATGGTGATCGGTGGTGTGATAATACACCACAAATCACCATCCTGTGATCCTGAGAGGTGATGGTGACATCACCTCTCAGGATCGCTTCTGATTGGCTGCAAGGCGGGCGGGAGGTTTAAACTTCCTGCGGCTCTGCCTCCTCTCCCTTTCTGTGTCCAGAGCCCATGGAGAGAGGAGCAGCGTCGGATATCCTGACCCAGCACCCCCATCTCTGTCCAGGACCCCCCTCCTGATTGTCCACAGAGCCATCTGGCACTAAAAGGTACATAGGGAAAGGTTAACTTAGGCAGGGATATTCAGGGAAAGTTTAGGGAAAAACAAAAAACTGTTTTAACTGTTGCATCACCCTGATCGGGTGTCTGGGGTCCACAGCACAGCTGTGTGATCGTAGACCCCACAGCTGATCAGCAAGTTTTAATTATTAATTTTTTTCAAATTTTTGGGCCTTTTTTATTTATTTATTTTTCTGTTAGGTTTAGGGATAAGTACGCGAACACCCGTGCCCCCACACACACGCACACTAAATAAAGTTTTCAACGCACGCACACACACACGCACACACACACGCACACACACACACACACACACACGCACACACACACTCCCTTATGGCCCGCCAGATGTTCTTGGCCGAGAAGGCATACGCCCAGCTTGCCTCCAACTCTGAGAGCCCCAGTTAAGACGAGGATGACCCCACTTTCCTTTTGTCATCCGAGTCATCCTCATCATCTAGCGATGATGATGAGCCCCCAAGGTGGCGGAGACTCCGCCAGGCGGAGCAATGGGACCACCATGCCAGGGACCCTGTGGCCCACACTAGTACGAGCAACTCTGGGGCTCTTACTAGTTTTCCGGCCCCACCAGATAAGTCCACCTGAGCCCCCTACCGGTGAACTTGCATGGTGTACCCCAGAGGATTTTGAGCCTGTGATTCCTGATTTTGTTGGCCAAGCAGGAATCCAGATTCCCACAGTGGGCTTCACTGAATATGACTATTCACTTTGTGAATCTGATGGTGGAGCAAACAAACTTGTACGCCCAACAGTTCATTGCTCAACACCCAGGCTCCTTTTTGGCTAGGGTCGGTGGCTGGATTCCGGTCAGTGAAGCCGATATGAAAACGTTTTGAGTAGAGTTGAGCGAACACCTAGATGTTCGGGTTCGCACTAGCCACCAATGATTTTAATAGGGGGTGGGTGGGGGGCCGCACTATCCACCGATGATTTTAATAGGGAGGGGGGCCGCACTGGCCACCAATGATTTTAAGACTGGGGAGGGCCGCACTGGCCACCAATGATTTTAATACTGAGGAGATAGGGGGTCTGGCCCCCTGCTGCCTGGCAGCACCTGATCTCTTACAGGGGGCTGTGATGCGCACAATAAACCCCTCAGGTGCGGCACCTGTGGGGTTCATTGTACGGATCACAGCCCCTTGTAAGAGATCAGGTGCTGCCAGGCAGCAGGGGGCCGTTATGTCCACAGTTCTCAGTATAGTCTAACTTGAAACGTCCCCATCACTATGGGAATGCCTCTGTGTTAGAATATACTGTCGGATCTGACTTTTCACGATCTAACTCAAATCCGATGGTATATTCTAATATAGAGGCGTTCCCATGGTGATGGGGACACTTCAAGTTAAAATATACCATTGGATTGGAGAAAACTCCGATCCGATGGTCTATTAATATTACCCGAACACCGAACCCGAACTTTTACGGGTTCGAGTTCGGGTGCCGAACACCGTAAAGTGCGGTACGAACCCGAACTTTACAGTTCGGGTTTGCTCAACCCTAGTTTTGGGGCCTCGTGCTGCACATGGGCCTAGTCAAAAACACCCAGTGGCAGGCATTACTGGAGTGGGGACGTCGTCTACCAGACCTCACTTTACAGTACGGCCATGACACGTTTTGAGGCCATTCGGAAATGCCTGCATTATGCAGAAAATGCAGCATGTCCCCCCCAAGGTGATCCTGCTTATGACCGCCTGTACAAAATCAGGCCGGTCATCGATCACTTCGGGGCCAAATTTTTGGAGGCCTATGTACCTGGAAGGGAGGTCGCGGTTGATGAGTCTCTCATTGCTTTCAAGTGGAGACTCATTTTCCGCCAGTATGTTCCCTCTAACCGGGCGAGGTATGGCGTGAAGCTGTACAAACTTTGTGAGAGTACCTTAGGGTACACTTACAAGTTTCGTGTGTGTACGAGGGGCAAGATTCCCGTATTAAACCCCCAGAATGTCCCTCCATTCTGGGTGTTAGCGGGAAACTTGTGTGGGACCTTATACACCCACTGCTAGATAAGGGTTACCACCTGTATGCGGATAACTTTTATACTAGTATCCCCTTGTTTCAGTCCCTCGCCACTAGATTCATGTCCGCTTATGGGACCGTGTGTAAAAATCAATGAGTCCTCCCTACCCACCCCCTCCAGGTACCTATCCCTAGGGGTGAGACCCCTGCCATTACCAGTGGAAACCTGTTGCTAGTCAGATATAAGGACAAGAGGGATGTCCTTGTACTGTCCACAATTCACGGTAACGGCATCACCCCTGTCTCTGTGCGAGGTACCGCGGCAACGGTCCTCAAGCCCAATTGTATCGTCGACTACAATCGGTATATGGGAGGAGTTGATCTCTCTGATCAAGTCCTCAGGCCATATAACGCCATGCGCAAAACCCGGGCATGGTACAAAAAAGTTGCGGTCTACTTGGTACCGGTTGCCTTGTACAACTCTTTTGTGCTGTCCCGGAGCGCTGGCAACACAGGGAAATTCCTCCAGTTCTATGAGGCAGTCTTCAAGGCCCTGATCTTTTCTGACCGGGAAAGAGCAGGCTGGAGTACCTCGGGAACGGGAGGCGCCCGGATCGTCCCTGGCCAACACTTTCCAGGTGTGGTCCCACATACTGGAAAGAAGGGACGGACCCCAAAAAAAGTGCAGAGTATGTCACAGGAGGGGGATATGGAAGGACACCACCACTCAATGTGACACGTGCCCTGATAATCCGGGCCTCTGCATTATTGTTTGCTTCAGGGAGTACCACACTTCCATGGAGTACTAAATTTATAATCACCTTCCCCAATTTTAATTCCATTTAGCCACTGATGTTCGGAAAAAAAAACTATGGTTCTCCGACTTGAGACACTAAAGCAAAAAAATTTTTTTCACAAATGTTACTTTGTAAAACTAAAATTAAAAAAAAGTTAACATATTAGGTATCGCCGTGTCTGTAAGAATCTGGTCTATAAAAATACCCCATGACCTAACCCCTCAGAGGAACACGGTCAAAAAAATAAAATAAAAACTGTGCAAAAAAAGGTATTTTTTTGTCACCTTAGATCACAAAAAGTGTAATAGCAAGAGATCAAAAAGTCATATGCCCCCCAAAATAGTGCCAATAAAACCATCCTCTAATCCCGCAAAATATTAGCCCCTTCCTAAGATAATCGGCTAAAAACTTTTAAAAAAACTGACTCTTAGACTATGGAGATACTAAAATGTTTTTTTTTTGTTTAAAAAAGGATAATATAGTGTAAAACCTAAATACATAAAAAAAAAGTAGACATATTAAGTATTGCCACATCCGTAAGAATCTGCTCTATAAAAATACCCCATGACCTAACCCCTCAGATGAACACGGTCATAAAAATAAAATAAAAACGGTGCAAAAAAGGTATTTTTTTGTCGCCTTACATCACAAAAAGTGTAACAGCAAGCAATCAAAAAGTCATATGCCCCCCAAAATAGTCCGTCCTCTAATCCTGCAAAATATTTGCCCCTACCTAAGATAATCGGCTAAAAAGTAAAAAAAAAAACTGACTCTTAGACTATGGAGATACCAAAAGGTTTTTTTCTGTTTAAAAAAGGATAATATAGTGTAAAACCTAGATACATTAAAAAAAAGATATATTAGGTATCGCCGCATCCGTAAGAATCTGCTCTATAAAAATACCTTATGACCTAACCCCTCAGATGAACACGGTCAAAAAAATAAAATAAAAACGGTGCCAAAACAGCTATTTTTTGGCATATTTTCCATTTTAATTTGTTTTTTCCAGTAACAAAGCAAGGGTTAACAGCCAAACAAAACTTAATATTTATTACCCTGATTCTGCAGTTTGCAAAAACACCCCATATGTGGTCGTAAACTGCTGTATGACCAAACGGCAGGGCCCAGAAGGAAAGGAAAGCCATATGGTTTCTGGAAGGCAGATTTTGATGGCCTTTTTTTTGGCGCCATGTTCCATTTGAAGAACCCCTGATGCACCCCTAGAGTAGAAACTCCATAATAGTGACTCCATCTAAGAAACTTCACCCCTCAAGGTATTCAAAACTGATTTTACAAACTTTATTAACCCTTTAGGTGTTCCTCAATAGTTTATGGCAAATGGAGATGAAATTTCAGAATTTCTATTTTTGGTAACCTTGCCTCACAAAAATGTAATACAGATCAACGAAAAATCATATGTACCCAAAAAATAGCCCCAACAAAACTGCCACCTTATCCCGTAGTTTCCAAAATGGGGTCACTTTTATGGAGTTTTCACTCTAGGTGTGCATCAGGGGGGCTGCAAATGGGACATGGTGTAAATAAACCAGTCCAGCAAAATCTGCCTTCCAAAAACCACACTGCGCTCCTTTCCCTCTACACCCTACCGTGTGCCCGTACAGTAGTTTACAACCACATATGGTGTGTTTCTGCAAACTACAGAATCAGGGCAATAAATAATGAGATTTTTTTGGCTGTTAACTCTTGCTTTGTTACTGGAAAAAAAGGATAAAAATTAATATTTTGCCCAAAAATTTCATTTCTTACATTTCATCTCCATTTGCCAATAACTCTTGTGGAACACCTAAAGGGTTAACAAAGTTTGTAAAATCTGTCTTGAATACCTTGAGGGGTGTAGTTTCTTAGATGGGGTCAATTTTATGGAGTTTTCTACTCTAGAGGTGCATCAGGGGGGCTTCAAATAGGACATGGTGTAAATAAACCAGTCTAGCAAAATCTGCCTTCCAAAAACCCAACTGCGCTCCTTTCCCTCTACGCCCTACTGTGTACCTGTACAGTAGTTTACGACCACATATGGGGTGTTTCTGCAAACTACAGAATCAGTGCAATAAATATTGAGTTTTGTTTGGCTGCCACCCTTACTTTGTTACTGGAAAAAATGGATAAAAATGAAAAATTTGCCAAAAAATGTAAATTCTTAAATTTCATCCCAATTTGCCAATAACTCTTGTGGAACACCTAAAGGGTTAACAAAGTTTGTAAAATCAGTTTTGAATACCTTGAGGGGTGTAGTTTCTTAGTTGGGGTCACTTTTATGGAGTTTCTAATCTAGGGGTGCATCAGGGGGGCTTCAAATGGGACATGGTGTAAATAAACCAGTCTAGCAAAATCTGCCTTCCAAAAAACACACAGCGCTCCTTTCTTAGTTTCTTAGATGGGGTCACTTTCATGGAGTTTTTACTCTAGGAGTGCATCAGGGGGCTTCAAATGGGACATGGTGTAAATAAACCAGTCCAGCAAAATCTGCCTTCCAAAAACCACACAGTGCTCCTTTCCCTCTACGCCCTACCCTGTGCCCGTACAGCAGTTTACGACCACGTATGGGGTGTTTCTGCAAACTACAGAATCAGGGCAATAAATATTGAGTTTTGTTTGGCTGTTAACCCTTGCTTTGTTACTGGAAAAAATGGATTAAAATGGAAAATTTGCCTAAAAATGAAAATTCTTAAATTTCATCTTCATTTGCCGATAACTCTTGTGGCACACCTAAAGGGTTGACAAAGTTTGTAAAATCAGTTTTTCATACTTGGAGGGGTGTAGTTTCTTAGATAGGATCACTTTTATGGAGTTTCTACTCTAGGGGTGCATCAAGGGGGCTTCGAGTGCCCGTACAGTAGTTTATGACCACATATAGGGTGTTTCTGCAAACTACAGAATCAGGGCAATATATATTGAGTTTGTTTGGCTGTTAACCCTTGCTTTGTTACTGAAAAAAATGAATTAAAATGGAAAATTTGCCAAAAATTTTATCTCCATTTGCCATTAACTCTTGTGGAACACCTAAAGGGTTAATGACATTTGTAAAATCGGTTTTGAATACCTTGAGGGGTGTAAAAATCACTTTTGAGTAACTTGAGGGGTGTAGTTTCTACAATTGGGTCATTTTTGGGTGGTTTCTATTATGTAAGCCTCCCAAAGTGACTTCAGACCTGAACTGGTCCTTATAAAGTGGGTTTTTGAAAATTTCTGAAAAATTTCAAGATTTGCTTCTAAACTTCTAAGCATTGTAACAACCCCAAAAAATAAAATGGCATTCCCAAAATGATCCAAACATAAAGTAGACATATGGGGAATGTAAAGTAATAACTATTTTTGGAGGTATTACTATGTATTATAGATGTTGAGAAATTGAAACTTGGATATTTGCTAATTTTTAAAATATTTTGGCAAATTTGGTATTTTTTTATAAATAAAAATGTTTTTTTTTACTCCATTTTACCAGTGTCATGAAGTACAATATCTGACGAAAAAACAATCTCAGAATGGCCTGGATAAGTAAAAGCGTTTTAAAGTTATTCATACTTAGGCCTCATGCACACGACCGTTGTGAGCATCCGCGGCCGTTGTTCTGTTTTTTTTCGCGGACCCATTGACTTTCAATGGGTCCGTGGAAAAATCGGAAAATGCACAGTTTGGCTTCCGCGTCCGTGATCCGTTTTTCCAGTCCGTGAAAAAAATAGGACCTGTCCTATTTTTTTCACGGATAACGGTTCACGGACACATTCAAGTCAATGGGTCAGTGAAAAATCACGGATGCACACAAGATAGTCATCCGCGTCCGTGATCCGTGTCCGTGATCCGTGTCCGTTTTTCCTATCATTTTCAATGCAAACTTGACTTAGTTTTTTTTCCACTTTTCATGTCCGTGGATCCTCCAAAAATGTTTTACGGATTGTACAATATAGTTAAATTTATGACAAACTCTTTTTGAGGTGTTTTATATGTCACCACCTTCCAAGACCTATAGCATTGTTATTTTTCCATTTTCTAGAGCTGTATATATTGCAGGGTAATATGCAATTTCTGATAATACCATTTTTTCGGAAGACTTTTTGATAATTTTTCATCCATTTTTTGTGAGGCAGGATGAACAAAAATCAATCTTAGCAATGGCATTTGATTTTACTTTATGGCATTCACTGTCCAGAATAAATAAAACACCAGTTTTGCAGTACACGTCATTATAATTGTGGCAATACCAGTTATATGTAGTTTCTATTTTCTTTTTTTTCTTATCAAATACAGCAATTTTATTATATTTAAATATGTCTTAACATTTTGTTTCAGCATCATAGCCCCTCAATCTGTCAAACTGGTTAGATGTCTTGGTCGCTATTGACCATGGCACTTAAGGGGTGTAGATAGCTTCCATCATGTTGTTAGCTATGCGTTACATCTCGCACTAGCTGATCATGGTGTGGGCAAAGCCCCTGTGCCTGCACCATCCCCACTTGTGCATTAAAAAATACCTTCTGGTTTAACCCCTTCTACCCCGGGCCAGTTTTCACCTTCCTGCCCAGGCCATTTTTTGCAAATCTGACATGTTTCACTTTATGTGGTAATAACTTTGGGACGTTTTTTTTTTTTTATCCAAGCCATTCTGAGACTGTTTTCTCGTGACACATTGTGCTTCATGACCGTCATAAATTTGAGTCAATATATTTCACCTTTATTTATGAAAAAATCCCAAATTTACCCAAAATTTTGGAAAATTTCCAATTTTTAAAATTTTAATTTCTCTGCTTTTAAAACAGAAAGTGATACCTCATAAAATATTTATTACTTAACAGTCTACATATGTCTACTTTATGTTTGCATCATTTTGTAAATGTCATTTTATTTTTTGGGGACGTTAGAAGGCTTAGAATTTTAGAAGCAATTCTAAAAAAATTTAAGAAAATTTCCTAATCCACTTTTTAAGGACCAGTTCAGGTCTGAAGTCACTTTGTGGGGCTTACATAGTAGAAACCCCCGAAAAATGACCCCATTGTAGAAACCACACCCCTCAAGTTACTCAAAACTGATTTTATAAACTTTGTTAACCCTTTAGGTGTTCCACAAGAATTAAAGGAAAATGGAGATGAAATTTCAAAATTTCACTTTTTTATCAGATTTTCCATTTTAATAAATTTTTTCTTTAACACATCGAGAGTAGAGTTGAGCGAACACCTGGATGTTCGGGTTCGACGAGTTCGGCCGAACTTTTGAAAAATGTTCGGGTTCGGGATCCGAACTCGACCCGAACTTCATCCAGAACCCGAACCCCATAGAAGTCAATGGGGACCCGAACTTTTGGGCACTAAAAAGGCTGTAAAACACACCCGGAAAGGGCTAGAGGGCTGCAAAAGGCAGCAAAATGTAGTTAAATCCCCTGCAAACAAATGTAGATAGGGAAATGATGAGTTAACATAAAATAAATAAAAATTAAACAATATTAATTGGAGTGAGGTCCCATAGCACAGAATCAGGCTTCAAGTCACCCACCAATGGAGAAGGTCACTTACTATTATTTTGACCACAGCACCCAGACAAAGGAGAGAGGTCCCACAGCAGAGAACCAGGCATCATATCACCCACCACAGGAGTAGGCCACCATTTAGTTACTTTGACCCCTACACCCAGACGGAGGAGAGAGGTTACACAGCAGAGAATCAGGCATTTAGATCACCCACCACAGGAGTAGGCCACCATTGAATCAGACCCCGGCAACCATGTCAGATGGCACAAGCATAAGCTTTATATCAATCAGCACAGGAGAAGGCGACTTTGACAGACTTTGACCCCTACACCCGGACGGAGGAGAGAGGTTTCAAAGCAGAGAATCAGGCATTTAGATCACCCACCACAGGAGTAGGCCCCAATTTAATGGGACCCCGGCAACCATGTCAGATGGCACAACCATCAGCTTCATATCAATCAGCACAGGAGAAGGCGACTTTGAAAGACTTTGACCCCTACACCCAGACGGAGGAGAGAGGTTTCACAGCAGAGAATCAGGCATTTAGATCACCCACCACAGGAGTAGGCCCCCATTGAATCAGACCCTGGCAACCATGTCAGATGGCACAACCATCAGCTTTATATCAATCAGCACAGGAGAAGGCGACTTTGAAAGACTTTGACCCCTACACCCAGATGGAGGAGAGAGGTTTCACAGCAGAGAATCAGGCATCATATCAACCACCACAGGAGAAGCCACCATTTAGTTACTTTGACCCCTGCACCCAGGAAGAGGAGAGAGGCACCACAGCACATATTCTGGCATCATATCAGCCACCACAGGAGAAGCCACCATTGAGTTACTTTGACCCCCGCACCCAGGAAGAGGAGAGAGGCACCACAGCACATATTCTGGCATCATATCAGCCACCACAGGAGAAGCCACCATTGAGTTACTTTGACCCCCGCACCCAGGAAGAGGAGAGAGGCACCACAGCACATATTCTGGCATCATATCAGCCACCACAGGAGAAGCCACCATTGAGTTACTTTGACCCCTGCACCCAGGAAGAGGAGAGAGGCCCCACAGCACATATTCTGGCATCATATCAGCCACCACAGGAGAAGCCACCATTTAGTTACTTTGACCCCTTCACCCAAACAGAGGAGAGAGGTTCCACATCAGAGAATCAGGCATCATATCAACCACCACAGGAGTAGGCCACAATTTAATGGGACCCCGGCAACCATGTCAGATGGCACAACCATCAGCTTCATATCAATCAGCACAGGAGAAGGCGACTTTGAAAGACTTTGACCCCTACACCCAGACGGAGGAGAGAGGTTTCACAGCAGAGAATCAGGCATTTAGATCACCCACCACAGGAGTAGGCCCCCATTGAATCAGACCCTGGCAACCATGTCAGATGGCACAACCATCAGCTTTATATCAATCAGCACAGGAGAAGCCACCATTGAGTTACTTTGACCCCCGCACCCAGGAAGAGGAGAGAGGCACCACAGCACATATTCTGGCATCATATCAGCCACCACAGGAGAAGCCACCATTGAGTTACTTTGACCCCCGCACCCAGGAAGAGGAGAGAGGCACCACAGCACATATTCGGGCATCATATCACACACCACAGGAGAAGGCCTCTTTCAGTGATTTAGGCCTTTGGACCCAGACAGAGGAGAGAGGCACCACAGCACATATTCTGGCATCATATCAGCCACCACAGGAGAAGCCACCATTGAGTTACTTTGACCCCTGCACCCAGGAAGAGGAGAGAGGCCCCACAGCACATATTCTGGCATCATATCAGCCACCACAGGAGAAGCCACCATTGAGTTACTTTGACCCCTGCACCCAGGAAGAGGAGAGAGGCCCCACAGCACATATTCTGGCATCATACTAACCACCACAGGAGAAGCCACCATTGAGTTACTTTGACCCCTGCACCCAGGAAGAGGAGAGAGGCCCCACAGCACATATTCTGGCATCATATCAGCCACCACAGGAGAAGCCACCATTGAGTTACTTTGACCCCCGCACCCAGGAAGAGGAGAGAGGCACCACAGCACATATTCTGGCATCATATCAGCCACCACAGGAGAAGCCACCATTGAGTTACTTTGACCCCTGCACCCAGGAAGAGGAGAGAGGCCCCACAGCACATATTCTGGCATCATACTAACCACCACAGGAGAAGCCACCATTGAGTTACTTTGACCCCTGCACCCAGGAAGAGGAGAGAGGCCCCACAGCACATATTCTGGCATCATATCAGCCACCACAGGAGAAGCCACCATTGAGTTACTTTGACCCCCGCACCCAGGAAGAGGAGAGAGGCACCACAGCACATATTCTGGCATCATATCAGCCACCACAGGAGAAGCCACCATTGAGTTACTTTGACCCCCGCACCCAGGAAGAGGAGAGAGGCACCACAGCACATATTCAGGCATCATATCACACACCACAGGAGAAGGCCTCTTTCAGTGATTTAGGCCTTTGGACCCAGACAGAGGAGAGAGGCACCACAGCACATATTCTGGCATCATATCAGCCACCACAGGAGAAGCCACCATTGAGTTACTTTGACCCCTGCACCCAGGAAGAGGAGAGAGGCCCCACAGCACATATTCTGGCATCATATCAGCCACCACAGGAGAAGCCACCATTTAGTTACTTTGACCCCTGCACCCAGGAAGAGGAGAGAGGCACCACAGCACATATTCTGGCATCATATCAGCCACCACAGGAGAAGCCACCATTTAGTTACTTTGACCCCTTCACCCAAACAGAGGAGAGAGGTTCCACATCAGAGAATCAGGCATCATATCAACCACCACAGGAGTAGGCCACAATTTAGTTTATTTGACCCCTGCACCCAGGAAGAGGAGAGAGGCCCCACAGCACATATTCTGGCATCATATCACACACCACAGGAGAAGGCCTCTTTCAGTGATTTAGGCCTTTGGACCCAGACAGAGGAGAGAGGTCAGAGATTAGCTTCATATCCCCCAGCACAGCAGAAGACCGCTTTATTTGACTTAGGCCTCAGCACCCAGACAGAAGACAGAGGTAGCATGGCAGAGGTTATGGCTTCATGTCACCCGTTAGTTTAACCGGCCACTTTCATCTGGTTAGGCCCCGGCGCCCAGACAGAGAAGAGTTTCATTCAACTGTGGGTTTCATAAAATTTGTATCAAATAAAGAAGTGGCCCGTAGCACAACAAGACATGTTTTAGGCAGTTAATAAGGACTACTCTGCACAAGGGAGGGACAGGTCCTGTGGGATCCATGCCTGGTTCATCTTTATGAAGGTCAGCTTGTCCACGTTGGCTGTGGACAGGTGGCTGCGCTTGTCAGTAATGACGCCCCCTGCCGTGCTGAATACGCGTTCAGATAAAACGCTGGCCGCCGGGCAGGAAAGCACCTCCAAGGCATAACATGCTAACTCTGGCCACGTGGACAATTTCGAAACCCAGTAGTTGAATGGGGCCGAACCATCCGTCAGGATGTGGAGGGGTGTGCAGACATACTGTTAAACCATGTTAGTGAAATGCTGCCTCCTGCTAACACGTTCCGTATCAGGTGTCGGTGCAGATAGCTGTGGCGTGGAGACAAAACTTTTCCACATTTCTGCCATGCTAACCCTGCCCTCAGATGAGCTGGCCGTGACACAGCTGCGTTGGCGACCTCTTGCCACTCCTCTGCCTTCACCTTCCACCTGTTCCCCTGTGACATGTGGGAATGCTCTCAAGAGCGCCTCTATCAGCGTGCGCTTGTACTCGCGCATCTTACGGTCGCGCTCCAGTTCAGGAATTAAAGTGGGCACATTGTCTTTATACCGGGGATCCAGCAGGGTGGCCACCCAGTAGTCTGCACACGTTAAAACGTGGGCAACTCTGCTGTCGTTGCGCAGGCATTGGAGCATATATTCGCTCATGTGGGCCAGGCTACCCATGGGTAAGGACAAGCTGTCCTCTGTGGGAGGCGTATCGTCATCGTCCACCGTATCCCCCCAGCCACGCACCAGTGATGGGCCTGGGCTGCCACCCCGCTGTGAACTTGCGTCATCCTCGTCCCCCTCCACCTCCTCCTCCTCATCCTCCTCGTCCTCCAGTACAGTGCCTTGGCTGGCGACTTGTGAACCTGTCCTCTGCTGCTTAAACAAACCTCCCTCTGAGCCACTTCGAACAGACTGGCCCGAAAGTGTTAGAAACGAGCCCTCATCCTCCTCCTCCTCCTCCACCTGGGCCACCTCCTCTAACATCATTGCCCTAAGTGTTTTCTCAAGGAGACATAGAAGTGGTATTGTAACGCTGATAACAGTGTCATCGCCACTGGCCATGTTGGTGGAGTACTCGAAACAGCGCAGCAGGGCACACAGGTCTCGCATGGAGGCCCAATCATTGGTGGTGAAGTGGTGCTGTTCGGCAGTACGACTGACGCGAGCGTGCTGCAGCTGAAACTCCACTATGGCCTGCTGCTGCTCGCACAGTCTCTCCAGCATGTGCAAGGTGGAGTTCCACCGGGTGGGCACGTCGCATATGAGGCGGTGAGCGGGAAGGCCGAAGTTCCGCTGTAGCGCAGACAGGCGAGCAGCGGCAGGATGTGAACGGCGGAAGCGCGCACAGACGGCCCGCACTTTATGCAGCAGCTCTGACATGTTGGGGTAGTGGTGAATGAACCTCTGCACCACCAAGTTCAGCACATGCGCCAGGCAAGGGATGTGCGTCAAACCGGCTAGTCCCAGAGCTGCCACGAGATTTCGCCCATTATCGCATACCACCAGGCCTGGCTTGAGGCCCACCGGCAGAAACCACTCGTCGGTCTGTTGCTCAATACCCCGCCACAACTCCTTTGCGCTGTGGGGCCTGTCCCCCAAACATATGAGTTTCAGAATGGCCTGCTGACGTTTACCCCGGGCTGTGCTGAAGTTGGTGGTGAAGGTGTGTGGCTGACCGGATGAGCTGGTGGAAGCAGTGGAGGAGGAAGCCGAGTAGGAGGAGGAGGCTACAGGAGGCAGAGAATGATGCCCTGCGATCCTAGGGGGCGGAAGGACGTGCGCCAAGGAACTGTCCGCCGGGGGCCCAGCCGCCACTACATTCATCCAGTGTGCAGTTAGTGAGATATAGCGTCCCTGGCCGCGCTTACTGGTCCACGTATCTGTGGTTAGGTGGACCTTGCCACAAATGGCGTTGCGCAGTGCACACTTGATTTTATCGGACACTTGCATGTGCAGGGAAGGCACGGCTGTCTTGGAGAAGTAGTGGCGGCTGGGAACCACATACTGCGGGACAGCCATGGCCATCAGCTGTTTGAAGCTGTCTGTGTCCACCAGCCGGAATGACAGCATTTCAAAGGCCAGCAGTTTAGAAATGCTGGCGTTCAGGCCAAGGGCTCGAGGGTGACTCGGGGGGAATTTGCGCTTCCTCTCTAAGGTTTGAGATATTGAGAGCTGAACGCTGCTGTGTGATATAGTGGAGACGCTAGTTGACGGTGGCGGTGGTGGTGGTGTCGGTGGCACATCCTCTGTTTGCTGCTCGGCAGGTGGCAACATTCCTCTCGAGGCGGAAGCCGAGGCAGCAGCGGTAGAGGGAGCAGGGGGAGCCTCAGCGAGTGCCTGGTTTTTAAGGTGTGTACCCCACTGCAGTTCATGCTTTGCATGTAGATGCCTGGTCATGCAGGTTGTGCTGAGGTTCAGAACGTTAATGCCTCGCCTCAGGCTCTGATGGCAGAGCGTGCAAGTCACTCGGGTCTTGTCGGTAGGACATTGTTTAAAGAAGTGCCATGCCAGGGAACTTTTTGAAGCTGCCTTTGTGGGGCTGGGTCCCTGTTGGCGATGTCCAGTAGCAGGCGAACTCTGGGGGCGGCGGCTCGTCTGCTTTGGCCCCCTGCTCCCTCTTTGGCTTCGCTGTTGTCTCGGTCTCACCACTACTTCTTCCTCTGAACTGTGAAAGTCATCGCCACGACCTTCAGTCCATGTGGGGTCTAAGACCTCATCGTCCTCTGCATCGTCTTCCACCCAGTCTCCCTCCCTGACCTCCTCCTGTTCAGTCTGCACACTGCAAAAAGACGCGGCAGTGGGCACCTGTGTTTCGTCATCATCAGAGAGTCGGTGACTCTGCTGTGGTGGTATTCCCATGTCCTCTTCATCTGGAGACATAAGTGGTTGTGCGTCAGTGCATGGTATGTCTTCCTCCACTGGGGAAGGGCTAGGTGGACGCCCCTGGCAAACCCTGGAAGCAGAGTCTTCAAACAGAAGAAGAGACTGCTGCATAACTTGTGGCTCAGACCGTTTCCCTGATATGCTTGGGGGTGATGTGACAGACTGATGGGCTTGGTTTTCAGGTGCCACCTGTGCGCTTTCCGCAGAAGACTGGGTGGAAGACCATGTGGTGAACGTGCTGGAAGCACTGTCGGCCACCCAATCGATTAATGCCTGTACCTGCTCAGGCCTTACCATCCTAAGAGCGGCATTGGGCCCCACGAGATATTGCGGTACATTCTGCCGGCTAGTTGAGGGAGTTCGTTCCCTACTGTGTGCGCCTGGGGCCGAACGGCCACGTCCTCTACCAGCAACAGAGGCTCCACGGACACCACCACGACCGCGTCCTCGTCCCTTAATAGTATTTTTCTTCATTGTTGCGATTCAACTCGCACCACAATGAAATATATTATTTTTTATAAGCAAAATCCCCTCACTGGAATACTTTCAGTCTTTTGACTGTATGGATTACAGATGGAATGACTGTTATATGTGAGTACCGCTTTCTTTGACAGATTCTAGTATGGGTACATATATGTTTTCCCAACCCCAGCACATTAGTTTGCTAATTCCAGATGTATGAAACGCAGGCCTAACTGTATCTAGTATATTGAACGCCAGATAAACTAACTTGGCCTTTTTTAAATAAAAAAAAAATTCCCTCACTGGAATACTTTCAGTCTTTTGACTGTATGGATTACAGATGGAATGACTGTTATATGTGAGTACCGCTTTCTTTGACAGATTCTAGTATGGGTACATATATGTTTTCCCAACCCCAGCACATTAGTTTGCTAATTCCAGATGTATGAAACGCAGGCCTAACTGTATCTAGTATATTGAACGCCAGATAAACTAACTTGGCCTTTTTTAAATAAAAAAAAAATTCCCTCACTGGAATACTTTCAGTCTTTTGACTGTATGGATTACAGATGGAATGACTGTTATATGTGAGTACCGCTTTCTTTGACAGATTCTAGTATGGGTACATATATGTTTTCCCAACCCCAGCACATTAGTTTGCTAATTCCAGATGTATGAAACGCAGGCCTAACTGTATCTAGTATATTGAACGCCAGATAAACTAACTTGGCCTTTTTTAAATAAAAAAAATTCCCTCACTGGAATACTTTCAGTCTTTTGACTGTATGGATTACAGATGGAATGACTGTTATATGTGAGTACCGCTTTCTTTGACAGATTCTAGTATGGGTACATATATGTTTTCCCAACCCCAGCACATTAGTTTGCTAATTCCAGATGTATGAAACGCAGGCCTAACTGTATCTAGTATATTGAACGCCAGATAAACTAACTTGGCCTTTTTTAAATAAAAAAAATCCCCTCACTGGAATACTTTCAGTCTTTTGACTGTATGGATTACAGATGGAATGACTGTTATATGTGAGTACCGCTTTCTTTGACAGATTCTAGTATGGGTACATATATGTTTTCCCAACCCCAGCACATTAGTTTGCTAATTCCAGATGTATGAAACGCAGGCCTAACTGTATCTAGTATATTGAACGCCAGATAAACTAACTTGGCCTTTTTTAAATAAAAAAAAAATTCCCTCACTGGAATACTTTCAGTCTTTTGACTGTATGGATTACAGATGGAATGACTGTTATATGTGAGTACCGCTTTCTTTGACAGATTCTAGTATGGGTACATATATGTTTTCCCAACCCCAGCACATTAGTTTGCTAATTCCAGATGTATGAAACGCAGGCCTAACTGTATCTAGTATATTGAACGCCAGATAAACTAACTTGGCCTTTTTTAAATAAAAAAAAAATTCCCTCACTGGAATACTTTCAGTCTTTTGACTGTATGGATTACAGATGGAATGACTGTTATATGTGAGTACCGCTTTCTTTGACAGATTCTAGTATGGGTACATATATGTTTTCCCAACCCCAGCACATTAGTTTGCTAATTCCAGATGTATGAAACGCAGGCCTAACTGTATCTAGTATATTGAACGCCAGATAAACTAACTTGGCCTTTTTTAAATAAAAAAAATTCCCTCACTGGAATACTTTCAGTCTTTTGACTGTATGGATTACAGATGGAATGACTGTTATATGTGAGTACCGCTTTCTTTGACAGATTCTAGTATGGGTACATATATGTTTTCCCAACCCCAGCACATTAGTTTGCTAATTCCAGATGTATGAAACGCAGGCCTAACTGTATCTAGTATATTGAACGCCAGATAAACTAACTTGGCCTTTTTTAAATAAAAAAAATTCCCTCACTGGAATACTTTCAGTCTTTTGACTGTATGGATTACAGATGGAATGACTGTTATATGTGAGTACCGCTTTCTTTGACAGATTCTAGTATGGGTACATATATGTTTTCCCAACCCCAGCACATTAGTTTGCTAATTCCAGATGTATGAAACGCAGGCCTAACTGTATCTAGTATATTGAACGCCAGATAAACTAACTTGGCCTTTTTTAAATAAAAAAAATCCCCTCACTGGAATACTTTCAGTCTTTTGACTGTATGGATTACAGATGGAATGACTGTTATATGTGAGTACCGCTTTCTTTGACAGATTCTAGTATGGGTACATATATGTTTTCCCAACCCCAGCACATTAGTTTGCTAATTCCAGATGTATGAAACGCAGGCCTAACTGTATCTAGTATATTGAACGCCAGATAAACTAACTTGGCCTTTTTTAAATAAAAAAAATCCCCTCACTGGAATACTTTCAGTCTTTTGACTGTATGGATTACAGATGGAATGACTGTTATATGTGAGTACCGCTTTCTTTGACAGATTCTAGTATGGGTACATATATGTTTTCCCAACCCCAGCACATTAGTTTGCTAATTCCAGATGTATGAAACGCAGGCCTAACTGTATCTAGTATATTGAACGCCAGATAAACTAACTTGGCCTTTTTTAAATAAAAAAAAAATTCCCTCACTGGAATACTTTCAGTCTTTTGACTGTATGGATTACAGATGGAATGACTGTTATATGTGAGTACCGCTTTCTTTGACAGATTCTAGTATGGGTACATATATGTTTTCCCAACCCCAGCACATTAGTTTGCTAATTCCAGATGTATGAAACGCAGGCCTAACTGTATCTAGTATATTGAACGCCAGATAAACTAACTTGGCCTTTTTTAAATAAAAAAAATTCCCTCACTGGAATACTTTCAGTCTTTTGACTGTATGGATTACAGATGGAATGACTGTTATATGTGAGTACCGCTTTCTTTGACAGATTCTAGTATGGGTACATATATGTTTTCCCAACCCCAGCACATTAGTTTGCTAATTCCAGATGTATGAAACGCAGGCCTAACTGTATCTAGTATATTGAACGCCAGATAAACTAACTTGGCCTTTTTTAAATAAAAAAAATTCCCTCACTGGAATACTTTCAGTCTTTTGACTGTATGGATTACAGATGGAATGACTGTTATATGTGAGTACCGCTTTCTTTGACAGATTCTAGTATGGGTACATATATGTTTTCCCAACCCCAGCACATTAGTTTGCTAATTCCAGATGTATGAAACGCAGGCCTAACTGTATCTAGTATATTGAACGCCAGATAAACTAACTTGGCCTTTTTTAAATAAAAAAAAAATTCCCTCACTGGAATACTTTATGGCTTTTCACTGTATGGATTACAGGTGGACTGGTATTAGTAGGGGTGACACAAGCACACCCAAGTCCCTGATGTAGGATTTCTATGGCACAGACCACTATTACAAGTGATTAATGGACGTTGGGAGAGATTGTGCTGCAGCACTAGTCCCAAGATGGCCGCCGCCTATCAGCCCAGTAACATGTGCCACAAAATGGTCTGCACAACCTTTAAAAAAAATAGCCTTGGACTGTGCTGCTAAATCGCTATTGGTCTGAATCCCAGGTGTAGATGTCTGACTTGTTTGGAGCTTTGGAATGCACACTGTGGCAGCTTCTGCTGCAGCACTACAAGTCGCAAAATGGCGGCCGGCGGTCAGCCCAGGTACATGTGGATGGAAAAATCACTCTGGCCACTCTAAAAATAGCCAATCCCTATCAAAAAAGCAGCTCAGCTGCAGTTGTTCAGATGAATCACAGGTGGAGGAGAGAAATTTGCTTCCAGTTATTCAATTATCCCTGCCTATTCTCGCCCTAGCATCAGCTGCGTCTATCCCTGTTCTATTCACATCGGGAGTGAGCACGTCCCGACGTGCGCACAAGCTTATAAAGAGGCTGAGTCACATGCTGCACTTGGCCAATCACAGCCTTGCCAATAGTAGGCATGGCTGCGATGGCATCTTAGGGCAAGTAGTATGATGCATGTTGATTGGCTGCTTTGCAGCCTTTCAAAATGCGCCAAAATACATGCCGAACGACGAACCCGAACCCGAACTTTTACGAAAAAGTTCGGGTTCGGGTCCGTGTCACGAACACCCCAAAATTCGGTACGGACCCGAACTATGCTCGAACTGTTCGCTCAACACTAATCGAGAGTTAATAGCCAAATAAAACTCAACATTTATTACCCTGATTCTGAGGTTTACAGAAACACCCCACATGTATTCATAATCCGATGTAAGGGCCACGGCAGGGCGCAGAAGTAAACAACTGCCGCATGGATTTCTGAAGGCAGATTTTACTGGACTGGTTTTTAGACACCATGTCTAGGGTTGAGCGAACCCGAACTGTAAAGGGGTCCAAAAACTTTGGGATTTTTGGACCCCGGACCCGAATATTTCAGTAAAAGTTTGGGTTCGGTGTTCGGCTATTTATTAGCGCTTTTTGAAAGGCTGCAGAGCAACCAATCAACAAGTGTTTAACTGTCTGACCTTAGAAGCCATCACAGCCATGCCTACTAATGGCATGGCTGTGATTGGCCAGTGCAGCATGTGACCCAGCCTCTATATAAGCTTGAGTCACGTAGCGCTGCACATCACTCTGCTGTTACTAGTGTAGGGAGAGGATGCTGCCGGTGATTTCAGGGAGAGAATAGGAGAGAATCTTTGTGCAGAACTGGAATCTAACTTAGCGATCTACATACATTTAGTTGTGTGGGTGCAGGGCACAATCTTTGTACCCTGCCCTGAGCCCAGTGGCAGAAAAAAATAACTTTTATCCATCTGTTATTTAGGTGGGCGGCGGCGGTGGCTATTTCATGCAAGATCAGTGCACCAGCACTGCATCTAAGCTTTTGTGACATTCAAATCCAAGCTTGAAATACTGCACTAATAATCTGGTTTTAAAAAGTCACCCTTTTTTGGCACTAACAACATCTGGTGCATTTGCAGGATTAGTCAGTGTGCAATTTAAGCTAGAAATACAGCCATAATTTTCTGGGTTTTTAAAAACACACTTTTTTGCCAAAATACCCAATTTTACAGCCCTTGCAGCATCAGCACGTGTGAAATTCAAGGGTTATATACAGATTTCATATTTGTTTAGTAAAAAAACACACTTTTTTGGCAATATACAACATCTGGATTAGTCAGTGTGCAATTTAAGCTAGAAATACAGCCATAATTTTCTGGGTTTTTAAAAACACACTTTTTTGCCAAAATACCCAATTTTGTAGCCCTTGCAGCATCAGCACGTGTGAAATTCAAGGGTTATATACAGCTTTCATATTCATTTAGTGAAAAAACAATTTTTTTGGTCAATATACAACATCTGGATCAGTCAGTGTGCAATTTAAGCTAGAAATACAGCCATAATTTTCTGGGTTTTTAAAAACACACTTTTTTGCCAAAATACCCAATTTTACAGCCCTTGCAGCATCTGCATGTGTGAAATTCAAGGGTTATATACTGCTGCCATATTCAGTTATTAAACAAAAGTTTGGGCAAAAACACCTAGTTTGGGCAAAAAACTTAAATTGCGGCCTAGTCTGGATCAGTACGTGTGAGATACAGCCTTTACATACTGTGGTTCTATTCAGTTATTTGAAATAATTGCGGCCTAGTCTGGATCAGTCGGTGTGAGATACACCCTTTATATACTGTGGTTATATTCTTCTATAAATAAAACACCCTTTTTTGGGCAAAATACACTATTTTTCTGGTCTTACAGCATCAGCACGTGTGAAATTCAAGGGTTATATACTGCTGTCATATTCAGTTATTAAACAAACAACCGTTTTAGGCAAAAAAGTTTATTTTGCAGCCTTTGCTGCATATGTCATTGTGAGATACAGCCTTTATATAGTGTGGTTCTATTCAGTTATTAAACAAACATCCATTTTGGGCACAAATCTTTAATTGCGGCCTAGTCTGGATCAGGGCGTGTGAGATACACCCTTTACGTACTGTGGTTCTATTCTGCGATTAATAAAACACCCATTTAGGGCAAGATCCTAAATTCTAGAAATATGAGGAGAGCGTCAAATAAGTGGCCCAGGTCGTGGTGCTGCTGGTGGAGCTCCTGTTGCAGGGAGAGGACGTGGTCGATCTGTGCCAGCTACACGCACAAGTGAAACCCCTTTCTTAGGTGCCTAATGCGGCTCTACGAATGGTGAGGCCAGAACAAGTACAGGCGATAGTAGATTGGGTTGCTGACAGTGACTCCAGTTCCTTCATATTGTCTCCCACCCAGTCTCCTGCTGAAAGATCAGAGTTAGCACCTGCAGCTGATGTCCATCAGTCTTTCACCTCATCCCCTTGCAAATCAGCCAAACAGTCTGATCCCCAAGTCATGCAGCAGTTTCTTCTGCTTTTTGATGACTCTGTTAGCAGGGTTTCCCAGGGCCATTCACCTATACCTGCCCCAGAAGTGGAAGAGATTGAGTGCACCAATGCCCAACCACTTATGTTTCAAGATGAGTACATGGGAGGACCAATCGCAGCACATCTCGGATGATGACGAAACTCAGGTGCCAACTGCTGGGGCTTTCGAAAGTGTGCAGACTGACAAGGAGGACAGAGGTGAAGACTGGGTGGAAGATGATGTGGAGGACGATTAGGTCCTTAACCCCACATGGAATCAAGGTCATGCGAGTGACCTATGTAGTTCGGAAGAAGAGGCGGTGGTCGCACAGAGCCACCAGCACAGCAGAAGAGGGAGCTGGGTGCAAAAGCGGAGCGACCGTCCTCTAGACAGTACGCCTGCTACTGCCCACCTCAGCATGGGATCGAGCACACCAAAGCCAGCCCCAAGGAGTTCCCTGGCGTGGCACTTCTTCAGACAATGTGCTGACGACAAGACACGAGTGGTTTGCATGCTGTGCAATCAGTGCCTGAAGCGAGGCAAAAATGTTCTCAACCTGAGCACAATCTGCATGACCAGGCATTTAAGTGCTAAGCACGAGCTGCAGTGGAGTAGACACCTCAAAAACCAAGAAAGGTCTCTTGCTCCTCCTGCTTCCTCTTCTGCTGCAGTCTCGGCCTCTTCATCCACCTCTGGAGTGACAGTGGCACCTGCCACCCCGCAAACAGAGGATCTGTCAGCAACACCACGACATGGGTCACAAAGCATCTCCACAATGTCCCACGGAAGCGTTCAGCTCTCCATCTCCCAAACACTGGAGAGGAAGAGGAAGTACCCCCCTACCCACCCGCGATCCCTCGCTCTGAATGCCAGCATTTTTAAATTACTGGCCTTTGAAATGCTGTCATTCCGTCTGGTGGAGACGGATAGTTTTAAAGGCCTTATGGCGGTGGCTGTCCCACAGTACGTCATGCCCAGCCGCCACTACTTTTCCAGGCGAGCCATCCCTTCCCTGCACAACCAAGTAGGGGACAAAATCAGGTGTGCACTGCGCAACGCCATCTGTGGCAAGGTGCACCTCACTTACGGATTCCTGGACCAGTAAGCACGGTCAGGGATGTTATATCTCCATAACAGCACACTGGGTAAATGCAGTGGTGGCTGGGCCTGAGGCAGATAGCAGTTTGGCGCATGTCCTTCCACCACCTAGAATTGCAGGGCGGTTCAGTTTGTCTCCTGTTGCTTCCTCCTTCTACTCAGCTTCCTCTTCCTCTACCAGCTCCTCATCCGGTCAATTGTAACAAGTTCACCACCAACTTCAGCACAGCCAGGGGTAAACGACAGCAGACAGTTTTAAAACTTATTTGTTTGTGAGACAAACCCCACACTGCGCAGGAGCTGCGGACGGGCCTTGAACAACAGACCGATGAGTGGTTGGTGCCATTGAGCCTCAAGCCTGGCCTGGTGGTGTGCGATAATGAGCGAAATCTCGTAGCAGCTCTGGGACTAGCCGGTTTGACGCACATCCTTTGCCTGGTGCATGTGCTGAATTTGGTGGTGCAGAGATTCCTTAAAAATTACCCCGATATGTTAGAGCTGCTCCATAAAGTGCAGGCCGTCTGTGCATGCTTTCGGCGTTCTCACCCTGCTGCTGCTCGCCTGTCAGAGCTGCAGCGTAACTTTGGCCTTCCCACTCAGCGCCTCATAAGCGACGTGCCCAAAAGGTGGAACTCCACCTTGCAGATGCTGGCCAGACTGTGCGAGCAGCAGCAGTCGATAGTGGAGTTTCAGCTGCAGCACGCACGGGTGAGTCGCTCGGCGGAACAGCACCACTTCACCACCAATGACTGGGCCTCCATGCGAGACCTGTGTTCCTTGTTGCGCTGTTTCGATTACTCCCCCAACATGGCCAGTGCCAATAACTAAGTTCTCAGCGTTACTATCCCACTTCTATGCCTCCTTGAAAAAACGCTGCTGGCGATGATGGAGGAAGATGTGGCACAGGAGCAGGAGGAGGAAGAGGGATCCTTTCATAGGGATTCCGGCCAGTCATTCACAAGTGGTTCCGAGGGTGGGTTTCTGCACCCACAAACGCCAGGTACACTATTGTCCAGTCAGGGCACAGTTCTGGAGGATGAGGAGGTGGAGGATGAGGAGGAGTCGATGGAGGAGGAGGTACCATGTTCACAACATGGTGGCACCCAGACCTGCTCATGGCCATCACTGGTGCGTAGCTGGGGGGATAATGAGGACACAGACGATACACCTCCCAAAAAGGACAGCTTGTCGTTGCATCTGGGCAGCCTGGCAAACATGAGCGATTACATGCTGCAGTGTCTCCGCAACGACCGCCGAGTTGCCCACATTCTAACTTGTGCTGATTTCTGGGTGGCCACGCTGCTAGATCCCCGTTACAAGGACAACGTATTGTCCTTAATTACGTCACTGGAGCGTGATCGTAAGATGCGCGATTACAAGCGCACGCTAGTAGACGCGCTGCTGGTGGCAGTCCCACCTGACAGCGAGGGCACAGTGGAAGCACAAGGCGAAGGAAGAGGTCGCCAACGCAGCTGGGGCACCGCCAGCACCTCAGAAGGCAGGGTTAGCATGGCCGAAATGTGGAAAAGCTTTGTCAGCACGCCACAACAACCAGCACCACCAGCTGATATGGAACGTCTTAGCAGGAGGCAGCATTTCACCAACATGGTGGAGCAGTATGTGTGCACACACATACATGTACTGAATGACGGGTCTTGCCCCTTCAACTTCTGGGTCTCCAAATTGGGCACATGGCCTGAGCTTGCCCTTTACGCCTTGGAGGTGCTGCCCTGCCCTGCAGCCATTGTATTATCTGAACGTGTGTTTAGCATGGCAGAGGGCGTCATCACAGACAAGCGCAGCCGCCTGTCCACAGCCAATGTGGACAAGCTCACTTTCATTAAAATGAACTAGGCATGGATCCCACAGGATTTGTCCGTACCTTTTGCAGAATAGACATGTATACCGGCCTTTACCAGCCATTGTTATACTGCAGCGCAATTGCTCATTCTTGTATTTTGGATATTTCACACTCTTTTGGATTGTACCCTAATTTTAAAAAAAAATTTGAATTAAAACCAAAAACCAGTGTTGGCTACCTCGTCCTCCTCCACCGCCACTTCCACCTACACTGCTACGTCCACCGCCTCCTCAAACTCCACCTCATAAATCTTTTTTTTTTTATTTGTACGTATTTTATTTTATTTTATGTCATTTCACTACTTTGTCTGTTACATTTTCAGTTGAAATTCACAAATTTGTGGGTGTAGTATACCCCTCCTCTACCTAGTTGACAGCTTAATAAATTTCAATAATTTTTCTTTTACATTTTCGGGTGACAATAAACAATTTTTTTCTGTCATAGACCCCTGCTCTACCAAGTAGACAGGTTAATAAATTTCTGTAATTTTTCTGTTACATTCTTGGGTTGACATTTTACAATTTTTGACGTGAATAAACCCCTGCTCTGCATAGGTGACAGGGAATAAAATTTAAGAAATTCTTCTTTAATTGATGCGCGACACCTCCTTTCATTTAATGATTAAACTTTAAAAAGTTGTCCCACATTTGCGCTTCAATAACTTTTCCCACATTTGCGCTTCAATAATTTGTCCCATATTTGCACCTCAATAACTTTTCACACATTTGCGCTTTAGTAATTTGTCCCACATTTGCGCCTCATTAATTTTTACCATATTTCCTCTCAATCCCAAAAAATGTAATACATTTATCTCCCTTGGATGTGGTCTCTCTTTCTAACAATCCCTTTCCGGCGTGGAACCCTGATTCGCCGATAACGGTGATCAATATGGTAGGCTCAGAAAAGAACATCGAAAGTTGATAGAGAAGATATCCAAATGGATGTCACTGGGGCACCTCTGCATAGGTGACAGGTGACATTTTTTAAATTTTGCCGGGTAGAAACCCCTGCTCTGCATAGTTGACAGGGAATAAAATTTAAGAAATTCTTCATTAATTGATGCGCGACACATCCTTTTATTCAATGCTTAAACTTTAAAAAGTTGTCCCACATTTCCGCTTTAATACTTTGTCCCATATTTCCGCTCTATCATTTTTAATTTGAAACAATTAATCCTCTCTTTGATGTGGTCTCTTTTTCTCACGCTCTCTCTCCGGCGTCGAACCCTGATTCGCTGATAACCGTGATCAACATGATAGGCTGAAAAGAACATCGAAAGTTGATAGAGAAGATATCCAAATTGATGGTGGATGTCACTGGGGCACCTCTGCATAGGTGACAGGAACATAAATTTAAAAAAAGCATCTGTTACATTGTCAGGTAACATTTTTCAAATTTTGCCGGATAGAAACCCCTGCTCTGCATAGTTGACAGGGAATAAAAGTTAAGAAATTCTTTATTAATTGATGCGCGAAACATCCTTTTATTCATTGCTTAAACTTTAAAAAGTTGTCCCACATTTACACTTTAATACTTTGTCCCATATTTCCGCTCTATCATTTTTTATTTGAAACAATTAATCCTCCCTTTCATGTGGTCTCTCTTTTTCACGATCCCTCTCTGGTGTGGAACCCTGATTCGCTGATAACCGTGATCAACATGATAGGCTGAAAAGAACATCGAAAGTTGATAGAGAAGATATCCAAATGGCTGGTGGACGTCACAGGCAGGGCCTCTCCTGGCTAACGTTTACAAATCAAAAATACCACAGTG